>NC_044037.1:221150382-221750382 GCF_901765095.1 Microcaecilia unicolor
ATTAATAACAGAACATGAATTACAACTTCAGCAATCACATGCATGAAATACAATAGCTCAACCATTGCTATAGGACATATATAGCAAAGAGTCAACAGCTATCTCCAGTGATTCCCAAACTCTGTCACTTTTTTTTTGGCTGCCCCTCTTTACAGGAGCAGCTTTATTCCCATTTACACTTTACCCCCCCTTTGCAGGTGTGTGCGAGAGAAGTTAGGTGCTCAGTTTACAGCAGAGGGGCCTAAATCAGTTACGTGTGCAATTGCTAATTAGTGCCAATTAGTGCTTGTTAACATCAATTATTTCTATTTATCTCAGTTAAGTGCCAATTTAGTGCCAATTAACTAATTGTGTTGTGCACATACCTGATCCTATTCTATAACTGGGTACACAAGTGTGCGTCCAACTTTAGGCGCCATTTATAGAATCTGGAGGATAGAAGGGCACAGTTTGGCTTAATAGGGGAGCGCTAATTCTGTTAAGGCACCAGGGTATCCTGATGCTGTTATAGAATGCTAGCACAAACCCACATTGGCGCGCCAAAAAGAAGGGGCGCCCACTTATGCCACGTCAATGGCAGATGTAGGAGGGTGTGCCTAGATCTTTCAATCAACATGCATATATGATAGTATTCTAAAAGATGCATGCATTGATGGGTGACACCCCATGTCCCACCATGCTCCTCTCACGTGTATGTCCCCTTTTCAGTTGCCACCTATTCTGCATTCACGTGCATCATTCGCACCTAAATGCAGGCACATCTTATATAATTCCCTCATAAAATATGCTAATCTATTTACATACTTAGGGCCCTGTTTACTAAGGTGTGCTAGTGTTTTTAGTGCATGCTAAAAATTAGCGTGTGCTAACCATGTAGATACCCATAGGAATATTATGGGCATGTACATGGTTAGCACATGCTACAAAATGCATGCTAATGCACCTCTAGAACAGGGTCCTTAACATTTAAAGGTGCTTATATTTTCATCTATATTGTAGGCATGATATTTTGCTGCTCACACTAGTATTTCATAAAGACATGTGGAAGGGCATTTTCAATATGATGTCTAAGTCCGAATTGGGATGTTTTGCTGAAAAGTCTCAGTCCAGGATTTAGCACAGAGCCACAACTGAACCAGAAAAATGTCTAACTTTCTGGTTTGATCATGGCTTTGAGCTGGACATTTTCTGGCTGAACACATCCATCTGTAAGTACCATTTTTGGAAAAAAAATGTCCCAGGGAAAACCATAGAAAAACAAGCCATAGACATCTGCTGGCAGCAGTCAAAGTGAACTGGTCACACAGATATCCCAGCAGTGCTGAGAGACAGCCTATTGGTCCATGAAGTGGACTTCACTACTACTTACTACTACTTAACATTTATAAAGCGCTACCAGGTTACGCAGCTGTACAATTTAACACAGAGGACAGTCCCTGCTCGAAGGAGCTTACAATCTAAAGGACAAAAAAGTGCAGTCAATCAAATTGGGGCAGTCTAGATTTCCTGAATAGATGAATAATGGTTAGGTGCCGAAAGCGACATTGAAGAGGTGGGCTTTGAGCAAGGATTTGAAGATGGGCAGGGAGGGGGCTTGGCATATGGGCTCAGGGAGTTTATTCCAAGCATAGGGTGAGGTGAGGCAGAAAGGGTGGAGCCTGGAGTTGGCGGTGGTGGAGAAGGGTACTGAGTACTTCACCTAAAGGGACCCAGATACAAATCTCACCTAAACTCCATCATATTGTATGGTGAGCTCTCCAGGAACAGAGCAAACCTACTGTACCTAAAGGTTCACCTCTACAGTAGCCCTCAGGCATGCAAGTCACTTATATATTTAGGCAGAGGGGGTATTTCTATATTCCAGGAGGGCTCACATATTTGTAGTGAAATGAAAGAATTGAACCTGGGTCACATTGTTCACTGTCCACTGCTCTGACCACTAGGCTACTCTATTCACTTGCTTACTGCTGTCTTAGAAATGGCCATAATATCTAGAGCTTTCATAAAGCCTCGTATCTACTGTCACTGTCACATCTTTGGGAAGGGGTCAGTGACCACTGGGGGATTAAGAGAGAGTCATGCTTTGCTTCCTACAGTGGTCAGCTAGTCAATTCGGGCACCTTTTTCTGTCTTAGTCGTGACTGAAACAGGTCTAGATAAAAATGTACTTCTTTTTTCCCTGGATCTTTTTTTCTTTTCCATGTAGCTGAAAAACGTTGAGATTGTAAACCCACCCAAGTCCCGCCCAAAATACGCCTCCAACATGCTCCTTGCTATTTGGACAAACTCAACGAAAAATGTCCCAATTCTACCTTTTTGAAAATCACACCTTAGACTCTTTGGGAAGAAAAATGTGCATCTGTCACTTTGTGCCGTTTTTTGAGATGTTTTTCTCTTTTGAAAATGAGCACCACGGCACCCATTTGTTTTATAAAATAGCACCTTAGAGGTGTTACTTCATATCTTAAACTAGGTTCTCCCTATAAAACTACCCTCCAAATGTCTCGTACTCTGGATTTTAAAGTCATTCTTGCAGTGATCTGGTCACCAAAAACTACTTCACAGAGCTGTTTCTTTACTGTTTTCTGTGATACATGATTTGGTACTTGTGCAACAGACTTTAAGGAAGTATGGGGTAAGCAAAGAGGATCTTTAGTTATGAAGATGTGAAAGGAAAGTCAGAATCAGCTGAGGTCTATGATTTTGGATCCGAAAATAAATTAAGCAGACTAGAGGGACTTTAGAGTTCATACATACTATTGTTTTCAAAGCTTCAGTCTCTAACATTTCCATATTATAAAACAATTATAGTACTACCAATACAGAATACGTTTTTATGAAATGTATTTTCCCTTTATTTTTGTGTCATATCACATAGCTTGTGCCAGGGCCACCGAGAGACAAATCTGGGCCTGGCACAAGCACCCCTCTGGGCCCGGGGGCCCGGAGCAAACACACTTCTGGGCCCACCACCCCGCCACTCTTGGCCCCCACATGCCCCTCCTCCAGGCCTGCTTGCTTTTTTCCTCTCCTGCTTCACTCTGCTGCACTGCACAGGACCTTCTTCCTGCCATGTCCAAAGAGGAAGTGCTTCACACTGGAGGCGGGACACAGCAGGAAGAAAGACCTGTGGCTGGCACAGCAGTGCTAATGCAATTGTGCAAGAAGAGCACAGGAGCAGGAGAGCCTTGCTAGTGTCAAGCGGGTGCTGTGCCCCCCTTGGAGGCCGGGCCTGGGGAATTTTGCCCCCTCTACCCCTCACCTCTCAGCAGCCCTGGCTTGTGGATATACATGCCTAGACAAAATTTTTGAGCATTTCTGTTACTTTTTCATGTATATGCATTGGGTAACCAGTTCTGAAAAAGGGATGGTTATTTTATTTATTTATTTATTTTATTCAGAACATTTATACCCCGCTTTATACCACTGAGAGCAGCCTCAAAGCGGCTTCAAAGAACTGAAGAAACAATTACAATGTCAGTAGAGAGGAAGGCACAGAGGAAGAAGGGAGGGGAAGAAACAGAAAAAAGAGAGAAGAAGATGAAGGCAACAAAGAAAAAATGATCTGCAAATCTGATGATAGAAAGGACTGCAGGCATTATGATGAAGCTCAGGAATCGGCTGAATCTCTGAGTCTGCCTCTGCAAACTCCAACGATGAGAAGGCCATGACTCTTCGAGTGAGGTAGGAGGAGACGAGAGCTGCCGAGTCCAAACAGCAGGCTGCAGAAGGAGAAGACGAAAGCTGCTCGTCAACCGACCACACCAGCTCCCCAGACGTCGGACACAGCAACCAGGAGACTCAGGTCCAAAAGGCCCAATGGCCCAGCTGCAGCGATCAACGGTCGAAGAGCGGATCAACGGATCGCACTCAAAGAAGGTTATACTATATTTACTTATATTTTCGGTAATATGGCTTAAATATTGGTCACTTCATTAAAATAAAATATTTGTGTCCTGCTGAGGAAACCAAAACTAACTTGGATATGAAGCCACATACATCCCACTTAATTTTGTTGTTTAGGACAATACTGCAGTGTATCGATTCTATCACAGCAGACGAGAGGCTGGCTCTGGAACTAATCCTTACTTGTGAGATTAAAGAAGCTTAGATGGCTAACAGTATTAAAGATAATTGCAACTTTATCAGCCTGCTCTCAAGTAAATGCTGTCACTGCTTGAATCTTGTGATAAATTGCATTGATCAAGTAGGTTACAGTGTTCCTATCAGCACCAAGCAAAAGACATTATGTTTGACAGTTGTGTCTCCATCGTCAGCCAGTGGAAGTGCGGTGCTGCACTACATTGAGTGGATGACTGCTTATGAATGAGAATGGAAACGTGTTACTATAAAAAGAAAAAGCTTTAGAATATTACACTCCCCACACCCCGTTCAGAAAGAAGTTTGTCATTTTCTTTCACTGGCTCCTAGACAAGTCAGATTTCTTATGGGTAATTTTCAGTAAGCTGAAATGTTGGAAGATAAGCAGGTATTTCTGTACCCAGGTAATTTTCAAAGAAAGCTTCCTGAAAAACTGTGCATCCCTGTACTTTACAAAAGTGCCAACATGCTTTTCATCTGCTATTTGTGAGGAAGGAGGAATAAGGGAAAAATTAAGAGCTCACTTTAATCCCTATTCCTAAACATACCCTCATAGTAAAATAATAATACACTAACATAGTAAACATTGGCAGATAAAAATCTGCCTGGTACATGTCAATCTGCTCAACAAGGTAGCCAGAGTTGAATCTGGCACTTTACACAGGTTCCACTTCTTCATAATTAAACATTGGTTACTTAATCTCGGTCTCCCCCTGCTCTACTGGCAAAGAAGGCGTACTTTTTCCTGATAATACATGCATGCACAAATCAGTGTGCATGTGTGAAAACTGTGGACATGCATGCACTATTGAGAAAGAGTGTCTTTGCAAAAAGTGAACAGATTTTCAAAAGAGTGCATATACTTTTGGAAGAATGCACACTTTTTCTGACAGAGTATACTGTTCTTTCCAAAACAGTTTGCACTCTTAATATTGTTCGACCTACCACTAGAAACACATCCGAATCAACATGAACATATCTGAATCTGCACTACCCAAGCTGCAAAGGACTTAAATACAAATCAACTTACGCATCCAGTTTTTCCTACATAAGCACACAACCGTGGAACACACTACCAAAAGCCTTGAAAATGACATACGACCACCTAAACTTCAAGAAAACACTAAAAACTAACCTGTTTAAAAAAGCATACCCTACCGATCCAACTTAAATGCCTGATCTCTGCAACACAATAAAACTAAAGTACGGAATGGACATAGCACAACTCTTCCACTGTATGATTCCCTAATGTGGTTCTGCCACGTGAACTTTATCTTACCACAACATCACTGCATTTATTCACACCGGAGTCAGCAAACGCCTCTCCGGTACTATGTAAGCCACATTGAGCCTACAAATAGGTGGGAAAATATGGGATACAAATGTAACAAACAAACAAACAAATAAATAAATAAATAATTGTTCCCGTAATGAAAAGCAGACAAATCTCTGAACTAAATGGAAATTCCTGTTAACAACATAGGAAATGATATGAACACCCCCTAAAACTGAACACCTAGAACCAGCTCTTGTAGGGTATAAATGACAACACTGGTGTGAATATGCATACACATCACAATTCTAGCCTCACTATACCCACATTAAGCCCTCAAGAATGCTTATACGTGGCATGTATATATGTCTTGTTGCTGTACGTACTTATACACTAGTGTACCCACATAAGACTTTTTTTTTTTTTGCATGCAAAACATTACAGTCTTTACATGTGGAAAAACCTTTATAAAATTATCCCACATAAGTCCAGATATTTCTTCTGTCTGTGCCAGTACCAGATATATTGATCTGCTGTGGTTTCCAGACAGTGGCCTATTTGTTCCAGGTGCGTGTGTTGCATATGTATCCCCGTCAGACCACCCTTGCCCCCCCACCCATGCCTTAAAATCATATCCCTCCAGTCTACACCCCAGCTTCGGCAGTGGCACTCATAGGCTGTCTGCAGCCTGGACAAGGACTTTCTCTATGAACCATTCTGCCCCTTCTGACGGAACTTCCTCTTTTGTGACGATCAGGATGTTCACAGAGAAAGCCCCGATGCAGGCCGCAGGTAGTCTATGAGTGCTACTGCTGCTGCCCAGGTGAAGACTGGAGCGGAGCACAGTGATTTAAAGGTACTGGGGGGTGCAGGGGGCACAGGAGGCTGTGAGGGTCCAAGAGGTTGCACCTTGTTAAAACTTTCTGCCTATGCCACTGTTTCCAGACAAATGGATCTCAGGTTACAAGTATGCCTGGATTTAGGCGTAGATAATATAGGCAACTGCTTACAGTAGGGTACAAATTTTAAAGATACAGGACACCTGAGATAAACTGAAGTCTGATTCCACTTATTTTAGGACTGTGCTCTGTAATTTCTGAGAAAGAAACCATCTCTCCTCATCACTCTCCAGTCTTGAGTATGGATGACAACATCTTAAATCTAGCACTGATTGCATGTGCAAGGTGTCACGAAAAGGATGGGTTGGTATCAGGTTTTTCAGATGAAACATGTCTGCTTTGAAAATGTGGTAATAAGATTTTTCAGTTACATAGTGAATTTCTGTATGGATACCTCAGGCTATATGTGAGCCATCAATGTCTTTCTTCTATATACTTTTATGTATCCATAATCACCACAGAACTTCCTTTATCTAATGGATTGATAATGTTTTGGCTATTTTTTAGGCTTTGTATGGCAGTTCTGTTTTTGTGAGGATGAAAGCGGGGCTTGGGCCTCTGGCATCTTTTTGAATCCTAATGTTGGCAGGGCTGGAATGACTGGGGTTCACCCTTCCCCATTATATATTTGAAAACTACTTGGGGTAAGGGTAGAGATCCAGGCCAGTAGAAGGGCAAGATGGTTTTTTTTTTTATTTTGATGGTTAGGTGAAATCTGGGGTTTGGAGTGAGAACGAGGTTATTGGGTGGGTATGGTGGGTATTATGCTTGGGAGGAGGGCTGGGGAAGTTGTGATCGGTTTGTGTCTGTGATGGGGGAGCTTTAACTCCACTGGGGGGAGGGGCAAATTTGGGATAAGCTCCCATTTTATCATTAGCATATAATTTGTAGTCAGATAAATACAGTTCTCGTTTAATTTTCATAGATAGAAACTATCAATGTATTTGCCATCTTTTACTGTCCTGATCTGAAAAAAGAGGGTTTTAGAAAACTTTCAAACTTTTTGAAATTGTTTTCTATCTGAAGGCTGAATTGTCTTTAAACTTTATCAAACCCATTTATAACTGGAAGGGGGGTGGACAAAGGGGGGAGGGAGGTTACAGGGGGGAGGAATATTAGAGGGGTAAGGAAGGGCAGACGGGGGGTTGCGGGGAGGGATATAGAGGTATGGATAAAGAGAAATAGCTGGGAGTAGGGAGGGAGGAAGCTAAAGAGAAAGTGATGGCTACCTCTATGTTATGATTACAAGTTGTTCATTTGTTTCCTGATGTATCTTGAACATAAAGTATGAATATTGTATTGTTTGTGATAGGTTTAAAACTAAAAATATGTTTTGTATGCAAAGCAAAGGACTACACCAGGGGTGCGCAAGACAAAAGTTTTTGTTTTGTCCATGCTGTTTATGGAATTTTAAATTTAGGGGCCTTTTAACAATCTGCGATAAAAAGAGCCCTGCGGTAACAGCTGGAGCCGTTTTTGCTATGTCCCAGGGCCCTTTTTACTGTAGTGGGTAAAAAGCCCCTAAAAAGACATGGCCATGTAGTAAGATTATACATACTGCATGGCCATGTGGGGTGGAGCACATACCGCCACCCATTGAGGTGGCGGTAAGGGCTCCTGTAGTAACTCTGTGGTAACCAGTCAGCACCAGTTACCGCTGGGTTAATGCCGTGCTAGAAATCACGGAATTATTTTCTGTAGCACAGGAAATGATGCACACTCCAGGCAGAACTACTGCCAGCAGCTGTGTTGGGCCAGTAGTAGTTCTAGGTTGCCACACTTTGCTGTGCAGCCACACTTTAAAAGAGCACTTATGTGTTAACACATGCTTAGGATTGAATTCTATAAATAGTGCCTAAAAAATTGGCGCTGAGAAAATAGCACTTAATGCTATTCTATAAATGGTGCTTAACTTTAGGTGCCATTTATAGAATAGCATTTAGCACCATAAACCATAACTACATTACACCAATGAAACCTTGGTGTAAATCCCCACACCTAAATTAGGCACAGATCCCCTTTATTCTACAACAATGTGCATAAATTAAAGGAATATCCCTGATCTGCCCATGGCTACACCCCCTTTTTGGACCCATGCCTCAATTTATGTGCGAGAGGATAGTGCATCCCACTGCCAGAGGATGTGGTAACAGTGGTTAGCATATCCGGGTTTAAAAATGTTTGGACACATTCCTACAGGAAATGTCCATAGGCTGCTTATTGAGACAGACACGAGGGAAGCCACTGCTTGCACTGGAACTGGTAGCATGGAATGTTGCTACTAACTGGTTTTTTTGCTAGGTACTTGTGACCTAGACTGGCCACTGTTGGAAGTAGGATATTGGTCTGACCCAGTATAGCCTAAAACTATACTTCTGAAGTAATTTATCTGTTAGTGTGGAGAACATTTCAGAAGAACTTCTCCGTCATGTTGAACCTCTAATTATGTGTTATGGCATAATTAGGTATGAAATTTATAAACTATTGCTGTAGCCAGGATCCTCTCCACTTGCCAACGGCACTCACCTTGATGGACAAAGGATCCCTATTCCTTCAGGAAATGGCATTCCCTCCTTCTTAGAGCTCTGGGGATTAGATACTGGGTTTGGGGAATGGGATTAATCAGTGCTCGAAGGCCTTCAATTAGAAGATCAATTACCACCCACAAATATACTCTTTTATATATGAAGGGCAATTCTATAACAGTGTGCCTAAATATAAGTGCCTAGAGGGTGCCTGATTGGAGCATATTCTTTAAAGGAAAACAGGAGTCTATGCACATTGGGCCCTTTTACAAAGCGGCAGTAAACCCGTTTCCGGTGCTACAAAAATATTTTATTTTTGTAGCTCTGGTGCGTACATGGCAGTGGTTACCACAAGGGCAGCACAGGAGCTCTTACCACCACCTCAATGGGTGGTGGTAGTGCTTCCACTCGAAATGGGTATGCGGTAAGTGCTTCACTTGCTGCGTGTCCATCTCTTTAAATTAAAAAAACCCTGCTTTTTACCCGCTGTGGTAAAAGGGGGCCTCAGCGCATGTCAAAAACATGCACCGATGCCAGCGCAGGCCCCCTTCTGCTGCAGCTTCGTAAAAGGACCCCACATTTATTAAGATAGCAAACTTCTCAGAAATATAAATCAAGCAAAGGCCTTGGAAAACAGAACAGCGAGCCAGGCAATCTTGGCAGAGATTTTATAAAAATTGATGTTAAATCAATTACAGGACATTTTGGAATAACAAAACATTTTAGATGATTATCAGTTTGGCTTCTGTCCCAGATATTCCATGGAGACATTATTACTTTCAGTATGATACTATCAGAGCAAGTTTTGATCAAGGAGATTTTTTTTTTTATGGTAGATCTTGACATTTCAGCTGTCTTTCATACAATACATCATGGATTGTTGCTCAATAAATTAGAATCCATTGGTATTTCAGGAAAGGTATTAAAATGGCTCTCGTCTGTTTTGACAAACAACAAGTATAACAAGAATCAAATTTTTTTTCTTCCTGGAAATCTCTCTCTTCTGGAGTTCCTCAAGGCTCTGCCATTTCACCAGTATTATTTAACGTCTATATGACTCCCATCTGTAGGCTGTTGCCATTTTTGGGAGTCCAATACTGGCTCTAAGCAGATGACCTTCATTTTGTGGTTCCTATTGATGGATCTATAGTGGAAACACTGGATTATGATCTGTATAAATTTGGCATCAGAAAAAACTTTTTGATCATCCATTAAGTGTGGATATAAATAGTATAAAGATTCCAATTACCAGACAATTGAAATATTTTGGTCTGCGTCTTGATTCTACTTTGACTTTTCAGATACAAATTCAAAGTATTATAAAAAAACTTATTTTTTTTAAACTAAAAGTGTTTCGAATGTTAAAAAAAAGTTTTGCATAACAGTGGTCCAGACAATCATGCTGCTGTATTTTGATTATTGTAAAGCATCATTATTAGGTCCTGCATATTTACTGCAATCCCTGCAGGTGACGCAAAATTTGGCAGCACACTTACTTACTGGATCTTTTACATTGACTCATATTTCACCAATTTTGAAAGAGCTCCACTGGCTTCCAGTTAAATAGAGAAATCAATTTAAAGCTTTGGTATTGATTTTCAAAATATTAAATGCCTTGGCCCCAGTTGCACTTGCTTCAACATTTCAAATGTATCAACTGACTCGTGCATTACTTTCTGTAGAAAAATTAATATTAGATGCACCATCTTTAAGCAGACAGTTAGATGTTTTTCACTCCTCCATATTTTATATAGCAGCAGGACTGATGCTGTGGAATTCTCTCCCTCAAACATATACTGCCGAAAGCTTTCCCTTTTTTGCTGGCCTTTGAGTCATGAGCTATGGTTGCTGCTTTTAATATGATTTTGATGATTTAAGATTTAATTTATTTGTCTGTATTTGTTTTAATAACTGCATAAGTTTATTTTGTACGGCGCCATGAACTGTAGATTGTGCAGATTATGAAAATGTCAAAACAAATAATAAAATAGAAAGAAATCTCAACTTTACGCAATCTAGATATCAAATCAAAGTCCTAACCTAAAATAAGATGCCTAGCGGGGAATAGAAGATAACCACATTCAGTTGATCAACATAGATGAATCCATTTCCTATATGAACTGTTGTTTATTTGAACTTTGACCTGGGCTGATCACATGAATCAGACCGAATATAAAATGGAACATTCAGGTGTGGAGCAATGCTTTAATCTTTAACATACTTTGTCACTAATTATATAGCAAATGTATAAGATAGGCTTTGCAAATCATTTCCATTAGAAAGGTGTTGGAAACAATCCTTGTGAAGATTCCCCTCCTATTTATGCAGCTGTTATTTCCATCGGAGAAGACTAATGCAAGCCTGACTGATCCCAGAGCTTCTGTTCTGTTTCCACAGTGTTTGGAAGAAAAACAAAACAGTGCTAATGAAAAACACACATGGGAAATGCTTTGTTATTTCATGGTCTTCACCTACTGAGAGCTGGCAGCAATCTGTGGTTCGGAAGAACATCTCCCTTCCCGCTATCTCCCCCACCCCCAGTCTCTCTCAGAGTATGCTTATGTAAGGTTGATTCTGCCACTTCCTCCACTGTCAAATTGTTTTCAGTGGTATGTGGCTTCTATTTCCTGCCAGCCTTGTCTGCCTCTGTCTGGTCTCAGAAGCCATGCTGTGTTTACTTTAATTTTAGGGCAACACACACCTGTACACATACAGAGTGTGAAGGGACAGCCTCTGACTGGTAGCTAATAATTTGCTGTCTGGCTAGCAAAATTCCATTCTTATAAGAAAAAAAGAGAACATTTGGACTAAATTTACAAAGGAAATTTTCCATAGATACTAAGGAAAAAACCTTTTCGTAAATGCTTCTTGGTCTATTTGCCCAAAATATTTTTTCCAGTTAGCACGTCAAATTGGCTAAATGGTTCTCTTTGTCTTTAATATTAGTAAAACGTTTTTTTATCATACATTTTTGTAGATTAAAAAAATAATAAACCTAAGAAGAAGGTATATTGATATCTGAAAATACTATGCTTTGAAATAAATGTAAATATGAATAGCAAAAGAAACAAACAGTTGGAACAACCAAAATAAAAAGTTGATGATCCAAGAATTTCAAAGATAGAAAACTTCTTTTGCAAAACACCTTATGATGTACAGTGGTTGGGAGATACAGACTCGACATGGGCCATGTTTCAGTGCAGTGGCCTTCTTTAGAAGTCCAATAATCAACCAATGAAGGCGATGAAGCCAAAAAGGTTATAAAAGCAATCTTCTTCAATATGGCAACAGACATACCACCAAGTAATGAATCTCTGCAGCCTCTGTGGAAATGATCCACAAAAAGACTGTCTTACAGTGGTGCAGCTACTCTGGAAAAACAGCCTGCCAACCCACTGTACCTTAGACCATAACCTAGCATAAGCATTGCCATACTGGGACAGACTAGAGGTCCATCAAGTCCAATATCCTGCTTCCAACAGTGGCCAATCCAGGTCACAAGTACCTGGCAAGATCCCAGAACAGTAAAGCAGATTTTATGCTGCTTATCCTAGAATATGCAGTGGACTTTCTCAAGTCCATCTTAATAATGGCTTATGGACTTTTAGGAAATTATCCAAACCTTTTTAAAACCCTGCTAAGCTTATTGCTTTTACCACATTCTCTGGCAACAAATTCCAGAGTTTAATTACTCATTAAGAAATATTTTCTCTGATTCGTTTTAAATTTACTACCTAGTAGCTTCTTTGCATGACCCCTAGTCCTAGGGAAAAAGTAAACAAGCAATTCATGTCTACCTGTTCCACTCCACTCAGTGTTTTATATACCTCTATCATATCTCCCTTCAGTGGTCTCTTCTCTAAGCTACAGAGCAGTTGCACCATGGAGCAATACAAAGGCATTATAACATTCTCAGTTTTGTTTTCCATTCCTTTCGTAATAATTCCTAACATTTGTACATTTGTTAAGAGTGGAGTAGTGGCCTAGTGGGTAGGGTGGTGGAGTTTGGTTCTGAGGAACTGAGTTCAATTCCCCCTTCAGGCACAGGCAGCTCCTTGTGACTCTGGGCAAGTCACTTAACCCTCCATTGCCACATTGAGCCTGCCATGGGTGGGAAAGCATGGGGTACAAATGTAACACAAAAAAAAATCATAAGGTATTTTACAATGAAAGATTTTCTCTTGGAAATTCCTGGATCATCAGCTTTTTATATTTGGTTGTTCCCAACTGGGAAAATCCTAGGTACCTTGTCACCTGGGTGCCTAAAATATAAGGAACCGTCATTCCAGTCAGACCCGGATGGAAGAACTGAGGGAAGCATGCAAAAGAGGAGAGGCTGTAGATGGTGGGGAGAGAGGGGAAAGCAAACAAAAATATCCAAAAAGTCAGACAAATAATCTAAAGAGCTTACCTCAATGATTCAACCTAATGTTACTCTTCTTTGATTCAACAAATTCCATGGACTATACCACCTTCATATACTTTTATCTTTTTATCCTATTTGATTCCTTACATTTACTATTTTCTTTTACACTTTAATTGTAATTACTGAACTGTAGCTTGCACTATGGTCTTGTGTAAGCCACATTGAGCCTACAACTAGTGGGAAAATGTGGGGTATAAATGTGTTAAATAAATAAAATAAATAAATACAGAGACTTTTTTCTCCTCTGGTCCTAAAAATTTGGGTTGATTTCTAAGAAGCCTATTTACTAGAGCATATTAGCTGTTTAAATACAGGTTTTAAAGTATACCAAAGTGTTAATGTGCATTAAAAAGTAGAGGTGCAGATGGAATGTTCATTTTATTCAGATGGCTTTTTTTCATTACATCATCACAGGATCAGTGTTAAGAGTGTGCACTCTTTCTGAAACAGCGGGCATTCTTCCAAAATAGTGTTCATTATTCTCAAAGCATGAGGACGCTTTCACATTAGTGGGTGCATGCATAATTATTTGCGCATATGTGCACTATTTGGAAAGTGTGTGCACTCTTCCATGAACAACACATGCAAACCTCACGATTCTATAAAGGGCACCAAAAATTGGGCATGGATTCCAGATTGGCACCCAAAATATTTTGTTAACGGACTCCAATGATTTAATTATTGGAGCTAACAAGCACTTAATTAGTCCTAATTATGATTCTGGTGCCAATCTAGCCATGTACTATTCTGTAACAATTGGACTGCATACAACCTGAAAGAGGGGTGGCCATAGGAGGGGCACGAGTGGGTTAGGGTCATTCACAAAAGATGTGGGCAGTGTTATAGAATAGTGGGATTCTGCACCCAATTTGCACGCCAGGATTTATACCAGGTTTCAGCTGGCATAAGTCCTGATGCCCAAAGCTGAGTACAGAATTCAGCATCCTAATAAAAATTATGAACATAAAAAGAATTCAGCATCCTATTTGCTCATTCCAAAGCCTCCTTCATAGAATAGGATTGCGCGCCAAATTTTATCGGCGCTGAATCTTTGGTGCTATGTATAGAATCTGGCCTTATTTGTAGTGCGCACTGTTGATGACACACAAAATTTGGTGGGTTTTTTTCTGCTCCTTCTCATTTACCAATGACATTTCCTATGTCATCTCAAATTAACACTCAAACCTATTAAAAAATTCTTACTGCTCAATTGATGGTTTGTTATGCTAGCAGAAGCGCACACTCCACAAGTGAAATCATCACTTCTGGAGTACGTTTGTTCCACACATTTTCACAATTCTGTGAAGTTTACTGATTTGAAAGGATTTGACCCCTGAGGAAGGCTCTTTAGCCGAAACATGGCCTATGTTGGGTCTTTTCTTTGGGTCAGGTTTACCACTGGCAAATAAACTTTTGAATGCCTTTTACCCATGGTTTGCCTTGGTTATTTGGTGCAGTCTCACTTCCACCTTTGCCTTGCTTTTTGTCTTTCCCTGTGAAAGGCATGTGGACACATTTTTGTTCTTTTTGCACATATTAAAGATCATATTGACATGGATTATCATGCAAATACATCAATGGAAGTGGAAACGAGTCACAGGATGGAGGTGAAGGGTTGTCCATGTGTTAGCACATGTTACAGTCATGGGCATTAACATGGGATTTTTATCATGAAAATGTAACTAAACCTCCAGATGTGCTTCTGCATTTCAGCATATGATAACATGACAGCTGTTACCCCTCCTGTCAAAATCATCATCTTCATGCGTCCGTCAGCAGAATGAACGGAGGCAGCAGAGGCGAAACGGGGGCCAACGTTGACCATGGTCAGAGTGACATTGAAGGACGGAAGGAAAGCATACTCCTTCAAGCTAAGTACTTATGCTTAAAGTTAATGTAAGACATAAAGCGGGTGGCTTTCCTTTGAAAAAAGACTATAAATAAGCGATACAGACTAGGAGGTTTTTTTGCCCGTGATGAAGAAGTCCTAGCCCTCCTTCTGCAGTACAGTGGCAAGAGGTGCTTCTTGAGGCGTTTTCCTCCTAAGAATTAAGGTTCTTATGCTTACTTGTAAGACTGGTTTTCTTTATATATATGAATTAAAATCATCATCTTTTACATAAAACCAGCACTGCAGAAGTTTTGCCCTTTTAGACTGCTAAAAATTTGCAATAACAGGTATTAGTGGCAAACTCTTACTACAGTGTGTAAATCTTCCAAAACCTTTTGTGCCCCTGAGAAAATAGATACAGTTCTAATAAATGAGAGTGCATGCAAACTTTGTTAATGAGATTCTATGGTTGTTATGAAAAAAGAGGAATAAAATCCATTAACTGAGAAATCTGTTATTCCTTCTACTGTTATATTGAAACGTTGAAAGCAATAGTGAAAAAAACATGAATAATTCATTTGGCAATTAAAACAAAATCATTAAGATCCACTTTTTTAGGTCTGACTGCTAATTAAGTTCTGACCAGATATGAGTGTTTAGAGATCTGAAAATCACTTCCAGTTTAAATATTCCTACCCATGTAAATCTAAGCAAACTAGGAATGTGCACTCATTAGAATGCATTTAGGGACAATTTTTATAAGTAGTGTCTAAAAATTGGCACTGAAAACTTAATGCGCTTAGCGTGATTCTATAAGTGGTATGCATGCTTTATAGAATTGCACTTAGGAGTTTTTGATAAACACTGAGGCCCCCTTTTATCACAGCGGGTAAAAGGCTGCCTTTTTATCTTGAAAAGAAATGGCTATTCGGTAAGCGATGCGTTTTTTCTAGTGAAAAAGCTACCAGTACTCAAATCCCAGGCCACCCTTCAGGGGTTGGGTGATCAATGAGGGAGCACTCCACAATGCCAGGCCCACTGCAAATAGTCACAGAATCTATCACAAGGCAGAATTTGTATGTAGAGCCTGAGCTCTTTCATTAAAATACGAGGTCCATGGGTCATTTGCAGCAGACAATGGAAAAGGTGCTGGTACTCAATACCCCCAAGTACCCCCTCAAAAAAAGCCCTGTTGGTAAGTAAACCACTTGCCACATGGCCATTTTAGGTGGGAGCACTTACCGCCACCCATTGAGGTGGCGGTAAGGGCTCCCACTCTAACCTGGTGGTAACCGGGTAGCATGTTGCGCTGCCTGATTACCACCAGGTAAGCACTAGCGCTACAAAAATAGAAAATATTTTTGTAGTGCAGGAAATGGCACAAGCTGGGGTTGAGAACTATCGCTGGGCTCCTGCGGTAGCCTGGCAGTAGTTCCAGATTGACGCATGGAAAGCCTGTTGCCACACATCAACCCTTTAGTAAAAGGGCCCCTTCCGAAATAAGCGCGAATTATAGAACACCACACCATTCACAAGCTAGTAAGTGCTGATATCAGCACTTAAAAGGCAATAATGAGCACTAATTGGCACTGATTAGAATTTAGGCGCACAACTCGCTAAGTGTATTCTGTAATGGTGGTGTGTGCCAAATATCTAACACAAGGAAGCAAAATGGGGCATGTTTATGGGCGTTTCATGGCCATTCCAAGATTTAGAATCCTAGTCATATAATATGGCCCAATGCACCTAAATCCACGTGCTGAGATTTACACCAGGTTTTCATTGGCATAAATGGATGCGCACAGATATTGGTGCTGAAATATCAACTAAGCATGTTCTATCATTGGTGACTAAATCTAGGTGCACAGCATTGGAAGCATTTTCCATGGGATGCTACAAATCCAGTCATTTTCTGGATTTGCTTGTGCAACTTAATTAGTTAGCAAGCCAGTCAGCCTCGATAGTTGCTAATTAACAAGAAATTATTGATACTAATTGGCATTAATTAGAATTTACATGCAGTACTGTCTATATTCTATAACATAATACATGTAAATTCTAAGTCACTAAATAGGGGGCATGGCCATGGGCATGGAATGACGGGTCATTGGTGTTTCTATAATCTATGCGTGTGGTTACAGAATATACCTGGTCCGCACATAATTTAGGGGGCTGCATTTACACTCTCCATATTCTATAAACCACATGGAAATTTAGGCTTATTCTATAAAGTAGACCTAAATTTAGGTGTACTTTAAAGAATACTCCTAGGCGTATGTCATTTCAGCGCCAATTTTTTAGGTGTCATATATAGAATCTAGTCCTCTATGTACATATCAAGTATCAAGTCCAGCGTTATGGCCATTGGTGGGGGAGGAGGGCCCTACCTCATTCTGCTTCCTATGCTATGGACCACAAATATAGATAATATGTAGTCAACAATTACTTCTTTTTGCATGACATAGTTGCTGCCTTCTAAATAGAAATTAATCACCCCACCACAAGAGGTAGATAATACAGCAGATCCAAGGTATGGCAAGAATGAATTGTTACACCAGTGTCTTGTGGTAGTCTATCTTCTTTTACATACATATCAATGCTTATGAAGGAAAAGGAATAACAGAGCCTTCACGTCAGACTCTGGAGTTACCCCGACAACTAAACAGCTTACTGTAGATGCCTACTGAGCCAGACCCACAGTGTTTCCTGCAGATTACAGCATTAATGGGGCATCGATGAGCCCTGTGGATACAGTGGTTCCCAGAAACCCAGTCAGAGAAGATGCCAAACCTTTGCTAGTGGGTGAGCCTGTTGCTGTTTCATTTTCTGCCACTGAACGCATGAGAGCTGAATTGTCTGCAGGGAATTTGGCAACTACTCAGGGTGGCAGTAAGAAAAAGTTGAAAAATTCTGCAACCTGCTGTCGTGACTATGGGAAAAAAAAATCCAGGGAGTGAATACTTCACTATTTATTGTGATTACTCAACTGGTGAGTGGTACTTCAATTTCTATGCTGGCACAGAGCAAATAGGCTCAAAATTTGGAGAAGCATGTCTCCGAGATAATTGAAAGTACAGAGTCTAAATTAGTGGCTCTGCAGGATGGTAGTGCTGCTCTGATGAAAGAGCTGTTACATTATAAAGTGGAATATCTTGAGTGCAGATTGGGGAAGAAAAATTTGCTTCAGTTGAACTTTATACACAGTCAACTTTGATTTCAGCTATTGATATGATTCATAAATATTTTATGGTGGGGTTGGGAATATTATCTGAATTCTACCCTGATTAAGAGCTTTGGTGGAAACCAACAAAGCAGATCAGTAGTAAATGCAAACAAGGTTTATTAATAAAATAACATATAGAATATACTGCCCGACACAGGCTATTAAGAGGCGAGAATGCATGACAGCTTCTATATGCTACTACATGATTTTTGCTGGGGTTTTTTGACATCTAACTTTAAATATTATCGGAACACACTTTTCTCAGGATTTGTTTATAGTAAACATCAATAAATAGCCCCTGACTCTGCCCTCCTGGGCGAAACACGACCTGTGTTGGGCAGTATATTCTATATGTTATTTTATTAATAAACTTTGTTTGAATTTACTACTGATCTGCTTCGTTGGTTTCCATCTTGGAGTTTGCGGATCGTCTGCCTTGCTGTTAATCAGAGCTTCGTACATTCCCATTCCTGGGAAGAACTCTGAGAGACAGGGAGATGAGATGACAACTTTGGATGTAACTGATTTTTACAATCATCTTTGGAGGTGATTATGCAGAGAACCACTTTGATGGTTACCTTTGCACTGGAACCTGATCACAACATGATATTATGATTACACTTCAAGAGTTTGAATGAATGTTTTATTTGGGGGAGGGTCTAAGATACATATATTTCCTGAGTTATCATGGGCTATGCAGAAGCTTAGCAGAGACTGGGTGGCAGCACCAGTGGTTGGGAGGCGGGGCTAAGGCTGGGCAGACTTCTACGGTCTGTGCCCTGAAAATGGCAAATACAAATCAAGGTCAGGTATACACATAAAATAGCACATATGAGTTTATCTTGGTGGGCAGACTCTCTGCCGTCATCTACGTTACTATCCTGCTTATTATCAAAGGAGAATGGCGCCCATCTTCCGACACAAATCAGGAGATGGGCGTCCTTCTCCTAAGGTCCCCCAAATCGCCATAATCGAAAGCCGATTTTGGGCGTCCTCAACTGCTTTCCGTCGCAGGGACGACCAAAGTTCAAGGGGGCGTGTTGGCAGTGTACCGAAGGCGGGGCGGGGGCATGGTTAAGAGATGAGCGTCCTCAGTCGATAATGGAAAAAAGAAGGGCATCCCTGACGAGCATGTGGCCGACTTTACTTGGTCCCTTTTTTTTCCAAGACCAAGCCTCGAAAAGGTGCCCTAACTGACCAGATGACCACCGGAGGGAATTGGGGATGACCTCACCTTATTCCCCCAGTGGTCACCAACCCCCTCCCACCCAAAAAATAAAACACATTTTTTTTCAGCCTCTATGCCAGCCTCAAATGTCATACCCAGCTCCATCGCAGCAGGGTATACAGGTCACTGGAGCAGTTTTTAGTGGGTGCAGTGCACGTTAGACAGGCGGACTCAGGCCCATCCCTAGGGGCCCTCCAAAACCCACCACAAACCCACTGTACCCACATCTACATGCCCCCCCCTTCATCCCTAAGGGCTATGGTAGTGGTGTACAGTTGTGGGGAGTGGGTTTTGGGGGGGGATTGGGGGGCTCAGCACACAAGGTAAGGGAGCTATGCACCTGGGAACAATTTTTGAAGTCCACTGCAGTGCCCCCTAGGGTGCCCGGTTGGTGTCTTGGCATGTGAGGGGTACCAGTGCACTAGGAATGCTGGCTCTTCCCATGACCAAATGGCTTGGATTTGGTCGTTTTTGAAATAGGCGTCCTTGGTTTCCATTATCGGCGAAAACCAAGGTCACCCATCTCTAAGGTCGGCGATCTCAACATTTAGGATGACCTAAATGTTGAGATTTGGACGTCCCCAACCATATTATCAAAACAAAAGATGGACGCCCATCTTGTTTTGATAATACGGGATGCCCCGCCCCTTTGCCGGGACATCCTTAGAGATGGGCGATCTTAAAGATGGGCGCCCAGCTCGATTATGCCCCTCTATGTCACTATAAATTTTTAAAAAGGGAAAAAATATAGAAGCAGATGCCAAGGCCAAATTTTTACATTAGGCATGAACATTATTTAAAAATACAATTGAAGAAACCTAGATAAAATATATTTCATGCTATAAAAAAGATCAAAGGAAGTCCAAACATGCCAATATACTTTAAAAGTGAGGTGGGAAAGTTAGTGAAAGGACATATGGCCAGATTCTATAAACAGTGTTCAAAAATGGGCAGCACAAAAGATTGGTGTGTGCTCTTTATAGAATACCACTTAGCACAGATTCTCATGCCCTAACTTTGGGTGCCAAACTTACACTTGCTGAAACATGGTATAAATCCTTGCACCCAAGTTGGGCGCACTGACCCACGATTCTATAACATTCCACCCAACTCTTAGAACCCCACCCCCCCCCGTTTCTCCCGTACTGCGCCCATGGCTGCACCCCCTTTTGATACAGACGAACTTTACAACGTAGATGTAGAAACTTGCCCTGAGTCAGTCCCTTCAAAAGTGCAGTCAATTTCAGGCTGTCCAAAGTCAACTGAACTGGCTGTCTAAAATCCTCTGGCTCCTTCTTTGCACCCTGAGGCAAGTCAAAGGCTCTTGCTATGGGAGGAACAGAAACTGAGCTACAGTGTTCACTTGTTTTTTTAAACATATCCAGTGGTGGGATTGATGGCACATGTGGAAAAATCAACAGGTCTTAAGTTCCTTCTTATAGTATTCTCCAGGGCCTTCAGTTTCCTATGCAGAACTCCAGAATAATGAATAAAAGTCTCCTTCTTTACTTGAAACACAACTTATTTTTCCTCTAAACTTGTAACCTGTTGTTTGACTACAGTTTAAGTTCTTTTGTATATTAGAAACAGAGGACATAAGATTCTCAAACTGTTTGCAAACTGACAACTCTGAGACAATGGAGAATACTCGAAAGCTTCCGGTCAGCTCTCACCTGAGTCAATGTACATAAAGAGGATCAAGCAGCTTCATCAGTGGAGGCAAGGGTTGTTTCCCTATTAAAGTATCCATCTTGCAAGATGAGCTACTGAACACTCTGCACAGCCCCAGGTGATCTGTTCCACTGGCTGACTGCCTCGCCTTCCTCCTGGATGGGGCTGTATGTGCTCAATGTGACTTCAATTAGCTTCACTGGTTGCCATTGATATCCTGGTGTCTGCAGCTCCCAATGGTCATAGCAGGAGCACTCGATCCTCCAGACTGAGGATAACATCAAGCCCAGGAGAGAGTAGGGGTCTCCTGCCATCATCTCAGCTCCAAGCAGGCTGCTTAGAGGAATATCCATCACCAAAGGTCGAGACAAAGGTATCCATTGACCCTCTAACCACTGGTGCCTGCCATGATGCTGAACGTTGCCATTTTCCTTTGCTCTTCCATCCCATTAAGTAATGAGAAAGAAAGAAACTTGGGGAAAAATAGGGAGGCTGTATAGCATCAGCGTTAATGTGACATCATCATGGATCCCCCATGGCAAAAGATTTTAAAAATATGTTCTTAATGAGCTATTGCTCCACTAAAAGAAGACAATCTGGAATAAATACAAATGATATTATATGAAAAACTTAGAAAGCACAAAGGACTTTGCCAAACATTTTTACAAAAAAAAAACCTGATGTGATCTATCAGAGTAGTTAATAATAGTTTTGTTACTCTGAGTAACTCTGCCAAAGGTAAAAGCAGCATTTTCCTTAGCAATCTGATGTACATCAATTCTTGCTGCCTTTTTATGTAACATGAAATGCAGCAATCAGTCTCTGGTGTCAAAAACTGTTCTGGCTGCAAGACAGATGGGACTTTCAAAATGAAATGTACCTACGACTGTTTGCTACTATATATAAAACGTCTCATTGAGCCTCATCTGTGATTTTCCAAGAGGAAAATGTTATCAGAAGTAATTTATCTCAGTCCTACAAGTTTGCATCATTGTAGGAACATCTTGGAACAATTCTCAGAAGCTATTTTTCTTTACAATAAAACTGTACTGTTATATTTGAAGCTCTGTTAGAGTTTAAAACATCTTTATGTCTTCTCATGGGGCATTTAAACATACGTTATTAGTGGCTATAACAAAAAGAATTTAAATAACTTATAGCTCCATAAATATATTACTACAACTTTAAACACTTTAGAGAGACAAAAAGAAAAAGAGAAATAATAAAATTATCCTATAGCTTAGCATACTACATACACATGCACGTAGGTATCAGCAGATTATTTAGGTATCAACAGATTTTAACCTGGCCATGGTTCAGTGGTCCAGTGGTCTCGTTGCTAAATTTAGAATGAGGGTGTTTGTCAATGTTAGTCAATTTTGAAACAGAAATAACATTCAACAAACAATGGTTGATATCTTTTTGTTGGACTATTTACACCTGTGACTAGCCTTTGGTATGCTTCATTCTTCAGATCTTCAGACGGTCTTTGTAGCGACTCGTTTCACATGAGAACTCATCTCATGATTCGCTCAAATCTTCATCGGTCAATAATTTTTATTTTCACATAAGCAACATCTTCATAAACTGGAATTTCTTATTCAACTCTATGATAGTTAGGGAGGTCTGTTACTAAGCCGCGGTAGCGTTTTTAGCTCATGGGCATCTCTGCGTTTACCGCCAGCTGATTTCTACTGTGAACTAAACACGCTACTGCGGCTTAGTAAAAGACCCCCTTTGTGAATTTATAAGTATTATGTAAATTCACTATCATAGAGTTGAATAAGAAATTTCAGTCTATGAAGATATTGTTTATGTGAAAATAAAAATTATTGACTGATGAAGATTTGAGTGAATCATGAGATGAGTTCTCATGTGAAACAAGCCACTAAAGAGGTAAAAAATATATATATATATACTAGTAAAAAAGGCCCGTTTCTGACACAAATGAAACTGGCGCTAGCAAGGTTTTCCTCGGCTCCCCTGCAGCCACCCATGTTCAGCGACCCTCTTCTCCCCCTGCATCCACTGCAGCCACCCATGTCCAGCGACCCTCCTCTTGCCCCTGCCCCCCTCCTGCCACCCATGTCCAGTGACCCTCCTCTCTCTCCTGTGCCCATTGCAGCCACCCATATTCAGCGAACCTCCTCTCTTCCCTGCCCCCCCTGCAGCCACCCATGTCCAGCGACCCTCCTCTGGACATGGATCAACTGTGAGGCATGTCCCCCCCCCCCCCCCCGGGTTCTGAAGTTGACATCATAATGGCTACAGTGATGTCAGCCTGATTTACAGAGCCTAGCAGACCAACTAGGAATGAGCCACGGTCCCAGGCAAGTCAGAACGTTGGCGGTGAGAATTATTATATAGGATGACTCATTTTTGAATGCCTTTTGTACCTTGATATGATTATTCATGCTGGGCTTCTTTAACTGATATACACTTTGATCTTACCTCTGTGATTATACTTTGACCCTTCTAAGTTGGAACATTCATCAGAAGAGCAGAATGACTATTTCACCAGGTCAACAGCATGATCATTTTGCACTGATGGAAGGAAAGGGGCATAGTTCACAAACACTAGTCCAAAAGAAAAATGTTGCCTGTAGCTTTGTTGATGTTTATTTCTACATAATTCATGAAGAAGTTTAACCTACTTACAATTGGAACTATTTGCCTTGAACTCTTAGATTGGTCCAAATGCTATTTTTACTTTAAAGAACGAATTAAAACAGCATGATATAGGCATCCCATAGTTTTCAAAGATAGGATGCTAGTGTTCTTTCCCTTTGATAACAATAATACTTCTTGGTATTCGTTTGGAATGGTTAACAGAGAAATTCACATATTTGAGAATGAGAACTGTATCCCAGGGATTACTAGAATCAAGGCACTCACTTGTATGAAGTATGAATACCTATCTGCTTCACTCCTGTTTTAGATGTCTTCCTATCTAAATAATATTTATCCTACCCCTAGAGATTATTGGTGCTTTCTGGGTGATAATAACTACCAGCTTGTTTATTGTAGGGCTAAGGTCTTTGGTTGTATTCCAGAGGCAATGGATAAGGGAACTTCTTAATCCATCCTTGTTTCCTATGACCCACAAGTAACTGGCTTATAAGTTCGCTTTTACTACTAACCTCGATTACAGATTTCAATTGCACATTGACTGAAAAATACTAATTTCTTAAATTTGTTTTAAATGTATTTGTTTCATGGACTCTCCGTACTTTTAGTACATGGTTTCTTAAACCTATCATGAAGACCCCACACCCAGTAAGGTTTCAGGACATCGACAGTGAATATCCAATGTATACAAGTTTACTGTATGCATATTCACTGTGAATATTGTGAAACCAGGCCAGCTGTGGGGTCTAACTGGTTAGTGTCTCTACAAACAGACTTGGAAAGCCAAGTCCTAGTACTATTTGAAAGGTAAAACACCATTTTCTATTAACTTGTTTCTTACTACTCATTTGTGATGATGGGAGTAAAATAAACACAGCTCCCCTTAAATGCACTCCCTCAAAGGGTCACTTTAAGAGAAAGTTAGCTAGACTACTGAGCCAGGAAGTCAGGGTCCGACTAGAAGGAATGAAAAACCCAGAGCAAGAACAAGACAGGGAGGCTCAAAGCAGGAAGGCTTCCAGGTGTAGCATTATGACCCAGGGACTGCAGACCAGAAAGCTGACTGGAATAGGAAAAGGGCTTTACTTGTGAAACTGGGTAAACTACAATTCTGAGGCTTGGCAGGAACCAGGCTTCTGTCAGTTGAATATTAGTTTCAAGCTGACCCTCCTGTGTAGTAGTGGCTTGTTGAAGGTTGAAGGAACAGTTTTTGTTTAGTTAAAGTTGGATTGGAAGCTCATCTATGCAACTACTGAGTACTATGCCTCAAGAACGAGAAAAGGGCTTGTGCCCGTGTTTGCTTTACAAGCCATTAAAGAGTTTAATTTAACCTTACATTGTAGTTTGCCTGTATTTGTGCAGGCTCCCTTTCCTAAGCCCTGCTCATGCTACCACATCTTGATTTAATAAACCAGTATCACATCCCCTCTCAGTCATTTCTTCTGTAAGCTGAAAAGCCCTACCCTGATAAACATTTTTGCATAAGGGAGCTGTTTCATACCCCTTATCATTTTAGTCTGCCTCCTCTGTACTTTGTTCTAAGGGGCTTTTTTACCGATCTATATTAAGCAGCTACCACAGGTTTTAATGGATGGCAGATGTTAGCACATACTCAGGCTAATGTCTACAGCATGCTAAAACCAGCTCGCATGGTAAAGAGGCTGTGCTAGCTACTTAGCACGGGTAAGAGCAAGTCATAGCTAAAGAAAAAAAAAGGGTTGTGACAGCCAGTGTGTTTTTACTAGTGAAAAAGGTGCCGGTACTCAAATGCCAGGCCATCCTTCAGGGTTGGGGTGATCACTGAGGGACCCACCCCACAATAGCCAGGCCCCCTGCAACCAGTCACAGAATCTATGACAAGGCAGAATTGGTGTGTAGAGCCTGAGCTCTTTCATTAAAACTTGGGGACCATGGGTCAATTTTAGCAGACAATGGAAAAGGTGCCGGTACTCAGTACCCCCAAGTACCCCCTCAAAAAAGCCCTGGTGACAGCTATAGCTAGTGCTGTCACAATGACAGATAGTGTGGCTGCACTATATTCCACCTTAAGTGCAGCTGCTGCCCTAAGCATCAAACGATAGATCAACCATGGTGGTGGGTGAACCCCCTCTCAATCCTGCTCTGTCACTACATCTTCATCTGATCCCCTCAGGTATTTCCTACCCCCTCGTCCAGTGGTGTGCTGGAGCCGGCTCGCACCGGCTCGCAAGAGCCGCTTGTTAAATTTTGACAGCTCTTGCGAGCCGGTTGTTGTTGGGGGCGAGCCGGCTCCATTGCGGGAGGTAAGCATGGCAGGAGGGCGCCATCACAGGCCATGCTTACCTCCCCTGCCGCTCCGAAGCATGTCCAAAGATGTCCTTCGCTCCCACCCTCCCCTCCCGCTCCCCTCCCTCTTTTTTTAATTACCTCCGTCGAAACCCGTGTGCCATTTAAAGCCCTGCTGGGTGCTGGCTGTCTCCAGGCTTCCCCTGCTTGATTCGGATGATGTTTGTGCCTTAGTCCCGCCTTCATTCTGATGTCATTTCCTTTTTTCGCGAAGGCGGGACTAAGGCACGAACATCATCCGAATCAAGCAGGGGAAGCCTGGAGACGGCCAGCACGCAGCAGGGCTTTAAATGGCGCGCGCTTCGATGGAGGTAATTAAAAAAAGACTGAGGGGAGCGGGAGGGGAGGGTGGGAGCGAAGGACATCTTTGGACATGCTTTGGAGCGGCAGGGGAGGGAGGAGAATCGCTGGATGGGTAGAGGGGGGCAGGGGAGAGACCTGCTCGGCATGGGTGGGTAGAGGGGGGCAGGGGAGAGACTTGCTGAGCATGGGTGGGTAGAGGGGGGCAGGGGAGAGACCTGCTGGGCATGGGTGGGCAGAGGGAGGCAGGGGAGAGACTTGCTGGGCATGGATGGGCAGAGGGAGGCAGGGGAGAGAATTGCTGGGCATGGACGGGCAGAGGGGGGCAGGGGAGAGAACTGCTAGGCATGGATGGGCAGAGGGAGGCAAGGGAAGAGAACAGCTGGGCATGGATGGGCAGAGGGAGGCAGGGGAGAGAATTGCTGGGCATGGATGGGCAGAGGGAGGCAGGGGAGAGAATTGCTGGCCATGGATGGGCAGAGGGGGGCAGGGGAGAGAATTGCTGGGCATGGATGGGCAGAGGGGGGCAGGGGAGAGAATTGCTGGGCATGGATGGGCAGAGGGAGGCAGGGGAGAGAATTGCTGGGCACGGATGGGCAGGGGAGAGAATTGCTGGGCATGGATGGGCAGAGGGGGCAGGGGAGAGAACTGCTGGGCATGGATGGGCAGAGGGAGGCAGGGGAGAGAATTGCTGGCCATGGATGGGCAGAGGGAAGCAGGGGAGAGAATTGCTGGGCATAGATGGGCAGAGGAGAGAATTGCTGGGCAGAGGGGGCAGGGGAGAGAAGAGAATTGCTGGGTATGGATGGATAGAGAGGGGCAGGGGAGAGAGGAGAGTTTCGGGACATGGATGGCGGGAAGAGCAAGAGAAATTCTGGACATGGATGGAGGGCAGGGAAGGGAGAGAGAAGAAATACTTATTTATGGCATTTTATCCCATATTAAACATGAATTAGATTGGAATCTGGGATCATTTAATTTTTTTTTCCTGGAGAGAGTAATGTGTTGGCCGCTGTCCCCCCCCCCCCCCCCCCCCGGTATAGCCAGCTCTGCAATTTTTTTGGCAGGGGGGGGCGCAGAGGTGGGTGGGGGGCGCAGGGGTGGACGGGGGGCGCAGAGGTGGATGGGGGGGGCGCCGAGGTGGACCGGGGAGAGAGCCTGTTGTTAAAAATTTACCAGCACACCACTGCCCTCTTCTCTTGATAGTTAAAATCCCCCCTCCCATGAACTCAGCCCCTCTCAATATCAGCACTCCTCTGAGCTGACCCAACTTTACTCCCAGCAGACACTGCCCCTTTGAGTGAATCAGAATCAGAAAGTCCTCCACACTCCCCAGGACTCATCCAGGAGTCCCTGGTAATCTAATGGCATGGCACGGGAACAGTTCCCCTCTGTTCCTTCCTCATCTGGCTCTAATGACCCCTCTACCTCTTGCATATAGGGCATCCTAGTGTACCCACACTATCTGCAAGGGCACATAACACAGCCTCATATGGTAGGTATCTGCCTTGTGTGCTACATGCAGAGCAGATGCTGGGCACACCCCTGCATTTACCACACAGAGGGGCCAATGCACAAAGCATTAGTTCAGCATTAATGCATTTTTACTGCGGGTGTAACTGGCCGAGCTATGTTCAAATGGTTTCAGCACAGTTATTAACTTGCACTGAAACCATTACTTCAGACTGCATTAAAATGCATGTTAATGTGCTCATTAATTACTTCACAGCCATGCTTTAAAAAAACTGTTTCTCGATGAAAGGAGATCAAGATGGCGACCAAGCAGGACGCATGACGAAGACGCTCCTGATAATTTTTTACAAACATACTTTTTTTACTTGATGAAAATGCCGAAAAGGAAGGGCAAGCCGAAGGGATCACTCCTCCCGAAGCAGGGCACTTCCTTGCCTGGACAGCAGTCTTTGCCTGCATCTTGGGTTTCTACTCCGAACGCGGACGTTTCCATTAGTGGGGCTGGGAAGAGCCCCGCTCTGGAGAGCGATTTTTCGCTCAGCCCGCTGGGACCACTGACCCCGACGCCGCCGCATGCACCCGGAAGCGCTGTGCCGATTGCGGATAGGAGCGCAGATTCGAAGGAGTGGCGCGCTCCGGCTGCAGTAGCGATGCCCGATGTAAGCTTGGGGCTGGCAAAAGGAGCCCAGTGTATGACCGGAACATCCCCGGGGGAAATCCTAGAGGACTCGCCGATAACAACTACACAAGAAGAAGTAACTTCTTGTGTTTTGGCAATGCAGCCTCTGATTAAACCCCAGGAGGTATCGCTGGAGACGATTTGGACGGCCCTGGAATCACTTCACAAGGTCTGTACCTCATTTATTACCGTCTCCTTGAATAATTCCGCACAGATAAACTCATTAAAATCTCAGACTGAGGGGTTATTGAAAAAACAAACTGACCTGGAAGGACAAATGGGGAAAATGTCTCAACATCAAGCAATAATTTCAGGGGATCGAATTCTAACTCATAGGAAGCTTGAGAACCTTGAAAACCTGTCAAGAAACCTGAATTTAAGATTATTAAATTTTCCAAGATCCAAATTTGTCACTCCTAAGGATATGTTTGTGAAGTTCTTAAAAGAGGTATATAAATATACTGAACAATCATTACCCCCAATTCAAAAAATTTATTACCTGGATATGAAGACCTCCCCAAAACAAGATACTCTAAAACAGACTAATCCTTCTGAAATTTTGGACTTAACAAACTTTCTAGAGCAGTCGATGGATAATACAGAGACTAGAGCAACCTTAATTGTTTCTTTTGTTTTTTTGCAAGATAAAGAATCTTTAATGAGACTTTATTTTAAAGATATTCACCCAGAATTTAAAGGAAGTAAAGTCTCTGTGTTTCCAGACATTGCACGATGGACACAACAGAGAAGGAAAAAATTTTGGATATGAGACAAGAGTCCCTTAATATAGGGGCGGTCTTCCAGCTACGATTCCCATGCAAATGTATGCTGATATTCAAGGAGAAAAAATATATATTCTTCGAACCTGACCAATTGCGGTCCTTCCTTGATACGAAGAGGAACCAGGTTCCACTCCAAACAATGAGTCCTGAAAAGATTTAAAATATAGAAACTAATGCTTGTTTTTCCTTTAATTACTTTGGTTATGCCAACTTCCTTTGGTTTTTCATCCACCTTGATCTCAACATATTATTCTAGTGGACTATAAAATCCATTTACAATATAAGATTGATGTATAAATTATTTCTTTTTATTTCTTTTGTTTGAATTGGATGTATCTATCAAAGAGGTTTATCTTTGTTTAAAATTGAAACTAATAAAGAAATATTAATAAAAAAACTGTTTCTCACATGCATTTAGCACAGATAACTTTTCACCAGGTTCACAACAGCGTAGAAGAGTTGTTTGTGAGGAATGGGTGCACAATGGTAGCCCTTTTCTTCCTCCAACCTGACTACCTGCCCCAGTGGCGTACCAAGGGGGGGGGGTGGTGGGGGCGGTCCGCCCCGGGTGCACGCTGCTGGGGGGGTGCTGCGCGCCGGTCAGCGTTGTTCGTTTCCATGCTCCCTCTGCCCCGGAACAGGAAGTTCTTTCACTGGGGTGAGGGGGTGTCCTTTCGCCGGGGGGGGGGGGGGGTTGCGCTGCACCGGGGGGGGGGGGGGCACTGCACCCGGGGTCGGGGCGCATCGGCGATCCGCCCCGGGTGTCAGCCCCTCTAGGAACGCCACTGACCTGCCCCATACTGCTTCCTGCATTAGCCCCCCAACCCTACCCAAACATTCTGTCACATCCTGTCTGATCCTGGCCTCCCACCTGATATTAAACAAAAAGATTCTCAGGTGCTCTAATGGCCCCCAGGCCCCTCCCTTCCACACAAAACCCTGGTAGTCCAGTAGTCTTTTCCTTCCCCCCCCCCCCCAAATCTTACAAAAACATCCTGGTAGTCTTGCGCCCCCCACCCCCTTACCTACAACCCCAACCCTGAGGCCCTCTGACCCCATACCTGGAAGAGGCAGAAGCATTGCCCATTGGCTCCTGCCTCTGAGCACCACCATCTTCAAAGCAGTGGTGCCCCACCTCATGCATTTCATCCTGGGATGTATTGGGCAGGGCCTGTTTAACATAAGAGAGAAATTTCCTTATATGGTAAACAGAGACAGGGGTCTCGGGGTTGGAGTCATAGGGTGTGGGGGGGGTGGGGGCACTAAATTACCAGGGATTTTTTAATGTGACTTGGGAAGGGAGAGAAGACCACTGGACTACAAGGGATTTGGGTGGGAGTGAGAGGGCCTAGGATCCAGTAGACCACCTGGGAATCTTTTTATTTATTATTGGGGGGAGGGAGGGGTACAATCAAATATGCACCTGACAGCAGTTAGATACTTGCATTTACAAAATACATTGAGCTAGGATAAGTGTTCATGCCTAAAGTTATGTGTGTAACTTTGGACTTAAGCTAGTAGCAGTGGCAGTCCTACCATTAGGCCACCTGAGGCAGGGCCTCAGGTGTCACTCTCCAGGGAGCAGCACTTTCCCCTTCCCTTCTCAACACTCTTCCCCACATATATCTTATTTCTTTCTTTTCCAAAAGGCAGCAGTGGCAGCAGCAGAGGAGGTGGCAGCGGCAGCAATTTCCATAGGATACTCTGCTGCCGGCATTGGCTTCTTCTCCCTACTGCAGCCTCCCTTTTGATGTAACTTCCTGGTTCCTCAGAGGCGGGATTTGCAGTAAAGAGGCCAGTGCCAGCAGCACCTCAGCAGGGCAGCCTATGGGAGTCGCTGCCGCTGCCTATCGCCTTTAGGAAAAGAAAAAATAAGGTAAACGGCACGGGGAAGAGGATTGAGGAGGGAAGGGAGGAGATGCCAGACCAGGCGCGGGCGGGGGCATCATCTCATCCTTGCCTAGGGTAGCAGATTGCCTTGGACTACCCCTGGCTAGTTGTCATTATAGAATTCATGCTTAGCACACAGCATCTTAGTGCCCAACTTTGGGTGACCTGTAGAGAATTATTCCATGTATTTTCTATATATAAAGCATATTTACATACAGAAAAGGTCTTATACAATTGTGCTGTATTTGCACATAAAAGTAGGGACACCTGGGGGCATAGCTTAGAAGGAGCAGGGATGGTATTGTAATACATTTACATTTAATTTAAGAGAAGATAAAAAGAGGAAAGAAGAAAACAAAGACTGGGGCCAAAACCAAAATAAAAAACTCAGACAAGGGCCGGATTCTATATAAGGCACGGCGAGCACCACGCATTAAATTGTGCGCTTGGCCAATTTACACGCACTACTCAATTAATGAGCCAATCAGTAAGGATAATTGTCCGATAACAACCAATTATCATCACTAATAGGCAATAATCGGAATTTACACACGCTTCTTTTTAGGCATATTCTAAAAAGAGACACACGTAAATTCCTAAGCATGTAGCTGAAAAGGGGGCGTGGTCATGGGAGGAGCGTGGACGTGTTGGGGCATTACTCAAATTTGCATGTATTATTATAGAATTCAGGGGAAAGTGCCTACATTTAGGTGCAGGTATTTACAACAGGTTTTCAGTGGTGTAAACGGCTGCATTCCCCAGTCTTGTGTGCTATTCTATACACTACGCCTCACTTTAGGTGTGTTATATAGAATAGCGCTAGGTGCGTTAATCGGATGCATCTAGATTTTAGACACCATTTACAGAATCTGGCCCCAAATGTATAAAAGGCAATTTATTTTCAATTTAATCATTGGAACATATCAGGTTTGGGAAATGTGCTGCTTTCATGTCTTTGGTGGCTATTCTATAAATTGACTCCTCCTTTTAGGTGCCACAAAGTGGCGCAATTAGGGCCAGTTTCTATATATATGGCGCCTACAAAATCCATGCGGAAAACATTTCCTCCTATTCTATAAGCATTTGCTCGTATTCTATAAGCAGCACCTAGATTTAGATGTGGTATATAGAATATGCTTAGTTGGTATCCTAGTACCTCCATTTACACCAACAAAAACGTGGTGTAAATCCTGATGTAGAGGGCCATATTCTATAGCAGTGCACATAAATTTAGAAACGCCCATGAAATGCCCATTTTCCCACCCATCAGTACGCCACTTTTTGTCTGCACACATAATTTAGGCGCTGTGCATTAAAGAATACACTTAGCAATTTCTGTATATAAATTCTGATTATTGCCAATTTGTGCTCATTATTGCTTATTAAGTGCTGTTAACAATGCTGATTGGCTTGTTAAGCTAATTATGTTCTGCGCACTGTTACAGAAGCTGCTTGGATTTTGGTGCAGAATTCTAGGCACACATAGAATCCAGGGGTTGGTGCCAATTATATAATAGCTTAGGGCATCCTATTATAGAATATTAGAGCAAAGCAAGAGAGCTGCTTTTCCAGTTCCTATTTTGAGTGAAATTCGTCAAAAAAAGCTGATTAATAAATAAAAATAAATACATAAATCCAGTCACTGTGAGCACCTGCCCAGTTGCAAATGGCTTATCGTTCTGACCTTTTATGAATCCATAATTTCACTGAGCCGTGGAGTAAGGAAGATGTTTATTAATCAGCAGCTACATATTTTGAAACCTTGCAAATTATATTGATCTCTGATCATTTTTTAAGAGTGAGGAAGTTCTGATACACATGCATTTTTTTTCTGAAAATGAGTTATAGAAAGTGGTGCTATATCGAAGAGAAGAATGAAGCCTGTAGTAGTCTCCTGAAATGATTGGTGTAAAGACTCACTTTCTGGGAATTAAGCAGCTGGTAACTGAGCATTATTTCTAGGATTCTGATGCAAACAAAAAATGAAAATTGGAGTTTATTGGATAAAGACCATAAAACACCACTTCCCCTAATACTCTCTTACCCCTCCATTGTTTTGTTGTGTATCCTCCACTCAGTTTTTGTACCTTTCCTAGGTGACGAATCTTAAGTGACAAACATACAAATTTGATTCCAGTGGAAACCGTACCCAGTCATAGCACCTATGGCATGAAAACACTTATAAACACTGATTTTTTTTGTACCTCTCATTAGCTGGAAAATAAACATCAAAAATAATTATTTATAAACACCTAAGCTCTAAGGATTTCTGTCCAATGCCTAGAAGACTCCTCTCGAAAGTTTCACCAGATGGCCTTGGAGTTGTGGAGAGGCATTTTCGAATGGGGACGCCCATTGCTAAGGGTGCCCATCTCCGAGGACGGCGCGGTGAAGGGGCGGGGCCAACCGTATTATCGAACGAGATGGGCGTCCATCTTTCGTTTTGAAAATATGGTTGGCCCCGCCCAAATCTCGACCTAAATGCTGAGATCGCCGGATTTAGAGATGGGCGCCCTCGGTTTTCCCCCATAACGGAAACCGATGGCGCCCATCTCAAAAATGAACCAATCCAAGGCATTTGGTCATGGGAGGGGCCAGCATTCATAGTGCACTGGTCCCCCTCACATGCCAGGGCACCAACCGGGCACCCTAGGGGGCACTACAATGGACTTGGCAAATTGGTCCCAGGTGCATAACTCCCTTACCTTGGGTGCTGAGCCCCCCAAACCCACTCCCCACAACTATACACCACTACCATAGCCCTAAGGGGTGAAGGGGGGCACCCACATGTGGGTACAGTGGGTTTCTGGTGGGTTTTGAAGGGCTCCCATTTCCACCACAAGTGTAACAGGTTGGGGGGGATGGGCCTGGGTCCACCTGCCTGAGGTATACTGCACCTACTAAACCTGCTCCAGGGACCTACATACTGCTGTCATGGATCGGAGTATGACATTTGAGGCTGGCATAGAGGCTGGCAAAAAAAGTTCTTAAACTTATTTTTTGAGGGTGGGAGGGGGTTAGTGATCACTGGGAGAGTCAGGGGAGGTCATCCCCGATTCCCTCCAGTGGTCATCTGGGCAGTTCGGGCACTTTTTTGTGACTTGGACCTAAAAAAAAAAAGGGACCAAAAAAAGCGGACCAAATTCTCACCAGGGATGCCAATTTTTTTCCATTATCAGCCGCAGCTGGCCATCTCTTAACCACGTCCCCCGCACGCCCCTATCCTGCCTTTGCTACCCTTCTGACACGCCCCTGGGAACTTCGGCCATCCCGGTGACGGGAAGCAGTTGGGGACGCCCAAAACCAGCTTTTGATTATGCCGATTCTGGTGCCCCTGAGAGAAGGGCGCCCATCTCCCGATTTGTGTCGAAAGATGGGCGCCCTTCTCTTTCGAAAATGAGTTGGATAGTGACTTACAGCAAAGACTTCCTGCAAATATATTGATGCTAATACAAGATCTATGCAGATGATTTACAATTTTTTCCCCTTTTAACACTAAAATTGATGGAGCTTTGAAACACTTGTTTCATTCTACGGGTCTGATTCAAAGATGGTTAGAACAAATAGATTTCAATTAAATGTTGCTAAAACTCAAGTTTTGTTTCTGTCTAAAATCAAGAATGAGAACTGTCCTACTAATTTTCTTCTGGATGGGTGTAATGTACCAATCCTATCAGAAATTTGGTATTTGAATGTTCTTTTGGATTCCTCTATCTTAGAAGAGTCATATCAAACATGTAATTAGAACTGTTTTCTTCAAACTACAATTAGTTCAGAGATTTGTTATCTCCAACTAATTTTCAGATGATGCTTCAGAATTTTGTTCTACTGCACTTTGATTATTGCAATGCTTTAATGATTGGTTTGCCAGCAGCTGCCTTGAAATCTTTGCAAGAGGCTTAGAACTCTGCAGCTTGTCTAATTGCCTATACTTCAAGATTTGATCACATTTCTCCAGTTTTGGCTTCTCTTCATTGGTTGTCAATTGACAAGAGGATTCATTTTATGATTCTGACCTTAGTGTTTAAGATTTTTAAAAATGAGCACCTCCAGTTTTGTCTACTACTTTGAAAGTATATAGACCTGTTAGGACCTTGAGGTCTGCAGATATATTTCTCTTAAAAATTCCCCGTTTTATGTTGCCAGCCTACTTGGTCTGAGGTCTTCTACGTTTCAAGTAATGAATCCCCCTTTATGGAACGCGTTGCCTGTTGACCTTCAGAAAGTCGATTCATATCTTTCAGGAAGTGGCTTAAAGCTTACTTAATTCAGAAGGCATTTCATAACTTTATTTCATGAACTGAGTAAAGGCAGGGACTAGCTCTTGATTGTTATTTGTGATGCAATGTGGAGTTTGGTTAATTTTGTTTTAGTTTGTGCATTTTATTATATGGCAAATATTGGTTATTTTGATTAAGTATGTTACCATTGAAATCTGCTAGGAAATGAGGACTAAGCAGAATATAACTATTTTAAATAAATAAATATTTATATCTGTATCTTTCTCTAATTGCTATAAATATTTTTCAGGGAAATAGTGCTTTTAGTTGCAGCTACCTTCAAAGAAAAGAATGAACTTCAAGCTGCAATATCATATTTGCATTTCTTCCTTGTAAGGTAGCATTCCTTTACTTCTCTTTTGTTACATCAGAAATAAGAGGATAATATTATCCTACACTGGTAGTATTAATCATTTCTTCAATAGTTATCATTGGATGTCAAAAAAGCAACGCAGGGTGATTGTTCATCATTGCAGGAGTCAGCACTGTGCAGGTCCAGGAAACAGCCTTCACTTCTGTATTTTGCCTCTACGGTGGCTAGTTGTAGATCATGTCTGCTGAGAACCAGGACCTCAGGACTAGGGCACTTAACTCTTCTGCTGCTTAGTGCTTTATATTAATTTCTATGACTGATGTACCTGCAGTTTGAGTATGGTTCCCTGTCCCTCTGTGGATAATTATCACATTCCCATGTTAGGAACTAGTTAATGCTACATGTTTCTTTGCTTGGTTGGTGCTTCATTCCTGTATTGTATTTTCACTGCTCTGCCCAAAGTTCAGAGTAATTGTTTTTAACACCTTAACTGGTGCTGTAGTTATATGGTATCTACAGAATGCTGTACAGTTGAGGTAGCAAATACTGGAAATTAATCATGAGATGTAGACAGACCATTAAAGTGTATCCTGCTTCACTATACCAAAGTCTAGTCTTGTATTAAACAATAAATGGCTTGTGGTAGTGTAGACACGGGTTTTGAGTGCGCGCCAGTCCATTTTTTAAAACGCCTGTAAAAAAGGCCTTTTTTAAATTTCTGCCGAAAATGGACGTGTGGCAAAATAAAAATTGCCACACGTCCATTTTAGGTCTGAGACCTTACCGCCAGCCATTGACCTAGCGGTAAAGACACACGCGGTAACCGGGCGGTAAGGACCTACGCGCACCAAATGCCACTTAGCGCACCTGAAAATAAAAATATATTTTTCAGATGCACGTATCGGACGCATGCCAAAAATGAAACTACCACAAGAGCCACACAGTAGTCAGGCAGTAACTCCATTCTGGCGCACATTGGGCACGAATAGATGCTTGCACAGCTTAGTAAAAGGGCCCCTTATTGTTTAATGCAAGACTGAACTTTGCTGATAGTGAAGTAGCAAACATTGGCTCATGCATCAGTATCTTGTGGCAAAATTTGTTTAAATAATTTTGAATCTAAAAATAAATGAAAAAGTATAAGCATATTCTTTCATAGTCAAGTAGAAATATGCTAGTGAATAAGGTTATGGGGTAAGAGTAATGCATTTGATATTCCACCTTTCTATGGTATAGCCAAAGCAGTTTACATAGCTATGCATATTTCAAAAGATGACAAAGTACAGTAACCTTATTGTTTCATGCCACTTAAAGTCAGAATTCATCTGTAAAGGGTAATTTTATAACAGGGATGGAAAGGCACGTTAGGCATATATGTTCCACCTGTTTTATAAAGACAACATATGCACCTTTGTGCTGTTATAAAATTGCAGACCTCACAGCTGCCACATAAAGATACATTTGCTCTGAGGCAAGAATAACTATGTGTATGTATTTTATCAGTTCTGTTCATAATTTTTCTGCCTATAAAGTAGGCGTTTAGAAGAATGGCATATATGCATTCATGCCAAAAACCTGCTTATGTGCTATTTTTTAAATATCTTCTGTAAAATCATCAAAAATTGCATGGGCAATTAAATTAAATAATAAACTAATTATCACCAATAATTGGCTTGTTAACAAGCAATTATTGACACTGATTAATTTTAACTGAACTTTGCACACATAACTTTAGGCACAGGATCCATGCCTAAATTTTATATATGATTCGAAAAAAGGGGGCATAGAAATGGAAAAGTCATGGGTGGAACTTTTCCTAACATTAATGCACATTGTTATTGAATAATGGGGTTATGCACCTAGGGCCTCCTTTACAAAGCCGTGCTGCCGATTCTCCGTGCGGCAAATGAGAGGAAACCCATTCAATTCCTATGTGCTGCCTGTTATTTGCCACACTGGAATCATTAGCACGGCTTTGTAAAAGAAGTCCCTGATGTAGACATTTGTACCACATTTTAGTTGGCATAAGTGGTTGCACCTAAAGTTAGCTGTGATTTCCAGGCATAAGCGATAATCTATAAACCATGCCTAGGGGCATGTTTACTAAGGCACGTTTACATTTTTAGCGTGCCTTTAAAGTTAAGGCGCATTAAATGGTAGCGAGCCAATACATTTCTATAGGTGCATTACCGTTTGATGTGCGTTATCATTTAACGTGCGGTAAAAATGCTAATGCACCTATAGCGCATCTTTGTAAACACAGGCGCTAACTTTAAGCATGGCTTGTAGAATAGCGCTTTTTCAGTGCCAATTTTTTGACACCATATATAGAATATAACCCATGGAGGGGCATAATCGAACAGGGGCACCCAAGTTTTTCTGAGGACGTCCTCGTAGGACGTCCCGGCGAAGGGGCGGGGAATCCCATATTATCGAAACAAGATGGGCGGCCATCTTTCATTTCGATAATACGGTCGGGGAAGCCCAAATCTCCACATTTAAGTCGACCTTAGAGATTGTCGTCCTTAGAGATGGTCATCCCCGATTTTCGGCGATAATAGAAACCGAGGACGCCCATCTCAGAAATGACCAAATGCAAGCCCTTTGGTTATGGGAGGAGCCAGCATTCGTAGTGCACTGGTCCCCCTCACATGCCAGGACACCAACCGGGCACCCTAGGGGGCACTGCAGTGGACTTCACAAATTGCTCCCAGGTGCATAGCTCCCTTACCTTGGGTGCTGAGCCCCCCAAAACCCACTACCCACAACTCTACACCACTACCATAGCCCTAAGGGGTGAAGGGGGGCACCTACATGTGGGTACAGTGGGTTTCTGGTGGGTTTTGAAGGGCTCACATTTACCACCACAAGTGTAACAGGTAGGGGGGATGGGCCTGGGTCCGCCTGCCTGAAGTGTACTGAAGGTGGAGGAGTGGCCTAGTGGTTAGGGTGGTGGACTTTGGTCCTGGGGACCTAAGGAACTGAGTTCAATTCCCACTTCAGGCACAGGCAGCTCCTTGTGACTCTGGGCAAGTCACTTAACCCTCCATTGCCCCATGTAAGCCACATTGAGCCTGCCAAGAGTAGGAAAGCACAGGGTACAAATGTAACAAAAAAAAAAAAAAACTGCTCCAGGGACCTGCATACTGTTGTCAGGGAGCTGGGTATGACATTTAAGGCTGGCAAAAAATATTTTTAAAGTTTTTTTTAGGGTGGAAGGGGGTTAGTGACCACTGGTAGAGTAAGGGGAGGTCATCTCCGATTCCCTCCGGTGGTCATCTGGTCAGTTTGGGCATCTTTTTGAGACTTGGTCGCAAGAAAAAAATGGACCAAGTAAAGTCAGCCAAGTGCTCGTGAGGGATGCCCTTCTTTTTTACATTATCGGCCGAGGATGCCCATCTCTTAAGCACGCCCCAGTCCCGCCTTCACTACGCTTCTGACACGCCCCCGTGAACTTTGGTCGTCCCCGCGACGGAAAGCAGTTGAGGGCGCCCAAAATGGGCTTTCGATTATGCCGGTTTGGGCGACCCTGGGAGAAGGACGCCCATCTCCTGATTTGTGTCGAAAGATGGGCGCCCTTCTCTTTTGAAAATGAGCCCAATAGTGTGTATTTTACTGATAGGCTAGGCATAATCATAGGTGGAGTGTGGGCAGAGCATGAGCAGGACTCTCACTTATGCATTTAACTTACGGAATAAGTTACATGCATATCTCTAGAATTTAGGCACACATACGCCAGCCCTGTGACTGGCTAAGTGCCCACACCTAAGCCCATATGTTTTTACATACCCAGTTACACTAGTATTCTATAACAAAAAGTAGGTGCATAAATATACGTAACCAAATTCAGTTGCATGGCGAGCCATTCAGTGTATTCTAGATACCACATGGAAATTTGTCTGTTCTGTAAAATTTAGGCATACTATAGAGAATATGCCTAGGAGTATTTTTTTCTGCGCAGAAATTTTAGGCGCCATATATAGAATCTATCCCTAAGGGCTTAATGCCCTTTAATACAAGGACCCCTAAGAGTAACAGTTTTAGTTGGCATCCATCCGAATCAAAAAAACAGAGATGCCTCATGATTTCAGTCCTTCTATCAATGGCAATTGTCCTGAATTAATTAGGCCATTTGGTTGTCTACAGTAACTTCCAGGAAGGCCGATTTACATTTTTACAGTACAGGAACGAGGTCAGTTCACGCTGCTATTCACTCTCCTGAAAGAATTAGTGTTAGATGGCTAATTACATTGATCTTTGGAAATTATTACTTTGATTATTCTTCTATTATTATTGTACAGCATTTCTTGTTCATACGATGTGAACTTAGTTCAGTATTTTTGGCTTCCTACAATGCTGCCCGAGGAAAATTAGCTTTCACTGAATATTTGATGGATTGCACTGCAAGAAATACAGAAATTTTAAAGAAAGAAAGTAAACTGTGGAGCATGGGGCTTTATTAAACTCTGAAAGAATCTGAAGTTTAACATATTGTTTCATAATTGCTACTTTACAGTATCTTAGAATTTACTAAAGTGAATTTGAATCTCATTTGTATCTGCTTTACTTACTTATTGTCCTTCTGGAGTAGGGGGTCCTCAAATCCAGTTCTCAAGGTCCACAACCTGTCATAGAGGCTGGTATGTACTGTTTCTTTCACATCTTTGGGGGGTAGGAAAGGGTCAGTGACTATTGTGGGAGTAAGGGGATCATGCCTTAATCCCTCCAGTGGTAATTTAGGGCACCTTTTTGTCTAGACCAAAATGTCTAACATTTGGCCCTGAATGTTTTTGCTTTGTTCCATCATGGCTGAAAAACGTCTAAGTTATGAGAACGGCCAAATCCTGCCCTCAACATGCCCCCTTGTGATTTGGATATGCTGCAGATGAACTGCCCAGAAAAAAGTCTTTAAAATAATTTATTATTTTTACAAAGTAACTTGCCCAACACTACTACTACTACTACTATTTAGCATTTCTATAGCGCTACAAGGCGTACGCAGCGCTGCACAAACATAGAAGAAAGACAGTCCCTGCTCAAAGAGCTTACAATCTAATAGACAAAAAAATAAATAAAGTAAGCAAATCAAATTAATTAATGTGAACGGGAAGGAAGAGAGGAGGGTAGGTGGAGGCGAGTGGTTACGAGTCAAAAGCAATGTTAAAGAGGTGGGCTTTCAGTCTAGATTTAAAGGTGGCCAAGGATGGGGCAAGACGTAGGGGCTCAGGAAGTTTATTCCAGGCGTAGGGTGCAGTGAGACAGAAGGCGCGAAGTCTGGAGTTGGCAGTAGTGGAGAAGGGAACAGATAAAAACTAATTATCCATGGAGCGGAGTGCACGGGAAGGGGTGTAGGGAAGGACGAGTGTGGAGAGATACTGGGGAGCAGCAGAGTGAGTACATTTATAGGTTAGTAGAAGAAGTTTGAACAGGATGCGAAAACGGATAGGGAGCCAGTGAAGGGTCTTGAGGAGAGGGGTAGTATGAGTAAAGCGACCCTGGCAGAAGATGAGACGGGCAGCAGAGTTTTGAACTGACTGGAGGGGGGAGAGGTGACTAAGTGGGAGGCCAGCAAGAAGCAGATTGCAGTAGTCTAAACGAGAGGTCAGTAAATTAATTTATAGATTAACTACAATACATGGATGGGTTAAAAATCAGTGTCCATCACGGCCGTGTTTCGCCCTCCACTAGGGCTGTATCAGGGGCAAATAAAACCAAAATGGTGCCTGAAAGGGGATGTACCACTAAGGTAAAAACAGCTTGTTGCTTCCTCAATCAGGCAAGGACCCCCCCCCCCCCCCCCCCCCCCCGTTAATCCCTACAGCACCTTCCCCCTGCAGCTGATTTTATTTATTTAGACTTTGCTCACACCTTTTCAGTAGTAGCTCAAGGTGAGTTACATTCAGGTACATTGGATATTTCTCTGTCCCAGGAGGGCTCAGAATCTAAGTTTGTACTCGTCTGGTCTGCTAGTTTGCGCCCATCTTGGCGTTTTCAGACCGACTGCCTTGTTGTTTTCTTGGACCTCCCCTTTTAAATGTGACCACCATTGCCCTTTTCAGACTTCTGCTAAATGTATCCCCATTTTGTCTTTAGCCTTATGGAACATGCTTTCCTACTAGCTAAATAGCGAGATGGAAGGTGTGCACTGACAATTGAGGTATGGTCTGAAAAATCCAAGACACTTTGATTTGGATCTTGAATTCTAATTAATGGAGTATGAATTCCCCTTCATTCTATGATAGGTCACCTAAAGTTAGTTTCCACATGCGAGCGTAAATTCTAAAATACTGGCATTTATGCATGTGATCATTACAGCTATGTAAGTGCCAGCCACATGCTCTGTGGTATTATATAAAATAGGCACACAACACACTTAGAGCATAGATGCATGGAGTAAGAGCATATTCTGGAAGCAAAGAAAATACCGAAGGGAATCCCATGTAGACCGTAGTCAACTAAACAACAGTGGGAAGGTGGAGAAGGCGTGAGATAAACAAGGGGCACAAGATGGTTGTTAATGACGAAAACACTTTATTTCTTGTGCCTTACAAAAACATACAATGCCCGACACAGCACCATGTTTTGGCACTCAATGCCTGCCTCAGAGGTCATGAAATGTGAGTAGGTCCAAAAATGTTTTGGATAACACTTGGGTATTGCTTTTATAATTGTGAAAATGGTCTTTAAATAGACCTTTGTAGTAATAATGCAACAGTAGCTATAGCATTCACATTGAAGATCACTACTGTCACATTATTTTACATATAGGATGGGGCCAAGCTATATAGAATTTGGTGAATGAATACACATAATTTAAATGATATTCTTTCTTTTATTGGTAACCAGTGTAGAGCATATAGAAGAGGTGTTGCTTTGGTGAAACGTGGTGATCTACATATTAGAAGTGCAGCTGTGTTTTGAGTAGTTTGTAATTTTCTAAGTAGGCTGCATTTAATTCCTGCATATATGGAGTTACAATAATCAAGTTTTGTTAGAACTAGGGACTGAACTAAGGTATGAAAAACTGGTTTAGTGAAAAATGGTCTTAATCTTTCTAGTTTCCAAAGTGAGTGAAAGACACTTGATACCACATAGGAAACTTGTTTTTCAAGGGTGAGGAATTGATCAATTGTGATTCGTAGAATTTTCATTGTTGATTCAAGGGGATAGGTGATGTTCTCAACAGCGAAATTTTTTAGATTGATAGGATTGTGAGGATTCCATTAGTGTTATGCCTAATTTAATATTGTGTGTTATTTCTTGGATTTCTTTGGTGAATGGGATATATATGGTGACATCATCAGCATAAATGAATGTCAGGAAAACATTTTTTATATTATATTACCCAGGGGGGCCATCATGATGTTGAAATAGATGAGGAATAATGGGGAGCCCTGAGGTACTCTGCAGTCTGGTGACCATTTTGAAGAAATTTCATCTGATTGTTCGACTTGATATGATCTGGCTTTTAAGAAGCCAGAGAAGCATCTCAGAACATTTCCACATATACCATAGTGGTCCAGCATATTTAAAAGAATGCAGTGATCTACAGTGTCAAAAGCATTGGACATATCGAACTGAAGTATTAAGATTCTTTTACTCAAACTTAGTGCTCTTTTGAAATTGGGTAGTAAGGTGGTTGGAACAGTTTCAGTACTGTAAGAGGGTCTGAAACCTAATTGTGAACTATGTAAAATGGAGTGCAATTAAAGATAATCCATCAGTTGTTATAATATAAATCCCTCCATTACCTTTACTAATAAAGGAATGGAAGCCACCAGTCTATAATTGGAGACTGTACTTAAGCTCGTCTGGGTATTTTTCGGTATGGGAGTCAGAACAATGCTTCCGTTGTGTCTAGGGAACCGTCCCTGGGATAGCATCAGAGTAATTGTTGAGTGTAAATAATGAATAAATAATGTGGGGGCTGATTTCAGAAGTTAGTTTGGGCACATGTCAAGTAAACATTATGATTTTGCATATTTGAGTAAGGTATGTTTAACTTTCCAGCTTATTTTCGAAGGAGAAGGGCACCCATCTTCCGACACAAATCGGGAGATGGGCGTCCTTCTCCTAAGGGCGCCCAAATCGGCATAATCAAAAGCCGATTTTGGGCATCCTCAACTGCTTTCCGTCGCAGGGATGACCAAAGTTCAAGGGTGTGTGTCGGCAGTGTACCGAAGGCGGGATGGGGGCGTGGTTAAGAGATGGGCGTCCTCGGCCGATAATGGAAAAAAGAAGGGCGTCCCTGACAAGCATTTGGCCGACTTTACTTGGCCCCTTTTTGTTCACGACCAAGCCTCAAAAAGGTGGCCGAACTGACCAGATGACCACCAGAGGGAATCGGGGATCACCTCCCCTTACTCCCCCAGTGGTCACTAACCCCCTCCTACCAAAAAAAAACAAATTAAAAAATATTTTTTCCAGCCTCTATGCCAGCTTCAAATGTCATACCCAGCTCCATCACAGCACTATGCAGGTCTCTAGAGCAGTTTTTAGTGGTACTGCAGTGCACTTCAGGCAGGCGGGCCCAGGCCCATCCCCCTACCTGTTACACTTGTGGTGGTAAATGGGAGCCCTCCAAAACCCACCCGAAACCCACTGTACCCACATCTAGGTGCCCCCCGTTACCTTTTAAGGGCTATGATAGTATTGTACAGTTGTGGGTAGTGGGTTTTGGGGGGCTCAGCACCCAAGGTAAGGGAGCTATACACCTGGGATCAATTTGTGAAGTCCACTGCAGTGCCGCCTAGGGTGCCTGGTTGGTGTCCTGGCATGTGAGAGGGGATCAGTGCACTACGAATGCTGGCTCCTCCCATGACCAAATGGCTTGGATTTGTTCATTTTTTAGTTGGTCGTCCTCGGTTTCCATTATCGGCAAAAACAGAGGTCGGCCATCTCTAAGGTCGACCTAAATGTCAAGATGGTCGACCTAAATGTTGAGGTTTGGGCGTCCCCAACTGTATTATCGAAACGAAAGATGGACGCCCATCTTGTTTCGATAATACGGGATGCCCTGCCCCTTCACCGGGGCACCCTTAAAGATAGGCGCCCAGTTTGATTATGCCCCTCTTTGTCAACTGTGAGTGGGAGAAAGGTAGACCAGATCCTGTCAGCTTGTGTACTAGAAGGAGATGGCTTGAGTAGATTTAGGAAATGATCTTTTGATGTTGGTGATTTGTTTAGTTCTTGTCTAATTTTAGGTTTTTTTTCTCGAAATAAGTTGTCAATTGGTTGGCAGATGGGGTAGGTTCATTAGTTATAGTTATTTCTGAGTATTTAATGAGTTATTTACTAAGGCATAGAATTTTCTTGGGTTAATTGATGTACCACCAATAGATTTTGATACCAAAATCTGCAATAGGGCAGACACCCCTGATAGTGTGGACAATATGAGGATGGATCTAGCAAAGCTTGAAGAATGGTCTGGAATTTGGCAGCTAAGATTTAATGCTAAAAAATGTAGGGTCATTAATTTGGGCTGCAAAAACCTGAGGGAATGGTACAGTTTAAGGGGTGAAGAACTTTTGTGCACATAAGCAGAGTGGGACTTGGGTATGATCCTATGGGATGATCTTAAGGTGGCCAAACAGGTAGAAAAGACTATGACGAAAGCTAGAAGGATGCTTGGGTGCATAGGGAGAATACTGGCCAGTAGGAAAAAAGGAGGTGATGATGTTCCCATGAGACCTCATTTAGAATATTGTATACAATTCTGGAGATCACACCTTCAAAAATATATAAACAGGATCAGGCAGCCTCTAAAATGGTCAGTGGTCTTCATCATAAAGCATATGGGGACAGACTTAAGGATCTCTATATGTATACTTTAGAAGAAAGGTGGGAGAAAGGAGATATGATTGAAATGTTTAAATACCTCTATGGCATAAATGCACAGGAGGCGAGTCTCTTTCAATTGAAAGAAAGCTCTGGAGTAAGGGGACATAGGAAGAAGTTGAAAGAGAATAGCCTCAGAAGCAAGGCTTAATTTGTAGACAAAAAGTAGTGGAACTGGGGGCAGGCCCATGACTGGAAGTGGGTGGGGCCAGTACTGGAAGTGAACTTACCTTTACATACACAATACTTCATTTGTGGATTAAAAGGAAGCTGGTATGTACATATACTAGGAAAATTCATATATTTAATTTTTAAAATGTTATTAAGAAATATCACCCACAATAGTACAAATTTGCAACCTTAACAATAAAATCTTGGACTAATCAGCGGTTTTCTCAACATTTACACATTTGATACTACCATACTGTTCTCAGAAATTTGTTGGCAGCCAGGTGGCAGGAAGGAGTAATGCCCTGCAATGGCAAAAGGAAGCAAGTGTCTTTTTTACTGAAGCACTTTCTTCCTTTTGCCATTGCAGGGCGGAGCCAGTGGTATAGGAAGGGCGGGGAGGTGGGGGCGGTCTGCCTAGGGTGCACGCTGCTGGAGGGTGCAGAGAGCAGCCATGCGCCTGTCAGCTCCGCTGGTTTCCTACTCCGTCTGCCCCAGAACAGGTTACTTCCTGTTCTGGGGCAGAGAGAGCAGGGAGCCAGTGGAGCCAACAGGCGCGCGGCTGCTCTTTGCACCCTCCAGCAGCCAAGAATGCACCCGGGGGGCTTGATGCGCCAGGGGGGGTGTGCCGGGGCAGCGGATGTCATGCTGCACCCTGGGGGGACGGACGCCGCTGCACCTGGGGGGGGAGGTGCGCAGCGGCGATCCGCCCTGGGTGGCAGCCGACCTAGGATCGCCACTGGGCAGAGCAGCTGGGTTGGGCCAGAGGAATGCTTAAATTTCCAAACACCTTTAGTCTGACACAGTATAGCAGTTCTTATGAGTTAAATATAAACATGCTCTGTTGTCTGGGCATTTTATTTTTTCCAGTCATGTCAGTCCCAGTGAGTTTTTCTTTTCTGCTTTCCTGTCTGTCTTCTGCCAACTTTCTCTATTTGTCCTTTCTCCTCACTTCTCCTGTCTATTCCCTTACATATGTCTTGGATATATTTATATTTCCTTTTTAGTTCTTTCCTCCCTTTCTGTCCTTTCAAATTTCCCGCTCTTTCTCACCCTCCAGTTCTTCTACTCCTTCTTTTTACTTTTCACGTACCTATCAACTTTCCATCTCAGTCCCTAGCTCTCCCATTTGCGATTTCACTCTTTCCCCATTCTCCTATTCCCTTCTGTCACCTCCCATTACCACATTTTTACCCTCTTTACTCACCACTCTCTTCTTACTCATCTCCTTGACAACCCCTCATGGCCTCTCCCACATTTTGTTCAGCATTTCCCCGCCCTCCACCTCTGTAGCTCAGCATCTCGTCTGTCTGTCTGTCTCTCTCTCTCTCTCTCTCTTTCCTTCTTTCACCCATATACTATTGTTGCCCAACATCTTCTCTCTCTTTCCTCTCCACTCCATACTCTTGTAGCCAAACATCTTCCCTCTCTCCCTCCACCCCACCCCCCAACATTTGTAGCCTATCATCTCCCTGTCCCCTTTTCATTTCCTACTCCAATAATGCAGCTTGTCTCCTTTCTGGCCAACAATGTAGTTTCTCCTCTTTTCTCTCTCCTTCCTCCATAGTCAGCATCCCTCTCTCTATCCCTTTTTCTCCTTCTCCTCATAATCGGCATCTCCCCCCCTCTCTCATTCTTCTCCTCTCCCCCAGCAGTCAGCATATCCCCATTCTTTCCCACTTCATATCTAGATTCCTTCTGTCTCTTCCCTCCCCTTGTCCCCATTATGCCCTCTCTTCCCTGTCCAGCATTTCTCCTCTCCCCCAACCAGTGGTCTAATATCTCTCCTTCTCCTCCTCCCCTACCCACCCCACCCATTGGTCCAGATGTTCACTTTCTCCTCCTTCAATCCACCCACCCACCAACCACTGGTCCTGCTTTTCTCCTGATTTTCTCCCACCCACCATTAGTCCAACTTTTACCCCCCACCTACCAACTAATGGTCCAGCTTTACTCCTTATATTCCCCCACCCACCCACCCACCCCTTGTCTAGTTTTTCTCCTTCTCCCCACCTCTCACCATTGGTCCAGCTTTTCTCCATCTCCACCCCAACCCACCCCACCTATCATTGGTCCAGCATTTCTCCTTCTCCCTCCCTCCCTCCCTCCAGCCAGCCCCCCACACCACCATTGGTCCAGTTTTTCTCCTTCTCCTCACTCCACCCCACCCACCCACCATTGATCCAGCTTTTCCCCTTCTGATTTTCACCCACCATCAGTCCTGCATTTCTTCTCCCCCCCCCCCCCCCCCACACACACTCTGTGATCAGGCTTCTTTCCCTTTTGCTCATTCTCTAATGTGTGATTACATCCTTCTTTCCCTCCCTCTCCCCAACCCCACCCCATACCTTTTCAAAGCTATCTTCTTGTTTTAGAGGTTGCTGGCAGCAAGCAGCAATTCACAACATGCTGCTCGTGCTGACATCAGAGCCTTCTGTCTTACCTTCCCACCTATGCAGAAACAGGAAGTTCCTTCAGACAGAAGGTTCCAATGTCAGCACAAGTAGAGCATTGTGAATTGATGCTCGCCGCCAGCAACCTCTAAAGCAGAAGACAGCTTTGAAAAGATATGGGGTAGTGAGAGGGAGGGAGGGAGGGATGCCATTGGGCATTAGAGAAAGGGCAAAAGGGAGAGAAGACCGACTGTGGGAGGGGGAGGAAGTCATGGGTGGTGATGTCAATTCCTAAGCCCAAAGAAGTAGCGGAATGCTGTTCCGCTCCGTTCTTGCACAAATGAAGCCCTGCTCAGAAGTAACCTGAGGAAATAACCTTCTTCATGGAAAGGATGGTAAATTTGTGGAACACCCTTTTAGTGGAGGTGGTAGAGATGAAAACTGTATCTTAATTCAAGAAAGCTTGGGGCAAGTACATAGGATCTCTAAGGGAGAGGAAGGGATAGTAGATGGCATGAATGGACAGACTGAATACGCCATATGGTCTTTATCTGCCTTCATTTTTCTCTGCGTCCATGTTTATTCCTGAGATGTAGTGCTACTTGTATTTCACATGAATTTCTGTTCGAACCTTTTCTAAAATACCAGTGAAACTGAGCATGTACTAACCTTTTAAAAGAGGAATTAAGGAAGGTATCATCTTTGATCCCCTGCTATTTATTTCCCTTTCAAACTAGTTAGCGCATGGTTAACTCAGGAGCATTTATTGCCCACAAAGTGGGTGGCAGTAAGCGCTCATGTGGCAATTTTTAAAAATGGCCACGCACTAATGGCTATAACAAAAGAGAGGGAACGAAGTACAAACTAAAGTCCAAACAAAAAAAACAGCACCACGGGCCTTTAAAAATGGAACACAGTTCTTTAATGAAGGAGCCTTGACAAAAGGACCCGACACGGGCCATGTTTCGGTGACTAGCACCTGCGTCAGGGGTCTACATAGAATACAAAACATAGAAATAATATATTTTTAAAAATTTTTTAACATATAATGAATAAAACCAAAGATTAATATTTAGACTCATCAAGCATACATATATAAGCCTATATAAACACCTAAAGCATTTAATATTTTAACATTGCATTTAATATTTTAACATTCTCATATATTATTATATAGTAATTTGAAAATAAATGGATAATTAATCAAAACAAAAATGGTAACTCACCACAGTGATGACGTGGAAAACTTGGGGAATAACTCAAATATATTCCTCTACAATATATTATTCCTTACTTTTGGACAAAAATTATTTTCATATATTAATATTATATGTTTAAAACACTTATTTTAATTATTTATAATATATTTTATAAAAAGGTCATATTATATAATACTGGCTATAGCTAAATTTCATATTCATAAAAGCTTAAACTAACAGGTCAAAAATAATTTTTTTTAAAACATTTTAAAATATACAATAAATTTCAAACATTACACTGATAATATCATAAACCTTCAAAAACATTCAAATCAGCACAGAAATGAATAAATATATACATCTTCAAATATAAAAAAGCCAAAACTATAATATCTAGTGGCATTACTTGATCTTAATTTTAAAAAAACAACATATATGTGTGTGTGTATGTATGTATATATATATATATATTATAGCATTAACAGGGCTTCTATTATCTTTTGGAGCTCTGGGTATATTTGTTTTGTTATCTGCCAATTACAATTATGTAAATTTTATTTGTAACTGCTAATGGTATTTTAGCTAGTGACAAAATACCTTTAAAATTTGCATTTATTTTGTTATCTGCCAATCACAATTAATTATACAAATGGCATCTTGAATAGTGACAAAGGGTTAACAGGGCTTTTATTCACATATATATGTTTCTCACATCAGCATTCATTTAATAAAATGTCTTCAATATTTCTTTTAGAACATAGCAAAAATGATTTACATAAGCAATAAAATACTGACTTTCATTTTAACTCGTGTCAAAAGAAAAAAATCTGTATACCTCAAACTGTATTGCCAAACAGAAGGGTTTTAATAAGTATAACAAACCATAATGCCACAGACATTACCAAGAGGATTGTGCAATTGATAAAAGTTGTCAAATCATGAGGCAGCAAATACTATAGTGCCTAACTTAGAAACTTCCTACAATTTATTGTCATGACAAAAACTTACCCCCACGTCTCATATAGTAAAAGCTACAAAGCACCAAGGCACTTTCACTTTCTGTATCCAAATGGATGAAAAGCTGTGCTCTCAAAAGGCTCTGCTTTTAATACCACGTCACACAGGGTGGAAAAAAATTTTAATTAACTTAAGTGAAAACACCTGATCTTCACAAAGCATTAACCTTTATCCTATCAAATGAATTTAGGTGGTTACTGGGTCTAAAAGCCTGCCAGATATGCAGGAATCATTTACTAGGTCCTAAAGCCTACATTGTTAAAATATCCATTTGTTTAAAATATATATAAAATGACAGGATATTGAGTAATTATCAAAACAATTAACTAACTATATTGCAATTTTAATCTATTTAGCAAATCTATAAATTGTGTCTTCAATTAACTGTTCATATGCCAATTTGTTATCTACTCTTAAATTGAATATTTATCAAATATTAAATGACCAAATTTAAAAAGATTTTCTGAACAAATATGAACTTACCATACCCCAATTTTAATCTATTTACTAAGTCTATTAATTATATTTTAAATTTAACTGTTCATATACTATTTTATTATGTCATTAAAAAAGCTTATAAATGCTAAAATTGAGCTTAAACAGCACTTCATTCTTATAATTGTATGTTTATATTGTGCCATTATTATCTACCTTATGAGTCTATAAATTGCATTTATAATTAATTATTAAATTCTAAATATAAACTTAAATAATACTACAAACATATGGTTTTATCATTAAATGTACCAATATATTCTAATGTATTTACTATATGAAATGATTATTAAAAAAATGAATTAAAATGAATTAAAAAATTAATGAAAAACATTTTTTGAAACCTTAAAAAACATTAAAAACTAGAATGAAACATGAGTGGCATTACAAATCTGTAGTTTTATCATAATGTTATGTTGAATATACCCATGCAATCAGGTGTTAAACTTAAATAAGTACATATATGAAACATTTGTTCATAAACCAAATGAGTACATGTGTGAAACATTTGTTCATAAATACATGACATCAAACAATTAAAAATATATGCTTTAAACCAAGCATATCATACATCCATTAGTCACATATATAAATGTTCCTTAAAATAAACTGCAAAGAACATCCTTCCAATGTTTAAAAAGAAAGAAAACAACATATTGTCTAAATATTCATTGAAAAACAGACAAGTCTATCTCTAGATTAAGTCCTGCAGGAGTTACTGTATTAAATTTAAAAATAGTTCTTTGTTCTCGTTGTAACAAAAGCAGATCAAGGTCACCACCACGCCACGGCTTTTTAACCACTTGATAGACAAAAAACCGGAGATCAGACGGGGAATGCGATTGTTCCATATAATGTTGCACAAGTGGGGTAGTGAGATTACCCTGATTGATATTACTCCTATGCTCAATTATGCGCGTCTTGATTTTTCTCTTTGTTTTACCCACGTAAAGTAATGAGCAAGGGCACATAATAACATATACGGCAATTAGTGTGGTTCAGCAGTTTATAAATTTTGCCAGTCTGCGGATGTTCAAAGGAAACAATATCCATTGACAACTGACATACCGAACAACTCTTGCATGGATGATGGCCAGTAACAAAATGATCCAGTTCTAATCGTTGATCATTGTTAGTTTGAGGCAGTGAAGATGGGGCAATAATTTCTTTTAAATTCCTCCCTCTAGTGTGTGCAATTGTAACTTTTTTTTATCTCGAAAGCAACTGTGTTCTTCAAGGATATGCCAGTTGTTATATATAATTTTCTGAATATCTCTTGAATAGTTTGAGAACTGTAGGCTGCAAACAATATCTGGTGTTTTTCTAACATCTCGTGGTTTGAGTAATTTTTCTCTGTTAGATGTTCTAGCCTGTTGAAAGCCTTTAGTAATACATTTTGAAGGGTAACCTCGATCCTGGAATTTTTTCTGTAGAGGTTTAGATTGTTCTTCAAAATCATTTATTTGGCTACACAGTCTCCGAAGCCATAGGAACTGTGATCGTGGAAGATTCTCCTTGAGACTTCTACTATGAAAATTGTCAAAGTGCAAAAACTGGTTTTTGTCAATCGGTTTCTTAAAAATTGTTGTGTCAAACCCTTCCATATTTTTAATGATATTTATATCCAAAAAAGCAATAGAATTCTGATGGAATTGCATTGTAAATCTGAGATTAGGATCTAGGGAGTTGAGCCACGTATAAAAGGTTTGCAGTCTTTCAAGATCCCCCTTCCAAAACATCAAAATATCATCAATATAGCGTTTCCACAGTTTAATTTCATCTTGAAATGGATTTGTTTCCAAAAGTTCTTTTTCAAATTGCGCTACATAGAGAATAGCGATGTCTGGGGCCATAGTTGCACCCATTGCAGTTCCCTTTATCTGTTTGTAGAATTTTCCTTGAAAGCATAAAAAATTTTCTTTTAATGCTAGTGTTGCTAATTCAATAATAAAGGATGTTGGAATCCGCATGTTGTCTGTGCGATTATCAAGAATATCCTTTAAAATATTAAGGGCCATATCCTGAGGGATATTTGTATACAGACTTTCAATGTCAAAGGTCACTAATATAATACTTTCATCATAACCTTCAAACTCGTCCAGAAGTTGAATCACATGTGCAGAATCTCTTATATATGATTTAACATATGGAATAAAAGGTCTCAAAAAAACGTCTACAAATTTAGACAAAGGTTCTAAAAGTGATCCAATAGCTGCAACAATCGGTCTCCCAGGAGGATTAAGAAGTGTTTTATGCACCTTAGGTAACATGTAAATTGTTGGTGTAATCGGATACGGCACACTTAAAAAATCTTTCTCCTTATTTGTTAAAAAACCAGACTCAAAACCAAAATTTATCCAGAAATCTATCTCTGCTTTTAATTTCATAGTAGGATCATTTTCTAGAAATTGATAAAAATTAGTGTCAGTGCTTGGCTATTAATGCAAAAAAAATAGAGAAAAGACATTTTTACAGCTGTGGTAAAAATGGCCACAGTGAGTGGGAAAGACCCAAGTAAGGGTGCACTAAGGGCCCCTTTTACCAAGTTGCGGTAAAAGGGGCCCTGAGGGAGCGTCAACACATGGATTTGCCATGCACTGAGATCCCTTTTACTGCAGCGGGTAAAAGGAAAAAACAAGTGGCTGTGTGGTAGAGAGTTGCACGGGGACAGAAATCGGACCCATCCCCGCCCATCCCAGCTGGAATCATACCTGTCCCCACTCATCCCCACTGGAATCTTACCCATCCCCGCAAACATTAAACCCATCCCAACCCGTCCACACCCGTCCCTGCAAGAATTTAACCCATCCCCACCCATCCCCGTAAGAATTTAATGGTACATAAAAAGAAAATTCTGGTCAGCTCCCTCAGTCTCTCTTTGGATTTGAGCCACAGCACTGTAGGCAAGGAAGGAATGGAAGTTGAAACTTGGAACACTCTGGTGTGCACATCTAAGATTTGTCTCTGATTTACTGGCACTTTGTGCTGAGAGGTCACCACATGCACGTGCCAGTAGGTCAGGTGATATCCTATGCTCATGCCTGTGTCAGAGCTGAGGTCTGAGCATCAGCCCGGGAGCAAAGAGGATTAATTGTAACATAGTAAGTGACAGCAAATAAAGACCTGAACGGTCCATCCAGTCTGCCCAACAGTCACACTTATTAACAATTCATGATTAAATCAATGAGTGTGATATTATCAGGGCTTTTTTTGAGGGGGTACTTGGGGGTACTGAGTACTGGCACCTTTTTCACTGTCTGCTAAACTTGACCCATGGTTCTCATATTTTAATGAAAGAGCTCAGGTTCTACATACAAATTCTGCCTTGTCATAGATTCTATGACTGGTTGCAGGGGTCCTGGCTATTGTAGGGTGGGTCCCTCAATGATCACTCCACTGTTGAAGGGTGGCCTGGCATTTGAGTACCGGCACCTTTTTTGCTAGACAAAATGCACTGGATATTATATACTTAATTATAGTCTTTCGTGTTTCTGGAACATAGACCACAGAAGTTTATCTGGCCCTATCCTTATGTTCCAACTGCTGGAGTTGCCATTGAAGCCCACTCCACTCCATTCATCTTTTCATTTGTGGGACCCAGACTGTAAAACTCTGTCCAGCACTGTCCTTATGTTCCAGCCATTGAAGTTGCTGTCTAAGCCCTTTCAAGCCCATCCTAAACCAGATTGCCATGTATGAGACACAGACCATACAAGTCTGCCCAGTATCAGCCCTAGTTCATCACAGCCAGAGTCGCCATCTAAGCGTCACTTGACACATCCACACACATGCAACCATTTAAGGTTAGGTTTTTTATAACTTCCATTTTCTAATTAGAGATCCTCTGTGTTCATCCCACGACTTTTTGAATTCCGTCATCATTTGTGTCTCTCCAGCTTATAATCGAAAGTGATCGCCGGCCATCTTCTGACACAAATCAGGAGATGGCCGGCGATTTCTTAAAAGCAGCGAAATCGGTATAATCGAAAGCGGCATTTTTGATAGCATTGCTGCTTTCCCGTCGCTTCGCCGGCGAAAATTCAAGGGGGCGTGTCGGTAGATTAGCGAAGGCGGGACATGGGCGGGCATGGGCGTGGCTACCAGATGGCCGGCTTTCGCCGATAATGGAAAAAAAAGCGGCGTTAAGCAGTATTTTGCCGAGTTTACTTGGTCCTTTTATTTTCACGACCAAGCCTCAAAAAGGTGCCCCAACTGACCAGATGACCACTGCAGGGAATGGGGGATGACCTCCCCATACTCCCCCAGTGGTCACCAACCCCCTTCCATACTAAAAAAATAAAACTAAAAACCTTTTTTTGCCAGCCTGTATGCCAGCCTCAAATGCTGTACCCACCTCCATGACAGCAGAATGTGTTGTATCCTCCGACAGCCTTTCCCTGGTTGCGATGTGGCTCTTGGGTGAGTGTGACATCTTTTCTGTTAGGTGCCCTGCAGAGTCACATTAGCAATGCATTGTGGTGGGTGTAGGGTACTGGGCTATACTCCCATGGTGCTTTCCCCCCCTGCTAACTGGGTCAGAGTGTGCCCTGTTTTGTTTTCTGTTGTAGTCCATGCGGTAGTGGCCATTTTTGTAAGCCAGTTTTAGTTCCCTTTCCTGTGTTACCCACTTTAGAGAACGTAGTTCTTACCTTGAATGGTGCTGAAAGAGGGCATTGTACACCATTGTGCCAGCTCTGACCTACTGCTAATCTTAGTACCAGGGGACTCTTTGCCAGTGGGGCACAACCTCTGATCTGCAGTTAACTGTGAGTAAACATTTATTTCAAGAAAGGACTTTTTCAGAGAGATTAGTCTTCAGGTGTGAACTGGTGTGCCAAAGTTATACAGCAGCAATAAGTCCTAGAGGCTTTATGCAGGTCCCTGGAGCAATTTTAGTGGGTGCAGTACATTTGTGGGTAGTGGGTTGGGGGGGGGGGGGGTTGGGGGGCTCAGCTCCCAAAATAAGGGAGCTATGCACGTGGGAGCTTTTCTGAAGTCCACCGCAGTGACCCCTAGGGTGGCTGGTTGCTGTCCTGGCATGTCAGGGGGGCCAGTGCACTAAAAAATGCTGGCTCCTCCCATGGGCAAATGCCTTGAATTTGGCCGGGGTTTGAGATGGCCTACATAACTTTCCATTATCGCTGAAAAACAAACCTGGCCATCTCAAACCCGGCGAACTCCACGGCATTTGGCCGGGCTAAACCATATTATCGACAAAAAAGATGGCCGGCCATCTTTTTCAATAATACGGTTCCGGCCGTCTGTAGCGCCGCCGCCAACATAGATCGCCGGCGATCTATTTGGCCGGCAACGTTCGATTATGCCCCCACCTACCACCTCCCACCTCCTTAATGGAAGACTTTCCACATTTGTGCTGTCAAAGCAAGGAAGAAGAGGAGGAGGAGGAGGAGGAGGAGACGGCACTCAAAGAACTTGGTACTCGGTAGATGAGAGGCTGGTGCAGATGCAGCTTACACTTCCACGGGAACCCCGCAGGAACTGCTTCCGTCCCCGCGGGAACCCCGCAGAACTGCTTCTGTCCCTGCGGGAATCCCGTGGGTTCCGTGGGATTCCCATGAACACCGTTCCCGTGCAGTTCTCTACTGTGCGGTAAGTGCACACTTACCACATAGCCACTTCTGGGGAAAGCCCTTACCACCACCTATTTAGGAGGTTAGGAGGCAGTAAGGGCTCCCACACTAACCCGGTGGTTAAAAAAAATGATGTTGTGCCAGAGATGGCAGGTGCTGGGGTGGCACTTCCACCAGCTCCTGTGGTAGGCCAGTGGTTGCCGGATTGCAGTGTGACACCACGGTAGCTCTACTGCTGTATTGTAAAAGGGCAGCCACTTTTTACCACAACCTAATAAAAGAACCCCTATGTAAGTTGTATGCACTGTTACCGAAAAGTGCTTAGGCACCCTGCTGTACCTTAGTCACGTAAGTGCTAGTATTGTGTATACATACATGCTTGTGCAGGGTCGGTTTTAGCAATTGCGAGGCCCTGTGCAGAACAGCATATTCTAAATATGCAGATTTACACATGGTATTTAGAATACGCTTAAGCGTAGTTGCCTAACACGCATTCATTTTAGGCACCATGTATAGAATCAGGATCTATATGCATACATTGTCATGTTAACAAACTCAAACACCAAAAACCTGACATAATAATGCAGCATGAGCAAAACCACAAATTCAAACAATAATGGTGCTCAAGGCCTGTCGGTAGAGCTCAGCACTGCGTCAGATAGCAATGGATACCACTGTATCTCCACTGTGCATGTGATCTCAAGAAGCAAATTGTCGTGTCCCGCGTTCCTACCTGCTCCTCCACCGCGGGGCACGGGAGCCAGCGTCCTCCGCGGCGAGGGGTAGCGGCCCGGAGGCCTCGGCGGGGATCCGGGGGCCGCCGCAGTGATGGTCGTTCCGGCCGGGACCGAGGCCGGAGGCCGGCGACTGCGGCCGCCGGTCTCTCGGTTGCCGGCTGTGGGGGCTATGTTCGCGCCGCCGAAGGAGGCGGCACCGAGGCGCGATGGTCGGCGTCTTCTTCCCTCCCGGGCGGGAGGGCCCGGAGCTCCGCCTCTGAGGCGCCGGATTGGGAGGCCAAGTTGGTGGTCCCGCCTGGGAAATCGGACAGAGCCAATCAGAGGGGCTCTGCCGATACCCAGGGCCGGATTGGTCGACTTTACCTACGGGGGCGGGGCGGCTGATATTGTATTGTATTTAAGGAAGGGAACAGAGCTAGCACTTTGCTTCAGGTTCTGTTCCCGAGGCCATTCTCCATGGTTCCTGTGTTTCGTCGTTTCCCTGGTATTGCTGTTTCTGGATTTTGGACTGTTTCCTGGTTATCCCTGCCTAGCTGCCTGCCTAGACCTTTAGCCTGACTTTGACCCCTCTACTAGCCGCCTGCCTTGACCTCTTGCCTGACTCCGACTTCGCTTTTGCTGTCTGCCCTGATCTGCTGCCAGTTTGTGGACATTTCTTTTCAGCCTGCCCGCTTCTCTTCCAGTTCCAGCCAGGTCAGTCCGTCAACCCCGCGGTTCCTGAAGTCCTGTTGACCGCCTGCAGCTGGGGGCTCAACCCTTGGTGAACGGCGGTCGCCGCGGGTGAAGACTTGGGGTTGCACGGCTGTCCTCTGAGGTCCTTCTGGGCCTTGCGGGACCTAAGGGCTCACCCACCTTGTGGACAAGACAGGAACCTGAAGCCATGAGCTCGCCTACGCAACCTGACCTGCGGTACCTGGCTAAAGTTCTCCAGCAGCAGCAAGAGCAGTTGAACGCCCTGTCGGGAGCCCTCCAGAACGTATGTTCTCAGCTATCTTTGGTCCAGGTACAGAACCAGGCCGCTGCGGTCCATGGGGCCGCAGCGGCTCCCCGTCCGGGAGGGTCCTTCCCGGGACCTCGGTTCCCTGAGTCTGCACGATTCGATGGTGTTCCCGGAAGCTGCCGGGGTTTCCTCAACCAGTGCAACTTATACTTCAAGATGCAACCAGAGGCCTTTGCATCAGACCAGATAAAAGTGGCCTATGTTATCTCCTTGTTACGGGGCGGGCCGTGGCCTGGGCGTCCCCGTTATGTGAACAACAGGACCCGCTCTTGGATAACTATGCGGAGTTTCAATGTCGCTTCCGCATGGTGTTTGACCTCCCAGGAAGGCCGTCTTCCGCCGCGTCCGAACTGCTGCGGATTCAACAGGGCGAAGGGACCGTGGCAGACTATGCTATTCGATTTCGGACTTTGGCAACCGAGTTGCGCTGGAATCAAGAGTCCTTATCCGCAATTTTCCTGGAGGGGCTTCAGGATCGGATCAAGGATGAGCTGGCTGGCCAGGAGGTCCCGGGGCAACTGGATGCCCTGATCTCGCTCTGTGTCCGGGTTGATACCCGTTTCCAGGAGAGGGCTAGAGCTCGAGCGGACGGCGGAAGGGACCCAGAGGTGTGTCTCGGTCTGGTCAGGGACCGTCCCCCCACCGGGGCTCCCAAGACCTTAGAGAGGCCTCCGAAGAACCTATGGTTATCGGCCGCCAGCGATTGACCCCGTCGGAGAGGACTCAACGATTACGGGGCGGCCTGTGCCTGTATTGCGGCGAGGCGGGTCATTTCATTCGCACTTGCCCCACAAAGCCAGGAAACGCCACTCCCAAGGCGCCCTGAGGGGAGAGGTCTTGGGGCATTCTACTCCCCTACCTGATGATTTGATAACCCTTCCGGTAACTTTGCGGTGGCAGGAGACGATGGTTCACACCCGTGCCCTCTTGGACTCCGGGTCCGGGGGGAATTTCATTTGCCAGGAACTTTTGCAGCAGATGGAATGGCCCACACTGCCCTACCGACCTGCGCTGCAAGTGACATCCATCCAGGGTACTGCGTTACCCCAGCCGATCACCGAGGTGACTCCATTTTTGGGGCTTCAGGTGGGGGAGGATCACCGTGAGGAAGCTCAATTTCTGATCTTACCCCGCACCATTCATCCGGTGGTTCTGGGCCTGCCCTGGTTACGGCGCCATACCCTAGTAATAGATTGGACTTTAGGGAAGATTCAGGCCTGGGGTGGCGCCTGCGTGGAGGCCTGTTTGAAGGGCCGGGAATCCAGCTGTCCCGCGGTAGTAGCTACCCCTAGAACTGTGTCAGCCTGTCAAGCTACTCTACCTGAGGAGTACCGGGAGTTTGCGGATGTATTTAGTCCCGTGGAAGCGGATGTGCTACCGCCTCATCGGTCCTTTGATTGTGCTATTAAGTTGATGGCTGACAAGATGCCACTGCGGGGCCGTCTATATACACTGTCCCGGGAGGAAGCTAAGGTAATGCAAGCCTATATCCAGGAGAATCTCCAGAAAGGGTTCATCCGTCCCTCCACGTCCCCTGCCGGGGCAGGATTTTTTTTCGTGACCAAGAAAGATGGCTCCTTGAGGCCCTGTATTGACTACCGGGGCCTAAATGCCATCACCGTGAAGGACCGATACCCTCTACCTCAGTGGCGTAGCTACGTGGGGCCTGAGGGGGCCGGGGCCCCCGCAGATTCACCCCAGGACCCCCTCCCGGCGAACCCGCCCCCGCCGCCGCCTACCTTTACTTTTGCTGGCGGGGGATCCCACTCCCCGCCAGCCGACGTCTTCTCAGTTCTTCCTGCTCTTCAATTTGTTTGCTGACGTCCTGCACGTAATTGTACGTGCAGGACGTCAGACTCAGAGAATCTGTTCTCTGAGTCTGACGTCCTGCACGTACAACGTGCAGGACGTCAGCAAACAAATTGAAGAACAGGAAGCGACTAAGAAGAAGACGTCGGCTGGCGGGGAGTGGGATCCCCCGCCAGCAAAAGTAAAGGTAGGCTGCAGCAGCGGCGGGTTCGCAGCGGGAGAGGGGGGCGGCAATGTCTGCGCCGGGGGGGGGGGGGCGGCGCCGGGGGGAGGGCTAAAATGTGCCCCCTCCCCCGGGCTCTGGACCCCTCTCCCACGGAAGGCTGGCTACGCCCCTGCTCTGCCTCTTATCCCAGATCGGTTGCAGGGGGCCCAGATCTTCACCAAGTTGGATCTCCGTGGGGCCTACAACTTGGTCCGTATCCAGCAGGGGGATGAATGGAAAACTGCATTTAATACTCATGAGGGGCATTTCGAGTATCGAGTGATGCCTTTCGGCTTGTGTAACGCTCCCGCAGTGTTCCAAAGGTTCATAAACTTCGCTCTCGAGGACCTGCTGTATACTACGGTAATTGTTTACTTAGATGACATCCTGATCTTCTCCAAAGATCTCATGGAGCATGTGACCCACGTTCGAACTGTTCTTCAGCGCCTACAATTCCGCTTGTTTGCCAAGCTCAGCAAATGCTCCTTTCATCAGCAGTCTTTGCCTTTTCTGGGACATATTCTGTTACCAGGGGGTCTGCAAATGGATCCAGATAAACTTTGCGCTATCCGGGAGTGGCCTCAACCCCAGGGCCTGAAGCTGCTGCAACGGTTCCTGGGGTTTGCAAATTACTACCGTCAATTTATTCCTCACTATTCGCAACTGACAGCTCCTTTGACAGCGCTCACCAAGAAGCATGCAGATGTCCGGAACTGGCCAGCTGAGGCGCAAGCAGCATTTAGTCAATTGAAGAAAGCCTTTGAATCGGCCTCCATCCTTCAGGCTCCGGATCCTGACAAGCCATTTGTGGTAGAGGTGGACGCTTCTGCCTTGGGCGCCGGGGCCGTCCTCTCTCAAGTTAACGCCAAGGGCCGGCGTCAACCGTGCTTTTTCTTCTCCCGTAAGTTCTCCCCAGCGGAACGCAACTATACGGTGGGGAACAGAGAACTGCTAGCCTTGAAGTTAGCGCTGCAAGAGTGGAGACATTTGCTGGAGGGGGCAGAGCACCGGTTTACGGTGATTACGGACCACAAGAATCTCTTGTATCTGCAGGAGGCACAAAGGCTGAATCCACGACAAGCCCGTTGGTCACTGTTCTTCGCCAGGTTCCGGTTTCAGATTGTATTCCGGTCAGCTGCCCAGAACACCCCTGCGGACTCCCTCTCCCGAGCCTTTGAAGCTCCAGAGGACATTGAAGAGCTTCATCCTATGCTGGATCCCGCCTGCCTCAGTGCGGCCCCTGGAGGGGTCGCCCCGTTGCGGACGTTTGTGCCTCCACAGGACCGGGGAAAAGTAATGAAGTGGGGACATTCTCCCGTATGGGCCGGACATTTTGGGTTCCGTAAGACCCTTCGTCTGATTTCTCGACAGTACCAGTGGCCTCACATGAGGCAAGATATCCTTCAGTTTGTCACGACCTGCCCTACCTGTGCCCGGACTAAGTCTGTGGTGGGGCGCCCCTGGGGAGACCTGCAGCCGTTGTCCATTCCTGCAGCTCCCTGGGAGGAATTGTCTATGGATTTCATTACAAACCTTCCCCGCTCCCAGGGCCACACCGTGATTTGGGTGGTGGTAGACCGGTTCTCCCGTATGGCACATTTCGTTCCCCTGCCAGGGCTTCCATCGGCAGCATTGTTAGCCCAGCAGTTCATCCAGCATATCTTCCGGCTCCATGGGCTACCTGTCAGGATCATCAGTGACCGTGGAACCCAGTTCACGTCAGGATTCTGGAGAGCCCTGTGTTCCGCTCTGGGGGTTGTTACCCATTTCTCCTCGGCCTATCATCCACAGACCAACGGTATGGTGGAACGGATCAACCAAACGTTGAAAGGGTTCTTGCGGGCCTTTGTCAACAAGCGGCAAGACAACTGGGCATCCCTTCTTCCTTGGGCCGAGTTTGCCTATAACAACAGTGAACATTCCGCCTCGGGGCAATCTCCGTTTTTCATGGCATATGGACAACACCCGCGGCTTCATCACCCATTCCTTCTGACTCTTCTACGCCCATGGTCACTCGAACTCTGGCAGACCTGCAAGGAGTCTGGACTATGGCCCGTGAACAACTACAAAGAGTGGCCGCCAAGTACAAGTCGTTTGCTGACCGACATCGGCGTCCCGCCCCGGTGTTGCAGCTGGGGCAAAAGGTTTGGTTAAGCACTAAATACCTAAGGCTCCGGGTACCCTCTCGGAAGTTGGGGCCCCGGTACATCGGGCCGTTTACTATCCAGTCTCGGATCGGAGCGGTGACATACCGCCTGCGGCTACCTAGTACTCTGCGGGTTCATAATGCCTTCCATGTTTCTCTGCTGAAGAGTTTCCGGGGATCCAAATGGCATCCACAGAATAAAGAATCTGTCATTCCGGAGGCTGACCCCGATCCCGAGTATGAGGTTGAAGAAATCATTGACTCCATGAGGCGGCGGGAGAAGCTGCACTACCTGCTATCTTGGAAGCATTTCGGTCCCGAAGACAATTCCTGGGAACCAGCTACCAATGTACATGCTCCGGAGTTGGTAAGGGCTTTCCATGAGCGTTATCCTCTTAAACCTGGCCCCATGAGGAGGGGGGCATCCGGGGTGGGGGGGGGATACTGTCGCATCCCGCGTTCCTACCTGCTCCTCCGCCGCGGGGGGCGGAAGCCAGCATCCTCCGCGGCAAGGGGTAGCGGCCCGGAGGCCTCGGCGGGGATCCGGGGGCCGCCGCAGAGATGGCCGTTCCGGCCGGGACCGAGGCCGGAGGCCGGCGACTGCGGCCGCCGGTCTCTCGGTCGCCGGCTGTGGGGGCTATGTTCGCGCCGCCGAAGGAGGCGGCGCCGAGGCGCGATGGTCGGCGTCTTCTTCCCTCCCGGGCGGGAGGGCCCGGAGCTCCGCCTCTGAGGCGCCGGATTGGGAGGCCAAGTTGGTGGTCCCTCCTGGGAAATCGGACAGAGCCAATCAGAGGGGCTCTGTCGATACCCAGGGCCGGATTGGTCGACTTTACCTATGGGGGCGGGGCGGCTGATATTGTATTGTATTTAAGGAAGGGAACAGAGCTAGCACTTTGCTTCAGGTTCTGTTCCCGAGGCCATTCTCCATGGTTCCTGTGTTTCGTCGTTTCCCTGGTATTGCTGTTTCTGGATTTTGGACTGTTTCCTGGTTATCCCTGCCTAGCTGCCTGCCTAGACCTTTAGCCTGACTTTGACCCCTCTACTAGCCGCCTGCCTTGACCTCTTGCCTGACTCCGACTTCGCTTTTGCTGTCTGCCCTGATCTGCTGCCAGTTTGTGGACATTTCTTTTCCACCTGCCTGCTTCTCTTCCGGTTCCAGCCAGGTCAGTCCGTCAACCCCGCGGTTCCTGAAGTCCTGTTGACCGCCTGCAGCTGGGAGCTCAACCCTTGGTGAACGGCGGTCGCCGCGGGTGAAGACTTGGGGTTGCACGGCTGTCCTCTGAGGTCCTTCTGGGCCTTGCGGGACCTAAGGGCTCACCCACCTTGTGGACAAGACACAAATTAATACAGAACTGCAAATGCATCTTCTGCAGATTTCTAACCAGCTGGTTATCATATATTTTTCCATAGTCAGTAATGACAACAGAAGGGAATCTTTGCAAATGTATAATTCTTTAACAAATCTTAGAAATCTAATAAAACCACCATATTAATCTGTTTCTATGCAATAATTAATTATTGCTGACTGCTAAGAAATAAAACAACACAGATATCTTCTTGTTTACATTCCTATCAGACTGTATCTGAACCATCTGTGTTTTGCAGTTTTTTTTTTATCCCAAGGGATAAATACATCATAGAGATTAGTACGTAAATGCAAAGATACACAACAGTATTGTTTATCTAGTTGATTGATGCTGGCAAGGAAGAAATACAGCACAGTTTATAAAGACTCCTTTATACAATGTTGTATCATAATTTCATTAAGGTGCTATTTGTAGTAAGAAAACCTAAAATCCTTCAAACTAGTAATCCACGTATATTTCTTTTAAAATATCATCTTGCCAGCTCCAGCTTCTATTGTGTTGTTGCCAAGTTTCCCTTTTTAAGTTTGTACATCACTATTCTAGTTAATATTTTAGGGGTCAATTTTCAGAATGGTTACCCAGGCAGGAGAAGCTCCTACCCAGTTAAATCTTGGTAAATGAGCCATCATCGGAATTTCAGTGACACTTAACTGCACAGTGCTGCTGAAAATCCAGTGCAATTGTCACAGCACTCGTTGGTTAGTGCTGAGATGGTCCGGAGGTAGAGTCAGGAAGGAGCTGAGAGTTAAGCAGACACAGGAAATATTTAGTCTCGGTGACTGCACAGGGTTTTATTCTAAAAATGTTATGCTACTAAATTTACGCTTTTACAATTTATGCTCCTAAATTACGAGCATACTCTATGTTTCACAACAGATTATGCTTGTAATTTGAAGCATAAATTTAGAAGCATAACCTTTATAGAATAAGGCCTATAGCAGTGGTGTAACCAAGGGTGGGCTCGGGTGGGCCCAGGCCCACCCAGTATCAGCACACCTATGATGAGGCTGGAATGGATCCCCAAGTCTCACCAGCCGAAAACTCTCAACAACTGTCCCTCCTTGCATACCTTTTAAATAGCAGATCTTTGCCTGCAGTGAGCAGCAACTGATACATACTGCCTGCAGTGGCCCCATAACCTTCCCTCTGATATATTCGCCTATGCGGAAACAGGAAGTTACATCATAGGGAAGGCTATGGGGCCAAATGAGCAGTGTGTATTAGTTGCTGCTCGCTGTCGGTGAAAATCTGCTATTTAAAAGGTATGCAGGGGAGGGGGAATGTTTGAGAGACCATATGGCATGCAGGTGAGAAAGGGAGAGACCAAATCACTTGTGGGACAAGGCGGAGTTCTTCTGCCCACCCATCTTGGGCTCAGGCCCATCCAAAATTGGGTGTCTGGCTACGCCCCTGGCCTATAGGGGATCTTTTACTAAAGGGCAGTAGGGCTACCACATGGATAATGTGCGGGAGATCAGCACTACTGCTGGGCACACCAGGTGCCTGGCGGTAGTACTGTGTTCAGCATGCACTGTTTCCCATACCCAGAAGATAAATGTTATTTTCTAGTGCGCAGAGGAGGGGAGGGGATGTGCCTAGCAGAAATAGGCAGTGCATGGCCATTGCTATGCATTGCCCAATTACCACATGAGTAGCGTGTGAGCCCTTACCGCCTCCGTAATGGCTCAGGCAGGAAATGACCGCGGCAATGTTTTTATTAGCGCACAGTCATTTACTGCCTCCATTAAAAACAAGAGTTTTTACGGCCGTGGTAAAAAGTGGCCGAAGCATGTAGGAAACCCATACACTAAAACTACCGCCGGCCACTTTTTTAGTGCGGCTTATAAAAGGACCCCATAGGTAACTAGGCATGTAGGACCGCATAAATCATACTCCTAACTTAGCTAATAGGGAATGGGAAAGGGGAGGGGATTTGATGTACTGCCTTTCTGCGGTTACAATGAAAGTGGTTTACATATTATATATTGTGAGAAAGGGGTAGATAAACAGAAGGGGAAAGGGAGAAGGGGGGCCCTCCTTCCATATAGGAAGCTCAAGAGGAGCGAGGGGGACTACAGAGACTACAAGTCCCAGAAGCCTGAGTTGAGTAGGAAACAGAAGGGGGAGGACTTTCCTTCCCGGAGAAAGGGGGAGGAGGAGGCTGATTGGGAAATGAAGTCTGAGGAGGGGAATGAGGCACACCGGCTGGGGGAGGGAGTGAACGAGCATATGGACTGGCAAGCAGCAGGAGGGGAAGAGGAGCCTGAGGAGATGGACTTGACAGCTTTTGCTCGTAGCAGGAAAGGGGCTAAAGAAAAGTAAGTCCAGGGGAAAACTGTATGAATTCCAGACCTGTGTGGGTGGTTGTCAGGAAGCAGTGCTGACAAATGAGGGAGGTGGGTCCCTAGGGTAGCAAGTAGGAATTGCTAGCCCAAGGAGTGGATTCATATAGTAGAGGAAAAGCTTTGATCTGAAGAACATTTGAACTGGCAAGTGGAACTTTGTATTAGAATTCTACAAGAGGGGGGGGGAGGGAAAGAGACTGAAGGGGCCTGTGCTCAGAACAGGACTAGTAGAGAAGCATTTGGCCTCCTAACCGGGGCCGGAGAGGGTCAGGGAGTAAGTAAACTCGGTGGCTTATCTTAACTACCCCGAATACGGGGTCTGCTCTAAGTAGAGGCAGGACTATCCCTAAGGGACAGCCCAGGGGACAGAAGGGAGTTCTCTGGGCTTCACAAAGAGAAAGATCCTGTTTGGTGAGGGTGGGCCTGGAACTAATTGGCTTACTGTTGACTGGAGTGGACGTAGTCGCAGAAGCAGGAGTTGTGGTGGAGTACTGACAAGAAGGAGCTTGCAGCAATAATAGAAGTAGGAGGATTAGCCCCAATTGGGCGGGCGAAGAAGGACAGCACGGAGGGGTGTCTAAGGGAGAGCGGACAGCACGGAGAGGTGCGAGCTGACAATATGGATACTTATTCTTGTATACCTGGGGCAATAAAGGGTTAAGTGACTTGCCCAGAGTCACAAGAAACTGCAGTGGGAAAAAATTGAGCCCAGTTCTCCAGGTTCTAAGGCCACTGCACTAACCATTAACCATTAACCATTTGTTTGTTTGTTTGTTTTAATACTGTGACCTACATTCCTGTGTGTATGTTTTCTTCTTCTGTCCCCAGCTCTCACATACCTCTGGCACATTCTTTCATTTATAGAGTTTTCCCAGTTAGAAAATAAGAGAGATTATTTTTCTCAGCAGAGCTAATTAGGTATTTAGATAAAGAGGGGAGTAAACCTCACCTAATAATTAGAGTTTGTAGTTCTCTTGCAAGTAATTGACCAACCTCCATAAAATATACAAAATAAACTTGAAGGACTGTACATTGGAATAAATGTTTCTGCACCCTTAGCAACTTTAAGTAACTAACGACTAAACATTATTACCATGCAGCCAGCAGAACAGCAGTGAGAAGGAGGCTACCAGTACCACATATATGATTATCGACTTAGTGTTATATAAATTAATCATGTTTATACTTCATTTAATTCAGGATTCCTATTGCTAGCAGTGTGAAGTGTGAATTGGATTACTTTTGGCTCTGGTTTGTTTACAATGAAGTCCCATGACTTCATTTGGCTCTTTTCAGAGTATTTCAGCCTCTGTTGTTCTGAGCATGCTCAGTCTAATCTTCCTCACCCCTTCAAAGCTATAGACAGTGAGAAAAGTCAGATTGAGCAGTTCTGTGAGCTAGAAGGGAGTGATGATGGGGAAAGTTCTAAAGCTAGGTAGAAATGAGGACAGTGCAAAGCTGACCAAGAGAAAAGAGTTTAAATGCTAATTTATCTGAAAATCAAACCAAAGAAGAAAGTAAAAAAGAAGAGGGAATGAAGTGGAAGCCACTATGACACACACAGGCACAAATATACCCCCTATTTCTAGGAAGTTTTACGCCCAAATTTCTGACGTGCACAACTTAGTGTTTATAACTTATAGAACAAGGTCAGTTGCATGCATAATCTAATAGATTAGTTAGATGCTAGTTGGTCTTAACCAATTATTGGCTGTAATTGGTGTTAATTGGCACTCATTGGCCTACAGTTAGGTGGGAACATTTATACCAGCCATTTGGCTGCCATTATAGAATTCAGGCTTGGCACACATCATCCCGGTGTCTAACTTTAGAATTAGAATTACCTCCATATTGTCCCTGCATGTTAAATGGTGTGAGGCTTTATCACATTCCCAATCCAGAGTGACCACTAATTACTGATTATTTATCTATTTGAAAAATGTATAGCCTGCACGATCTACAATCCTAGGCAGGTAACAGTTTTTAAAAATGTACACAAAAGTTTAAATAAGAACAAAATGAAAACAAAACAACACATACACCGTTATAAATTGAAATCAATCATAATTCAAGTCACTGACATAACTGTAGACAATTGATCTTGCCTTTCATAGAATCATTTTTCGCCTAACCTGACAAAATACTCTGAAATGCCTTCTCAAATAAATGATCCTTGAGTAGCTTCCAAACATAGACTTGGCTAGAAACAAGTTGTAATTCAAGAGGCAATGAGTTCCATAAAAATGGGCCGGCAAAATAAAAAAATTGAAGTGCAATATTCCTCCAGTCTGATCTATCAGCAGAAAGTCACCTCCAATAAGAATGTATCCTGCTCTTTAGCATTTCATGTGTGACAACAGCAAAAGAAATCAATTTGAATTTATTTAGGTCTAAAAGTGTTGATATGAGTTTATAATTATTGGTAAATAGTGCGATGTATTGAGCTCATAATGAAAATGAAGACAAGTCAAAAATGCTACTGATCAGGATTTCTCAATAGGGCAGCAAAAATCCAAGGGTGGCTCTGGAGCAAAATATGTTCTACCTTCAATGCTGATGACCCCTTTCATGATGTGGCCCACCAGGGATAAAGAAGAGCTGCATCTGTCCCCTGTCCTTTCCACATCAGTGTGGCTTCCTCTGCCTAAACTCTCTCACTGTGACCTGACAACAGAGTGGCACCTGTGGCCTGGTGCTTATAATTCACTTTTGCCACTAGTACATCTCCCTCCCACTTGGCTTAAACTGTTGATCTGAATTTCATAGGAGGTAGAACTGGCAGTAGGAAGATTCTTTACTTTACCCAGTTAACTACCTGGATAATGGTTTGAATATTGCCGCTATCAAGATAGCATGGCCCACTCATCGCTCTATCCGAATATTCAGTGCTAACTGCATTTGTATATCTGCTGGCCAATATTCAAAGCAATGTTAAATTGCTTGTGACTGCCTTAGTACTGATATTCAGTGATGCTTAACCAGACAGTTCTGCTAAATATCACCACAGACCTCTCCTGCACTGCCCCATTAATGCTGGAGCAGTCTATTGGTGGAGCTTGAGCAGAGCATGGGAGGAGCCAGGACTTATCCAGTTAGCGGCAATATTCAGACCGCTAACTAGTTAAGTAAGTGGCTAAAGTTAAGACAACAAGAAGACTATCCTAATTTTAGCTGCCAAGCTAACTGGGCATCAGTTTAAATATTGGCCATTGCCCCCTTGGGAGAGGGGGTTGGGAGGGCCTCAGTCAACTCTTCTTGGGCCCAGGGAATCTTGTCCCCCCTCTCAGCGGGCTTGGAAGGAAGTCCATGAAGCCTCTAAGCACTGACAGAGAGAAACAAACAATCTTGCAAGTCTGAGCAAAACTGAAAGTGAAAATATAATTCAGTGCCTGATGTCCTGCACTTAAATAGGAGTCTTTCAAAAATGTAACTGCAAATAATTTGTGAAAAGCTTATATTTAACAGTGCAGAACAGCGCCAATGTGTGCTTGCACTTTCGGGTTTGCCTGGGCATGCACACAAGAGCTGCGCTTTCTATGAAACTTTTGTGTGCATATACCAAGCACGTTCCTCCCCTTTTGCTTTTGGTTAAGGTTACCACCCCTGCCCCATCATACCACACCCTGCTGCACAGTCATCTTGAAAGCCAGATTATATAAGCAGTGAAAATACTGGTTTAAAAAAAAAAAAGAAATGCATTTTCTCACATACTCCACTAAATACAAAAATCAAACATCCATGAGCAGCATGTCCCTCTCGCCTCTCCTCTTATCCCCTTCTATTTTCCCCTTTTCCCTTCCCCATCCATATAATTCCCCTTCACCAATCTTTTTTCCAGCCCCCTCCCTCCTTCCACCCACCCACACAACTCCATCCATCCACCTTCCCTCCTCTCGAGCCCTGAGTCAGGCTGCTCTCTCCCTGAACCTATCTTAATGCACCCTGGTGGTCTAATGGCCTCTTTGGGTCAGGAAAGAACGCCACTCTTTTCTGCCCATTGCTGCTGGCCTGCACGCTGCAGCTGCTTCAAAATGGCTGCTGAAATTTCAAGCTGTGGTATCACAAGACTTCCATGGAAGTCTCTCTAGGCCGCCACTTGAAGTCTCGGTAGCCATTTTGAAGATGTGGCGGCAGGGAGCAGGTCAGAGGTAGTGGGCAGGAAAAAGTGGGGTTCTTTTCTGCCCTGAAGAGGCCACAAGACCACCAGGACATGTTCAGGTAGATTCAGAGAGTACCCTGAGGCTCAGGGGAAGGCGAGCAAGCCAGCCCACTGGCCCTTCCAGCTCAACCCAGCCCAGAAACCTGGACAAACGGAAGACCTTGAAAAAATTGCCCAGACCCCGACAGACACCTGAAAAGGAGGACATATCAGTGGAAATCCGGACATATGGTAACCATACTTTTGGTTTACTAGCGTGCATAAATTTTGCCATTTGCTTTGAGCATTGCAGGGCTAGGTTTATGCACTGTTCTTGTACTATGGGATTACGGCTGTTGGTTTTAACGCTGGAACTTTCAGCATTGGGACCTTGGAAGGGGATGGTGTAGGAACAGGGCAAACACACCAGACACCATGTTTTGGATGGCCCACTACAACCCACTATCATTTCCTCCTCTTCCTGGGCACCGATGAGCCAGCAGATAGGCCAGTGCAGCCAGTAGATGTGGCGGCCCAGACAGTGGTAGAGGTAAAGGTTTGTCAACTTTTAGGGGTATGCTTTCTCCACTCATTTCCCCCAGAGGGAGCAATAGGTCAGCAAATTCACTGTGAACCATGCACCCCTCCTGATTCAGCCTTCATTTTGTGTGGATGAAATATACGGAGAGCGAGGAAGAAAAGAGGATCCCTGTGCTGGAGAAACACTAGTTCCAGGTTTTCAAGCCAGCCACAATTTTTACCTGCTTTAAACGGTGGCAGTTCCCAGTGTGTGTGTATATGTGTTTTTTCCACTTCATCTTTATTATAATTTTAAGTTCCACATATACGCTTTAGGGACCTACGTACTAAGCATTTTTTCCCCATAGATACAAAATGGTACCCAAGTTCTAAATAGCTGTTGCCTGATACAGAAAATTAGTCTCTATATGTAGTCAACTCATCTACATCTCTCCATAGGAAATCATGACCTGCAGCCATCATTTCAAATCGTCATTCTGTAGCAGGTATGGACCCAGATCACTAGGTTTCCAGCTCATCATGCTTGGATCTCAAAAGCTGTCTGTAATAATAAATTTTACAGCTTAAAAATTGTATATTAAAGCTTGAAGCATTTGACATAAAAGGAAAATGTATACATCATTTTATTCATTATAAAAGGAGATATATTTCTTAGTCTCTGCCGGGTCTCGATCCGCAAACCATCTGCGTTAATCAATAATTTCATTCTTCTGAGATAGATAAAATGAACATGGATAATAATAACAGAATATAAATCTGTCTGAAGCATGCTGTATTACCCTGGGAGATGAGGCATTATCAAATAAAAACATTGCTATTATTCTTTGCAAGACTTCTACCATCTACCAATGCACAAAGGTTTTTTTTTTTTTTTGCATTGCAATCCCACCCCCCCCCCCCCCCCCTCCGCGGCAGGTGCAAGGAACTTGCTGGGTTCTGATGTGCAATGAGAAGGGGCTGTGCTCCTTTAGTGCCCGTTTAATAGGACTATATCATGTCGGCAGCCTCAAAGACTGGTGACCTTTTTACATTCTAAGATAGACTCTTAGCTGTGTGAAACAAAAATAATAAGGAAACTGACAGCTCATTGAGTCATGAGGCAGATTTTTTACATCCTATGATGCCAGGGGAACCTCAGTCGTTTTGTGAACTGCTGTCCCATGTCTACAGAAAATACTGTAGGTTAGCTTTTGTCCAGCAAAAAAATAGATCCAATGCTATAAACAGAAATCACATAGCACAATACAAGGCTTTATTTTATGATGTGGATTCTGTTTCTCTATATTTCTTCATTTTAGGTTTCAGTCCCTTTGAGCCTCTATTAAAAACACCTGCTTATCAACAAGAAACTCGCTATGTGCTGGCGGTTGTTAGCCAAGAATAATATCGCAGAGAGGATGCATCGTATTTAACTTGTCAGGGCAAGCACTGAAAACAGAAAAAAAAAAAAAAAGGCAAATTCACTCTCAGCCCACTAGAGGGCAGCCTCTCTTTAGATTAAGGCGAAAGACTGGCAGTATGGCTACCTCTCTTCGTTGTACTCGGCCAGAAGAAAAGACATTTGCATTCATCACTAGTAATCTTTCATGTTCTATCAGTTATCATTTCATATTTTTCTCCTAAGGGGTGTGTGGATGGAAAATCTCACTGCTGACTATGGCACATTTGGGAGAAAAAAATAGAGAAAGAAGACTACATCTTCTTAGTGGGTGTTTTGAAACATCAACCTTTTAAAACATAACCATAGGCAACATTAAATAGAGGCATGAATGTATACCATGAATTAATACATCCTAGGTTTGAATTCCTCATGCATTATTCAGTAGCATTTTTTGCACTGTAGACATTGATAGGGAAGGGATAGTGCTAGTCTAGTGCATTACATGGAAACCTCCGCTTTTATATATAATGCATAAAGAAATCTACACATAGCCCGGAGCACACCAGCTGTTTCTGCTTATGACACTGAGAGATCCTTGCAAACCCCTGGAAGACATCTGAAGCAAATATTCTACCTGCCTTTTAACTGCCGCACTTTGTTCTTTTTCACACTAAATAATTGAGAACTGTAAAATGCATCTGCTGACATATCGCACCTTCCAGTGCTTCTTGTAAAGACTTGCAAGAATGGGGGAAAAATGCGGCACGTAGCAGTTGTTCAGGGGCTGTTATGCTCACAGTGTTCCAGTAAAAATAGGGCACATTTCTGCAGCAATAATTGCTTGCAACAGAGTAAAATAATGTAAATTAGAATTCGATGTACGTTGGAGTCAAGGTGCATTTTATTACATAAGTGTAATTTTATAATATGTTAAACATTTTATTTCTATCCCACCCACTTAAAGGGAAATACTCTAAGTGGTATTCATACATTCAAGCTGACGATAGTTTCTGATTGTTACATGTGTATGTGAGTGCATATTAAACTCACTCTATGAGATCCTTTTACTAAGCTGCGATAAAAGGGGCCTGGGCTAGCGTCAGAACATGTTTTTGACATACTCTGAGCGGGTAAACGTAAAAGACTGTCTATTTTTTGGGCAAAAAGAAATGGCCCAGCAGTAAGTGAATCACTTACCACACAGCCATTTCCGTGGGAAGCCCTTACCGCCAACCACTGAGATGGTAGTGGCTCCCCCGCTAACCCGCGGTATTACCGTCGGTTAAGTTCTGGTGCTATAAAAATAGGACACATTTCTGTAGTGCCAGAAATGGCGATAGCCTGGCAGTAGTTCCAGATTGGCGCACGGTAAGTCCGCGGTGGGCTTACCGCTGCTTAGTACAAGGGCCCCTATATATGTGTGTGTGTGTGCCCTTGTTTTCCCGCCATTTTGTAGGAATGAGCAGTCAGAAAATTGGCATGTCCTTTCGATTCCTGTGTCATTTATGGGAATTTTTTGTTTTGTTCATGATTGTTTTTAATGGCCAGTATGTTGTTATTAAAGAGTACGCCCTCTTTACAAATAGTGTCCACTCTTTCCTGATAGGGCCAGATTCAGATTCAGTAAATGGCGCCCAAAATTAGTGCACCATTAAGATCTGTGCTAAGCACCAATTCTATAACGGTCGCTTAGCGCTTAACAATCCTTATAGAATAGTGCATGGTGTGGATTCCTAGTGCAAGGACTTATGCCTGCTGAAACCTGGTGTAATCCTCTTGCTGAACTGGTGGCAGTAGGGCACATAAATGCAAGTATTTTATAACACCGCACCTAATTTCTGGGAATGCCCTTGATCTATCCATGCCCCTCCCAAGGCCACGCCCTCTTTTGAGTTGCTTGCATGTTATAGAATAGGGAATAGGACATACGTGTGTATAACTCATAAGTACTGCCAATTAACTCCTATTGACACCAATAATTGACTAATTAGTTTATGTGCACCCCTGGGATCCATTCCCACATTTGGGCATCCAACTTTGGGTGACCTATATAGAATCCAGGGGATAGGGTGAATGCATGTGTGCACCAATTTGCACATGTGTGCACTGTTTGCAGAATTGGTCTATTACCGGCACATGCAAAAACATAAAATGTTGCAATTTTTTTGCTTGTTTTCATTTGTATACAACATGCAGTGACATAATATTGTGGACAATTCCCATGTCATTCCAAATGACAATCCATCCCTACTATTTTATCGCAAGGGAAGCCAAATCTGGACCTTGCCATGGACGATGCTGATTCTGTTGGAATCAATGGATACCAGAAATTAGGTTTGGGAAGAAAGCTAAGGATAGTTCAGCAGGAGTGCATCATTCTCCCTCCTTCTTTCCTCTGTTTTTCCCCCTCACCCTCTGATACCCCACCATAACTGCCCTTCTCCCTGGCAACAAATCCCCTCTCTCCTTCCCTCTGATTGCCACCGCACTGATCCAGGTTATCAAAAGAAGGATATAGGAGGCTATGCCCCCCTCCACTGCCATCTGAGTTCTGGGAGTGGATCAGCTGGTGATATGAGAAGGTGGCAAGGAGATGTAAGGATAATGAAAAGATTGGTTGGGGAGTGTTGAGAGAGAACTATCTGAGGGGGTTCGAAGGCCACCAGCTGAAAGGCATGAGAGAGGGACTAAAGGGAAAGTGAATGAGTTGAGGGAATTGGCTGGGGAGGGCTGGTGGGATGATGGAGACTGTGTGTGTTTATGTGAGAAAGGGGATCAGTACGATAGTGTATATGGATATATATGTGAGACGGAGATTGCAGCCTGGCATGTAAGTGTGCGTCAAAGAGCATCATAGATTTGGAGGGGGGGGGGGGAGGAGAGAAAGAGGATTAGAAATGGGTAGAGGGGACACATCTAGAGTCTGGGAAGAGACACTCTTCCTCACCCTCCTTCAAATCTGTGTCTTTCTTTCCCTAATCTTCAATTCTGTCTTCTGTCCTCTCTCCACCCCCTCAAATTTCAGAACTTCCCTTCCTGTTTTTTCCCAACATCTCTCAGCCTGTGCGTGGTCCTCTCCTCCCTTCATCCCTAGTCTCTCCTTTTCCCCATCCCCTAGTCCCCTCTCCCTTTCCTCCCCATCCCTCCTCATCCCCCTATCCTAAAAATTCTCTTCTTCCCCAACATCAATACCTGAGATAAAATCCAAACTGAGCAAGACAAAAGTTGAAAAACTTTTATTCTGCATCACAATTTATATTATTTACTATGCCACAGAATTTCAGAAACTTTCTTGCACAATTGTATAACTCTACCTGCAAAATCTACCCCTGAGCTGCCACAAAAGACTGTGGATACAGATATACAAGAGTCTGTATTAAGCCAGCAGTGTTCAGTGCATTTAAAGAAACACTGATTGCAACTGACTACATTAAACACTGTAATTCAGTGCTGGACCATATCTGGACACCAGCAATGACTATCAAGTCATTGGCTGTAAGCGGAAGTTATGCAAGCACCAGCGATTTTCAGGGTCCTGTTTACTAAGGTGCACTAGCATTTTTAGTGTGCACTAACTCAAGAGACACCCATATATTCCTATGGGCATGTCTAGTGTTAGTGCACACTAAAAACGCTAGCACACCTATAGCGCAGCTTGGTAAATAAGGTCTTTTGTACAGTTCTACATGTCCAGTTAGCTAGACAGATATGTCACTGAACATCACTGGTGCTCACATAGCTCCTGGCTCCGCCCTGACTCAGTCCTCAGACCGCTCCAGCGCTAAGGGGCCCTTTTACTAAAGGGTTGGTGCAACGGGCTTGATGCACAGCAATCTGGAACTACCACAGGAGCCTGGCAGTAGTTCCCACCCCCAGTGCATCACATTTCCGTCGCTACATAAATATTTGTTATCTTTGTAGGGAAGGGAAAGGGAAATGGGACTTGATATACTGCCTTTCTGAGGTTTTTGCAACTACATTCAAAGCAGTTTACATATATTCAGGTACTTATTTTGTACCAGGAGCAATGGAGGGTTAAGTGACTTGCTCAGTCACAAGGAGCTGCAGTGGGAATCAAACTCGGTTCCCCAGGATCAAAGTCCACTGCACTAACCACTGGGCTACTATGGCTATATTCCCCCCTTGAATTTTGGATGTTTTTAGCACCCAGCGGTAATCATGCAGTGCCATGTGCTGCTCGGTTACCGTCAGGTTAGCACGAGAGCCCTTACCGCCACCTCAGTGAGTGGCGGTAAGTGCTGCCCCACGGAATGGCTGCGCAGCAAGTGGTTCACATACTGCATGGACATTTCCAGAAATAAAAGACAGCCTTTTACCCACTGCAGTCAAAGGGAGCCTCAAAGTGTGTCAAAGGCGCTCTGCAGCTTATTAAAAGGACCCCTAAACTGGAGAGTGGCGGGGCGGTCAGAGCTAATATTCAGCAATACTTACCAACTAAGGGCCCCTGAATATCGGCAGATGGCCTGCTCAGCATAGTGTAAGTAGGCATGAGGCTCTCCTGCCTCCTTAAACCACGCTGAATATTGACCCCCACGGAAATAGAATAAAGAGGGTTTCTTTTTGTCGTTAAGCTGTTTTGCTGTCATTCTTTTCCGGAGGCTCTGCCTTTTGTGGCATATCCCAATTACAGCTGTTTCTGGATTTTTTTTTTTTTTTTTTACATTTGTGACATGCAGAGATGACGTACTGATTTTGCTTAAAAAAATAAAAAATTAAAGTAAAAAAAAGTTTCTATGCTTTGAGAAATGCTTTGCTTAGCTTTTCTCCAAAATAATGACAAAAATTACTAACTAGTTATCCAGAAAAATGTCCTTTTTTGGTTTCTATTCTGTAACAGTTTGCTTCTAAATTTGATGATTTTTGACAAGGTTACATTCTAATTTATACATTTTAAAGTTCAATTATTTCGCACGATGATGGTGATACTAAAATTAGTTGGTTTTCACTTTGTTTGTCCCTGAAACATTTCCAGACAACGTGAGCTCCATTGTTTGGACTGTTTAGATAAATGGAAACTTGCTGCAAATATAAACGTGTCAAGATGGCATTTAATTCTTGGTTGATTTGTTTGGGGTTTTGTGAGAGGTAATGCAGTGTTCTACCAGTTAACCACCAGGTGGCACACTTTGTTAATGAACATGTATTCTCCCCCTCCCCTCCCCATTCCATCCCATCCCCCCACGGTCCTGACAAATAAATAATACCTTAAAGGGCACCTCACTGCACAGAAAGAATTTATCACCTATGTATGAAAACAGCAAAGAATTTTACTCCATTGGCTTAATTAACCAGAACCATACAGCAATGGCATTTCTTTGAAACCAATATTTAATTTAAATGCATTGGTTGTGCAGCGAGAACAAAATAGATGTGGACTGTATAGTGTGAGGAAGGCAGATTGCAGATGGTTTATTTATATTGATGGTTTATATCAAGGGTCTTCAAATCCAGTCCTCAAGGTGCAGAACCCAGCCTGGTTTTCAGGATTTCCATAATAAATATGTATGAGCTCTATTTGCATGCAGTCGAAGCAATGAATGCAAAGAGATCTCATACATATTCATTGTGGAAATCCTGAAAACCAGGCTAGGTTGCAGACCTTGAGGACTGGTTATGAGGCCCCCTGGTTTACACTGTTGTAACATTTAACAATCATGTAATAAACAGTACAGCACCTACACTCCCTCATATGCGCCATGTGCATGCAGGGGCATAGCCAGACCTCGGTGGGAGGGCGGTCCAGAGCCCAAGGTGGGGGGGAACATTTTAGCCCACCTTCCCCAGCCGCCAACCCCCCCCCCTGCCACCTCTGTCCCTCCCCCACCACCACCACCACCACAAGGTACCTTTGCTGGTGGAGGTCCCCAACCCCCGCCAGCTGAAGTCTTCTTCAGCGCCGGTCTCCGGCGCGTTCGCTAATCTCTGCTGCTGTCTTCTTGAGTCCTGCATGTTCCTTTAAGTGAAACTGAGCATGCACATGGCGAACGCGCACAGCACAGATTAGCGAACGCACCGGAGACTGGCGCTTAAGAAGGCTTCGGCTGGTGGGGGGTTGGGGACCCCGCCAGCAAAACCAGGGGCCAGGACTAAATCTGTGGGGGCCCATGCCCCCACCTAGCTACACCCCTGTGTGCATGCTCAGATTATCAAATACTAGCAGTTACGCACATGGCACTAATTAAGTGGTTCCCAAATCTGGTCCTGGAGGCACCCCAGCCAGTCAGGTTTTCAAGATATCCACAAAAATATTCATGAGACATGTCTCATGAATATTCCTTGTGGATATCCTGAAAACCTGACTGTCTGGGGTGCCTCCAGGACCAGATTTGGGAACCACTTCAGTATTCTATATGGGGCCCTTTTACCACAGTGCGGTAAAAAGTGGTCATTCCCAGATGCTAAGGCCATTTTTACCACAGCAGTAAAATGGCTGCTTTTTCTATTTTTTTTTTTAATTAATGACCATGCACTAATTTTCCAATTAGCATATGAGCCCCTACCACCACCTATTTATTAGGCAGTAAGGGCTCATATGCTAATCACATGGCAATGTAGCTACACTAACCATTTAGCGCAGAGCACGCCTACTCTCCACCCCCAACCCACCCCCACTGCTAAAGAAATTAAAATAAATTTTTTTAAGAGTGTAGGAAGCATGTACTGATCACAAAATTACCACGGAATGCCTGAACGCACCCCACGGAAAGGCCTTTCTTTCCGTGCAGCGTACTTAAAGGATTTCTATATCTCCCCAGCCTGCCTGGGAAACTGCCATTTCCTTTGACAGTCAAGATCAAGAGGAGAAATGACCTCTGAAACTGAACTCATTGGCACTTTTGGTCTGTGGGTTGAATCTGTAGTAACTTAGGGTGGCCTGGCACTTCCACATTACATCAGTACAAGCCTCACACCTCCTTCCCTCCCTCCCTCTGGTGCACCTTCGCCCTCCTCTCTCCCACCACCGGTAGGGGGAGGGGATAATGGCCCTGAAGATCCTGCACCAAGATGTGTGTGAGGTGTAAATCTGGCCCTGGCAGAAACCCAACCCTGCTAAGGCTTTCAGACAGGAGACTCAGAGGCACTATAATACTGCAGGTCAAGTCCTGAGTTTCACCCTTCAAGATTTTTACAGCGCTGTTCTGTCTGATAAGAATTAGCTGATTCCTCAATACTTTCATGGTTAATGAGGATTTACACAAATGTGTGGGTTTTGCATTTCAAAACCTATAGAATCCACCCCCCCCCCCAAAAAAAAAAAAAAAATTAATAATACAATTTGTGAGAGCTACTATAGCCTCATGCCATATTTCGGCCACATTCTACGAAATGTATATGTCTTTTCTTCTTTACTTCATTTGTGGCAAATGGCAGATTAGTTGATGGGGGGGGGGGGGGGGGGGGGGGGGGAGGGATGTGTTTTTCAAAGAGATACTCCGTAAGGGAAAAGTAGTCCATAAAAGGAAATAAATGTTGTCATCCAACATCACATTATGGATTGTTTTGGCAATACCTTGACTTTTATTATTTACAGTGTGAGAAGTTTAATATAAGCAACACAAAGATAGAGGAAGCTTCTTTTCAGAAAGGGCATTCCCAAGAACAAGTTTATAGTTAGGTAATCATTTATCTTAAAGTACACAACTCTTATTGTGTGTTCCTAGGATTCTTCTAACAATTTGAACAATTTCAAGGAGAGAAAAGTAAGCCACGCTGAAATATTACTGTCTTTCTTTACCAGTGCAAGTACCCAACTGTGCCATCTCGTCAAGAGCAACCATGTTACTGGCATTGAAATGAGCCCCTGTGTCATCTCAGGTCGCTCTCAGTAGACTGTGTGTGTATGTGTGTGTGTACAGTTTATGTGTATGTTTATGCAGCTGAAGAAACGCTCAGAGTCACTTGGGATTTTCCAGAATTGACAAGTTTCAGGAGGGAGACGTTTTGGCTGGTCCTGGATTTCTGTCGGCCTCATCTCAGTGCATTATGGGACCTGCAGCACTGATTTCAATGTATAACATCAAGGACTACAACTAGTGGTTAGGGTGGTGGACTTTGGTCCTGGGGAACTGAGGAACTGAGTTCGATTCCCACTTCAGGCACAGGCAGCTCCTTGTGACTCTGGGCAAGTCACTTAACCCTCCATTGTCCCATGTAAGCCGCATTGAGCCTGCCATAAGTGGGAAAGCGCGGGGTACAAATGTAATAAAAAATAAAAAAAATTACACTGCTTTGGGAAGTAAGTTTAAAATCAGGACAGACCAAAAAGTCTCCCTCCTGGAATGAATAACTTGGCAGCTCTGTTTTTCAGAGATGCCAAGTTACCCAATTCCAGACTGGAGACTTTTTGCCAGTCCTGGTTTCGAAAGTACATCCCAAAGCAGTGTGGGATTTGTTGTGCCTGATCCTACCCATTGAAATCAGTGCTGCAAGTTCCAAAATACACCAGGATGGGGTGGTCAAATCCAGGACTGTCCCAAAATCTCCATCCTAGAACTGGGTACCTTGGCATCTCTGTTTTTTTATTGTTTTTGATTAAGGAAGCAGAACAAATATTAACCTCTGGTCCTCTTGTTTAGCTTAGAGATATGAAAATAAATTCCATTACGAAAGGGTTGCCCTTCCCTTTGTCAGGATGAACCCATCTTGTGAATGCCAAATTTCCGCATCCATGTTTATTAATAGAAATCAAACAAAATAAAACATGGAAAAGAAAATAAGATGATACCTTTTTTATTGGACATAACTTAATACATTTCTTGATTAGCTTTCGAAGGTTGCCCTTCTTCCTCAGATCGGAAATAAGCAAATGTGCTAGCTGACAGTGTATATAAGTGAAAACATTCAAGCATTACTATGACAGTCTGACAGGGTGGGAGGATGGGGGTGGGTAGGAGGTATGCATGGGGACATCAAAGCATATCATTGATATTCTAACAGGATGGGTGTGGTTAGGTGAGGGTTGGGGTGATCAACAGAATGATTGAATATTTTAACACCCAACAGAAAGGACTTAACAAGGATCTGGGGTTCCTAGCCCATTATAAACCATAAAACTGTATTTCTCTGTTGATCACCCCACCCCTCAATTATCCACACCCATCCTGTTAGAATATCAATGATATGCTTTGATGTCCCCATGCATACCTCCGACCCACCCCCATCCTCCCACCCTGTCAGACTGTCATAGTAATGCTTGAATGTTTTCACTTATATACACTGTCAGCTAGCACATTTGATTATTTCCGATCTGACGAAGAAGGGCAACCATCGAAAGCTAATCAAGAAATGTATTAAGTTATGTCCAATAAAAAAGGTATCATCTTATTTTCTTTTCCATGTTTTATTTTGGTTGATTTCTATTGATAACCTTAAGAGTGGACTAACACGGCTACCACACTCCTCTACGCATCCATGTTTGAAAGCCTCCAACTGTCCCTACTCCCCAGCAAAAAGTGGAACAGCTTGATGATGTCACCTCAGAGGTGTTTATTAGTTTCCTTTGCCTTGAATAAGACATTTGAGATGGAGGTTTCAAAATGCTGTGCTTTGGGAAGGGGGGGAGGTATCTTTCTTTTTTATGACCAGCATGTTTGTTTTGCAAATAATATGAGGTCTGAATTTATAACTGCTTGCACATTAAACACAGAAAGGTGATGTTCAGGAAGAGGAGAAATTACAGCTGCAGCTTATCTGAGTATTACACACCCAATTGCCGCTGTGGATGAATTCTACCAGCCGGGGCCGGTTTTAGGCAGGGGCGACAGGAGCGGTCACACAGGGCCTCGCGTCTCCAGGGGCCCGTGGCGCTTCCTGTCGCTCCCTGCCATATCGTTGCTCAGCTGCTTTCCTTCCAGCCGCCCTGTGTTTAAAAAGTCACAGCGGCAGCAGCAGCAGCAAAAAAGCAGGCTCGCCTCTAGCCTTTAAGCCTTCCCCTTTTCTCTCAGCGTGCACTGATGCAATTTCCTGTTTCTGGTTTCTGCGAAGGCGGCACAGTTCACGCTGAGAAAGAAGGGGAAGGCTTAAAGACTAGAAGCGAGCCTGCTTTTTCGCTGCTACTGCTGCTGCCGCCGCTACAACTTTTTAAACGCAGGGCAGCTGGAAGGAAAGCAGCTGAGGAAAACTGAGGGCACAGATGGGGCTGGGGCTCGGATAAAACGGGTTGGGACAACCTGAAACTCAGGGGCTGAAAAGGGGGGTAAGTTAAGTTGGGGGCTAGGGCGGGCGAGTCACTGGACATGGAGAGGAGGGCAGAGCAGAATTGCTGGACATGGATGGGATGGGAGGGTAGGGGACAGAGGAGAATCACTGGATGTGGATGAGAGGGGAGGACAGGGGGCAAAGGAGAATTGCTGTGCATGGATGGGTGGGGAGGGCAGGGGAGAGAGGAGAGTTACTGGACATGGATGGATGGAGGGAAGGGCAGGAGAAATGCTAGACATAGAGGTGAGGGAAGATAGGAAGGAGATGCACATGGATGGAGGGGAAGGGAGAGAGGAGAGGGCAGGGGACAGAGGAAAATCACTGGATGTGAATGAGAGGGGAGGACAGGGGGCAAAGGAGAATCACTGGACATAGATGGGAGGGGAGGGCAGAGGAGAATTGCTGGACATGGATGGGTAGGGAGGGCAGGGGAGAGAGGAGAGTTGCTATGGATGGATGGAGGGGAGGACAGGAAAAATGCTGGACATGGATGGATTAGAGGGAAGACAGGAAGGAGATGCACATGGATGGAGGGGAGAGGAGAAATTCTGGATACGTATGGAAGAGAGGGGAGAGTTGAAATGCTGGATATGGATGGAGGGTAGGGAAGAGAGAGGACGTGAGATGAAGTGAAATGAATATGGATGGAGGGGAGGAGAGAGAGGAGAAGTGCTGGGCATGGATGGAGGAGAGGGAAGAGAGAGGAAGGAGATGCATACTGAGGAGAAAAACTGCACATGGCTGGAGAAAATAGGCAGAAGCTGGATCCACTCTATACCTCCTTCAGTCAAGTCCGCGGAGGACCCAGCTTTTACCTATGGGTGTAGGGCAAGAAATGAAGAAGAAAGGAGGAAAGTAAAGAAATAAATGGAAAGGAAGCCCTGGAAGTGGAGTTAAGGGAGCAGATAGCAGCAGAATCAGAGACTGGGACCAACATGATCAGAAAAACAAAGTCACAAGACAACAAAGGTAGAAAAAATCATTTTATTTTCATTTTAGTGTTTGGAATATGTCCAATTTGAGAATTTACATCTGCTGTCTTATTTTGCAATGTATAGCAATGTTCTGTTTTTCTGGTATTGTACTGCATGCAGACTCTGTATGCTAATTTGGTTTTGTGTCATTTTGGGTGGTGTGGCCGTAGTGTACTGGAGCTGTAAGAGATTACAGAAATTATTTATAATGAAAAAAAAAACCCAAGTTATTTCTCTTCTCCTGTACTAGTGTAATATTTTCAATTATTACTGTTTATATGAGCCATGGCTGGTAAACGGGTGTGGCTAAATGTGCCAACATTGTTCAGTTCAGCACACTATTAGCTGCCAAGTTCATACAAAGTTAATTATGTTCAGTGGAAAATAAATCTGTTGGCTCAGGCTGCTTGCTATCTGAATATTCAATCACTGTTTCATTATTACTACCAAGTATTACATATTAAGGGGATTCACTTTAAGTCATTTATCTAGTCCTTACATGCACATGGTTTTGCTGTTTAAACCCAACGGTTTCCTAGTATAGCATTTTTCATGTTTGAATTAGTTTTTGTATACAAGTTTTGCTTGATTTGTCTTTATTTGAAATAAAAGAAAATGTTTAAAACATATCTTGTCAACAAGGAACGGGGCTGGGTGGGGCGGGGCTGGGGGGACTGGGGGGCCCCAGCAAACTGGTCTGCACAGGGCTCCGCAGTTGCTAAGACCGGCCCTGCTACCAGCTCCATAAGCAGCTGGGGTTTCAGCCTTGCCTGGTGGTAATTAGGGGGTGGGGAAAGGGAAGGTACTTATATTTGGGAAACTAAGATATGTGGAAAGAAACCTAATGATCAATTATATTACAGGGTAAATGCATCACATCAGCTCAGTCTTCCTTGATACTCCTACCTTGTTCATTTCCATACTCAGTGGGTAACCTCGGACAAGCTGCCTAAACGTCTCGGGCTGAGATTTCCATCATAAGCTCTCTGAGGTAGGCAGGCAGGAACATTGTAATCATGTTTTCTACAGTGCTGTGCTCGCCAATAGGGTCCTGTAAGTATTCTTATGTTAAGTGTTCTCTTCTTCCCTAGGACGCACTGTGCAATTAGTGGTTGCGTGTCCACCTATCAACGTTGCTTAAGTAACGCTCCAGATTTAATACATACAAAAAGAAACACAAAGAGGCATGCTAGTATATACATGTCTGAATTGCTTTATTTTAAAAGCCATATTTTAAAATACTTAAATGATCTGATAAAGGTTTTGATGTTACTGTATAACGTTTCCCCTTAGACCCTGCTGCCACCTCCCTCTATGGTCCCTGCAGACATTACAGCAATCATCTCCCTCCACCTCCACAAAAATAAGCTACATTAAAAAACAAAACGCCCCACAGTTTTGCAGGCTGTATGGTGGGAAGGAATCTTTCCAGAAGGCAGAAAGAGACATAACCTCTCTTTTCTATGCTTGCAAGCCACTTTTCGACCGCCACCTAACACTCGAAACCCATGCAAACAACACAACAAAAAAAATGTTCTACTGCATGTGGAAACTGAAAAGAATAAGACCATTCTTCCCAAGATCCGTCTTCCGCAGCCTAGTACAATCCCTCGTACTCAGCCATCTGGATTACTGCAACTCACTGTACGCAGGCTGCAAAGAGCAAATACTGAGGAAACTTCAAACAGCCCAGAATACAGCAGCCAGACTCATACTCGGAAAACCAAAATATGAAAGTGCTAAACCATTACGAGAGAAGCTACACTGGCTCCCACTCAAGGAACGCATTGCGTTTAAAGTATGCACACTAGTCCACAAAATTATTCACGGAGAAGCCCCAGCCTACATGTCTGAGTTAATCGACTTACCGCCCAGAAACGCTAAAAAATCATCCAGAACTTTTCTCAACCTCCACTTCCCTAACTGCAAGGGCCTGAAATACAAAGCGCTGCACGCGTCAACCTTTTCTTACATGAGCACACAGGACTGGAACGCGCTGCCACGTGGCCTGAAAACGATCTGCGAACAAACCAACTTCCGCAAATTATTGAAAACACATCTCTTTGAGAAAACTTACGGAAAGAACCAAAACACATAAATCCACACTCAATGTTCAGTCATATATCAACACATCCACTATGAATTTCCTATCCTGAAACCTCACCACACATATACCTCTACTCACAAAAATGTATACCATATGTTTTCTGTCATGATATATTGCCCCTTGGCTCCTCGTTGTTTCCTTCCAATGTCTCAACGTTCTTTTCCATCGATATATTCCTTAACGTTACTTTGATTTTGTCTCGTATAACTCGTCACAATGTAATCCATAACCGAATTGTAACAAAATGTATTTCCATCATTCATAATGTATTGTAAGCCACACTGAGCCCGCAAAAAGGTGGGAAAATGTGGGATACAAATGCAACAAATAAATAAATAAATAACCCTTTGTTGTCAGGCAAGAATTCGCATTATGCAGTATCAGCACTGGTAAATAAATGCACTGGGCTCTGTCAATTTGATAGCACCTTGCAGGCCATGTTTAAGAAACCTGCAGATGCAGGGATAGCATGAATTTACAAAACAAAGACAAAAAGGATCAGATTTGGTATTCGTGGGTGGGATGATTACAAGTGCTTAAGTCACAAAATTGTACCAGCCACCATTTTACCTCCCACCCCTAGCAGCCATAAAATGGTGGCTGGAGCTGCAAGAGGTAGCTGCCCTTCTCACGCTCAAATGCACTTGTAAATAATCCCCCATCCTTCTGATTAAACAATGTGATGACTGGAATCAGAAGCAAAAAAAAAAAAAAGTGTGCATCTCACAAACTCTTTTAAGCTGTATATAGTCACATTATAAAGACAAGTATGTGCACCTGCATTAAGTGGGCCTTTTACAAATTCGCACTAGCATTTTTAGAGTGCACTAAAAATAGGTGTGCGCTAAAGTAGAGATGTCCATATATTCTTATGCTCCTCTCTAGCGTTTAGTGTGCACTAATCATTAGTGCACGCTAAAAATGCTACCATGCCTTTGTAAAAGACCCCCTTAGGTGGTTAAGGCGGTTAACTTAGCGGACTTCAAAAAAGGGTTGGACGGCTTCCTGGAGGAAAAAGCCATAGAATGTTATTGAATGGACGAGGGAATACAGTATTTCTAAGATGGGCGGGACAAATTGCTTGTTCTTTTGGCCGCTGTCGGTGACAGGATGCTGGGCTCGATGGACCCTTGGTCTGTCCCAGCATGACGATGCTTATGTACTTATGTAGTGTACTAGCAACCTTATATATGTATGATTTGGGGGTCAATATTCAAAAGCAATTTAAACAGCCCGAAAGAGTTCCTGGCCATTTAAATCACATGTGGGGGGCTAACTGGGCATCTTCAGTGGCACTTAACCAGAAAGTGCCACTGAATATGCCCGGTTAGCACCTAAGCCAAAATAGGCTGTTTTGTGGACCGTCCAGGGGCGAGGTTGGCACTTATGTGGTTAAGTGCCAATATGTTACATTACATTACATCACACTCTGTTTTTATATCCGGCTAATACCACTATGTTTTATGCGAGAGCTGGGATATTCTCCTAGGATATCAAATTAACAATATTTAGCACTTAACTGTATAAGGTAACTTTATGAATAGGACCACATTATTTATTTATGTATTGGGCTTTATTAACCGCCTTTACGAAGAGATTCACCCAAGGCAGTGTACAACACGTAGAGTTTAACATAAAACTTACAATTTTGTTAACAGCATAATGATAGTAAAAATGATCATATATAAACATAAATACAATAAATGAAATAAACTTGAGAACAGCAAATTAAAACCTAATAGGACTGCCATGAAACAACAGTATCATAAATATACACATAAAACACTGACCTGCCATGATGCCTTATTTAATTAATTTAGGCATTTATAATCCATCAAATTCAAGGTGGAGAACAATCACACATTATCCCCCGGATTCTATATAGCATGATTTAAGTTGCAAGTGCAAATCCAGTCAAATTCTAGATTTGTGCACGCAACTCAATTAGTTAACAAGTCAATCAGAACTGATAATTGCCACTTAAGCAATTGGCACTAATTGGCATTAATTAGAATGTATGTGCAGAACTCTAAGCATATTCTATTAACGTGATGCGCGTAAATTCTAAGTTGCATAGTTAAAAAGGGGGCGTGGCCATGGGTATGGAATGGGCATTTCTAAAATCTATGTCCATAGTTATAGAATGCACCTGGTCCGCACGTAATTTAGGCACCCAGATTCATATTCCACTACAGCTCTGTTATTCAGGCTACCCATAATGTCTGATGTTAGGAAGCCTAGTCTCCTTTTCACTTTCAGGGTTGAGGGAGGGAGACAGTAACCACTGGGGGATGAGGGGGTCATGCCTTAATCCCTGGATGTGATTGAAATAGGTCTAAATAAAAACATCCTTCTTTTTAGTCTTGGACATTTCTTCCCATTCTGTTATAGCTGATGGATGGTCTAATTTTGGGCCCTACTTAGTCCCGCCCTAAAGATACCCACAACATGGCCCCTTGCTGTTTGGATGCACTACAGTGTAGGATGTCCAAATTCTGCCATTCCAAAATTGCAATTTGGAAGTTTGGGGCATTTTGAGTTGTCCATCTGCTTTGAAAATGAGCACCATAGTATCATAGTTAATGATGGTAGATAAAGACCAGCATGATCCATCCAGTCTGTCCAACAAGATAAACTCCTAGTATATGATAACATATGTATACTTGATCTTGAGCTGTCTTTGCCATTTTCAGGGCACGGACCGTAGAAGTCTGTTTGGCACTGGCTTACTTTTCAACTATTGGAGTTGCTGTTGAAGTCCGCTCCAGTCCAACTGTACCTGTCTAGCCATGATTGAGGCATAGACCATAAAAGTCTAGTGCTATTTCCCATCAACTGGATTTGCCACTTAAGCATGGCTAAGTTGTTTGAAATCCATTTTTTCCCATATATATTTGTATTTATCCCATGCATTCTTGAATTACCATACAATTTTTGTCTTCACTGCCTCTTGCAGGAGGGCATTCCAGGCATCTGACACCCTCTCTGTGAATAAGTACTTCCTAACGTTACTCCTACGTCAACTCCCCCCCCCCCCCCCCCGCCTTTACTTCAGTTCATGTACTCTAGCTCTACTGCTTACCCTTCTCTGGAAAAGGTTTGTTTCAATTATTTTAATGTCTGTATCATATCACTCCTATCCCACCTTTCCTCTAGGGTATACACAGAGGGGAATTTTCGATATGATGTCTAAGGCGGTCTTTGGATGTTTTGTGCTAAATGTCCGAAATGTGATTAGAAAACATGACCATTGTCAAAACCGCAAAACTTTTTTTTAATGCCATTTCTAACAAGGTTTTTGTGCTTTGTGTGTTTATTTTTGTAGGCCATTAACAAAAAATACAAGTGAATAACATCGAAAATCAAGTCATTGGGATGTAGGAGGGGGGGGGGGCAGCATTTTTAGCACACTGGTCCCCCTGATCCTATGGACCTCATATAAATGCTCCCAGGTACACATCTCACTGCTGCTCCATTATCTTGTCTGCTGAGCCCTACAAATCCCACCCAAAACCCACTACCCTCAACTGTACACCACTACAATAGTCCCTGTGGGTGAATGGAGAACTTATATGTGGTTATAGTGGGTTTCTGGTGAGTTTTGGAGGGCTCATAGTTTCCACCACAAGTGTAACAGGTAGAGGGAGGTATGGGCCTGGGTCCACCTATCTACAGTGCACTGTAACCACCACTACACTACTCTAGGGACCTGTATGCTGCTGTAATGGACCTGGCGGTAACATCTGAGGCTGTCAGAAGCTGGTGAGAACGATTTTATTCACATTTTTTGGAGGGGGATGGGAAGGGGGGTCAGTGACAACTAGGGTGAGAAGTAAGGGGGTCATCCCTGAATCCCTCCAGCAGTCATCTGGTCATTTAGGGTACATTTTTTGTCTTATTCGTTAGGAAACCAGGTCTAGACCAAAACATTGAAGTTTTCACCCTAGACATTTTCATTTTGTTCCATTATGGCTGTAAAATATCCAAGTGTTAGGCATGCCCTAAGCCCACTCTAATCCCGCCTTTAACATGCTCCCTTGTGATTTTGATGCACTTGAGACCAAATGCATACATAAACATCTGCAAAACAAGTTTCGAAAATGCTTTGAAAATAAATCCATCCAAATGGTGCTTTATGACACATAGAAGGACATAATCGAACGGGGTGCCCAAGTTTTCCTGACGACGTCCTCGCAGGACGTCCCGGCGAAGGGGCGGGGAAACCCGTATTATCGAAACAAAATGGGCGTCTATCTTTTGTTTTGATAATACAGTCGGGGACACCCAAATCTCAACATTTAGGTTTTCGGCGATAATGGAAACCGAGGACGCCCATCTCAGAAACGACCAAATGCAAGCCCTTTGGTCATGGGAGGAGCCAGAATTCGTAGTGCACTGGTCCCCCTCACATGCCAGGACACCAACACATGCTCCCAGGTGCATAGCTCCCTTACCTTGGGAGCTGAGCCCCCCAAATCCCCCCCAAATCCACTCTCCACAACTCTACACCACTACCATAGCCCTAAGGGGTGAAGGGGAGCACCTACATGTGGGTACAGTGGGTTTTGGGGGGGGGGGGGTTTGGAGGGCTCCCATTTACCACCACAAGTGTAACAGGTAGGGGATGGGATGGGCCTGGGTCCACCTGCCTGAAGTGCACTGCACCCACAAAAAACTGCTCCAGGGACCTGCATACTGCTGTCAGGGAGCTGGGTATGACATTTCAGGCTGGCATAAAAATGTTTTTTAATATTTGTTTTTGGGTGGGAGGGGGTTGGTGACCACTGGGGGAGTAAGGGGAGGTGATCCCTGATTCCCTCCAGTGGTCTTATGGTCAATTGGGGCACTGTTTTGAGGCTTGGTCCTAAAAATAAATGGACCAAGTGAAGCCGGCGAAGTGCTCGTCAGAGCCGACCTTCTTTTTTCCATTATCAGCAGAAGCTGGCCATCTCATAACCACGCCCCTGTTCTGCCTTCCGTACCCTGCGGAAACGCCCCCTTTAACTTTGGCCGGCTCTGCGACGGAAAGCAGTTGGAGCCGGCCAAAATCGGCTTTCGATTATACTGATTTGGCCAGGTTCAAGAGATGGCCGGCGATCTCCCGATTTGTGTCAGAAGATGGCCGGCGATCTCCTTCGAAAATAAGCAGGATAGTATACTATCGGCCTTATTTTCAAAAGTGATGGGCACTCATATTTCGACCCAAATCGGGAGATGGTTGCCCATCTCGCAAAGGCGCCCAAATCAGTATAATCAAAAGCCGATTTTGGGCGGCTTCAACTGCAATCTGTCGCGGAAATGGGCAAAGTTGATGGGGACGTGTCGGAGGCGTGGTGAAGGCAGGAATGGGGTGTGTTTATCGGCCGAGGAGAGATGGGCGCCCTCGGCCGATAATCGAAAAAAGAAAGGTATTTTAGCGTGAATTTAGGTCACTTTTTTGGACCCTTTTTTTCACAAACAAGTCCCAAAAAAGTGCCCTAAATGACCAGATGACCACCGGAGGGAATCGGGGTTGACCACCCCTGACTCCCCCAGTGGTCACTAACCCCCTCCCACAAAAAAAACCAACATTAACAACTTTTTTTCCAGCCTGTATGCCAACCTCAAATGCCATACTCAGCTCCATCACAGCAGCTGCGTACCAAAGTGGGGTGATGGAGGCGGTCCACCCCGGGTGCAGGCAGCAAGGTGGTGCACTAAGCAGGCGTGCAGCTGTTGGCTTTGCCACTCCCCTGCCCCCCTCTGACGTTACTTCCTGTTCTGAGGCAGAGGAGCAGCAGAGCCGACAGCTACACTCCTGCTCTGTGCACCCCCTTGCTAGGAGGAAGGGAAAGGTGGTGGGGTGATGCACTTGGGAGGGTGTGACGTGCTTTGGGGAGTGTGGTGTGCCTTGGGGGTGATGCGCCAGGGGGGTGACGTGCCAGGGGGCACAGCAGCAACCCACCCCAGATGACAAACAAGCTAGGAACATCACTATCCCCAAGTTCTATTACACTGTGCATAACTCTTTGGAACACCCCTGACTTGCCCATAGCCATGCCCTCTTTTGGGTTGCTCATAAGAGTATTTGTGTGCAGATCTTTATAGAGTTTCATGCAGCCAGACCTGTGAGCAAATCCAAATTAGAACCTATTAACAGCTCAATTAATTTATTTGTCTACCATTTATACAGAAGGGGATGGGATTTGATTTGATGCAATCAAAGTGGTTTACATATTATATACGGGTACTTATTTTGTACCTGGGTTCAATGGAGGGTTAAGTGACTCGCCTAGAGTCACAAAGACCCCAATGCTCAGAAGCAAATGCGGACGCTAGAGGCCATTAGCGCCAGACTAGTGCTCGCATTTGCTACTGCAGAATGCTCAGAGCCAACAAGCGCATGAACCAATGAGTTCACTGTCTCACAGTGCAATGAGCATGCAAATGCATGCTGATGAGGTCATTCCCTGTTCCTCCCCAATGCACAGAGGATAGTGCGCCAAACAAGGGCACTGTTTCCTCTTTAAATCCTAATCCTTGGAGCTGGCATTAGGGTGTCTGCGGGTAGGAATCTGGGGTGAAAACAGACCGGTTATACTGCCGTGAAACAAACTGTCCCCCACTGTTTACTTTTCCGGGTTTTTTACTACCAGTTTTTCAAATACTAATTTCTTCCCTTTTTTTAAATTTTGCTTTTGGATCAAAATCATTCTGTGATCAATTTTGAATGGCACAAATACATTCCTGGAGAAAGGAACTGTGGATGGAAAAATCTATTTCTATATTTACAATAAAAATTTCTTATTTTAAAAACAACAGTGTTAGAATACTTCCCTCTCCTCTGCTCATGTGGGAGCTGCTGCCAAAGGTCTGGAGCTGGGCAGCTGGCACCTCTTCTGTCTGGTGTTCATGTGCTCAAGAGCTGTGTTTAATGCACCAGGAACTATCCTCCTGCTGAAGTCCCTAATGCTCAAGCTATGAATGTGCCTATATTTGCATTTCATTAGCATTGAACATTAGGGAGTTGGGTTGATGTTCTGTTCCAGTGCTATTTCTCTGATGCTGTTCAATACAGTGCTGGAGTTTTCAGCATCTGCCCATGCAGCTGCAGTGGGAATTGAACCCAGTTCCGCTGGTTGATAAGCTACTAAGTTACTAGGTTACACCTCTACTCTGCTAGAATCTGGGGGGGGGGGGGTGCCCACTCTTTCCAAACAGTGCACGTTATTTTCGGCAAATGAGAAAACATGAATTGTGATTTTGTTTTCTGCTCATTTTTGTTCATTAACTACATGCAATGACAGCCTATCCATACATCTCATTCACAAGCAGAATTTGAAACAAGTAAATCATAAGCGAAACATTGTTGGCTGACTACATAATGAATAAATAACCTTTAACACCCTCTTTCTTATTGCCTTAGAAGAACCAAACTAAACCCCACTGTGCTAGCAAAACTCTTTTTTTCTTCCCTATGGAATCCAAACAGCCAAATCAGTTAAACTTATCGTTTTATGGTTATAATCTATTAGTGATTTTAAATAACCAGCTCAAATTCTCTGGTGAACAATGCAATTTGAATTGAAAGCTACATTGGGACTATTATACTGAATTTTCCCCGCAGTGTTTTCCTTTAGACAATTAACTTATTCTAGCTTTAAATTTAAATCTTAAATCATGGAGTGCCTCCTACATAGATCAGTGCTTCAGTAATTGGGGACTATATTTCCATGCTGACAACTGGAAAAAATATGAAGTGGCCATAGAATTGTGAAGACGTTATTGTGTCTTGACATGCAATATATTTGTCGAACCATGTAACTGAAATGAAAGCAGCTTGTTAACCCAATAAATCTAGAATTATGGTGCAAAAATGATGCTGTGTCAGTAGCAGTCAGATAAGGTAGAGATTATGTGATTGGTTCATTTGCGTAGAAATTAGATTTCATATTTTTAATTGGTGTAACATCTTGTCTAAAGTTAGTGGGCTCTAAATCACAACAACTTCCATTAATTCGAATAAACCTTTTCATTCTCTGGCATAGAGGTTTTATGGGTTGTGTTAATTTTTGCTAAAATGCTTTCAGGAAACAGTAAACATGGCAGCATCATGAAAATAATTTTCTGATGCACTATTTCTGTCAATGTTCAAAGAGTTGACTGTACAGGCTAGAAGGGAAACTGGGGTATCATTACATCCAATACAGGATAAAACAGCAGCCCCTCCAGTAAAATGATTGTCCCTACTGTCATAAATCTTTGTTAAAACTAGGCCGAAGCCATGGCGTGACTTTGCCTCTCGCATTAATGGCCAAAACTGATGTGCATCACAGGTCTATGTTCAAAGGAAATCAAGAGCATTTAGAAGCAACTTCTGGTGCAAGGATGCAATTATAATTGACAACCAGATGTCTGCCCTGCCCTGGAAGAAGTCTAGCAAGATCTGCAAATGGTTTTGAATCTAAACAGTGAGCCCTGGCAAGTGATATGCAGATAAACACTACAGCCACAAATCACGTAAGGAGCTAGAAAGTTATTATTGCTGATATAGAGCTTAAATGTCGGGAAACAGTGTGCTCTTGTTTTGTGTGTCATAAAAAAGAACTGGTTAGCTAAACACTGGTAAATGTGTTCATGCCTTAATTGCCAAAACCACAACTGATGTTTTGAGTCCTTGATCTACATTCTGAACGTTTGCATAACAGATTGATTCTAAGAAGAACTACATAATATATTAAGAACCTACACTTGTAGGACTGGCCTCCTGGCTGGTTGTATAATACAGCATATGGCCACATGAGAGTACTGAGTTAGAAAGTGATGGGGGTCCATGTGAAATCAATGGCACTGTAACTGCCAGGAAAGCTGGGTGGAAATGTTAGGTTTCCATTGGACTTCTTTCTCTTTGGAGCAAGGCCTGAAAGAGAGAGGAAGACACAAAGAAGGCCTCTGTTGCTTAACATTCTGATTCCAAGCATATGGCAAAGTCCTCCATGAGCATCCAGAATTCTACAGGAGATGTTTTAATAACTTTTCTGAAGAGCGGGCCACACTAAGAAGGATTCAGAGATGTCACCAAAAGACTGTAGGCACAGGCCATAAATTCTGGTGATTCCAGAAAACTCTGGTGACTTTCAGAGTATGAAGAAAGCTAGCAGAATACACTATTTGCATATTTTTAAAAACTTTTCTGACTAGGGGATAGGTAGAACCTTTAGCTTCAACTCAGGGATTCAGCTCCTGTGCATAGTCCCTTGTGCCAAAAGAGGTCTGGTTTTGATCTCCATTTTTAATGTGAGCTTCGAATTACAGGATGGAATACAGAACTTAGGAAGAATCTTCCTAGAGCTAAGATCCTCAAACATTAGAATGGCATTATAATACCAGCTCCTGACACAATTAGTTTGGATTTTCTAATGTAATATACCGTGTTGTGGCTGACTGGTTAGCAGAGTGCTATTTAACTTCTGTTCTATGGCCTGTGGTCACTGAGAAGCTATGTCAGAGCAATCCAGTGGTTTTATTTTTTTTTTCCGAGCTACTTTTAGCTTTGCAGGGTCCCTTTGAACAGAGCAAAATAATAAAATGATTAGAGAAGTTTATCCAAGAAATCTAGAAATTTATGGCAGAAATCCTTCATAGTGACTGCAGCTGTATGATTGTAATAAATGATTACATGCCGGCTGAGAATATCTAAACTGGTTTTGACAGTTATTTTGATTAATATAAAAAGATCATTGACAAACATAAAGCTTGGCAACTGGCATTCATTCTCCCAGTTGTGCTCAGGCTAGTGGCAGGTGAAAACAATCTATGAAATTGTCTCAGATTTAAGAAATAATTCTATGCGCTCCTACCAAAACAACAACAACACAGTGTCAGGAAATTATAAGAGCAGCAAAAGAAAGAGTAGGATGATCTGGCCTTTCAAATAACCCAAGAGGCCATATAACACTGTTCCAGTCTTTATTGAGGAGCATCAAGTGACTCTTTTTTACACTGTTCAGAACTTCTTGCTGAGACTGCCGATGCAGACTTTAGAAGTATCTCTATCATAACATTTGGACGCTGACTTCCAATATTTTAATTACACAAGAGAATTTGTTTTTTTGCTTTAAGCCTTTGGAACATCCTAAGACTCCTGAAGCACGCACATAGGCACCGAAACACAGCTGCTGTGTCGAGTCACTTGAAGCTCCTCAATAAACACTGGAACAGTGTTATACGTCCCCTTGGGTTATTTGAAAGGCCAGATCATCCTACTCTTCTTTCTTTTGCTGCACTTCTTTGTCGTAGGAATTGAGGGTTCCTCCACCTCCTGTGGCTGCTCCTCGTCTTCAGGAAATTATATGAAACAGGAAGTTCCTAATGAAATGTGGGAGTGTGGAAAATGCTGGCCCTGAAAAGAAAGAACTGAACTCGCCAGCTCATAACTGTTGCTCTCCTTTCTGTAGAAGGCCTACTCTTCCATATGCACTTACCTTGTTCAGAACCTGAGTTTACCACCTCTCCACCCTACTTTTGCCCACACTACGCAATTCTAGGCTACCACTTGTTCAAACTAGCAATTGTCTCCTTATACTTTTTTATTACTACATAAAAAGGTGTCACTGCAAAAGCTTACTGACATTAGCCATATACAGCACCCTTTACTAAAACAACAAATAATATCTAGTTAACTTAGGGGTCCTTTTACTAAGCCGCGTAAGCATCTATGTGCACCCAACGTGCGTCAAAATGGAGTTACTGTCCGACTACCGCGTGGCTCTTGAGGTAATTTCATTTCTGGCGCATGTCCACTACATGCACCTGAAAAATATTTTTTGTTTTCGGGCACGCGCAACAGACACGAGCCAAGGGGCATTTGGTGCATGTAGGTCATTACCACCTGGTTACCCCATGAGTCTTTACCGCTAGGTCAATGGCTGGCGTTAAGGTCTCAGACCCAAAATGGACACATGGCAATTTTCATTTTGCCACATGTCCATTTTCGACAAAAATTTTTAAAAGGCCTTTTTTACAGGCGCACTAAAAAATGGATCGGCGCGTGCCCAAAACCCATGCTTACACTACCACAAGCCATTTTTCAGTGTGCCTTTGTAAAAGGACCCCCTTAAAGCCTCTAGTTTGATGACTTTTGGTGTGGGAATAATGAAAATCTTGCTGTTATTCTTTGATCTGCTACATTTCATACCACTCATGATGGTCAAACCACTTGAAAACAATCTTAGTTGTGTCTACCTGTGCAAGCTGAGATTTCTATCGTTCTAGTAAAAGGGTGATAATTGAAAATCTTTACCCAACTAAAATCAAATTTTAGCCAGATAAATTTATGTGTTGGACAATTATCCCTTTAACAGGCTAATTTTTTACAATTAAAACTGCTAACTGAGCTAATTTAACAGCGTACAAAAAGGTCCAAGTTGGCGATATTCCTGGAGTGGGCTTTAATTTAACTGATTATTACATAAAAGCATAGGAAATGATGGCAGATAAGACTATATGGCTTATCCAGTCTGCCCATCAAAACCAACTGCTCTGTTCTACACAGGACTGACACAAAGGGTTGTAACACCCTGAGCCAACTTGCTTTGGTTCTCCCAATTTGAGGCCAATATTGCAGAATGAACCACACAGATATCAGGACTCAGTGGTGGCTCAAGGCATGATCTATTTTCTGTGGGGGGTGCAGTGGTGCACATTTCCTGCCAGGAGGGAAGGTAAGTTGTTTTCAGTTTTGCCTTCAGATTCAGCTGAAACCGAGCAGCGAATTTCAGCTGGAACCAAAACCACTGGTTTTGGTTGGTCTGTAATGCAAGGAACTAAAAGAAAGATCAAGAACCACAGATCAGTTTATAACAACAAAGTACAATTATTATAACTAATTTCATTTTAATGTTATCAACTGCACTGTGATTCTCACTTTCTTTTTAAATATATATAAACAGAAACACCTCCCCCAACAATGGGTGCAGATCAAAACTGAGATATTTCTCTATAAGAATTCAACATATAAAAAATGCTTGATTCTGATGTTATCTGAGTAACAGTATCAGGCCTACAAAGAATTATAGAGCAAATCTACCATACCATAAAGCACCAACTTCCAAAACTCACACAAGTAGAAGCCTACCCAGTAAAGATTTGTACTGGGACCGGTGCTACTTAACATATTTATAAATGATCCAGAAATCAGAACGACAAGTGAGGTGATTAAGTTTGCTGATGACACAAAACTATTCAAAGTTGTTAAAACATTTGCAAACTGAAAAATTGCAGGAAGACCTTATGAAATTAGAAGACTAGGCATCCAAATGGCAGACAAAATGTAATATGGACAAACATAAAGTAATGCACATTGAGAAGCATAATTGAAATCATATTTACCTCAGGAGTTGGCACCCAAGAAAAAGATCTAGGTGTTATTGTAGACAATTTTCTGAAATCTTCTGCCCAGTGAGCAGTGGCAACCAAAAAATAAAACAGGAAATAGGAATTATTAGGAAAGGGATGGAAAATAAGACCAAGGGCCCTGTTTACTAAGGTGCGCTAGCGTTTTTAGCATGTGCTAACCATGTGTACACCCATGGGAATATTATGGGCATGTACACTGTTAGAACATGCTAATGTTTAGTGCATGCACAAAACGCTAGCGTACCTCTAGTGTGGCTTAGTAAACAGGGCCCCAAGAATACTATAATGCCTCTGTATCGCTCCATAGTGCAACCTCACCTTGAATATTGTTTTCAGTTCTGGTTGCCATATCTCAAAAAAGATATAGCGGACTTAGAAAAGGTTCAAAGAAGAGCAGCCAAAATGATAAAGGGGATGGAGCTCATCTTATATGAGGAAAGGCTACAGGGTTAGGGCTGTTCAGCTTGGAAAAGAGATGGCTGAAGGGAAATGTGAGTGAGGTCTACAAATCTTGAGTGATGTTGAACGCTTAGACGTGAATCGATTTTTTTACTCTTTCAAAAAGTACAAAGACTAGGGGACACTCAATGGAATTAAAACAAATAGGAGGAAATATTTTTTCACTCAATTAATAGTTAAGCTCTGGAACTCATTTCCAGAGGATGTGGTAACAGCAGTTAGCATATCTGGGTTTAAAAAAGGCTTGGACAAGGTCCTGGAGGAAAAGTCCATAGTCTGTTATTGAGATAGCCAAGGAAGAAGCCACTGCTTGACCTGGGATTGGTAGCATGGAATGTTGCTACTAATTGGATTTCTGCCAGGTACTTGTGACCTGGGTTGGCCACTACTGGAAGCAGGATACTGGGCTAGATGGATCATTGGTCTGACTCAGTATAGCTATTCTTATGTCCTTAAATGGAATCTGCAGGAAGCCACACTGCATGCAGTAGAGCACCAAAGAAAAAGGAGATGGAGCCCCCCATTTATTGCACAATATATAAAAATAACAGATATAAATTACAAAAATTGTTAGATAACTAAATTGAAAATTATTTTTTTCTACGTTTGTTGTCTGGGCACTTTATTCTCTGCTTTCCTCTGTCCATCTTTGGCATTGATCTTTACCTCTCAGTTTGCTTCCATTTATTTTTTTTCTTTTTGTCCACTAACATTTCATTCCTCATTACCATCCACTTTTTAATCTCTCTCATTTTCTTTCATCTATCTAAAGTTCTTCATCTCTTTTCCTCATCCCAACCCATATCCCTATCTCACACTCTTTTCCCAGCCTTTCAGTAATTTCCCGACCCTCATGTTCAGAGTCTGTCTCCCTTTCCTCCTCTGTCCAGAATCTCCTCCTTACTGTTCTTCATCCAATGTTTTCTCTATCTTGTTCTCTCTCTCTCTGTCCTTTGTTTATCCCCTCTCTCTCTCTCTCTCTCTCTCTCTCCCTATCTCCCCTTTGCTCATCCTCTCCATCTCTCTCCCTGTCCACTTCTTTTGTCCAGGGACTCTCTCTCTCCATCCCTGTGTCCAGTATCTGCCCTTCTCTTTCTCCTTCTGTACCTAGTATCTTCAACTGTCCTTCATCTCTTTTTGCCCACCCCAAGTCCAGTATCATCTGCTACCTCTCAATTCTCACCTCCTATGTCCAGCATCTGCATTCTCTTTCCTTATCCCTCCCCATGTGCAGCATCTCCTATCCATTTTCTTATATCCCTGTGTCCATTTCCTCTCCATTGCTCTATGTTCTCCTCCATATCCAGCATCTCCACTCCATCTCTCTATGTCCCCCGTCTTCATATCCTCCCCAGTGTCCAATATCTCCCATCCATCTCACTATCATCCTCTTGTCTTGCATCTCCTTTCCATCTTCATATACTCTTCTACATCCACCATCTTCCCTCCATCTCCCTATGTCCTCCCATGTCCAGAATTTCTTCTCCATCTCCCATTCTCACTTCTCATATGTCCTCCATCTGCATTTTCTCACCATCTCTCCTGATGTCCAGAATCTCCCCATTTCCCTCTCTGTGTCCATTTTCCTTCCATTGCCCTATGTCCTCATCATGTCTAGTATGTTCTATACAACCCCTTCCCCCACTACCCACTGAATCCAACATCTGCTTTCTGTGTACCTTTTACTCTCCCCCCCCCCCCCCTATTTCCAACATCTCTCTTCCATCTCCCTGTATTGCTCCATTTTTGTCTCCTCCCCTGTCTTCCCATTCCCCATCTCACAGCTCATCCTGTAAATCTTCAGCTCCATAGTAGCCCAAGATGAAGTGCTCAAGTGTTTTACTGACTGCCCGTCCACATGGGAAAGTAATGAAAACTGGAATCAGGAGGCAGCATGATAGCAGCACTGGTAAAGGTAAATGCAGTCTGTGCTGTGCCCACCTCTCCCCTTTTCCAGATTTAAAAAATGTTTTATAGCCTTTGAGGAATGTTTCCTAAACTCTCCAATGTACTCCCCCTTTCAGTCCTAGCTACACTACTCACTATCTAGCTGTATTTAACTATCTAAACCCAGCAACCACAAAAAACAGCCATACATGTATCCACTCAGATTTTGAGTGGGTAAATGTAGGGGCACAGTTATCAATGTGGGCTACTGTTATTTTAGCTATTTTAGCACAGTCCTATTTTATGCAACGACACTAATAACTGGAGTTAACAGTTAAATAGCACATCTTAATGATAGCCCACATTAATAACTTCCCTCTTCTGTTAGATAATAGGCCCCCCTTACTTATAGAAAAAATAAATGTCTCTAGAAAGTGAAATCACTGCTATATGTAATAAAAATGAACCAAGTATAGGTCAATCAAGTCATTGTAACATCACTGATGAGGTTGACACTTAGACATTGGTGGAATGAGGCATTATGACATCACAGCATGAGCTCTGGTTACCAGAGACTGAAACTCTTCACACTAAGGTGTGTGTGTGGGGGGGGGGGGGGGGGGGGGGGAGAGAGTTATCAATGTGGGCTACTGTTAAGATGGAATATTTTCCCACAACTCATGCCATTTTATCACACATCCCATTTTATGTAATGACACCTAGAGGGACATAATCGAAAACGGCGCCCATGTTTTCCTGAGGACGTCCTCGCAGGATGTCCCGGCGAAGGAGCGGGGAAACCCATATTATCGAAACAAGATGGACGTCCATCTTTCATTTCGATAATATGGTCGGGGACGCCCAAATCTGGAAATTTAGGTCGATCTTAGAGATGGTCATCCTTAGAGATGGTCGTTCCTGATTTTCAGCGATAATGGAAACCGAGGACGCCCATCTCAGAAAAGACCAAATCCAAGCCATTTGGTCATGGGAGGAGCCAGCATTCATAGTGCACTGATCCCCCTGACATGCCAGGACACCAACTGGGCACCCTAGGGGGCACTGCAGTGGACTTCACAAATTGCTCCCAGGTGCATAGCTCCCTTACCTTGGGTGCTGAGCCCCCCAACCCCCCCCCCAAACCCACTCCCCACAACTGTACAACACTACCATAGCCCTAAGGGGTGAAGGGGGGCACCTACATGTGGGTACAGTGGGTTTGTGGTGGGTTTTGAAGGGCTCACATTTACCACCACAAGTGTAACAGGAAGGGGGGATGCTGAAGTGCACTGCACCCACTAAAACTGCTCTAGGGACTTGCATACTGCTGTCAGGGAGCTGGGTATGACATTTGAGGCTGGCAAAAAATATTTTTAAAGTTTTTTTGAGGGTGGGAGGAGGTTAGTGACCACTGGGGGAGTCAGGGGAGGTCATCTCCGATTCCCTCCGGTGGTCATCTGGTCAGTTCGGGCACCTTTTTGAGGCTTGGTCGCAAAAAAAATGGACCAAGTAAAGTCGACCAAGTGCTCATCAGGGACACCCTTCTTTTTTCCATTATCGGTCGAGGACGCCCATGTGTTAGGCACGACCCAGTCCCACCTTTGCTATTCTTCCGACACCCCCCCCCCCCCCGTGAACTTTGGTCATCCCCGCGACAGAAAGCAGTTGAGGACGCCCAAAATCGGCTTTCGATTATGCTGATTTGGGTGACCCTGGGAGAAGGACGCCCATCTCCCGATTTGTGTCGAAAGATGGGCGCCCTTCTCTTTTGAAAATAAGCCTGCTAGTTACTAATAACTGGAGTTCACAGTTAAATAGCACATCTTAATGGTAGCCCACATTAATAACTTCCCTCTTCTGTTAGATATTATGCCACACAGCTAGCTAGATAAGTACTATTGAATATCCGCATAAATGTAATGGTATATTTAGTCAGTTATCTTACCTGCTTAGCAGGCTTTTGATTGATGGCCTCTCATTTATTAACACTAGCCTTAATTTTTAGAGCTAGTTAGAAATTCTTTATTCATCCCAGAGCATATTTAATCGACACAACATCTTCCATTCCAAGGTTGTTAGATCATCGTATCAAAGTTGAGACCTAGGAAACTGCGTTCTTAATCAGTTTTCTTCACATGTTGTTAAACTGTGATGGCATAATGCAACAGAGTTCCTAGAATATAATTTTCAAACTCAGTCAGCTTATTGTCTTAAGAACATAAGAATAGCCATACTGTGTCAAAACAATGGTCCATCTAGCCCAGTATAGTACTTCCAAAAGTGACCAATCCAGGTCACAAGTACCTCGCAGAAACCTAAATAGTGGCAACATTCCATGCTACCAATCCCAGGACGAGCAGTGACCTGTCTATCTCAATAACATACTATGGACTTTTCCTAATGGAGCTCGTCCAAGTGTTTTTAAACCTAGATACGCTAACCACTGGTAACACATCCTATGGCAATGAGTTCAAGAGCTTAACTATTCTTTGATTGAAAAAATATTTCCTCCTATTTGTTTTAAATGTATTTCCATATCATTTCATCGAGTGTCCCCTGGTCTTTGTACTTTTTGAAAGTGAAAAATAGATTCACTTTTAACCATGCAATAGTTACATGCTCACTTTTACACTACCTTTACCAAAAGCCTTGAAAACTATGAACGACCACCTAAACTTCCGGAAAACACTAAAAACTAACCTGTTTAAAAAGGCATACCCTACCGATCCAACATAAATGCCTGATCTCTGCAACACAACAAAACTCAAGAACGTAATGGACATAACACAACTCTTCCGTTGTATGATTCCCTAGTGTGGCTGTGCTGAACTTTAACTTACCACAACATCACTTTGTATTTGTTTACACCGGAGTCTGTAACGCCTCTCCGGTACTATGTAAGCCATATTGAGCCTACAAATAGGTGGGAAAATGTGGGATATAAATGTAACAAATAAATAAATAAATAAATAAAAGGTGGCTTAAGTGGTAGTACCTAAATGTTAATGCAGAAATACTGACCTATGCTGTATTCTATAATGGTATCTGGACATGCAGATGCCATTACAGAATTTGTGCTCAGCGCTCTGCATTGTGGTTCCCAAATTTGGATGACCCTGCCCCTGTACTTAATAGAGTGTGGTTTGAGTACATAGTTTTCCTAATTGTTCTTTAAGGACAACCCTGGATTAATCATTAAGCAAAATAAGCACATGCTTAGGGTACCAGGGGGCACCACAAAGTTTTTTCCCCTAGCTATCATGCCCTTAACTCTTTCACTGCTGTCTGTCATGCCTATTATCCAACTTGAATTGTGTTTTTCTAACCATTATAAATATATTTGATGTTTTGTTTTGTATAATCAGGGCTTTTTTTGAGGGGGTACTGAGTACCGGCACCTTTTCCATTGTCTGCTAAAATTGACCCATGGTCCCCAAGTTTTAATGAAAGAGCTGAGGCTCTACACACCAATTCTGTCTTGTTATAGATTCTGTGACTGGTTGCAGCGGGCCTGGCTATTGTGGGGTGGGTCCCTCAGTAATCACCCCACCCCTGAAGAGTGACCTGGCATTTGAGTACTGACACCTGTTTTGCTAGAAAATATGCACTGGCTAATGGTAATATTAGCACACAGCCATTAATGAAAATAATAGAATAAAAGGCTTTTTTTACAGCCACAGTAAAAATGTTCTTAGTATGCAGGAAAGCCTTGTGAAAGGGTGTGTGAAGGCCAATCCTTAAGGAGATTAGTAAAAGAACCCCTAAATAATTAACATCAGGGCTTTTTTTGAGGGGGTACTTGGGGGTACTGAGTACCGGCACCTTTTCCATTGTCTTCTAAAATTGATCCATGGTACCCAAGTTTTAATGAAAGAGCTCAGGCTCTACACACCAATTCTGCCTTGTCTTAAATTCTGTGACTGGTTGCAGGGGGCCTGGCTATTGTGGGGTGGGTCCCTCAGTGATCACCCCATCCCTGAAGGGTGGTCTGGCATTTGAGTACCGACACCTTTTTTGCTAGAAAAAACACACTGTGTATAATAATCATATTTCTCAGTGTGTATTAAGTCTTAATGCTTGTCAGTTAAGCAATGGAAGGGCTGAGGCCGGGGCACCATTGTTGGGCAATGCTTAGGGCATCAGTTAGCCTTAATCCGGCCCTTCTTAAGGAGTCAATAAATAAGCAGGGGGTGTGGCAAGGGAATGCTCCAGCACAGTTTACTGTCTGATGTACAGCATGTGGCAGATAACCAGGATATTTTGGCTGACAGACACTACTGACAATCAAACAACTCAGTAACTCTAGCTCACAAAAAAAAAATGGCTGAAGTAGCACAGGTCTGAAACTGTAACCCGAACAAAAGCACATCTGACAAGCAAGGCAAAGGAATGTTGCTAACATCTTGTGTTTCATCCCCTCCAATACAGCTGATTTACTCCACTTTTAGTAAAAGGACTCAGCAGAGTACAGCAGTCTGTTGCAAAGCTAATTCCTTCTTGCCTTTTTCACTGAGATTGAAAATACATTGCACAAAGCACATCATGCAACTACTTCAGCGAGCCAAGCCAGCATGCGTGTCTTTACAAGTATACAAAGAGGAGCCATGATGCATCTTGCAGCCGAGTCTATTGTTCCTGAAGCAGTGGGGTCACATTCTGCATGGGACAGAAAGAGAAGGCGCTTTCTCAACAAGGTCAGCCCGTCCTTAGGATGGAAAAGAAATGAGCTCTTATCGACACTGTGCCTTCCCTTAGCCATCCCAATCCATCTGTGGAGCTATTAAACCAGATATTCTCCTGGTCTTTGCTAATTTTCCAAGTGTTATTTTTTTTCACTGCTCACATTATATCAGTTGCATCATAACACAGAGGACTTCTAGCAACCTGCCAAGATTTTTGTGGCCTTATAAACACAAAGCTGGGCTAATAAAATTTTATTAAGTGTTAAACGTCGTTAAAAAAAGTGAAATAGCATAAACTACAGAAATTGACTGTTCTCAGTAAATGCTGCAAATATCCATAGTAAAATGAAATTAGCATGGAGCAGTCACAGGGGCGGTTGGGGATTCTAAAGTGATCCAAAAAGGAAATCACTGTGAGCCAAAACATAGCTAATGCACAGGGTTTTTTTTCCAAGGGATTGTAGGAAAGACTAATAATTACTCTTTGTTAGGGACCGGACATGGGGTTTAGTTTTGTGTGTGTGTGTGTGTGTGTGTGTGTGTGTGTGTGTGTGTGAGAGAGAGAGAGAGAGAGAGATGTGGAAGAGAGTACTGTTGGAGGGGGGGGAGGTGCTACAGAAAGAGCTTCTGACACTGTACTGTGGTGCTGGTTAGCTCCTTAACCACTAGGTTGTGCTGTAAGACTAGAAATCAATACAAACACTAGTACACATACCTATAAAAATATAGTAGTTTTATGCATAAATATGAAACCATAGTCTCATATTTCCATTTCATATGAGGCATCTTCAGCCAATAGAAGATTTTGAGAGGCACGTTCAGGCCTTGGAGACACATTCAGGAATTGTTTTTCAACTTTCCTTCCCATGGGAATAAGAGAGAAAGCTATTTCTTTTACAAATCTAGTTGCTAGCATACTGTACTTATTTCCCTTTGCTAAATCACCCTTGCCCTTTCACAAGTGGAAAATCTGAGCAGGAAAACAAACATGACGTTCGATTTGAGCTCCTGCAGTGTGACTGCTTTTGCCTCTTGTTTTAATTCAATGTGGATTTTTAACTCCAGTCTCCAGTCTAAAATGTCCACAGTACAGTTGCTCAAGAAATTGACATAAGGCAACATTCAGTGTTTCATTTTTCACAAAGTAAATTTATTCCTGCCGTCACTGTGCTGTGATATATTTGTTGTTCAGCCATGTCTTTCAAAATAAAATTGTTTCCTATGAGAAGGATTTCATAGAAAGAACAATGTGAACATTGTTATTACAACTTGCTCCAGTCTTCTTATAGAACTAGGAAGATATGTCAGTGTTAAATAAGTTATTGGATAGAAGAATGTTTTTCTAGACACTAACTGAGCCACAGAGCCAGAGAACAGGAGATAGAGAGAAAGCACATTACCAGGAGAAAGTTAGACAATCCATGAGGCCAACACCAGTGCTTATGGCTTCTGAGAATGGCAAGCTTTTCCACCTTCCAGAGTTCAAGCTGAAACTGTCCATCTCAAACCTCAGCCAATCAGGTCTGAGAACCCATTATATAAAGACAACATTGCAGACTTCACAGCACACCCTGAAAAAAGCCACAGCACAATGGCTGAAACATTGGCTCCACTTACCCGGGATCAGCACAACAGAGCTGCAATGATCAATATTACTGCTGCTCTTTTCTACAGCCATTCATCACCCCTGTTCCAGCATCTCCCCTCCCCTTTTTCTCTTTCCAAACATTCTTTTTTATACTTGCACTGTCATCCAAAGTAGAAGAGCAGTCCTGGGTTCCAGTGCTATCTGGACATGTTTCCGGAGGCAGCATTATTTTACCAAGCACAGCATAGGGTCGCAGTTCCTGGAGTTATTCCACTTCTCCTAGAAAACAGAAACCGATATGGGGGGAAGAGGAGGCACAGGCAGGGCTGGATGTGTGTGTACTGGCTCATCATCCCTGTGCACATGGATGGAGAGTACCCACTAATGCTTCTGTACTCAGCCACCATGGTGTTTTGAAAGCAAGGGAGATGTAGGTGGTGGGGGAGGGAGGTACTTGGATAGAAGCTTTTGGAGGTCATTTTTGAAGCGTTTATATGTGGGAAGAGTGGCATTTACACCTGCCAATTAGTTACATGTGCAAATGGTAATTTCAGAAAGCTGCTATTTACATATATAGATGGGTGGGACACAGATTTCAAGGGAGCAGGCTTTGGTCTGACCAAAAAGTATACATGTAATTCACAGCAAGAACACAAATATAGAAGGGAATTCTATATATGGTGCAAAACATTAAGTGCAACTACCGTGCCAAATTTTTGGCACGGAAAAGCAGCCTAATGGATTCAAGTCACCAAAATGGGGCAGAAACGGCAGATCTGCATGAAAACACAATAATAGAAAAACACCTGTTTCTGTGTGGATCTGCAGAGGGGCATGTCCATAGGAGGGGTATGGACGGGGTAGGGGCGTTCCCTTAAAATGCACACAATATTATAGGATAGTGTGGATCTGTGCCCAACTTGCATGCCAGGATTTACACCTGGTTTCAGTTGATGTAGCTCCTTATGCCCAAAGTTGAAGGCAGATCCTGGTGGTATGCTCTAGTCTATAAAGGGCGCCGATCCCAGAATACCTGTTATAGAATACCATTCAGCACAGATTATTTTCAGCACTGAACTTTGAGCACCATTTATTGAATCCAGCGCATATTGTACAAAATCTCCCCATCAACTTTGCATCAGCTGCAAGATACAGATAGGTTTCATCAAAGTGCATGTTTCGGTCTGGCATTGAGGGGGTAATGGTGTTTAACTTCCTTGCATTTTTGAGTTTGAAATGTTGAATGTCATCTTTTGAGGCTTTGGTCCTTAATTGCAGCTATCTCTATGTAGATTTTTCTGAAGTGGGGCCCCCTATACATATAGTTGTTAGCAGGGGCGTAGCTACGTGGAGCCATGGGGGCATGGGCCCCCGTAGATTTGGCCCTGCCCCCCCTGCCGCCAACCCCCTCGATCCCCCCCTCCTGCCGCCAACCCTCCCCCGCCGCCGTCGGGTACCTTTGCTGGCGGGAGTCCCCAATCTCTGCCAGCCAAAGTCCTCTTTTCTGGCGTGGCCGCGTTGCTGATCTGCAAGGGCAGGCTTCTGTTTCTGTGAGCATTGGCAGCGGGGGGAAGAGGGGGTCAAAAGGGTTGGCGCTGGGGGGGGCAAAGGTGGTGGTGGCGGCAGCGGGGAGGTCAAAAATGGCGGGGGGGATTAAAAATGGGGGGTTGGCGGCGCTGGGGGGGCTAAAACGTGCCGCTCACCTCGGGCTCTGAACCCCCTCCCGCCGAAGTCTGGCTATGCCCCTGGTTGTTAGCACTTAGAGGCCCTTTTACTAAGCTGTGTAAAAGGGGGCCTGTGTGTTTTTGACATGCGCTGAGGCCCTCTTTTACCACAGCAGATAAAACGCTGTACATTCTTGATGAAAAGAAATGGCTGTGCAGTAAGCGAACCACTTACCACATGGCCATTTCAATGGGGAGCCCTTACCCCCAACCATTGAGGTGGTGGTAGGGGCTCCTGCGCTAACTCGGCGGTAACCGGACAGCATGCAGCACTGCCCAATTGCCGCTGGTTAAGTTCTGGTGATACAAAAATCTAAAAAATTCCTGTAGCGCCGGAAATGGGGCATATTGCGGGTGGGAACTAACGCTGGCATCCTGCAGTAGCCCAGCGCTACTTCCGGATTGGCGCACAGCAAGCCATTGCTGCACACCAACCCTTCAGTAAAAGAGCTCCTTGGGGTGGAATTCAGTAAATGGTGCCCAAAGTTAGGTACTGGGATGATCCGCGCAAAGCTACTATAAAGGTTGCTCTGCGCTGAGTACCCTTTTACAGAATACTAGCTTAATGGGGGAAGGGAAATGGGACTTAATATACAGCCTTTCTGAGGTTTTTGCAACTACATTCAAAGTGGTTTACATATATTCAGGTACTTATTTTGTACCAGGGGCAATGGAGGGTTAAGTGATTTGCCCAGAGTCACAAGGAGCTGCAGTGGGAATCAAACTCAGTTCCCCAGGATCAAAGTCCACTGCACTAACCACTAGGCTACTCCTCCACTAGCAACATTCTATGTAGAAGCCTGCCCTTGCAGATCAGCAATGTGGCCGCACAGGCTTCTGTTTCTGTGAGTCTGACGTCCTGCCAGGACATCAGACTCACAGAAACAGAAGCCTGCGCAGTCGCATTGCTGATCTGCAAGGGCAGGCTTCTACATGGAATGTTGCTAGTGGAATAGCAACACTCCATGTAGCATCTCAAATAGTAGCAACAGAATCTCAATAGTAGCAACATTCCATCTAGAATCTCAAATAGGGAAAGGGGAATGGGACTTGATATACCGCCTTTCTGAGGTTTTTGCAACTACATTTAAAGCGGTTTACATATATTCAGGTACTTATTTTGTATCAGGGGCAATGGAGGGTTAAGTGACTTGCCAAGAGTCACAAGGAGCTGCAGTGGGAATCAAACTCAGTTCCCCAGGATCAAAGTCCATTGCACTAACCACTAGGCTACTCCTCCACTCATTTTGCATCAAACTTTGGGTGCCAGCATTTATGCCTGCCAACTAATGGTAGTTAGGTGTGCAAATGAAAGAATTCTCTAACCTCATGCCTAAATTCTGGGAGCACCCCTGAACTGCCCATGTCTCTCCCATGGCCCCCCCCCCCTTTGGCATTGCATGCAATGAAATTTAGATGTGCATGTTATAGGTTAGGGCGCAGGGCAGATCTACACGTAATGCCTAATTACTGGCAATTAACTCCAATAATTGATTGTTCTCATCTGGGGGCCCTTTTACTAAACAGCAGTAAGCCCAATGCGGGCTTATCGCATGCCAATTTGGAGCTACTCCTGGCCCAACGTGTTAGTTCCAGCCCCAGCGTGCACCATTTCCTGTGTTGGGGAGAGTAGGGCTGATTTTTCTGTGCAGCTGTTACCCAGCGATAATCAGGCAGTGCCGCACGCTGTTAGCATGAGAGCCCATACAGCCACTTCAGTGGGTGGCGGTAAGTGCTCCACCCCACATAACCAAGCGGTAAGAGCAATCTTACCACATGGGCATATATTTTTGCAGCCTTTTTACCCACTGTGGTAAAAAGTGCCTCAGCACACGGCAAAAACAGTCACTGCTGCTACTGCTGGGCCCTTTTTACCGCAGCTTGGTAAAAGGGCCACCTAATTAGCTGATTAGTTTACACGCACATCTGGGATCTGGGCCCAAAATTGCACACCCATCTTTGGACGACCTATACAGAATCCAGTGGTTACTATGGGGGTCTTTTACTAAAGATTAGCTCAACTTATGTGCAGCAGGGCCCATAGGGTGTCTCTAGCATTAGCACGCGCTAATTTTTAGCATGCTTTAAAAACGCTAGGGCGCCTACAGTGTGGCTTAGTGAACAGGGCCATTGAAGTTAGGCGCAGTGTATAGAATAACAGTTACGCCTGGGAATCACAGCTAACTTTGCACCAAGTGAAACATGGTGAAAATATACATACCTAAATTAGACAAGTATCTCTCCTCTTTCTATTAACAACACGCATAAATGTTAGGAATGGTCCTGTTCCACTTATGACCCTCCCACTTCTGCGTCCCCTTTTTGAATCTGCATATCATAGATCCCAGTCCTAAATTTCCATATGTATATTCCAATTAAATCTAATTAGTGCCAATAATTGCTTGTTAAAAGACAATTATTTGCGCTAATTACTTGGTTATTTAATTAAATTGCATGTGCAATCTTGGTGACTGTTTTAATAGAATTAGGGGGCTTATGTTCTTAAGAGCAGCAGAAATTTGAGAGGGCCTTGAAGGCCTGGTACAGCTTGAACCCTCATATGCAAAATTGACACAGTAAAAGTAAAAAAAAAATGCCTTCATGAATACATGTGAAGATTCAAGAGCAAATGATGAATATTTGTCAGCTACTACAAACTGCAATTTAAAGACCACGTCTAGTATAATTGTCCTAGAGAGCATGACAGGAGTTTGGCAAAAAGGACATGAATGATTCAGGCCCCAATGCTCAAAACCCCAGCACTGTTCCGAATAGCAGTATAAAAATACCGCTGGAACAGCGCAGAAAACTAACGCCTAATGCTCAAACTTAATGAGATGCTAATATAGGTGCGCTCATATTGTTGAGCATTAGGAAGTTCCGTGGGAGGATTGTGCTTTTGCGCGGGAGGACTGTGTTTGGCCCATGCGCAGAAGAGTTTTGTGTTATGCTCGGCTCCTGTGCGCATGTGCCTGGTAAAAACTCGAAAATGAAGCACATATTTTCACCTGTTTTCTGCAGCCTAAATATAAGCATTTTTAATTGTTTGCAGCTCGGACGCAGAAAACAGACAACCAATGTGTGCTTTCACTGGGCATTTTTAAGGTTTTTGTTGTTGTTGTTGTTGTTGTTAGTATGGACACTTTAAATTTAGATGCAGGAACTGGAAGGAGACACCAACATGTGGAGTCTGCTGTTTCTCACAACCAGCGCTTAAAGGCTTGCACGGGCTTGCTTCTGCTCCCAAGAGCAATCAAAATCGGCAGATTTTGCAGAAAGAAGCATGAGAGAAGCATGAGGATCATGGGAAATCCTTTCTTTAAACACCCTAATGCCTGCTCCGACCTGGCATTATTTTTACAGCAGTAAGGCAGTTTTATTTCAGGTGCTCTTTTCTGAGCATTGGGGAGGAATACAAAATGGCCTCATTAACATGAGCTTGACTACTTTGCAAGCTATCTGCGCTAAGGCCTGGCACGCTTATTGTTTCCTGGGCTAGACCCCTCTTAACATTCTGCGCAGATAAATGCAGGCGCTAATGGCCTCGAGCGCCCGCTTTTACTTTTGAGCATTGGAGTCTCAGTGCACATCATTTCATGTGGGGCCACGGGCCATGGGCCCCCACAGATTATGCCCTGACCCCCTCTACATTTGACCCCCCCACCGCGCCCTGCTGCCCCGCTGCATCATCAGGTACCTTGTTTGCTGGCCGGGATCCCCAATCCCCACCAGCCAGAGTCTTCTTCAGCGCCGGTCAACTCCGGCGTCTTCGTTGTGTCATCATCTGTTTCTAACACCTTAAATCCTGCACCGTGCATGTAGCCCTGTGCAGGACGTAAGGCATCAGAAACAGATGATCACACAACGAAGGCGCCGGAGTTGACCGGCACTGAAGAAGACTCTTCGGCTGGCGAGGATTGGGGACTCCCGCCAGCAAACAAGGTACCTGATGTGGCGGTGGGGCAGGGGGCGGGCAATGGCGGTGGGGGGGGGGGTTGCGGCAGGAGGGGGGATCCAAATTGGTGGGAGGGGGGTCGGCGGCAGGGGGAGGCAGCTAAACAGTGCCCCCCCACCTCGGGCTCTGGCCCCCCCTCCCACCGAGGTCTGGCTCGCCCCTGTGACACTGCTTCCTCTAGAACTTTCTTTAGTATGTCTGTCCCCTTACAATGAACTGTTCATTTTGCTGGGAATTCCTTAAGCTTTTAAAATAAAAAATAGTGGACAGAATTCATAATACATTGAAATCAGATTCAACATTGTGTGCTTGGGCTAAAGCTTCAATTTTGACAATTTGATATTGTTTGGGAAATCTTTCCTGCATCACCAAATAATTAAACTGCTCTCAGCAACGTTGACAGTCCCGAATGAGCAAACATTGTTGAATAAAATGCCAAATTTAATACACATTAATAAAAGCAGATGCATGAGTTCAACAGTAAGAAGGAGATTTTAGTCTCAAAACAGTACAGTTTGCAGGTTTCTACATAAATAAATAAATGACATGCAATAACTGTATGTGTGTGTATAGATAGATACACAAGTAAAATGGATAAACTTAGGGGTCCTTTCACTAAGGCGCACTAGCAGGAAGTCTTGGCAGCCATTTTGAAAAGATAGTGCTGGGCAGAATAGCAGCAGCAGGCAAGGAAAGAGGGGGGCTCTGTCCTCCCCTTGAAAAAGCCACTTGACCACCATGACCCTTCAAGGTAGAGGGGGCAGTAGTGTGTGTGTGTGAGTGGGGGGGGGAACGGCAGTAGCGCGGGTGGTGTGGGGGCCCAGAGTACTCTCAGTCTGCACCTGCTTTCTTGCATTCATACACTGTCCTCATCTTCACCACCTCCACTGGGAGTCTGTCTCTCGCACCCATGACCCTTTTCTTGAAGAAATAATTCCTTAGTTTACTCCTGACTTTATCACCATTCATCTTCATAAAGTGAGTTTTACTACCACATCAGCCCAATAAAAGTTAGAATACATTGCTGACAAATGAAATCAACCATGATTGTTTGCATGGAATAAAACTGTGTTTTACTGCTATAAAGTCTTTTGGACTAATACACTTATAAAACTGGCACTATTACTCTTTGTTAAAATTCTTCATTGCTAATTTTATATCCTCTTGTCCAAGGATAGATGTGTAGACAAAGAGGTACTGGGTGAGTGGTGTGCGGGAAACATAGATACTGGGGTAGCTGGGTGTTGTGCCACACTTCTTTTCATCCCTCGCATTCAGGGATGTGGGCCTGTCCCAGATCTCTCTTTCCCTTCTGCCCAGCCCCTATCTCTCTCTCTCTCTCTCTCTCTCTCTCTCAATCTTTCCCCAACACTTTGTTACCCGTGTCTCTCTTTCCCCTTATTCTCTTTACAGCTCACCCTAACTAGTGTCTCTCCCTTACCCCTCTTGTTCTCTCCCCAACTCACCCTACCAGTCTCTCTCCCTGGCCTCCCTCTTCAGGCCTGGGTTCAGCTTATGTCTGCTGTTACTGCTCACCCTCCCCACTCTTCCTCTTCCTCTGCAATGGCCCATGCTTTCTATTAACCAATAATGACACTGTACAGTCTCAAGGCAGCAATCAGCCCCTCTTCCTTCCAGTGGTGTGCTGTCTTGGGGTCATGATCCTTCTGGTTTGTTCTTCCCTTTAATGCGGTGCAGCTGTTCATAGAGTCTGGGCAGTGCAACAGCGTTCAGAATCCTGCACTTTCTGTTGCCAGACACCATGTGCTCCGTTTCTTCCTACAGATGGTCCGGCAGCCAAAAAACACAAAATCTGCACTATTGTTGTCTTTGGTCAGTGCTCTTGACTTGAACATTTGGATAAACCACAAAATTCATTTGGAAGTTGAAAAATTGTAACACCGAAACAAAACAGCAGTTTGAGAAATGACTCTATTGTCTCAAACCCTCGCGAGAGGGAGCTCAGAGAGGTTCTGGCGGGTCCTCTTAAAGATTTGTTTAATAAATCCTTGGAGACAGGAGAGGTTCTGTGGGATTGGAGAACAGCGGATGTGGTCCCTCTTCACAAAAATGGTGATAGGGAAGAAGCTGGAAACTACAGGCCGGTAAGCCTCACTTCGGTTATTGGAAAAGTAATGGAAGCAATGCTGAAGAAGGAAAGGATAGTGAATTTCCTGGAAGCCAATAAGTTACAAGATCCGAGACAACATGCTTTTACCAAAGGTAAATCGTGCCAAACGAATCTCATTGAATTCTTTGACTGGGTGACCGGAGAATTGAATCATGGACGTGCTACAGACGTAATCTACTTAGATTTCAGCAAAGCTTTTGACATGGTTCCCCACAGGAGGCTCTTGACAGGCTGAAGATAGGACATGACGTGGTGAACTGGATTAGGAACTGGTTAACGGACAGACGCCAGAGGGTGGTGGTTAATGGAATTTGCTCGGATGAGGGAAAGGTGAGTAGTGGAGTGCCTCAGGAATCGGTGCTGGGGCCGATTCTGTTCAACATATTTGTGAGTGACATTGCCGAAGGGTTAGAAGGTAAAGTTTGCCTTTTTGCGGATGATACTAAGATTTGTAACAGGGTGGACACCCCGGAGGGAGTGGAAAACATGAAAAAGGATCTGCAGAGGCTAGAAGAATGGTCTAAGGTTTGGCAATTAAAATTCAATGTGAAGAAATGCAAAGTGATGCACTTAGGGAGTAGAAATCCATGGGAGATGTATGTGTTAGGCGGTGAGAGTCTGATATGTATGGATGGGGAGAGGGGGTGATAGTATCTGAGGATCTGAAGGCGATGAAACAGTGTGACAAGGTGGTGACTGTAGCTAGAAGGTTGCTAGGCTGTATAGAGAGAGGTGTGACCAGCAGAAGAAAGGAGGTGTTGATGTCCCTGTATAAGTTGTTGGTGAGGCCCCACCTGGAGTATTGTATTCAGTTTCGGAGGCCGTATCTTGCTAAAGATGTAAAAAGAATTGAAGCAGTGCAAAGAAAAGCTACAAGAATGGTATGGGATTTGCGTTAGAAGACTTATGAGGAAAGACTTGCTGACCTGAACATGTATACCCTGGAGGAAAGGAGAAACAGGGGTGATATGATAAAGACGTTCAAATATTTGAAAGGTATTAATCCGCAAACAAACCTTTTCTGTAGATGGGAAGGCGGTAGAACTAGAGGACATGAAATAAGATTGAAGGGGGGCAGACTCGAGAAAAATGTCAGGAAGTAATTTTTCACGGAGAGAGTGGTGGATACTTGGAATGCTCTCCCACGGGAGGTGGTAGAGATGAAAATGGTAACGGAATTCAAAAATGCGTGGGATAAACATAAAGGAATCCTGTTCAGAAGGAAGGGATCCTCAGAAGCTTAGCCGAGATTGGGTGGCAGAGCCGGTGGTGGGAGGGGGGCTAGTGGTTGGGAGCGGGGTTAGTGCTGGGCAGACTTCTATGGTCTGTGCCCGGAAAATGACAGATACAAATCAAGGTCAGGTATACATATAAAGTAGCATATATGAGTTTATCTTGTTGGGCAGACTGGATGGACTGTGCGGGTCTTTCTCTGCCATCATCTGCTATGTTACTGTGCCACTAATATGTAACGTCCTTAAAACAAAGGCAGTTAGCAAGAATGGGTTTTTAAAGGATTTAGACAAGTTGCTGGAAGAAAAGTCCATAAGCCATCATTAGTATGTAGACCTGGGGGCAACCACACTTTTCTCAGGGTATGAATACTAAGGAACAGACCTACTCCTTGGAATCCTTGTATTGGGCACCTCTGGAGACAGGAGTTCTGGACTTGATGGATCTGACCCAGTATGGCATATTTTATCTGATGAGGCCTGTCCATTTCATATAAAGTATGTTGTAAATGTCTTTCATAGAGGGTTCCTATGTACTAAACCTTGCACAAAATTTGTATGTTAATTGCTAAAAAAATAAAACAAAAAAAATAATTTGCACAAATGCTAAAAATTTCCCTGAAGGAGTTATGTGCCAAATTTTAGTGGATGCATACCAAAAATAGCTTCTGTAGTATGTACATGATATTAGCATACAGATTAATGCAAAAAATTATAGTGTGCATGCCAGCTGCCACTCAAAATGCCCCCTGCTAACCAGCCAAAACTGAAAGGGGAAACAGAAAGGAAAGGGGAAAGGGGATGGGACTTGATATATCGCCTTTCTGTGGTTACAACAATGGACTGATCACAAAAGGGATTTCACCTTTTCAAAGATCCACCTCCAATTATCCCAACCTTCCACTGCTGACCTGATCACCCCACCCAGCTGATTACACTTTCCATTCATGCACCCCCCCCCCCCCCCCCCCCCACACACACACACACTGATCAGCTGCCTCAGCTTCTGATGGCCCCACATCTGCAGAAGGAGAATTTCCCATTTAGGGGAGTCTTGAGCCTCACCAGCAGTGAGCATGTGAAAACTCTTTGGCTAGTATTATTGAAGCCTGTTGAATGATGTCACTAGAGAGATGATTGGGACCCTCCAAAATGGTAAGCACTTATTCCAAAATAAAGAGGAGGGGATGAACAAACATGTGGCTTTGTCACATCCAACATGGTGGCCATGACCTTTCTTTGTAGTCTCATAGTACTGTTAGGTGTCATGGTAGTACTGTGAGACTATGGAGAAAGGTCTTAGCCACAATATTGGATGCGGCATGGCTCCTGCTCAATGGACCCCACTAGACCACCATGGATATTGAGGCAGGCTTGGGGGAGGGGGGTCTGGGGAGAAGAGGGGTAATTGGCAGGGTTATGGCTCTGAAAATTTTTGCTTTTTGTTATCTTCCTTGACAATAAAAGGGGAGGGAACCCATAATCAAAACAAGCATTCCCATAAACGACATGGGGAATGACACAAAAATTGAACTGTTCAAGTACTGGTGTCATATGCTTCTGATATTTTGTGCCTTTGAGAAGGCAGTCCACCACAGTCTGGAAAAGATGCAATTTCTAAATAAACTTAGTAATTAGACCACTATACAAAATATTATAGTAATTCAGACTAGACAGCATAACAGCCTGAATTATTATTGTTGAAGGTAAGAATGTTATTATTTTTTAAATGCATTCACAGGTTGGATGTTTTCAAAGGGAGTTTGCCAGTTAACTATGGAATCACCTGGCTAGATTGTCCAGCTTAAAGTTTGCCTTTAGGTGCAGCTAAAAATAAGTGCCAAATTTTGCAATGCATGCATTTTTGCCAGGTTAAAAAGATGTATTTCCAGGGAAACATTCAGGTTGGGGGAATAAAGAAAGTGCATAGATTTGTTGTTGTCAGGCTGCTTACTCTCCTGTTTTCATTGCATCTTTCTTGTACTTAATATTCTTTAGGCCATTTGACTAAACCATATTAAGTGCCAATGTGCACTTAGGACACTAGAAAAATCAGCACTGAAAAAACTTCCGACTAGGTGTATTATATAAACTGCACCTCCCTCCACTCTCTATCTCAGTTGATAACACCCTCATCCTCCCCGTCTCATCTGCCCACAACCTCGGAGACATCTTCGATTCCTCCCTCTCCTTCTCTGCGCATATCCAGCAGATAGCCAAGACGTGTCGCTTCTTCCTCTATAACATTAGCAAAATTCGCCCTTTCCTCTCTGAGCACACCACCCGAACTCTCATCCACTCTCTTATCACCTCTTGCCTTGACTACTGCAACCTACTCCTCACTGGCCTCCCACTTAGCCATCTATCCCCCCTTCAATCTGTTCAGAACTCTGCCGCACGTCTTATCTTCCGCCTGGACCGATATACTCATATCACCCCTCTTCTCAAGTCACTTCACTGGCTTCCGATCAGGTACCGCATACAGTTCAAGCTTCTCCTATTAACTTACAAATGCACTCAATCTGCAGCTCCTCCTTACCTTTCTACCCTCATCTCCCCTTACGTTCCTACCCGTAACCTCCGCTCTCAAGACAAATCACTCCTTTCAGTACCCTTCTCCACCACCGCCAACTCCAGGCTTCGCCCTTTCTGCCTTGCCTCACCCTATGCTTGGAATAAACTCCCTGAGCCCATACGCCAAGCCCCCTCCCTGCCCATCTTCAAATCCTTGCTCAAAGCCCACCTCTTCAATATCGCCTTCGGCACCTAACCACTTACTTCTATTCAGAAATCTAGACTGCCCCAATTTGACATTTCGTCCTTTAGATTGTAAGCTCCTTTGAGCAGGGACTGTCCTTCTCTGTTAAACTGTACAGCGCTGCGTAACCCTAGTAGTGCTCTAGAAATGTCAAGTAGTAGTAGTAGTAGTAGTAGGTGTGGTTTACAGAATATGCCTAGAAGATTTATAGAGTATGCCTTACAGCCATGCCTGCGCCTAATTCTAATAATCTCATTTAAGGAGACCACGTACTTATTAGTGTGGGGATTAAAACATAATCCAGTAATCAAAATATCCCTAACACCTCCTATTTAAATCATCCTTATCTGTAATCAGTTCTTTTCACAGTATGCTCATTTCTACAGTCATCATTTTAATCAATCGGGGATATTCAGAATTTTTAACAGCGCAACCATCCAGGTCATTTTTCAACATAGTGATGGTGCTGTTTAACTCGTCATAATTCAACCCGTTTTCTTATTACTTTTTATTTTACCAATAATATAAAACTTTACTTGTATGGTGAATTCCCAATAATATAACTTTTCTTATATGGTGAATTCCAACTTCTCAGATAATAAACTTCCAATTGAATAAATATAACTTAGCTTTTAAGCAGCTGTATAAAGCATTGGTTCTCCAGCTTCAAACCTCCACCAACTTGGCCAGGTTTCGAATTTCTTCGTCAGGGAAGAGGTTTGCTGAGAAGGAAACACAATCTATCAAACATTATCCCCAAACCAACAATTAAATTTCCTAATACTCACTCACTGTGAAATTACCGTCTTAGATATTGCTTCAACATCAAAATAAAATGGCTGCGGCGTCTCTTCTACCTCAGCAACTTAAATAACCACAGCTGAATAGAATCCACCAGTTATAATGCAACCATGTCATATTCGGACCCACCAATCATAGAGTAGGGAGTAGAGAACATCATGTAGTCTTAAAGGTATATCTCAATTAAAGACCACCAATCTATTTCAGAATTTAGTCCATAAGGAGATAACGAATGTAGATGAAAAATCCACCTTTGTTCTTTATAATTTAATAAAGATTCAGGATTTCCACCTTCCCATCCTAACTGAATGTAGTCTATAATTCGCCACCTAATATCTTCAATTTGATGATTTTTTTCTATCCAATGTTGGACTATAGGAGCAGTCAATACTTAATTTTTTATCCGTGACTTGTGCTCATTCAGTCTGATTTTAATCGGGCGGCTTGATCTGCCTATATAAATCAAATGGCATGGACATTCAATGATATATATACCATTAGATGAATTACAATCAGTTCGAGCCCTTGTCACTATTGGTTGTGTAGATCGAGGGGGTGTCCAAGATATTCCTTCGATCGTAAACTGACACCATTGGCATGAATTACATTTAAAATGTCCCAAAGTCATAGGTTCCAATGCAACATAGTCCAATCTCTTATAGGTCAGCATCTCACCTATTGTTTTCCCTCTTTTGAACGCACAGATCGGGTGATCTTCAAAACAAGAGTGTATCTGTAACATTTTCCAGTAGCAATGTATACTTCTGTTAATATTCAAACTCAAAGTAGAATATGGAATGACTAAAACCAATTTGTCTTCTGCTTGTTGCACATTATATTGTAGCAGCCAGTCCCTGCAGGCATATTTTGCTCTACGATATGCCTTTTTAATAACCGTAATAGGATATCCTCTATTCAAGAATCGTGTTGTCATCTTGCATGCTTGATCTTCAAACATCACCTCTTCAGAGCAAATTCTTTTAATTCTTAGGAACTGGCTAATTGGCAAACTGGCTTTAAGATGGTAAGGATGAAAGCTTGAGAAATGAAGCAAAGTGTTGCGCATAGTAGGTTTCTGATACAGATTAGTACATAAGTGTCCATGTTTTTTATACACCCAGACATCCAAAAATTCAATACCTGTCAGATGTGATTTAGATGTAAATTTCAGATTACATTGGTAGGAATTTAATTTTACCATAAACTTTTGCAAAGACTGAGGAGTTCCATTCCAAATAAAAAATATATCATCTAAAAAGCGCTTCCAAAGCGAAATCTGTTGAAATTCTCTTGATGAATATATAAAGGAATCCTCAAATTTGGCTAGATAGAGAGTTGCAATTGAGGGGGCTAAAGACGCCCCCATCGCCACACCTTGAATCTGTTCAAAAAAACTCCTGTTGAAAAAAGAAGTAATTTTTTTCAATCACCAATTTTGCTAATTGCATCAAGAAATCTTTAGGAATGCGTTGAGGAGGTAAACGCATATCTAATATGTCCGCAATAATTTGTAAAGCTTCTTTCTGAGGAATCACAGTATATAAAGAAGTGACATCTACCGTCACTAAAATGGAATCCTCAGTTACTTGCACAGCTTGCAAAGAACGCAAAAAATCAGTGGTATCTTGAAGAAAAGATGTAACTCTACTAGCCGCAGGTTTTAAAAAAACATCCAAGAACTTTGATAAGGGCTCAAGAACGGTATTACATAAAGCCACGATAGGACGGCCAGGAGGATTATTCATATCTTTATGTACCTTTGGTAAAAAATAAATCCTAGGGATATTTGGGTGTTCCTCCATGAGGAAACGAGCCTCCCTTGATGTTAATATTTGTCGTTCTACTGCCTCAGTAACTAGATCCTTAATAAGTTTTTGTAACAAAGAAGTAGGATCTGTCGACAATCTTCTATAAGTCATTTCCTCACTCAATTGTCTTTGCCCTTCATAAAGATATTTTTGCTTGTCCCATATCGCGACAGCCCCTCCTTTATCAGCGCGTACAATAAGTACCTCAGATTGATTTTGCAAAGATGTTAATGCCTCCCGCAGTTCTCTAGATAAGTTCTGAAATTTAAATCCCACTTTGTATTGATGTTCCATAATTTCTAATTCATGAAAAATGCATCTTTGAAATGCTACAATACTGGGATCCAAATTTTCATAGGGCATCCAAGTGGACTTTGGTTGAACTATTGAAACATCTGGAATACTCGGATGATCATGAAAAAAATTTTTTAAATGCAGTTTTCTGAAAAATTTATATAAACCCACCCGTGTCTTAAATGGATCGTAAAACACAGTGGGAACAAAACCCAGGCCAAGATGTAAAAGTTTATCCTGAGCAGATGTCAAATGCAGAGATTATATATTTATAATCACTGATTCTGATTCGATCGAGCTCTGGTCTGGTAGTATCGTACTGATTGTAATTCATCTAATGGTATATATATCATTGAATGTCCATGCCATTTGATTTATATAGGCAGATCAAGCCGCCCGATTAAAATCAGACTGAATGAGCACAAGTCACGGATAAAAAATTAAGTATTGACTGCTCCTATAGTCCAACATTGGATAGAAAAAAATCATCAAATTGAAGATATTAGGTGGCGAATTATAGACTACATTCAGTTAGGATGGGAAGGTGGAAATCCTGAATCTTTATTAAATTATAAAGAACAAAGGTGGATTTTTCATCTACATTCGTTATCTCCTTATGGACTAAATTCTGAAATAGATTGGTGGTCTTTAATTTGAGATATACCTTTAAGACTACATGATGTTCTCTACTCCCTCCTCTATGATTGGTGGGTCCGAATATGACATGGTTGCATTATAACTGGTGGATTCTATTCAGCTGTGGTTATTTAAGTTGCTGAGGTAGAAGAGACGCCGCAGCCATTTTATTTTGATGTTGAAGCAATATCTAAGACGGTAATTTCACAGTGAGTGAGTATTAGGAAATTTAATTGTTGGTTTGGGGATAATGTTTGATAGATTGTGTTTCCTTCTCAGCAAACCTCTTCCCTGACGAAGAAATTCGAAACCTGGCCAAGTTGGCGGAGGTTTGAAGCTGGAGAACCAATGCTTTATACAGCTGCTTAAAAGCTAAGTTATATTTATTCAATTGGAAGTTTATTATCTGAGAAGTTGGAATTCACCATATAAGAAAAGTTATATTATTGGGAATTCACCATACAAGTAAAGTTTTATATTATTGGTAAAATAAAAAGTAATAAGAAAACGGGTTGAATTATGACGAGTTAAACAGCACCATCACTATGTTGAAAAATGACCTGGATGGTTGCGCTGTTAAAAATTCTGAATATCCCCGATTGATTAAAATGATGACTGTAGAAATGAGCATACTGTGAAAAGAACTGATTACAGATAAGGATGATTTAAATAGGAGGTGTTAGGGATATTTTGATTACTGCGCTTAATTCTAGGCATGTCCATTTACGCGAAGCAAAACTTGGTGTAAATACTGGCGCCTAAGTTAGGCACAGAACAGGTATATTCTATAACTCTGCGAATACATTTTTGGAATGCTCTTGACCCACCCATTCCACACCCATGGCCATGCCTTCTTTTTTGCAGTGCGCATTAGAATTTACATGCATCATTTTACAGAATACGCTTAGCAAGTTCTGCGTATAAATTCTAATTAATGCCAATTAATGTCAACAATTGCTTAAGTGGCAATTATCGGCGCTGATTGGCTTGTTAAGTAATTACACTGCACGTGATAAATCCAGAATATGACCAGATTTGCACATGCAATTTCAGTCGTGCTATATAGAATCTGGGGGTTAATGTGGGAAAAAGGCAGCAAGCGCTAACTCATGTGTTAGCTATATTTTAAAAATATTTTTTTAGTGGGGGCATGTCATGGGCAGAGATTGGGCACAGATGCACACTAACTGGTTAACAAAAAGCTAATGCCTTTGTGCCTCCTAAATAGGAGGTGGTAAGTTTTCCTGCATTACCTCTTTTCAGGTGACATCCACTAATGCAAATATTAGCTCATGACCTAAAAAAAAATGTGAAAAGTGCCTAAAATACTGCCGTGTCAGAAATGGGCCTAGCGTGCAGGAAAGTCCCATGTTAAAAATGCTAACCCTATATTCTAATGCAACGTAGGGCTACTTTCGCGAAGGTGCGCTAATGGATTAAGCGAGTGATAAATGCCTAGAAGCCCATTTTATTCCTACGGGCTTCTTAGCAATTAGTATGCACTAATCACTAGACCTAAATGGCTTCACGGCAAGTGCTTCACTTGCCGCATGGCCATTTCTTTAAAAAAAGAAATATTCCTTTTTACCTGCTGTGGTAAAGGGGGCCTTGGTGCATGTCAAAAACACGAGCCAGCACCAGCGCAGGCCCCCTTTTGCTGCAGCTTAGTAAAAGGGGCCCTTAGTGAAACATCCCCTTTGTGTTTTTATGTACTTGCCTCATGTACTAAATATATTTCACGTTTTATGTAACCCATGTGGAGGGCAAATCTACAATAGGTTATCTACTTTCCTTTAGAGAATACTAGCCTAACAGATAAAATATGCCCCAATAATTTATGCATGAGCACATACGGCAGCCATTCATCTGGTATAAGTACTTGCACCTAAATGCCGGAGACACACAAAATTTATAGTAATCTATAAATTATTTGTGTAAGTGTGAGTCCCGCTCATACTCCATCCAGACCTTGCCTATGCAAATGCCCATCTGTCAAATACATGCTATGAAAGACATGCTAAATTTACTGATTTGTACATAAGAGTGTAGTTATCAATGTGAGCCTACCGTTAAGATGTGATATTTAACACTAGGTTCATGCTATTTTAGCACAGGTCCTGTTTTATGCAATGAGACCTAGAGGGACAATTTTGAAAAGTCATCTAGGTCAGAACTGGGACATCCTGCTCATCACACCCTCCAAAAAAGTCTATCTCACAGCCATTTTCAAACAGGAAAAAAGTCCAGATTTTCTGTTTGAAAATGGCTGGAAGATGGATTTTTCTGTGTGTGTGCTGAGAACGTTCACCCTCCCTATATTGTCAGATGGTGAACTTAAGACCAAAAGGAATATTTGAAGACATTACATATGAACCATCAAAATATATAACTTGAGAAGCATTCTGAAAGGAATATTTGAAGACTTTATATACGAACCATCAACAGATATAGCTTGAAAAGCACTCTTACTTTTATGACTCTTGAGGCAAGTGTTGTACGCCGAGACACGGTTCCATGTTGAGTCTTTCTCCAGCTTTGATGCTTCAGTAAACATTTGACTGTTTTGATCCTACCTCTGAAGTGTTTCTGTGGACTTGCTGGGAAGCCTACCCATCCATCCCTACTTTTGGTTTTCTTGATTTTGCATTTCTACATAGGGTTGGTTGTTTCTTATTTTTGTGACTGCAGTATTGGCTAAGCCAGTTATCTGGATAAATAGCTTTGAATATTGACCCACACATTTTCTCTTTTTCTTCAGCAGTATTCTGACTTCAAAATCACACTCTGTAGTGATATTAGCAAACTGAGACATGCTAAGTGGGTTCCTCAACCCTGAAACAGACACACATGAAGCCATTATAAAGTGACACATTCTACAAAGATACCAGCAGGGAAGTATGTGACATAGTCCATGTCACTGCCCAGAATGAAAGCAGGTTTTGTATTATTTATGTCTTGATAGTTGGCTCATATCTTTTTCGTGTAGCTCAAGGCAAGTTACTTTCAGGTACAGTAGTTATTTTCCTGCCTCTAGAGGGCTCACAATCTAAGTCTGTACCTGAGGCAATGGACTTGTCCAAGGTCACAAGAAGCTGAAGTGGGATCTGAACAAGGCCTCCCCTGGCTATTTCTCCACTCCATTAACACAAAGTTGCATCAACAAATGCAACTTATTTGCCCGATGAACAACTCAATAATCTCAAATACAACTTCTCGGCTGCTACATACTCTGCTGACATCTCTGGTTACAGTTCCAAGTTTACCAGTTTACCATAATTGTTTACTCTTATTCCCTGCTCCCCCCCCCCCCCCCCCAACTGATTCTCTCTTCCCTTTACTCCACCGTAAAGTAGTTCTTTTCACTATATCAATTCTCCTTGGCTGCTTGAAACAACATATAACTAATAAAGAAGTTATTTTATTCAGTCAGCCACTTACTTTGCTGCTGTCGTTTTACTGATTCAAAAACAAACATCATGCTCTTTGCGGGAAGGCTTCCCAAACTGGGCCCCATATCTGCTGAAATAATCTTCAATGACATGGTTATTCATGTAACCTCCAATCTTTCAAATTTGGGTATCTTCATGGTATTAAATTAAATTTGGCATGCTAATATTTTAAATAATATACACCTCCTTGGGTGAATCTCTTCATAAAAGCAGTAAATAAATCCCAATAAATAAATTAATAAGGGGCCCTTTTACTAAGTTGTATTAGATGCTAACGTGTGCATAACACAGCTTAAAATAGTGTACTGTAGGACATGCTCAAGCGTCTTGTGGTAACTGCCAAATGTGTGTGCACTAAGCGTCCACTAACATTTTTTTCAGGGGTGTGTCAGGGGGCTGAGATTGGGTGTTCTGGTTCATTACCACACGGATAGTGCATGAGCCCTTACCACCTACAAAATGGGTGGCAGCAAGTGCACATGGGGCCCTTTTACAGAGCGGAAGTAAGCCCAACGCGGGCTTACCGTTTGCTCTTCTGGGACTACCGCCGGTCCAACATGGCCTCTGGCAGTAGTCCCATCCTGACTACATGCCATTTCCGGGGGACAAAGAAAACCCCCAGAAATGGCTTGTGTGGTGATAACCCAGCAGTAATCAGGCATCACTGCACACTGCCCGGTTACCGCAGCATTAGCGCAGGAGCCCTTATCGCCACCTCAGTGGGTGGCAGCAAGGGCTCCTTGCCACATGGTAAGAGTTATCTCACTGCATTGCCATTTTGTGTTTGTGTGTGTGGGGGGGGGGGGGCTTTTACCGGCTGAAGAAAAAACAGCCCTGGTGCACAGGAAAAATGGCCTACACTACTAGTGCAGGGCCCTTTTTCCCGCAGCTTGGTAAAAGGACCCCATGGTATTTTGACAAAATGGCAGTGTATTAATGGCACACCAAACTCAATGAAGATGTCTCAAAAAGTGATGAGACCATATTCCAAAAAGTCTAAAAGTTTATTAAATAACATCCAGGCCTTGACACAAGCCACATTTCGGCCAAAAAGGTTTGCATCAGGAGTCTTCAAAAGGATGTTTGTGCAGGCCTGATTGGCCGAAACAGGGCTCATATTGAGTCTTGGATGTTGTTTAATAAACTTTTAGACTTTTTGGTACGTTTCATCTGTTTTTGAGTCACCTTCACTATGTTTGGTGTGCTCTTCTGTATTTACGTCGCTGTGTGCTAATAGCAACATTAGCGCATGGCCACTAATAGAAAAAAATAGAAAAAGCCATTTTTATGGCTACAGTAAATATGGCCTTAGCATGCTAAGGCTACGTTTTACTGAAGCTTAGTAAAAAGACCCCTAACTAACTAAATAAATAAATAAATACATATTATTTAAGTGACCAAATACCAAAGGTTCTCAGGTCACCTGATGAAATTTGGCAGAATGATCTTTGAATCAATGTACTTAATAACTCATGTATTATGACATTGTACTCTAACTACAAATGTGTTTATCCTTTCTTAAACTTAATATACCGCTCTTTCTCTCAGACAAGTCAGAGCAGTGTAGAATATTATAAAAGAAATACAAGCAGAACTCCATAATGAAATAGGAAATGATCAAACATCCCAAGAGGAAGGAGGCATTCATTCATACACTGTGATCTCACTATTCTCCACCACCACATCCCACAGGCAGGGAGATATTCATGCGATGGTAAAGGCCACTTCAAAGAAATAAGTCTTTGAAGCAGAGTGAAAGGTACTATAAGATTTTTACATTCAGAGATATTGAGGAAGAGAGATCCAAAGTGCAAACGCCTGGAAATGAAAGCATTTCTAGTAGATTCCCATTTAGCTCAGGAGGGCAGGGTGAAATGTCATAACAGAACCCCTATGTAAATATTCCAATAATATGCTTATTTTATAAAGACAATATAGGTGCCTTGGTGCCTTTATAACGTAGGTTTTCAGGCTTATCCCTAAGAGTGCACAAATGTGCACCTGCTCCAAAGATAGTGTAAAAGGTGCTTGTTCTTGATGCATACACCTGTGTATTTTCTAAAATGTGTGCACATATAACAACTCCCCCAAAATGATGCCCCTGGGAATGATTACACACAGATCATATAAATGTAATTGTAATCTTTGGTTCACTGACTTTTTAACACATATATTTGTACCCATATATTTCTACCCATCTTCAAATCCTTGCTCAAAGCCCACCTCTTCAATGTTGCCTTCGGCACCTAACCTTTATACCTATTCATGAAATCTAGACTGCCCCAGTTTGACTGCCCCTATTTGACTGACTGTACATTTGTCCTTTAGATTGTAAGCTCCTTGAGCAGGGACTGTCCTTCTATGTTAAACTGTACAGCGCTGCGTAACCCTAGTAGCGCTTTAGAAATGTCAAGTAGTAGTAGTAGTAGCTATTTTCTGCATAAAACATGTCTTACACATGAAAACCCTTATAAAGTTTCCCCCCAGAAACCAAATGTGTTAATGTTTTCACAGGTTCTGAAAGATGAGTTATTGGCTCTGATAATGAACATGAAATAGCTTCCAACTTAACATTATATTACATTACAGATAGCTTTTATATGTCAGTCATACCAAAAATAATTAGATCACAACAGCTAACAATTACAGTAGGACATACCCTAGAGTAAGGTACAATCAAATGTTAACCAGATATGCAGTACTAGTTATTAAGAACTTAAAAAATTATAAAATAGCCAGGTTTTCAGCCCATTGTGAAAGTAAGAGTAATTAGCTTTGACACCTACGTTCCTGGGTAATTATTCCACCAGGTTGCCGCTAGGTATGAAAAAGTCTGAAAAAATTTGGTTTTATAAATCATACCCTGTGGTGAGGGATACTGAATGGACAGAAAGTGCCTTTAAACCAATATCTGTTTTAACATCAAAATGCATTTCCTTCAGGCCCAACTCCCTGAGGAAGAATTCGAAACACAGACCTTATTGGTGACTGATCTGGGCAAATGTTGGAAGGAAGCACACAACAATGAAAGCTAAGTACTTAAATTTTATGAGGAAATCATCATAAGGCATAAGAATTGACATGGGATAAGAACATATACATATATATTATACCTGCATATACCCCCGGATTCTATATAGTACACGTGGCGTTCCCGCCAAAATCCAAGTGTAATCTGTAACAATGAGTGTAGCTTAATGGCTTTACAAGCCAATCAGCATTGTTAACAGTACTCGGCAAGCAATAATGAGCACTAATTGGCGAAAATTAAAATTTACACGCACAACTCCCTAAACATATTCTGTAACACACTGCACCTAAAATTTAATGTGTGCAGGCAAAAAACGGCATGGTTATGGGCAAGGAAATGGGTATTTCATGGGTGTTCTAAAATTTACATAGGTTGTTATAGAATATGGCTCTCTGCGCCTAAATCTACATGCTGGGATTCACACCATGTTTTCACTGGTGTAAATGGAGGTGCCTAGTTTTAGGTGCTAGAATATAAATTAAACATATTTAATTTACTGTGCCTAAATATAGGCGCCACTTAGAGAATACACTTGGGCAGAAATGTTTCTGAAGTGAATTTTCTAGGCGACATATATTTTTGAAAATCAGAATTGGGACATTTTACTCTGCAGTCATCTAAATAGCAAGGGAGTGTGTTGGAGGTGTGTTCTGGGAAGAACTTGGGCGGGACTTGGATGGGCTTAAAATCTGGATGATTTTAGTGATAATGAAACAGAAAAAAAGGTCAAGGGCAAAAAAAAACCCTTAGATTTTATCTAGACCTGTTTCAGTCACAACTAAGTCAGAAAAAGGTGCCTTAACTGACCAGCTGACTATTGGAGGGATGAAGGCATGACTCCCTCTTAATCCCCCAGTGGTCACTGACCCCCTCCCACCCAAAGATGTGACAATGAGAGTAGATACCAGGCTCTATGACAGCTCGAGATATTATGGCCACTCCTAACAAAGCAGCAAACAAGTAGATGGAGTAGCCTAGTGGTCAGTACAGTGGACAGTGAACAATGAACAATGGGACCCAGGTTCAATTCAATTTCATTACAAATATGCAAGCCCTCCTGGAATATAGAAATACCTCCAGTACCTAAATATATAAGTGGCTTGCAAGCCTGAGGGCTATTGTAGTGGTAGGCCTTTAGGTACAGCAGGTTTACTCTGTTCTGAAGGGCTCTCCATGCAATATGAAGGGGTTTAGGTGGGATTTGTACCTGGGTTCCTTTATGTGAAGTGTACTGCACTGACCACTAGGCTGCCCCTCTATACTGCTGGGATGTCTGTGTGGCCAGTTTACTAGGAATGCTGTCAGACAGATGTCCCTATGGCTTGCTTTTCTCTGGAACATTTTTCAGGTTTGATTATAGCTGTGAGGAAAACATATCAATTTGGATTTAGGCTTCATATCAAAAATGCCCCTCAGAGTGTTTATCCTTGTGAATTATTCAACCATCCATGGATGAAATGACTAACTGAGGTTATATTAGTCCCACCAAAGTTTGCAATTTTTTGCCACTTGGCAGAAGCTTTCAACTATTAAATTATACGGCTAAAATTTTCAAGTAGTGTGGACTATTAAATCTTGCAAACTGCTTGTGAAAGAAAAATTCTAATTTTCACATATCCTGACACATTTTGCACTTCTGGTTTATAGGATGTGATTATAGGCTAACAGTAATACAGTAGCCTATTGGGCGTAAGCACGAGGGGAAGGGGAAGGGAAAGGGGCTGGAATTTTATATACTGCCTTTCTGAGGTTACAATCAAGGTAGTTTACTTATTATATACAGGTACTTATTATGTACCTGGGGCAATGGAGGGTTAAGTAACTAGCCCAGAGTTACAAGGAACTGCAATGGGAATTGAAGCTTGTTTCCCTGGGTCTCAGACCACGGCACTAACCATTAAGCTACCCCTCCATTCTCAAGATATAGCATACATGCCAAACCTTTCCTCCTTCTCCTTTTCCCCCATATACACATTGAGTGTATTGTAAAATTATTATGTACTGCATCTGTATTTAAATGAAGAAGAATTATATGCAAATTATGCTTTAAAGGGAATGTGTGAAGTAATGTGGTATAGTATTCTCCATATGCTATTTTGCTCATGCCTACTAAGGCCTCCAGTTTAACACTTTCCTCAGAGCAGATGTTTAATTGATAGTGTGCACCTTGTCTGTCAAAATCCCTATAAATAACCCAAAGTACTGTAAAGAGACTTGTTAGCACAGGGGATTTCAGCCTCCTAAAAAAGGCAGTAAATAAATTCTAATAAACAAACTCCATTCCACTTATTCATTTGATATACTACTTTCTACAGTGTAATTCAGCAGAATACATACATAAAATTAATAATATATATATGTAATATAATCACTAATAAAACATAACAAGCATTACAACAATCAAAGGTACCCCCTCCATTGAGAACATCCTGACCTACCTGAAGTTAATTGCAAAACAGCCCCAACCCTGTCAATGTTAACCTGACATCCCAGCAGACCTTGGCCTCCCTTAACTCTTAGAGCACTCATTTCCCTTCATAAGTACATAAGTATACTGGGACAGACCGAAGGTCCATCAAGCCCAGCATCCTGTACTTGGCAACATCCCAAACAGTATAATGTATTTTATGCTGCTTATCCTAAGCAGTGGATTTTCCCCAAGTCCATCTCAATAATGGCTTATAGACTTTACTTTTAGGAAGCTAGCCAAACCTTTTTTAAACCCGCTAAGCTAACTGCTTTTACCACATTCTCTCGCAACAAATTCCAGAGTTTAATTACATGTTGAGTGAAAAAATATTTTTTCCAATTTGTTTTAAATGTACTACTTTGTAGCTTCATTGCATGCCACCTAGTCCTAGTATTTTTGGAAAGAGCAAACAATTCCACTCCACTCTTTATTTTACAGACCTCTATCATATCTCCCCTCAGCCTTCTTTTCTCCAAGATGAAGAGCCCTAGCCACTTTAGCCTTTCCTCATAGGGAAGTCGTCCCATCCTCTTGATCATTTTTGTCACCTTTATCATTTTTGACAATCCAGTATGCCTGCAGGGAGGGAGAAGTGGGGGGAACTTAAGATGCTGAGAAATTGGCTGCTGTTCTGTGTGCTAATGCTGTAAAAAAAAAAAAAGGATGAGAGAGGCAGAGAGACAGACTGTAAAAAAAAGCTACACGTATAATTCTAGTATTAGCAGTTTTTCAGAAATTTCTGTGCCTGCCTGGGTTTCTTACAGCTGTAAGAAAAAGAGGGGCTGTGGGTTAGGGCTGAACACTACACCTCCTATTTGTAGGCTGCATTGCTCTGTATACAAAGAGTGACAAAAATATCACAAGGAAAAGTGCTTCAGAACCAGGGCTGGCTTATCCTATAGACCAGGTGAGGCTCTGGTCCAGGGCATCGGTGAAAAAGGGCGCCAAACACCTGGGCCAGTGACATCACTGGCCTCATAGGTTAAGCCAGGGTTCTCGTTGCTCCATCTTCTCCCCTCCCCTCCATGAAATCACTGCCTCCCCCTCCCGTGAAACCAGCGCCGCTCCCTCTTCTTTCCTCAACCCCCCACCCCAGTCCAGTACCACTTTGTTTTCTTCCCTCCCCTAAGTGCCTTAAACCTGCTTTCTTTAGTGGCCCTTGCAGCAATAACAGGCTGCCTGAGCGGGCGCCAAATTCTTCCCTTTGCCATGCTCCGCCACCCTGACACAACTTCCTGTGTACACGAGGGTGGGACGGCAGAAGGAAGGATCCAGAGCCATCTCAGGCAACCTGCAGGGGCCCCTAAAGAAAACAAAGCAGGTTTTGATGGACCGAGGAGTGGGGAGAAGACAAAGTGGTGCTGGACTGGGGGGGGGGGGGTTGAGGAAAGAAGAGGGAGTTGTGCAGGTTCCACGGGAGGGAGAAGGGGAGGTACTGGTTTCGCAGGAGGGAGGAATGGAGGCATTGGTTCCATGGGGGTGCTCCGGGAGGTTTGAAGGAGGAAGAAGGTGCTGTACTCACGGGTGGGGGGGGGGGGGTGGCTCATAGGAGTGCGCTGGACTTAGGGAGGTCTGAGGGAAGAAGGAGTTGCTGAACTTATGGGGGTGCTGATGGATAAAGAAGGAAAGTTGTTGGGCTTCGGGGGGCTGAGAGAACAAGAGGAAGAGTTGGACACATGGGTGAGTGGGGTCTGAGGGAACAAGAGGAAAAACTGGACTCATGGGGGGGTCTGAGGGAGCAAAAGGAAGAGTTGCTGGACTTAAGAGGGGTGGGGTGTTGAGAGAAGAAGGAGAGGCTCTGGATTCGAGGGAGTGGGCTTAGAGAAGAAGAAGGAGAGATCCTGGACTTGTGGGGAAGAAAGGAGATGTGCTGAATCCATGGGGAAGGAAGGGGGAGAAGGGGACATGTGCTGGATCTGCAGGGGTAGGGGGATAGGAGAGATGCCAGTCTATAGAATGAAGGAACTGGGGAAAGAGGAGGAAGGTGGCATACCACTGTGGGTGATGCTGGACATAGGGGGAGATGATGGACCATAGGTGGAGGGAGAGAGTGAGTAAGAAAAGGAGAGAGATGCAGGACCCACAAGAGATGCAGGTACACAAACACTGATGCTATGCTTCTTCCTGATTTGTGGAAGGTGCTGTTGGTGGGAGGTGGGGAGGAGAGAGGTAAGAATTGTGGAAGGTGCTGTTGGAGGGGAGAATGGAGGACAGAAATGTGGAAGGTTCTGTAGGGGAAAGACAGGGGCGGGACAGATGGCAGGTGGGGTATGGGGGCACAAAAACAAAAGTTGGTCCAGGGTGTCACAACTCTTGAGCCGGCCCTGATCAGGACTGGAACAAGGCAACAGAGATGATGATGATGACAGGCATATAGAGAGATACAAAATCAACACATATGCAATTTATTCACATCACGCATGATAGACAGACATGTGATAATATCACTTTCTGACATGTGGCCTGTCTATGTGGAGGTCTGAGTCAGGTGACAGACTTATTGATGATATCACTTCCTGCCTACATGGGTTTTCTGGAGGCCAACATCTCGGACACATTATGAAAAGGGGTGTGGCTAGAGGCATGCTGATGATGTCAGCAAAACATCTCATGACATCAAAATGATCAGGCTGTGGATAGGACATGGAATGGGCAGGACCTGTCAAATATATACAAATTAGGTTTGATGATAGCAATGTAAATTACACAACTCCTATACAGTGCAGTGGCGTAGCTACGTGGGGCCTGAGGGGGCCTGGGCCCCCGTAGATTCCAGCCTGGACCCCCCTCCCGGCGAACCCGCTGCCACCTACCTTCACTTTTGCTGGCGGAGGACCCCATTCCCCCGCCAGCAAAAGTGAAGGTAGGTGGCGGCGGGGGAGGGTTCGCGGCGGGAGGGGGGTCGGAAAAGATGTTGGGGGTGGCAATGGTGGCGGGGGGCGGCGCTGGGGGGAGGGCTAAAATGTGCCCCCTCCCCTCGGGCTTTGGACCCCCCTCCCACGGAAGTCTGGCTACGCCCCTAATACAGTGGCAATCCTAGGTCGGCTGCCACCCAGGGCAGATCGCCGCTGCACCCTCCCCCCCCCCCGGGTGCAGCGGCATCCGTCCCCCCAGGGTGCAGCACGACACTCCCCCCTCCCCGGCGCATCAAGCCCCCCTCCCCCCGTGTGCATTCTTGGCTGCTGGAGGTTGCAGAGAGCACCCTCCAGCAGCGTGCACCCGGGGCGGACCGCCCCCACCGCCCCGCCCTTGCTACGCCACTGCTCCTATAGTATGCCTCTGTGCTGGTTAGTCTCCTGTGCCTATGTAAACCCTGGAGCTCTCCACTCACTCTGATAGGTCTCCTGTATGTCTCTGTGACTCATCATTTCCTTCCTCTTGGATTTTGACACTTGCTAGTTTCCCAGTATTGAAACTCTGTATGCCCAGTCTCTCTCCTATTCCTAGACTTTGCCTATGCCTGCTGATTTGGATTTGGGTCCATGTCAAAGTCTTCCCATGCCTTCTCCTTCCAATGTCTACTCTTACCTGTTGGGAGCATCTTGGGTTGTGGTTGAAGTCCTTGAAAGCTCTAGGTACCAGAGGGCTTAACCTAAAGGGAAAGGCATGTGTTATAGGTAAAGACGGACGTCTCTGGTCCTGTTGAGAGAGGATCCAGCCATAACTTATTTATTGTTTGCGTCATATGGTTTGTGATTTATGCATATTATTATATTTACTAGTAAAAAAGGCCCGTTTCTGACCCAAATGAAACCGGCGCTAGCAAGGTTTTCCTCATTGAGCAGTTGCCTGTGAGGTGCGATGCTCCCCCCCCCCCCCCCGGCACCATCCCACCCACGGCGATGCATCCGGCCACAGCCATCCGACCCACCGTGCCCATCGCACCCACCTTTGCGTTGGTTTGGCGGCGGGGGACCCGGAACCCCGCCACCATAAGTCCTGTGTGCTGAGTATGGCGTCATCGTCGGTGTTGGTAGCTGTGCAGGGCGGAGTTCTGTGCATCTGACATCATGCACGTGCAGGACGTCAGACGCACAGAAGCCCTGCCTCCACAGGCTAGGAACGCCGAAGATGACGCCGTAGTGAGCAGACAGGGCTTGTGCTGGCGGGGTTTCGGGTCCCCCGAGGGCAAAGCAACGCAAAGGTGAGTGTCTCAGGAGGGGGTTGTTGTGGGGGGGGGGGGTGCTGGAGGTCCTTGTGTTGAGCTGCAGCTTTAGGGGGGATCAACCGTTTGTTTAGGTGATTTTTTTTCCTGCCCTCGACGTCATGACGTTTGACGCGAGGGCGGGGCACGGGTCTGTGGGGTGGCTTCACCACCATGAATCCACGAACCGTTCTGGGAGACTGACTGACTTCAGTGACGTCAGTGTCCTCAGAACATTGAGGTTGCTTTTTATTATAGTAGATATGTATATACATTGTTTTTTGTATATTTACTGTATTATGCCCTAAGCATGATTTATTGGAAGGTGCATAACAAATATAGTTATTATTGATTGTATTTTGTACCCTTACTTTTATGGGGATACTGTATTGATTAACTTGAGATTAGTGGGAAGGAATGGGCCATATTGTTATGGAATCAGTGGTATGGCTACAGGGGGCCACGGAGGCCTGGGCCCCCTCAAACTGGCTCTGGGGCCCATGGTTTGGCTGGTGGGGGTCCCCAACCCCCACCAGCTAAGGCATTTGTCCCGCGCTGTTCTTACATTGCCAGCAATATTCAGCAGGAGATACCCAGTGGCTGGTTGGTTATATCACCCGATATAACCGGCTATTCACCGATTTTCAGTGTGAGTTTGGCAGCCATATTTGGCCCAGTGAATACCTGGAATATCTTTGGCCAGTTTAAATATAACTGGGCAGTGCTGACTATCGGTTTGGCCGGTTATGTTTAAACCAGCCAAAACTAAACCAGATATTCAATGCCAGTCACTGGAAATGACCTGGCATTGAATATCCAGGATCAGCGCTGACCACGGGAGGCAGTCTGGCTACCTCCCACGGTCTGAATATCGGCCTGTATATTTTTTAATGTCTTCAATAAATGTCACTTTGCCCTTTGTCATTGTACATTTTCCCCGTAGAAAAGTCTCCCTTATGTCTTTGCTCTTCAGCATCAGCTCTTAGTTATTTTATTTGCTTCCTTCCTGGAATTTTACTTCTAGAAAAGACCATTTTTCAGACCGTTGGATAAGAAAGGCCTCCAGGAAAGCCATGCTGGTTTCTGGATTTACTGAGTAAACACGCCATTCATTGTCTGAATGCACTGTATTTTATTCCAGGTTCTATTAGTAGAAAGAGTTTCGAAAACAAAGGCCTACAGCGTAAGACTCACCTGAACTCTAGCATTCATAAAAACAGAGGCGTTTCATGAACAACCATATATCAGCATTTCTGACATTTTAAGATACTAATAGCAGCACTATTTAAATATGTACCTAGATCATAACACAGAAATGCATAACCTGGATATTATGATTAAAGGTAATCCTTAAATAAGTAAATGAAAATCTTCTGTTTAAAGCTGTTAAATCATTCATTATTTGAAAACAAAATACAGCTTTTCTGCTTTCTTTTTCTGGAACCACACATCTTCTTCCAGCCCCCCTGCTGGACCTGGTGGTTCAGCCCCTTCCTGCCCTACACAGGAGCCATATCCAGTAGTGGCCATCTTTGAAAAGTTTTGCATTATGTCATAGATTGTCATGTTTCTTTATAAATGTACATAAGGCACATGACCAAACAGAGTCAAAACAGAAGCCTACGTTATACTCTAAAAGAACAATTCTGTCATAAGCAGTGCAGTTCTGCACAACTTGTATGTGTAAGTGCATATATAATTGGCATTTATGCACTTAGATACACTATGTGCAATTCAATAAGGATGTGCACAAGCCCACTACGTGCTGTTCTATAAGGGCGTGCAAAGGTGCACAATGTGTTGTTCTATAAGGACACACACAGGTATACTACATCCTGTTCTATAAGGGCATGCATAAATGAACTACATGCTGTTCTCTAAGGACATACATAGGCGCACTATATGCTCTTACATAAGGGCACTATGTGCTCTTCTATAAGGACATGCATAAGTGAACTATATGCTGTTTTATAAGGGTATACATAGTGCACTACGAGCTGTACACTATGTGCTGTTATATAAGGGCATACATAGGTGCACTATGTGGTGTTCTATAAGGACACATGTAGATGCATATTGTGCTGTTCTATAAGGGCACACGTGCTGTTCTATAAGGGTGTGCATAGGTGCTGTACCACAGAAGTGCAAGTGGGGCATATATGTGGGTAGAAGAAGGGAGAGGCATGGACGGGCCATTCACTTATATGTGTAACTTACAGAATTCTGCAAGTTATATGCAATGCTTGCCATCCTTAGATTCGCCCATTTACACCTGTCATAGACCTGGTGCACCAATGTGGGTGTATGCCAGTATTCAATAATGGGATCAGGGTGCACAGATGCCATAATAGCATAGGTGCTCTCTAAGCAGCATCGGGGTGCCTAAAAGAGGGCATCCTGTTATAGAATTGCCCCTTAAATGTGTCTCTGATTCTTTCACCTTGAACATCAAACTGAAATATACGCTCAGCAGTACACTGTATAAAGCCGATCTTTGAAAAACGCAGGTTGGTAGCAAACTTTTAAAGGTAAACTTCCTCACCACAGTTATTTTCATAGCAGAAGAATTTGAACCTGCTTTGCAGGAGGTGCAGACATTGCTCATCAGCCCCACCCGTAGGCAGGATATACTGCAACGCCAAAACAGAGAGGGGTTCTTTTACTAAGCGTCGGTAAGTCCAATGCTGGCTTGCCGCTCGCTAAACCAGAAGTACCACTGGGCTACCGCAGCAGCCCGACTATAGTTCCCACCCCCAGCGTGCACCATTTCCAGCGCTTCAAAATTGTTTTATTTTTGTAGTGCCGGTGTTTTCCCAGCAGTAATTAGGCAGTGCCATGTGCTGCCCGGTTACCGCCAGGTTAGCGCAGGAGCTCTTACCACCACCTCAGTGGCTGGCAGTAAGTGCCCCCCCCCCTCAAAATGGCCGCGCAGCAAGTGCTTCACTTGCCACACGGCCATTTCTTTAAAAAAATAAACCAGCCTTTTACCTGCTGTAGTGAAAGGGGGCCTCAGCGCTGACAACAGCACAGGCCCCCTTTTGCCGCAGCTTAGTAAAAGGACCCCAGAGTATAGCCCCTGAACTTACCTGCAGATGGGGGTGGGGGGGGGGGGCATTTTCATCTAATGATTTAAAAATGTCCTTAAATTGAAAAAAACAAATCTTGCCTTTCTAATACCGTGAGACAGTTGTACCGTACAATCTGTGACTGGTACTGTTATGGCTAAGTAGTACCTCTAGCTGGCTTTGATGGACTCTGAATTCTGTATATTTTCCAGTTTGAGCACCTAGAGGTACTGGTAGATCTGCTGCAGCTCTTTTAGTATAGTATGTGCTGTAGTGTTGTAATGTGCCAGAGTAAAGGAGACAGGCCATGAGTTATGGCTGATTATTGCGGGCCTGCAGCAAAATCCTGTATGGTAAAGACAAATTTCTGTAGAAATCTGATCAGCATGGCCTCGTGTTAGAGACAGAGTAAAAGGACTGCAGCGGCAGAAGGAGCTCTTTAAAGGAAAATGCTACATAATAAATGTGTTTGTGAATTTGTCAGCTTATGCCTCTGACGAAGTTACAAACAAATTAATTAACAATTAAATCTATTAATGTAATCTTTACACATCGTTTCATTGACTGTCAGGGGCCATTAGATCTGTCATGATAAAGACAGCATGCTCTTACCCCAAATGCTTTCTTTATCTCCATGTATGATATAGTACGCTATCTTCCAGTGAATGTTTGATGAGAAATGATGTTTTTCTAAGCCTTTTTAAGACATTAAAAATGAACTGTTGTCATATTACTGATCTACATCTAGTAATTCATCTAAAAGTTGCTATATATGTAATAGACCTCTTCAGTAGGTCTTTGGAGATGTGAATGGTTTTGTGGGACTGGAGAAGGATGGACATTGTCCCTCTTTATAAAAGCATTGAAAATTAACCCTTCCCACCAAACCATGTGGTTTCTAAACCTTTAACTTGATTGGTTAGGTCTTTTAATGTAAATTTACTGGGGTTGATATTCAAGTGTTTAACCACTGCCTAGTTAAACCCCACTGAGTGAACCAGCAGCCAATATTCAATGGTACTTAACTGGTTACTGCTGCTGAATATGTCCACTAATAGTGACTAACTGGAAATCCCCTGACCAGACAGGTTAGGGGCAGGCCTGGGGCACAGTGTCAACTTAACTGGTTAGCGGCAATTTTCAGTCCGCTAACTGACTAAGTAACTGCATTAAAGGGACCTTGGGCTACCGCATGGGTAGCGTGTGGCAAAACAACACTAGAAAAGAATTTTTATTTTCTAGCACGGGGGAGGGGGCAGGGAGTAGACGTTCCTAGTGGTAATCAGGCAGTATGGACACACGCACTGCCCGATTACTGCCAGATTAGCGCATGAGCCCTTACTGCCTGCTAAATAGGTGGCAGTAAGGACTCAGACAGTAAATGGCCACAAGCTAATTTTGATATTGGTGGACGGCCGTTAACAACTCAACAAAATTGCTTTTTCAACCATGGTAAAAAGTGGCCTGGCGCACAGCAATCCTACTACTACTACTATTTAGCATTTCTATAGCGCTACAAGGCGTACGCAGCGCTGCACAAACATAGAAGAAAGACAGTCCCTGCTCAAAGAGCTTACAATCTAATAGACAAAAAATAAAGTAAGCAAATCAAATCAATTAATGTGAACGGGAAGGAAGAGAGGAGGGTAGGTGGAGGCGAGTAGTTACAAGTGGTTACGAGTCAAAAGCAATGTTAAAGAGGTGGGCTTTCAGTCTAGATTTAAAGGTGGCCAAGGATGGGGCAAGACGTAGGGGCTCAGAAAGTTTATTCCAGGCGTAGGGTGCAGCGAGACAGAAGGCGCGAAGTTTGGAGTTGGCAGTAGTGGAGAAGGGAACAGATAAGAAGGATTTATCCATGGAGCGGAGTGCACGGGAAGGGGTGTAGGGAAGGACGAGTATGGAGAGATACTGGGGAGCAGCAGAGTGAGTACATTTATAGGTTAGTAGAAGAAGTTTGAACAGGATGCGAAAACGGATAGGAAGCCAGTGAAGGGTCTTGAGGAGAGGGGTAGTATGAGTAAAGCGACTCTGGCGGAAGACGAGACGGGCAGCAGAGTTTTGAACCGACTGGAGAGGGGAGAGGTGACTAAGTGGGAGGCCAGCAAGAAGCAGATTGCAGTAGTCTAAACGAGAGGTGACAAGGGTGTGGATGAGGGTTTTGGTAGAGTGCTCGGAAAGAAAGGGGCGGATTTTATGGATGTTGTAAAGAAAGAAACGACAGGTCTTGGCAATCTGCTGGATATGAGCAGAGAAGGAGAGAGAAGAGTCAAAGATGACCCCAAGGTTTCGAGCTGAGGAGACAGGGAGAATGAGAGAGCCATCAACAGAAATAGAAAACGGGGGGAGCGGGGAGGTGGGTTTGGGGGGGAAAATGAGAAGCTCGGTTTTGGTCATATTTAATTTCAGGTGGCGTTGAGACATCCAGAGAGCAATGTCAGACAAGCACGCTGAAACTTTGGTTTGGATGCAAGGTGAGATATCAGGGGTAGAAAGGTAGATTTTGGAGTCATCAGCATAGAGATGGTAGGAAAAGCCATGGGATGAGATTAATGAACCAAGGGAAGAAGTGTAGATAGAAAAGAGGAGGGGACCAAGAACAGAACCCTGAGGTACACCGACAGGCAGAGGGATAGAAGTAGAAGAGGATCCACCAGAGTGAACACTAAAGGTGCAGAGGGAGAGGTAGGAAGAGAACCAGGAAAGGACAGAGCCCTGGAATCCAAGTGAGGACAGGGTATCGAGAAGTATGCTATGATCGACAGTGTCAAAGCAGCGGAAAGATCAAGAAGAATGAGGATGGAATATTGACCTCTGGATTTAGCCAGTAATAGGTCATTGGAGACTTTAGTAAGCCAACACATGCCACATGGGTCACTTTTTACTGCTTCTTGGTAAAAGGTCCCCATAGTTAGGACAGCAAAACAGCAGTCCTAGCTTTATATGCAAAGTTTATGTGCCAAGCACCCTTCTGAATACCAGCCACTGCCAGTTTAACTTCTAGGTCAGCGGACAAACCCAAATATTTAAAGCTGGGAGGAGCACCTGCCTCAGCATTGAATATCTGGGGTTAGTTCAGCCCACAGCCGGAAACGGCTTACCAGCCATGAGCTGAATATTGGGACACTGTTTATTAAAATCATTACATAGAAATCTATTTTAGTAACAAGAACATGCATATTAATTGGAGACAAGCAAAGATCTAATTAAAGAATGGTTATTTACCTTTCAAATAGTACTAAGATCAGGGGACACGCCATAAAACTAACAGGTGGCAGGTTTAAAGTAAATTGGAAAAAGTATTTTTTCACACAATGCAGACTCAAAAGTTGTGAAATTTAGTGCTGGAAGATGTGGTCAGGATTCATTGTATAGCAGGGCTTAAAAGGGGTTGGAGAAGTTCCTGAAGGAAAACTCAGTAAACAATTATTACTCGGATAAACTTGGGAAAGCCATTGCCTATCCATGGGCATAAGCAACAAGGAATGGACCTACTCTTTGGGAGCTGTCATATACTTTCTAGAGACTCAGATTAACCGATGTCAGAGACATAATGCTGTGCTCAGTGGATCCTCAATCTTCCCTTCCCCCTCTCCATTCTATCTGCCTCTTTTCAATTACAATCTCACTTTCCCTTCCCCCACCTTCACTTGCATATCATCAGCCTGTCCCCTATACCCCATGTAAGATTCTCTCACTCTTCCTCTCCATCATCACATTTTAACATTAGTCTCCTTCTCCCTGTTCCCTTCAGTGGCGTAGCCAGACCTGCCATTTTGGGTGGGCCCAGAGCTAATATGGGTGGGCACTATGTATATATAGGTGTGAGTAGTGTTTCTTGGGATACTTCTAAATAATGCCTTAAGAGTGTACTTGATGATGGATTTCTAAATAAATAATCTGCCCATCTGTCCTACATCAACATAACCACATAAATACTCGGAGCCTATGTTGTAAACCTTAACATCATCAATTCTGAACACACAAATATCAATAACAGCACCTTTAAAAAGGCAGCAGTGAATATACACAACACCAAATGATAATTCGAACAAGGTGCAGTGCGCTGTAGTAAAACGTATGAAACAATACAAAATAGACACTACAGCCTAAATAATTAGTGTTGTGTTGGTGTTAACAGAGAAAAAGCCCTCAGAAACCGTTGGCAAAAAATGTCTGCGGTTTAGTGCAAGGTTATGTTTGATTCAATTCATAGCTCTTGCAGCGTTTCTATCATTGGGCAAAAAACTCTGTGACCACAGGGCTATATTTATAAGCCTCAAGTGAAAATAAGGCTGACTAACAGCAATGATTTTTAAATCGTCCGGTCCCACTACTGTCCCGAAACACACATCAGCAAATCAGCAAAAAGAACTTAACTTTTAGAACTGAAATCAAGCACTCGTCTTTTTCCGTTCGACGGGGATCACCGTTTCACCTAAGAACGCGGCTTCATCAGGAACGGAGTGTTAGTATGCTGAAATTGAGTTGAAGGCACAAACTCTTTCCCTATCCCCCATCCATCCGTATAGTCCAGAATCAGCCCTACCCTTTCCTACCCCCCCCTCCATCTATCCCTGTAGCATGGCATCAGCTCTACCTTTCCCTTCCTACCACCCCATCTATACCTATAGTTCGGAATCAGCCCTACCTCTCCCTTCCTACCTCCCATCCATCCCCATAGCCCAGCATCAGCCCTTCCCTTCTCTACCCTACCCTCCATCCCTCACTGTAGCCTAGTGTCAGCCCTGTCCTACCCCCTACTCATCCCACCATAGTCTGTCATCTCCCCACCCTGAGGCACATCAGCATTAAATATAAAACCTTTTGTTTTTTAATGTCCTGGGCACAGCAGAGCCCCTACCCCACCCCCACCCACATTAAATATAAAGTTGTTGTTGTTGTTGTTGTTTTTAAATAATTTTAACCTGGGCACTGCAGAGACCATCACTACCCAAAAATCCACCAAAATGAGAGGAATAGACAACTTTTTAAAAATTAAGCTGGGCACTATTAAAATTTATTGTTGGTAAATTTCTGGGTGGGGATGGGCTCCTCATTGCCTAGGGCAAAAGAGATATATTTAATGATTAAAATATACCTTTTTTGCCCTAGGCAGTGAAGAGCCCACCCCTATCCAGAAGTCCACCACCACCAGCCAACATTTTGAATACAAAAATTACATGACATTAAAAAAAAATGTATTTAACCGGCACTGAATCATCTAGACCCAGACGCGGACGGCAGGGCACCAGGCAGGCACAGCTGTGGACTAAGGAGTCATGCCCACGACACAGCCAGGCCAACAGCAGCCTTTCCTATGCGGCACTGCATGTGGCCCGACCGGCACCATAGTGCCGGACGGGGGTGGGGTGGGGGAAGCAGGCAGTGCCGCGAGGCTGCGGTGCATACAGCAGCTGAGCTTTTGCTTACTTATTTTAGTGCAAGAACGAGGCTGAGCGTGCACGGCCGTAGCGTAGGAAAGAAGGCAGCGCTGGCCAAGGAGGAGGAGAAGGACCAGAAGTCAAGAGCTACCGAGACTGCCAAAACTCAGGTGGGTGGGACTGGGAGGTCAGCTGAGCAGGCTGCCATCGCGACGGCACAAAGTAAGGCTGTGGCCCGTTCAGCTGCTGCTTTGCTGTGTACTTTTCGCCGGCGCAAAACTGGGTGGGCCTGAGCTGAGATTGGGTGGGCCCAGGCCCATCCGTAGCTACGCCACTGGTTCCCTTACAACCCCATTTACAGTCTTTTTCCACTACACCCTGTCATCTAATGTGATATATGCTTCCCTCTTCCTACCTCCCTTCACCATCTCAAGTAGGTCTCCGCTCTTTGCCCCTCATGTAGATTTCCCTGCTCCACTACACCCTACATAAGTCTTCTTCTTTCTGTCCTTCTCTACTCCATGTAGGTTTCATTCTCAGTGTTGTCCCCCAACTCACCCCATTCCATGTAGGTCCCTTTCTCTCTGCCCCTATATGTAGGTCTCCCTCTTCACCGCTATATCCCATAGAAATCTCACTCTCCTGCCAGCTACTCTGCTCAATTCCTATTACTTTAATTTTCTCTTCCTCTCTCCCCATCCCATGTCAGACATATTTCCAGTGTTTCTCTGCCCCCAGCTCCGACCTACCATAGTCCACAGGTACTAAATAGCATATCTGCTTCCATTTGCTCCACACAGCAGAGGAGCGGAGGAAACTGATGTGCTATTAAGCATCATTCCTCCTGCCAGCCATGGGATGGGGCTGGGGTGGGGTGGGGAGGGAAGGCCAGATGCTGGGAATATGGCTGCCAGGAGACAATGAAGAAGGAAGAACAAATTAAAATGTCTGACCTATTTGGTCATCCTCACGATCTTGGCACTTTATATCACCACCCAGTTCACCTGATGAAAACACTGGCTCTGCCCAGGATACTTGAGCCAGAGGACCCTTGACACAGGACCCCAGAACTAGTTACCCTCAACCCTGAACCCCCCAATACAGATAGCCTCTGACTTGGGATCTCTGATCAAGTATACTCAAGCTAGAAAGTCTGGTTCTACTGGTGGGCCTCAAGTCCATGGTGACCCAATACGTTCTTAAGTCTGCTCTACCTCTTTAAGAATGCTCTGGTGGCCCAGTGGGAATCATTGAGAGGCTTTCATTCCCTGATGGCCTAGTGCACTGGTTTTCAATCCAGGCATCAGAGACCTCCAGGCAAGTTTACAGGATATCTACAATGAATATGAATGAGAGAGATTTGAATACCAAAGAGGCAGTGCATGCAAATCTATCTCATTGTGGATATCCTGAAAACCCTACTGGCCAGGTGGTCTCTGAGGACTGGGTTGAAAACCACTGGTCTAGTGGACCCCCAAAGCCCACCCACTTTAAAATAGACCCTGCTGGCAACCCAGAAACACCTTCTGTCTCCTCTGCACTCAAACCTCAATTTACCATCAAGTCAGGGGGAAAGGGGCAATCCTCCCTCACTCCTCAACCTAGCACCTCCAAGTTGGAAAATGGCGGCACCAGTCCCTAACAGTATGTTGGAATGTACTGCTAGGAATCAGCCTGTCAAATAAAAAAGTGCTTTCTTATTTGGCAACCAGATCTCTAGTAATACATTTTTTTTTATTTGTACCCCGCGCTTTCCCACTCATGGCAGGCTCAGGTACTTATTTGTACCTGGGGCAATGGAGGGTTAAGTGACTTGCCCAGAGTCACAAGGAGCTGCCTGTGCCTGCAGTGGGAATCAAACCCAGTTCCCCAAGACCAAAGTCCACCACTCTAACCACTAGGCCACTCCTCCACTCCAGTCTGAGATACCACTAGTGGTCAGGTGTTACCATTTTCCAACATGATGGTACTCAGGGCAGAAACAATTGGGGATTGTTTCTGCTCCCTGATGAGGATGGGTTGGGGTTGACATGGAGGTGAGGAGGGAAAGTCCATGTGTTAAAAGGGCCTTTAAAAAAAGGGTGTGAGCATCAGGACCCAATGGGGTCACCAGGGATTGAAGGGCCTTCCACAGATCATAGCTGAGTGTCAAGCCTATCTAGATAAAATTTTGACCCTATCATGGAACACCCTTAGCACTTTTAAATATACATGGATACTTTTTGAATGAACATCAACTTCTCGTGCTGAAATTTAGCTTCACAAAATTTTTAAAAAATTGCACCCACATGGTTACCACCTGATGCTAACTGCAAAAGTCACTGGTTCTTAACTTTTTGGGGGTCATGCAACTCTTTCAGAATCTGAAGGGTTGAGGTGGATAATAGTCTTAGTTTGAAATCTTATATAAGTTTGGCTATCAAGAAATCATTTCTTCTATTTAAAAACTTTGTCTGGTAAAGAAATATTTTGACATCTCTATATTTAGGCTTCTGATTTAGTCTTTGGTTTTATCCAGAATCAACTACTGCAATATAGTCTTTTCAGGTTGCTCCAAGGCTTCCTTGAGACAATTGCAGATTGTTCAAAATTCTGCTATAAGATTGATTTTTTTCCTTGGGAAAGTTTGTTCCTGGATTTTTAATGCTGGGCTAATCCCAGCCAGCTGCATTGAATATCCAGGTATGACTGGCCAAGAGCTAGCCACCAGCACTTATACTGGTCTCATTTCAACCAATATTCAGCCGGGACCCACATAAAACACTGATCTGGATCCCGACTGAATACGAGCAAGACCCCCATTCCATTCTCCTAATCTCTTCAATCCCCTCCCCTTCAATCTCAACTCCCCCTGATCCCCTGATCTCACACCCTCCAGATTCTGATCTTCCTCTCGGTTCCAATGCATCTCCCCACCCCACACCTGATCTCCTAGTTCTGATTTCCCCCTCCTGGTCTCCCCCTCCCCCCTCCAAACCCCTCTACACATGGAAGAGTTGCTGACAAAACTATCTCTTCCACCCATAACTCCTTGCCCCCTCCCCTTTATACCAGGAGGTAATCCTCTGGAGGTCTAGGGCAGTACTTCTCAACTTAGTGCTTGAGGCACACCTAGTCCCATCAGGATTTCAGGATATCCACAATGAATAAGCATAAAATAGATTTACATACCAAAGAGGCAATATATGCAAATCTATCTCATACATATTCATTGTTGATATTCTGAAAACCTGATAGGTCTAGGTGTGCCTCAAGGACCGAGTTGAGAAGCACTGTGCGAGGGGTCAGCCTTGCTATTTTCATAGTCACTGCTGTTATGTTTCATTTGAACTACTGTAATGCACTGTATATAGTCCTTCCAGCTAAGTTGCTGCAATGCTTGCAAGTAGTCCATCATGTAGCTGCACATTTATTATCTGGTAGTGGGCTATGATATCATATTGTACCAAGTAGGAAAGCTTTCCACTGGGTCCCAATAAAATGGGATAAGGGAGAGGATGTGGCCTAGTGGTGAGCGCAATGGGCTGAGAAGTGTTCTATTCCTGCTTCTTCAACTGATGCTCCTTATGACCTTAGACCCCAGGACACACTTAAATGATAAGTTTTTCTGGCTAGGGACACATGTACCTGAATATTTACCACACTGTACAGCACTGGATAAAATCAATAGCTCTATAAAAAACCAAAACCAAAACCAAATCATTATTATAAGTTCCAAAGAAAGGCCTTTAGACAGCAGTTTTGGAAAGGACCACCAGAGCATAGTACACATCAGAAAAAACGGTAGTAGCACGTGAGCCCTTACTGCTAGATCAATTGGTGGCGGTAAGGGCTCAGGCCGTAAATAGGCACTAGTTTTAATTTTAGTGCATGCCCATTTCCTGGCCCATTAAAAAAATGCCCTTTTTGCCAGACGCAGTAAAATATAGCCTGGCGCGCATCAAAAACACACACCCATGCTACCGCAAGCCACTTTTTACCACAGCTTATTAAAGACCCCTAAATAAATAATTTACAAAACTTATGATATTGTTCTTTTATGAGGTCCAGGCAGTAAATCAAGTTCTCTTCAGAACTTCATGTAAGCCGCATTGAGCCTGCCATGAGTGGGAAAGCGCGGGGTACAAATGTAACAAAAAAAAATGGGGGAAAGGGGATGGGACTTGATATACTGCCTTTCTGAGGTTACCGTCAAAGCAGTTTACATACTATAGACAGGTTCTTATTCTGTACCTGGTGCAATGGAGGGTTAAGTGACTTGCCTAGAGTCAAAAGGAGCTACAGTGGGAATCACACCAGGTTTCCCTGGTTCTCAGGCCACTGCACTAACCTTTAGGCTATTCCTCCACTCCAATTGTGATCAGTGCTTTTTTTTGTAGGAAAAAAAGGTACTGTTATGGGCGGGGTCATCATCTATGGCTCCACCCCTATGGTAGCCAGACCCACAGTAGCCACACCCCTTATACCAGCCGTGGCGCATATAAGAAGTATCACTGAAAATACTATACCAATATAGGAGAAAAAAATTATGTGATTTTTTTCATTATAAATAATTTCTATAAGCTGTTACAGCTCTAGCATACCCAGTGCAAAAAAAAGACAGCAGATATAAATTCTCAAATTGGACATTTTCCAAACACTAAAATGAAAATAAAATGATTTTTTTCTACCTTTGTTGTCTGGTGACTTTGTTTTTCTGATCATGTTGGTCCCAGTTTCTGATTCTGCTGCTCTCTCTGTTCTCTTAACGCCGTTTCCAGGGCTTCCTTTTCATTTATTTCTTTGCTTTCCTCCTTTCTTCTTCATTTCTTGCCCTACATCCTTAGGTAAAAGCTGGGTCCTCCATGGATTTGACTGGAGGAGGTACAGAGTGAATCCAGCTTTTGCCTATTTTATTCATCCATGTTCAGTTTTTCTCCTCTTTTCCCTTTCCCTCATCTCGTCAGTATGCATCTCCTTCCTCTTGCCATCCACGTCCAGCATTTTCCCTTCCCCCTCCATCCATGTCCAGCATTTCTCCTCTCTCCTCCCCTCCATCCATCTTCATCTCACTTCCTCTCTCTCTTCCCTCCCCTCCATTCATATCCAGCATTTCAACTCTCTCCCCTTCCCTCCATCCATGTTCAGAATTTCTCCTCTCTCCCCTAAATCCATGTGCATCTCCTCCTCTGTTTTCCCTCCCCTCCATCCATGTCCAGCATTTCTTCTCTCCCTCTCCACTCCATCCATGTGTATCTACTTCATCTGTCTTCCCTCCCCTCCATCCATGTCCAGTATTTCTCCTCTCTCCCTTTCCCTTCAACCATGTGCATGTCCTTCCTCTGTCTTTCCTTCCCTCCAAGATTTCTCCTCTCTTTCCTGCCCTCCACTTCATCCATGTCTAGCATTTCTTCTCTCTCCCCTCCCCTCCATCTATGTGCATCTCCTTCCTGTCTGCCCTTCCCTCCATCCATCCATGTCCAGCAACTCTGCTCTCTCCCCTGCCCTCCCTTCCCATCCATGTCCAGCAATTCTCTTCTGCCTTCCCCTCCCATCTATGTCCAGTGATTCTCCTTTGCCCCTATCCTCCCCTCCCAACCATGTCCAGTGATTCTCCTCTCTGCCCTGCCCTCCATGTCCAGCGATTCTCCTCTGCCCTTCCCTCCATGTTCAGCGATTCTGTTTTGCAGCCTATCCTCCCCTTCATGTCCAGTAATTCAGCCCAGGCCCCACCTGCCAATTCGAGTTCCAGTACCAACCCCAGCCCTACCTGCCTGCCCTTAGCTCACCGACAGCCCTGTTTTCTGTTCCTGCTGACCCATGATGCGTTTAAATCTTTTTTTTTTTACCTGAAGTCGCAGCGCCAGCGGCAGCATTAGTGAAAGGACCAGGCTCGCCTCCTCCAGCCTTCACTTGGTTCCGTCTCAGTGTCTCGCCTTCCTCTGACGTTGTTTCCTGTTTCCGCGAGGGCGGGACACTGAGAGGGAACGTAGGGAAGGCTGGAGGAGGCGAGGCTGGTCTTTTCACTAATGCTACTGTAATGGTATCAGTTTATTACTGAAATATATAGCATATTTGCTGGATTATATATACACCAATATATTTGTGTATCTTTTAAAAATATATATTTGACACGGCAGCAGAGAGAATAGTTTCATTTCAAGCCCCTCTCTCTCCATTCCTTTTTCTGGGAACTTCTGAGAGCAGGGAACTACAAACACTTAACTAACACAAAAGAGCTTCCTCTGCCCTCCCACCTAACAAAAGATGGACTAAGGTGGGCACCTGAATAAAACAAAGAACTCAGAGGAAGCATAAACAGGACATTTGCTTGTCAAAGGTATACCTGCCCCTCCCATCAGCTTCCAGACATGTGCAGAAAGGAAGGACTTGTAATGTGTATCTGCCCCAGAGACTGAACAGGACATCAAAAGACCATTTGCCAGACAGCAAGTCTCGTGATGTCATAAGACATGAGACCAACTCAGGGGTCATGTGCAGACATGAGACCAAGATACCACAATGCTTTGCAAATGCCCAAGGGTCATGTGGAAACCAGGAAATCAGAACAAAGATCCACATGGCATATCCTCCTGCAGCTTGCAAGATATAAAAGGACAAGCTGTTTCCCAAGACTCAGATTCTCATCAACTGCCTCCTCCTCTTGGGACCTGCCTCTCTTGGGACCTGCCTCCTCTTGGGACCTGCTGCTCTCTTTGGGGTCTGCTGATGCCTTGCTCCTGAAACATGTGCTCATCAATCAGCTGGACCACAGCATGCTTGTAACAAGAACTTGTAAGTTAACCTACCTGCTACTTTGTTCTATTTTAAGCACAGATTACCTGTAAAGATCTCTTAAAACCTACCTCTCGTGTGCAATTGTATATTAAATCAATCTTTTTGAAGCTAAAAATACGGTCTCTTTGTGTTCTGAGTATACTTAATTTATTTAATTTATTGCAATTATCACCTTTGGTGATTGGTGGAGAAATCAATATAAATACAGCACCTGCTCTTAAATTATAAGCAGTGGCGAGTTGCTCTAGAGCTATTTTCCCCAAAATAAATAATTTCTTGTAACACTACCACCGGCGCTGCGACTTCAGGTTAAAAAAAATAAAAGATTTAAACACCTCACGGGGTGGCAGGAACAGAAATCAGGGCTGTCGGGGAGCTAAGGGCGGGAGGGTCAGCTGGCCCTAGGAAAAAAAGGTGCCAATACACCGTACCGGCGCGTACCGGTACAAAAACACTGATTGTAATTAAAGATTACAATTATAAAGATGCAATTGTAAATAAAGGGGTCAGTACTCAAAAAGGAGTTAACTGGGTAGGAAGACTCCCACCGATTAAATCCCAATGGCTGGCTCCCAAGATGATACTCAACAGTACTTATCTAGACAGTGCAACTGAATATCAGCTGTGACTGCCATAGCACTACTGGGGCAGTCCAGGGGTGTAGTTGGGGCAGCGTTGGACTTTTCCACTTAACGTTGATATCCAGTCTACTAACTAGGGGGTCCCTTTACTAAGCTGCAGGAAAAGTGCTGTGCGGTAGCAGCAGGGGCCGTTTTCCCCATGCACCAGGGTCCTTTCTACCATAGCTGGAACTATTGCATTGGGTCAGCGGTAGTCAGTAAGCCCACGTTGGGCTTACTGCTGCTTTGTAAAGGACCCCCTAGGTAAATATCCGGATAAAGTCAGACCAGCAAAAAGGTTGTCCTAACTTTATCTGGGCACCTACCCAGGTACCAGGCTGAATGTCAGCCAGTGGCCAGTGGTGTAATCTGGGTAAGGTCTGCTATAGAATATCCAAGTTAAAAAGCCCATGGCATCTGGTGCTTACAAAAAACACTGACTACCAGGGGCTAAATACTGACATGGAAAAAACACTCCCCAAATTGAAGGCTCATCAATCGTACTGTTTTGTTTTGTTTTGTTGTGCTTTGTTTTCATTAGAACATGTAAACCTCCACATGGAAGATTTGTATATCTTGAGAAATGCATTCAGAAATGCTGCTTGTTCTAACTATATATATCAAACAGCACCTATGCAAAGGTGACCAAGTAATTCTTCTCCAATTCGATATATCGGCGGCATTCGATGACGTTGACCACACGTTGCTACTTGAACGCCTGGACCAGATAGGAATAACAAGGACTGTGATCAAATGGTTCAGTGAATTCCTTTCAAATCAAAGCTATTCTGTCAAGCAAAACAACCAATTTTCCAACTATTGGTCTCCTAACTGCGAGGTCCCGCAGGGATCTCTTTATGTCATCCCTTGCCTCAATACACCTGGGACACCATGTAGGATAATAGTAGATCATTATTTACTGTTATCCTACTCGGATGACATCCTGCTTCTCTTACCAGTGACAGCATCAAACAAAGATACAACTCAGTCTGTAGCGAATGCATGATGGCTGTTAGCACCTGGGCTCTGACCAATAAACTGAAATTGAGTGCTCAGAAAAACAAGATCCTGTGGTTCCGACTCAGGGAGTTGAGGTCCTATCATCAATATCTTTGTCCAATGGGCAAAGCTTTACAGTCGAGTCTGAAACCAGAGTACTAGGGGTCATGCTTGAATCTTCACTCATCTTCTCTTCCTATATTAACCAGCTATGGAAGAAAACACTATTCAAAATGAGACAAAAAGCTTTTGCACTACTAGTCCAAATGTTAGTCCTACCTCACTTGGATTTCTGTAACATTCTATTTCTTGGTATTAAGTGTCAATATCAGAAAAAACTGCAAATCATACAAAATACAGCTGCTAGACTAATATTCAGATTGAATAGATATACTAGTGTTTCAATTCATCTTAACAAATTGCACTGGCTTCCCATAGCAGAAAGACTCAGGTTCAAAGCTGCTTGTTTAGTTTTTCAAAACTTCCAGGGTTTCACCTCTGTACTGCTGACTAAGACCACATTGCTCTGTTTGGTGCAGCCTAACAGACTGAAAGAACAACTGATGCTAACGTCACCATTTCAAAAGACATTTCAAAATCAGAAGATTTTCAGCTCTCTATTGCCTGTGCTTGTACTTATGCCATCAGAACAGAAAACAGCTACCTTAGCTTCAGGAAGAGACTAAAAACCTTTCTCTTCCCAAAGACTGCTTCATAACAATCCATTGACTTCTACCTCCTAATATCATCCATTATCCTTTCCTATAATGTTTTTGGTCTCATGCATTACACCAATGGTCTCAATTGTTCTCATACCTCACACTAACATTATTGGCTTTTGTCTCACCTAGAATGTAAACCACACTGAACTTGGAAAGGGGATATTAGCGGTATACACTAATTGATTTGATTTTTGGAACTTTTCATGATTTTTTTTCAGTTCATTTCAAACATTTGGTTTAATGAAAAAATTTTGTTGTTCATTGAAACATTTTAATAGATGGAAATCAGTTGTATGTGCATTAACTCATAGGTCAACATGCATAAAATCAATTTTACATTCACATGGCTGAAGGGTTGCTAACATGCAGTGGTTCTCAGCTCAGTCCTTGGGGCACACCTCTGCAGACAGGTTTTCAGGATATCCACAATGTATGAAATACATTTGCATATAAAAAAGGTAGAGCATGCAAATCTATCTCATGCATTTTCATTGTAGATATCCTGAAAACATGACTGGCTGGGTGTGCCCTGAGGACTGGATTGAGAACCACTGATTAGGGCATCAGATACCCTTGGTCTAGTCTTGAATACACTGCAGATCCTTAGATCAGGGGTAGGTAATTCTGGTCCTGAAGAGCCCCAGGCATGTCAGATTTTCAGGATATCATTGATGAACATGCAGGAAATAACATGCGCATACACTGCCTCCTTGGTATGCAATCATCTCACGCATATTCATTGTAGATATCCTGAAAACCTGACCTGTCTGGGGCTCTTGAGGACTGGAATTGCCTACCCCTGCCTTAGCTCACAAGTCTCTTAAAGAAGTGCAGCCTCTATCCAGCTGATATGTCCTTGTTTATATAAATCCTGGCCTCTCTCATACATACTGATATGGGCAGATTATCATTGAATCAGCTATTAAGAAAATTATACAGTTTTATATGAGTTGACAATTCATCAGTTTGTTTATGTTTTTATTCTTTAACAGTATGCATCCATTCAACAGAGTACCGAGAAACTGCCTGTTCCTTTTCATTAAACAGCTGATCTCTCAGCTCACTGCTTCTCATTCCCTTTCCCAGGGATAACAAGTTGTCTTGTTCCAGAAGGCAGATTATAGGCCAGCCCTGGATTTCTGGCAACACTAACCTACTGCGCTGTGGAACCTGCAAACCTAACCTCGATGCACGGAGTAAGGGGCTGCCACTTTCCATGTCAAAGTGTCATTGGATGAAACAGGCCCATCATTGGCCAAGGCCTAGAACTTTGAAATAAGCTGCCTAAAGACATCAGAGAGATCACTTGCTATTCTACTTTTAGAAAAGTGCTTAAATCTCTCCTGTTTAATCAATATCTGCTGAATTTCTCTGCTGATAGTTTAATTATCTATCTAATGGATAGTTTAATCAATTTCTAATTGTTATCTAATGGATTTCTTTGCTGATAGTTAGTTTAGTTTGTTTGTTGTACTTTGGTGGATCTGTCCACTTATTTCTTTTTAGGATCCACTGAGCCATTTAGGTAAAGCAGAATAGAAATGACCAGATTAGATTAGATTCCTCCTGAAACTGGATAAATTGGCAGCTCAACATTCCGTTATCTAAATTGTAAAAATCCGAAGCAATTGAAGGTTTGGTACTGTAATACAGAATAAGGCCCCTGGAATTTGCCTTCTGATTTGCCAGGAGGAAGTCTCCCATAAGTTATTTATTTATTCACATCCCTTGATATACCACACTTCTGGCTTGTGGCCAATCAGAGCGGATTACAGTATAGGTCAGTGAATAACTAAAAATTGTCACATCAATTAATCTTAAACAAACAAAAATAACATTAAAACAAACAGATAAATCCAGCATAGGGGATGGAGTGCCATATACCACTTCCATTAAATATGCTCGGTCTCAGCACTGGAAGGAAATGAACAGGGCTTAGGTTGTGCAGTGCTGGATGTCTGCCAGTGGAGGGAGTACTTGGAACACTGGTATAACTAACCTTGTACTACTACTATGATTCCCAACCTTATCTGCTTCTCTACTATTGGAATTTTCAACTCTTGTCTGTGCTTGCTTCTTTGACCTACATTGCCAGACAACTCTTTGATTTGTATTGCTGCATGCCCGGTCAATAGAAATCCAATGCAGACTGTCTGAAGCAGACCTTTCTTATAGCAAACTGACAAATTCTAAGCAAGAAAGGCGGAAAAACATAACCAGTTAGCTGTGTTTTGGAGAGGCTGCACACATCTATCTTAAGTCAAATGCACGTGCCGTTTGAAACTGAAAGTGTATGCCTTTGTTTAACAAATGAGGAGAAAAGCATCCCAGCCAAGTTACACAGATTAGTTGCACAGTAAAAGCCCTTGGCAGGTCCTGTTGAGTCTAAATCAAACAAATGATACAGACAGGAGCTGCTGAAGCCTCCAGATCCTAGGCCTGCATCTGTGTCACTTGGCATACATCACTTCCTTTAACTACATATGGCCTTTTTAAAAGCAGGATCAAATATTGATATTGTCTGTTTAAATAAAACCATTAAAGTAGTGTCACAGATTAACAGGGATGAGTATTTCCACGTGGAAAAACAGATATAATTAACTGCTCCTTGCCTATTGGAGAAGAAAGTTTGGAAAAAACAAGGAAAATTCCAGGCATCAAATTTTCTTCTTGAGAGAGCTCAGTGTCACTTTACTCTGCATTTTTTAATAAATAAAATTAGCTTGTAGCAAAGGGAAAGTGCATTTATGTAAAAGCAATTCATCAACCACTTCTGTGTTCAGAATTCACTGAGATAATTTAGATCCCTTAATAGCAAGGTAGTTTAGGCAGGCATGCAATAGATACCTTTTTTTTTTTTGCCCTGCGAACAGAAGTGGTAATAGAAAATGTGTATACTTAATGAATGTTTGTAGTATAGCAATTCCTGATTTAATTATTCATCTGTTGTCAAATCTGAAATATAATTACATAGCAAACTTCCAGGGGAAACAATTCTGTGTTGAAGCTTATTTACATTCAGCAATGTTGCAAAATCGGTAGCCAATTTTAAAAGCCAGCATAACAGGAGTGATTGCATTGCAATAATTAGCTATCCACTTCCCCCAAACATGCACCTACCTTACCCAATCACCCCTTAACGCCCCTCTGCTGCACCAGTGTAATGGAATATATATCCTCCACACATGCAGCATTTCCATAAGGGTTATGACCCCAGTGATGCAAAACAGATTGAATTGTGACATCATTCACGATTAGCACCATGGAATGAATGTGTTGCTTTGGCTAATTTAAGGGAACTAGCAGTACGGATAGTGAAACACATCCAGCTATTGAAATACATGGGGTGTAAATTTATAAAAGATATTCAGACTGAGTGCAAAAGGGAAAAAACAAATGAACAGCCAGGCTGTTTTTGACAGACTGCAAGGAGGCTAAAGACTTAAACCTGAACACTGTAAATTCAAATGTCACAAAACACTGCCTCTGAGTGTGTGACATATCTATTCCTCTGGAGTAAAAAATGCTGTGATGAAGCTCAGCTTTCACAACGCTATGTATTTTGGAAAGCACATCAAAATCATTTGATTTAAAACAAAATATTTTTTTTCAGCTGCATCAGAGCCCTCATAGAACTCATAGCAAACACATCTATAAAATGTTGCAAGTTAGACCAGGAGATCAAAACAGCTCACTTTGATTCCCTGTAAGGACTCCCGTTCAAACAAAAAATAAATTATTTTAATCATTGCATGATATTACTTTCTAGGCTAATCATCCAAAGTGCAATTATATAACTCAGGAAGAGGTAAGGCATATTTTCAAAGCACTTAGACTTACAAAGTTAAGTCTAAGTGGTCCTTTTACCAAGCTGTAGGAAAAGGGCCCTGCGGTAGTGGTAGGGGCTGTTTTTCCCATGCACTAGGGCCCTTTTTACTGCAGTGGGTACAAAGCCCTCAAAACAAAATGGCCATGTGGTAAGAAAATTCTTACCGTGTGGCCATGTGGCGGGGAGCCCTACCGCTACCCATTAAGGTGATAGTAAGTGCTCCCATGGTAACCTGGCGGGAACCAGGCAGTGCACAGCGATGCTCAATTGCTGCTGGGTTACCGCCGCACTAACCATTTCTGTGGTATTTTCCCCCCGGGAATGGTATATGCTTGACCCAGAACTACCGCCAGCAGCCGCGTTGGGTCGGCGGTAGTCCTGGAATAGCGAGCGGTAAGCCCGTGTTGGCCTCATATTAAATCCACACAAATCTAAGCTACTCCTTTTTTCTAATCAGTTAAACATATCCCTTCTCTCTCCTATTTTTCTAGATGACAATTCGATTCTGCAGGTACAAACCACCCGCATACTAGGTGTTATACTAGATTCACAACTTACCATCCAAACACAGATATATCAAATTGTTGTTTCTACAAACTTTGTCTAATAAGATCCATTTGTTCACTAATTTATCCATCAGCTCTTACTGTGTTAACACATTCCTTGATCATCAGTTAATTGGTTTACTGCAGTTCTTTGTATACGGGCATAAGGGTAAAAGAACACCACAGATTATAATTTATTCAAAATACAGCCATAAAACTCATTAATGGACTCAAAACGTTCGACCATGTTACACCTCATCTTAAAAAAGCCCATTGGCTAAGAGGAGACGGGGGGCGTTTCCAAGATGGCGGACTTGTGACCGCGTCTGGGAAGGGAGCTCCCTGCTGCACGAGTGAGACAGATTCCTCCATTGCAAAATGCCGCATACAAAGCGGAAAGGAGTGGTGAGGCTTCCTCCGTGACCCGCAGCTTCTTCCTCCCCACTTCAAGGCAGCATCGAGCCCTTCCTTTCACGTTCGTCTCAAAGATTAGAGACGGGGTTGCCTGCTTCAGGGGTATCCGGTGGAGCGGATCCCCTATTGGGCCTTGAAACATCATTATCCCCGCCTCCGGAATCAAGCTGCCCTCCGTGTCCGGCTTCTGTGATGGTAGAGGGAGCAGGCATCCGAGATCCCATGGAGGTGATTAAGGAGCCAGCGAGCGGAGACCCCTTGCCACAAGAAAGAAGCCGAGAAAGAGAAGTTCCTGTGTCTGAGAGACCCGGAACAACTCCGGAGGTGAACCTGGAGAGGATATGGCTGATGCTGGGCAAAATTGATTCAACTCTTCAAAATACCTCTGAAAAGGTAAATACTTTATCCCTGAAATTTGAAGATATGGTGAAAAATCTAGAAACGGTGAAAGAAGATTTGACTATACAAGTTAAAGACTTAAAAAAAGATGTTGTTCAATTGCAAGAATTTAAAATGACGGTAATAAAAAATCAGTTGGCAATGCAAAAAAAAAAATTGAACAGATTGAGAACTTCAATAGAAGATTAAACCTCCGAGTACTGAATTTTCCTAAAATTCCTGGTAAAACACTTACCAGCTTATAATCGAACGAGAAAAACGCCCAAGTTCCGACCTAAATCGGGAGATGGGCGTTTATCTCACAAAAACGAATAACGCGGTATAATCAAAAGCCGAATTTGGGACGCTTTCAACTGCACTCCGTCGCGGATGCGGACAAAGTGGACGGGGGCGTGTCGAAGGCGTGTCGAAGGCGGAACTGGGGCGTGGTTATCACCCGAACAGAGATGGGCGCCCTTCGCCGATAATGGATGCGTTTGTAGCTAGAATTTAGGGCACTTTTCCTGGACCCTGTTTTTTCACGAATAAGGCCCCAAAAAGTGCCCTAAATGACCAGATTACCCCCAGAGGGAATCGGGGATGACCTCCCCTGACTCCCCCAGTGGTCACTAACCCCCTCCCACCACAAAAAAATGATGTTTCACAACTTTTTATTTTCACCCTCAAATGTCATACCCTCCTCCCAGGCAGCAGTATGCAGGTCCCTGGAGCAGTTGTTAGGGGGTGCAGTGGACGTCAGGCAGGTGGACCCAGGCCCATCCCCCCTACCTGTTACAATTGTGCTGCTTAATGCTTATTAGTCGTCCAACCCCCCCAAACCCACTGTACCCACATGTAGGTGCCCCTCTTCACCCCTTAGGGCTATAGTAATGGTGTAGACTTGTGGGCAGTGGGTTTTGAGGGGGATTTGGGGGGCTCAACACACAATGGAAGGGTGCTATGCACCTGGGAGCTCTTTTACCTGTTTATTTGTTTTTGTAAAAGTGCCCCCTAGGGTGCCCGATTGGTGTCCTGGCATGTGAGGGGGACCAGTGCACTACGAATCCTGGCCCCTCCCACGAACAAATGCCTTGGATTTATTCGTTTTTGAGCTGGGCACTTTCCCTTTCCATTATCGCTGAAAAGCAAAAACGCCCAGCTCACACATTGGCGAATAAAACATGGGCGTCTATTTTTTATCGATAATACGGTTCGGTCCGCCCCTTCACGGACCCGTTCTCGGAGATTAACGCCCATGGAGATAGGCGTTTCTGTTCCATTATGCCCCTCCTATTGACCTATTTAAAAAATACTTGTTGGAAAATTTGAAAATACCTCAAGAACTTATTCCCCCTATAAGTAAAATATATTATTTGCCAACAAGACCTGGTGGAAAAGAAGGAAATAAAGATGGCCTTGGAGTGGATGGTATAGATCTTAACAATCTGTCAGCAATTCTAGAACAATCTATTGAAATTGTCCCGGAAAGGGCTACCCTTTTGGTTTCCCTGGTATTTGAACAGGACTTTAACACAATATTAAAGTTGTACTTTAAATATTCAAAGGTACTGTTTTATAGAACTAAATTGTGGATATTCCCGGATGTTACTAAGGTAACTCAGGAATGAAGAAAATTATTCTTGGTAATGAAACAGGATGTCCTTAAGTTAGGTGGCTCATTTCTGTTAGCAAATCCTTGCAAATGCCTGGTCAAGCTCAGTGGGATAAAGTATGTATTTTATGACCCAGAACAGCTGAAATCCTTTCTGGATATGAAACAACTGCATGTAGATTTAGTAAAATGATGTGGGACAAATTGTACACATAAACCGCATTATGTATAATTTTGTAATAGTATCTTTAAATCTCCTCTCTTATTTGAGGTCTAAGAAAGCTGTTAAATTTATTTCTTGTTTAAATTTGTTGCTTTAAATATTTAGGATTGGCTGTTTTTCTGTAACAAGTGTTATACTTGTAAGAAATTGAAAAATTCATAAATAATAAAAAAAAAGCCCATTGGCTACCCATTTCTCATAGGATTACATATAAATTGTTGTTAATATTTAAAATATGTATTTCCGATGAACCCCTTTATCTAGCACGACATCTAGTTCCATACACCCCCATCTAGAGCCCTTAGATCTGCACAGCTTCTTCAATACAACGTACCAACTTACAGAGAGATCCACAATTTACCGAGAGATTCATCATGAATACATTAGGCAAGCAATTCTTTTGGTACAGGCCCCGAAACTTTGGAACTCTCTGCTAAACCATTTGAGACATTCCCAGTCCCTTGATTAATTCAAAACCGATGTTAAAACATTTCTCTTCCAAGATGCCTACTCCTCTAATCCTTAATCCACATATTCTTAATTGTGAAGCTCAGTAGGACTGCTGTAAGACTGGAAGGCAGGATAGGATACCTTACGTTTTTATCTACCCCTATTTACTATCATAAAATGGCATTCTTCCCCCCCCCCCCCCCTCCTAGTGTGTACAATGTGTCTCATCCGGAATTGTCTGCTCCTTAATTTTTGAGTTTTTTTTTCTTCTTATTCTTCCCTTCTACTTTTAGATTGTAAACCACCCAAATGGATCTTCCCATGGGCAAATAGAAAATTTTAGTAAACTTGAAACTTGCTGCCACTCTGTAAAAGGGCCTCTGTGTCTTGCCTGAACTAACACACCTGGTCAGTTAGTCATTTAACTGACTACATACTCTACTAAAAAAAAAAAAAAAATTAAAGCAATGGGCAAGAGTGAAGCCATGCACAGGCAGGACCTGAGAAAGCACGACATTTAGAAATCAGTTTCAAGGCTAATTTGCTTTAATTAAAAATTAAACAGTTGAGAAGACTGTTCAAGCAGAGAATGCAGAAAGAGCAAGGTCTCAAACAAACAAAAAAGGAGTTACACCAACCTGTGTTGGCATGGAGACTCAACTAGATGACAGGACTGAAATTGTAGGTACACAGAGCCAGTGTGCTCAGCTAGACCTGATACAGAAGGATCCATGCTGTGGAATGTGCCAATAACTATAAATGAAACCCAACGCCAAAATGATCCATTTACACCAAAAGCACAATGACGTCTCAGCGACGGCTCATTTCACATGACTCACGTAGCCTCTTCATCGGGTCAAAACAGTGCTTTGGCTTAAATTTATATAAAAATGTCATCTCCAAATGTATTTGTAGAATATAAGTTGCATCAACAAACTTCTATAACTTTCATATAACAAATCTGTATCAATAAAAGAGCACTTATCTCAAATTGCAGACCAGTTTTATAAAAGTTTGTTGACGCAAGTTATATTCTACAAATAAATTTGGAGATGAAAGTTTTTATAAATTTAAGTCAAAGCACTGTTTTGAGCCAACAAAGAGGCCAGCTGAGCCATGAGTGGTAAGCTCATGTGAAATGAGTCACCACTGAGGAATCATTGTGCTTTTGGTGTAAATGGTACATTTTGGTACCGGGTTTCATTTATAGTTATTGATGTGATACCCCCACTGTGAATAATTGCCTCAACTCAGTGAATTAGATCTATCATAGAATATGCCAAGGCAGTAGTAATCATAAGGTGCAAACTATACAGCTATTTTTGTTTGTAAGTGTGCCCAAATAATCAAAGCAAAAATCCCCACAGGCTTTTGCTTTGAATGTTGGCCCCAGAAAGCTTGCATGCAGAGATTACACCCTCTTTTTCCCCAAATTATGCGCTCCACCTATACTCCACCCCTGATACTACCTCAGGTAATGTATGAGCATTATCAAACAACATGGGCAGATTGAACAAAAAAACAAAGACTCAGCCTCTGCAGGTAACGAGCTATTTTACCAGTGGAAAGGGCATTTGATGATCATTGCCCTCCAAGACATTATCTGTGTTGGTGGTAAAACTCAGCAGGTGGCAGTGAATGTCTGTCTTTTAAATGCTGGCCACTGCCGACTGAATTGTACTTAGATGTTCAGTGCTGGTACTTATCTGGGTACCAGCACTGGATATCCAGGCAGTCAGCAGCCTGCTGTGAGTAACCCAGGAACCACCGATATTCAGCATGATACTCGTATAGGACTAAATTCTATATATCACACCTAAAATATTGGCACCGGAAAACTACGTCTAGGTGTATTCTATAAAGTACGCCTACATTTAGGCTTATTTTATAGAATATTTTAAGAAATGGGTTTAGCATGTTTTAACATGGGATTTTCCCATGCGCTAAGACCATTTCTAACAAGGCTCAGAAACAGGGCTGTTTTCTTTTTGCAGGTCTTGCACTAATTTTTTATGAGCATGCAAGACCTGCAAAATTATTAACACGGGAACCCTTGTATTTAGGAGGTGCTAAGTGCTCCTGCATTATGTTTGTGTTATCCAGTTAGCATGTGCTAATATGAACAAACTAGCTGGGTAACACTCCCATGCACATTACTCACCCCTTCAGAAAGCTTTTTAAATATCATGCAATTAGTGCATGCTGACAGGTAAATTACTGCAAAACACTTTAATGCAGTAAGCCCTTTTCCCTGCATTAAAAAACGCATTTGCACTTAGGGGCTGTGACATAAAACGTAAGCCATAAAACTGCCTTAATTAATTCTTGAAGTGTATTTCTGCTATTGGCCAGCAGGTGGTGTTTCCTTACTTTAAAGCTGTTACAGAGGAATGACTGTTCTTTCTTTAGTCTGGCATAGATAAGAAGCAAGATGCAATATATTTTTGAAAACTTGTTTTGGGCTCTGATTGGCCCAGGAGCTCAAATTCATCTAGGATGTACTGGCTTTTGCCTAGTCTTAGCCAGGGAGAAGAAAGAGAAAGATCTCTTTGCTGAGATCCTGTGAACAGTTATATTTGATAACCTGTTAGCAGCTATATGTCCTGAACTCCCCAGATACTATATAGATAGTAAACAATTATTTAGATAGTGTTATAATTGATCCATATTTCAGTTACCTGTTATTGTTTTGCTGATTGCACCTTTTCTGTTCATTTTTCTAATTTTTCATGACAATAAACATATTTATAACCATCTAGAAAATTTAGGAGATTTTTAATGAAATGCATCTAAGGGTCTGACTCAAAAACAGAGGAAAAAGGCCTTGAGAAGCCGCCAGCAAGTCTAAAGACCACGGGGGCTGGACTTCTTCATCATTGGCCAAAAAACCTCCAAATAAAAACCTCTCTCTTTAATTTCACAGGGTTTTATCTTGTGTCTTTTTTACGTTTTTATCTTATTTTTTATTTTTTTTTTGTCTTCTTTCCTTGTAAAACACTTTAATACATTGAAATAAGCATCAGATATTACTTAGCTTTATCTGACATTACAGCATACGGGTCAATTCAGCATACGGATCAGTTTTACAGCCCCCCCTGTGGTCTTTAGACTTGCTGAGGGCTTCTCGAGGCCTTTTTCCTCTGTTTTTGAGTCAGACCCTTAGATGCATTTCATTAAAAATCTCCTAAATTTTCTAGATGGTTATAGATGTGATTAGGAAGGTATCCTCTAATACATGCTATAGTTTTGAATAAACATATTTAGTTTATTACCTCTGCTTGTCTGGACTGACTAAGAAACCTGGTTGTTAGTGTGTTGGGTCTGTGGGTGCTTTCTAGGAACTGTGGGACCACTGGGAGTGTGGCCCCAGTAACCTAGGAATCACTGGGGATAATCTGAGAGTGGGAGACTCACCCAGAGGCAGTTGGGACCCAGTCGGTGGGAGGAAGGTGCTAGTGTAGAGCACAAGCAGCAGGTAGAGGCAGACCTAAGTTGTGCTGGGGATAGACCCTCTAAGTGGCTGTGGAGTAGCCCCAATCAGGTGGCTAGGCATTTCATGACAGGGTTCCTCTTACTAAGCAACAATAGAAAGTGGCCTGTGCTAGTTTTGGTGCATGAAATTGGTGCACGCTGGGATACTTTTTACCTTGGCAGGAAAAAGGCCTTTTTTAAAACGGCTATTTGCTAATATTAAAATTAGTACATGGCTATTTACTGCCTGAGCCCTTACTGCCACCTATTTAGCAGGCAGTGAGAGTTCACACGCTAATCCTGCGGTAATTGGGCAGTGTGCGGCAATGTGGCTATGCTGTTGATCACCACCAGGAACGCCTCCCGCGGTAGAAAATAGAAAATTGTTTTCTAGAATGGGAAAATGAATGCGCCAACTTCAGAACTACTGCTGGGCTCCTGCGCTACACCGGCGGTGGGGCCGATTAGGTGCGCCCTACCGCGCCTTTCTAAAAGGCCCCGTTAATGGTGTTTAGTAAAATGTCCTCTAAATTACAATAAAAGCTTATTAGTTAAGCATAGCCTTAAGTCATCCAGGGGCTTTTTTACCAAACTGCGGTAAAAGGGCCCTACGGTAGCGGCAGCAGCCATTGTTACCGCACGCTGAGGCCCTTTTTACTGCAGCGTGTAAAAAGGCTGCATAAATACATGACCATGTGCCCATTGAGGTGGCGGCAAGGGCTCCTGCGCTAAGCCGGTGGTAACTGAGTTGCACGTGGCACTGCCCGAATACCGCCGGGTAACTTCCGCACAAAAAACTGAGTCCTATTTTCCCCAGCTTGGGAAATGGTTCATGCTGGGGCTGGAACTACAACTAACACTCATGTTGGGCCAGCAGTAGCTCCAAATTGGTGTCTGGTAAGTCCATGTTGAGCTTTCTGCTGCTTTGTAAACGAGCCCCCCCCCCCCCCCCCCCCCCCCCCCCCCCAGTCTGATTGTCTGAGAATAGGTGGAGGTATAGTCTTTTGTTAGGTGCTGCTATTTTTGGAGAGGTTGATGGCCTTAGGTATTCACCCAGCTTCTCAGTAGTTTTCCAGAGGAGAGGGGGGAAGTAAAGTCTTTGCAGCTGTATATTTTATATGATTTGGATCTGATCCAGCAAAATCAATAACTCTGAGATTTAAACTTATATCATGCTACATGATCATTATAAAGACATGCTTTAATTGAGTAGAGGATACCTACCTGATAAATAACTGGGGGCTCTGTTTACAAAGACACACTAACCATGTAGATGCCCATAGGAATATTATAGGCATCTACACGGTTAGTGCGTGCTAAAAATGCTAGTGCGCCTTTGTAAACAGGGCCCTCGATGTATCTAAAAATGCATAAATAACCCATTTACTGACTGGCGTCTTTCATTTTCCAATGTTATATCATAAAAAGTTTTTCAAAATAAATTAGACTGTATTGCAATTTGTTAAATGTTGTACAAAAATGTAAACTTTTCTAAGTATCATTTTTTAATTCTCCAGGAGAAGTGATTTAGATTCATTTTGAAATGGTCAGGTAAACTGTTGTGCCGAGAACAGCTGCCATTCTAAACTGGACCCGCAAAGGCATTCCTCTTTCTACTTTCCATTCTGTTCGTGCAATCATGATTTTAAAGAGCATAGCAATTACAGGTAAGTGAATGATGTTGTGTTGGCTTTTTTAATAGCTTGCATTTGCCTTCATAGTTTAAGTGTTTGCTACCTTACTCCAGTTGAGCATGAAAAATGAGACATGGAAATGAACATTTTCCAGGCTCAACAATGCAAAGGTTATCTCCCTTTACGCAAGTAGTGTAAATAAAAAATAAACAAGCACTTCCTTAAATTTACCTTTCCTACCTCACGAGGTGTTAGAGAAGCATTGTGTCTAGATGTCATTTGCCAGACAAAATGTGCTTCCTGTTATTAATGACTGGAGGGGCCCTCTATGTAATCAAAGGGCAGAGCTGCAGTGATATACAGCCAGTGACAAACCAAGAGATCTTTCCTTCTCTGCTACAAGCCTCCCAGCTAAAAACAAGTAACTACTGGAGCTGAATAGCTGCAAGATAAATAGCACCAGATATGAGCATACAGTGTTTACAGTCATGAAAACTATATAGTTAAGTCCTCCAGAAATGTTCATTTTGCTTCTATAGGGAAAATGCTCAGTGAATTGAAACCTGAGTCTTACTAGGATGACATTTTAAACATTATCTTATGCATTTTAGTTTTATTATATGTATTTCATGTTTTTGCAAAGTTATTGTAATAAATACAATTTCTACTTTTTTGTAGTTGTAAGTCAAAATACTAACAAAATCTGTTTTTAACTTCTATTCGGTTGTTGAGTCAAACAAAACATATTTGGGCCTTCATGTCACATACAGGGTCTTTTACGAAGGCGCCCTCACGTTTTTGGTGTGCGCAAAAATTATAGGTGCGCTAAACATTAGAGCTTGCATTCCTATAGGCATCTCTAACATTTAGCGTGCCCACAATTTTAGCGCGTGCTAAAAACGTGAGCGTGCCTTAGTAAAAGGGGCCCATTATTTGCCCTTAGATCACAATGGGTTATATAGTAATGATATGCAAAACATGTAAATGCATGTAAAGGATCTTAATACTATGTTAAAACCATAATGCAACTTTCTGTGTGTACTGGGTGCACACTAAAAGTTGTGTTAATTGCCATAAAATCACAGTAAAATAATCATAGCCAAAAGCAAGCAGCGTTATTCCTTTACCTCAGTAGTCAGCAATCAGCAGGACTGTGACACCACAGGTTGCTGACTCCCCGTGGTAAATCAAGGTGCAGTAAAAGCTCATCTTTTAATGCACCTTGATAACTTCTCCCCATAGTTGGGATTCCCTGTTTGTCTATTGATTTATATCACATTATATTGGTAATTTTTTAATGAAAGTGCTACTACCTACAGTACTTAACTACTTCCACTATTAAGAGGCTAAGGAACATGAAATTAAGCATTCTATGCAAACATCACACTGATACAAAGCAACGCAAACATTGGCAGCTTGGACATAGAGACAAAGTTTCTAAAGCAGAGGTATGGCTATAGGAAAATATTCAGGTTGATATATTCAGGGCCACCGAGAGACTGAACCGGGCCCAGGGCAGGGCAGCCCCCCCTCATGATTGTAGCCACTGCACCCCCCCCCCCCCCCACACACACACACAATTGTCATCCACTGCCCCCCCCCCCCCCCCCGCTGCCGGATTGCTGCCGCAATTCAAATACCTTGGTTGGCGGGGATCCCGAGTTCCCGCCAGCAGAAGACGTCTTCCTCCAGCGCTGACTCTTCACTCTGCCAATTGCCTGCCCCTGCGGCTGCTTTTTCTCTCAGGGCATGCTCGGTTTCAAAACCGAGCATGCGCGCTTGAGAAGAAAAGCAGCCGCTCAGCAAGCAATGGGCAGAAGAGTAGCGCTGCAGGAAGACCTGCAGTGTCTGCTCCTCCGGGTCCTCTCCAACTTCCAAGGGGGGCCTGGCGCCAGAGTTTTCTCTCTCCTGCTCCTGTCACTCGTCAGGAGCAGGAGAGAGAGAGAGACCCCGGTGCCGGGCCTGGGGAATTTTGCCCCCCCCCCCAGCAGCCCTGAATATATTTGCTTTAGAGCTGGTATTAACTATGGTACTATAATGGAGTACAGACAGGCTGTCATTTGTGATGAAATGTAGCCTGCTGATAATAGTGCAGTTGCGTAGCAAGGGTGGGGCGGTGGGGGCGGTCTGCCCCGGGTGCACGCTGCTGGAGGGTGCAGAGAGCAGCCGCGTGCCTGTCGGCTCCGCTGGTTCCCTGCTCCCTCTGCCCCGGAACAGGTTACTTCCTGTTCTGGGGTAGAGGGAGCAGGGAGCCAGTGGATCCGACAGGCGCACAGCTGCTCTCTGCACCCTCCAGCAGCCAAGAATGCACCCAGGGGGGGGGGGGCTTGATGCACCGGGGAGGGGGGGTGTCATTGCACCGGGGGGGCTTGATGCGCTGGGGAGGGGGGTGTCATTGCGCCGGGGGGGGGGGGGGATGTCGTGCTGCACCCTGAGGGGGACGGACGCTGCTGAGCGGGGGGGGGTGCGCAGCGCCAATCCGCCTCGGGTGGCAGCCGACCTAGGATCGCCACTGTAATAGTGTACAAATTCTTGCAGAACACACACACACAAAAATAACCTGGGAAAAACAACTGGAAAATGTTTTGGCTGCCCAACCCTATTATGTAGAGTGTCACTGAAAATCCTTCCAGACCACTTCAGCACTATCCATGTCTACTGGCAAGGAATGGGCATTGTTTGCTATGACATGAAGAATGTCTACGGCATATCACATATCGCTGCATGTTGTTAACAAACAAAAACAAGTAGAAAAAAAATACATTTTATCATTTTTTGTTTGCTGATAATAGTACGCATTATTTGAAAAGTGAGTACCCTCTTTGCAAAGCGGATGCACTGTTTCAAACAGGATGCCCTCTTTCCAAATGAGCCATCATGCTTGCATGAACTAGTGCGCGCATGTGTGCACTGTCAGAAAAACATGCGCACTCCTTCTGAAAGAATGCAAGCTCTTTGCCCCCAAAATGAACATGAAGACTAACCAAAACCAAACAAAATGAGCAATGCTATGAGCGACAAGCGAAGCAAAGTGAAACAAAAATATTGGGCCTGCCCATCCCTATTATCCAAATAAATTTAGGTGAGATGAAAGACTGTCCTAAATTTACCCACATAGGTGCAATAATTGATTTGCGCCTCACTGTGTGTCAGTTGTAAAAAACTAGTGTACGTTAAGTAGAAAACCTGTATGCTAAATGCAGGGGATGTGCCTAACATCTACCCAGCATTTAATACTCAGGGCAGACACTTGCCATATGGCACCACATTACATGTACTGGCAGATGGAACAGGTGTTCCCATGCTATCAGCACTGCATATAATCTGATGCATGCACATTAAAAATAATAATAATAATAATAATAAATAAGTACCACAGTGGCACCCCCTCCACACACTTATCTCTCCCCTTTCTAATCCCTCCAGTCAAGTCCCATCCCACCCAGACAACCCCCCACCCTTGCAATCCGATCTGTACCTAGGGGTCATCGGCACCATTTTTAATCCTGGCACAGTCCTGGGTGGGAGCACAAGGGATTGCTCTCACTCAGGCCCACTTAAATCACCAATGGTGACCTCTAGGTAAGTCCCAGGGGTATCAGGAAAGTGGGAGGAAGGACAGGATCTGGAGGGAGGTGCTCATGCCCAGAGGGTGGAGTTTTTTAATTGGGGTGGGGCAGGGTTTGGGATTTTGACTGGTGAGAACTGGATTGATGGATGTCCGGAGGAAGATGGAGGTTATGAGTGGTGGGATTGGATATGTGTGGAGAATGACCAGAGGTGGGGGGATTGGATGTACAGTGGGGGAGGGTGTTGTTGGAAGAGGGATAGATGTGCGGGGTGTAGGGGGACCAGACAATGGGGGTGGGAGTGCTACCATGGAACTTGATGAATCCCTTTAACTGGCCAGATTATTATTTATTAAGAGTGGACTCTCTTTGTCGTTGTTAAGAGTGGAAGCCACACAAATACATTGTCACTCAATTGCTCAGCACTCCACTGCTATAATATTATCACGAACCTCAGCAGAAACTCTTTTCATACGGGCAATCTACCCGTGACTCACCTGCCTCCTCATCAGTCCAAAATCTTTTATTTCAACTACTATTACTTATCTATATATCTTTTGTCATTACTAACTAGTGATCTCAAATGTAATAAATACAAATAGCTTCAACTTAGCTTATTTCTCTTGTCCAGATCCTCCGCCTACACGGACCATGTTTTGCTAGGCATGAAAGCTGAGCTTCACCAGGGTGCGGACCTGAAAAGCATGTTGCTGGCCATCTCATACAGCGTCATGAGACAGCAGTCATGCTACTGGACTGCTAATAGAACAGCTGCAGCTACAGCCTCCTCGGGGAGGTGGTGAGTGCAGCCACCCTATCGGCAGTCATGACAGGTCACGCACTGTAATGACCCATGCATTAACTGACACGGCCGACCACTCCTCCACTTTGTCCTGGTTCTGCCCTCTCCCACGTTGAACAGGTAATGCAGGCTTTTTATTATGCTGGCAGGTTTATTAGATGTTAGTGCAGCTCTGTGCTAATGTCTCCCATGCAGTAAAACCCGCACTAGATGCTTAAATATTCCGCAGCCTGGTACAATCAATGGTGCTAAGCCACCTAGATTACTGTAATGCCATCTATGCCGGATGCAAAGAACAAATCATTAAGAAACTCCAAACTGCCCAAAACACAGCAGCCAGACTCATATTTGGAAAAATGAAATACGAAAGCGCCAAACCCCTAAGAGAAAAACTACACTGGCTCCCACTAGACTAAAAGAACGAATTGCATTCGAAGTTTGCACCCTGGTCCACAAAATCATTCACGGTGAAGCCCTGACCTATATGTCAGACCTCATAGACCTGCCAACTAGGAACATGAATAGATCAGCAAGCACATTTTTGAATCTCCACTTCCCCAGCTGCAAAGGACTTAAATATAAATCCACATATGCATCCAGCTTCTCCTACATAAGCGCGCAACTATGGAACGCACTACCAAAGGCCATAAAAACAATGCACGACCTAACAATCTTCCGAAAACTACTGAAAACCAACCTGTTCAAGAAGGCATACCATAATGAGTCATTTTAAATACTAGACAACTAGACTTTACATGAACTATGCAAAACTGAACTCTTTACACTAGATTGATAATCTTCGTTACTACTATTGAAAGTTACGGAATACGCACTACCACTTCATTCTCATGCAGGAAATGAACTTTCGATAGTTGATTATCTAACTTATTTTATAACTCATTCTATCATTCAGGAACTTCATTGCAATACCACTTTGTATTCTACTTTACCATTTATGTGCCTTAATGCAATACCACTTGTAATTCTCTATCCGGAAATGGCGATCACCATTATGGCATAATGTAAGCCACATTGAGCCTGCAAACTGGTGGGAAAATGTGGGATGCAAATGCAACAAATAAATAAATAAATAAAATAAAATTAATGCAGTTTACTATAATAGCCCCTAAATAGTACTGCTATCTGGACCACTATAATACATACACCCAGGGGCGTATCTGCGTGGGGCCTCAGGGGCCTGGGCCCCCGCAGATTTTGCCCTGGACCCCCCTACCGCCATCAACCCTCCCCCGCTGCCGTTCTTACTTTTGCTGGCGGGGGACCCCAACCCCCGCCAGCCGAGGTCTGCTTCCACCTGCCGCTGCCGTAAAAACTTCTTCAGCCGGCGGGGGACCCCAAACCCCCGCCAGCCACCCCGCGGTGTTTAAAATTCATCTTCGGCCTCCGTGGCCGTGCTGCTGTGATAGGCGCTGTTGAAATCCACTTCGGAGTCTGACGTCGCAGCACGTACAACGTACAACGACGTCAGACTCCGAAGTGGATTTCAACAGCGCCTATCACAGCAGCACGGCCACGGAGGCCGAAAATGAATTTTAAACACCGCGGGACGGCTGGCGGGGTTTGGGGTCCCCCGCCGGCTGAAGAAGAAGTTTTTACGGCAGCGGCAGGTGGAAGCAGACCTCGGCTGGCGGGGGTTGGGGTCCCCCGCCAGCAAAAGTAAGAACGGCAGCGGGGGAGGGTTGGCGGCGGGAGGGGGGTGGAGAGAGTCATTGGTGGTGGTGGGGGCTCGGCGGCAGGGGGGGGCTAAAATGTGCCCCCTCCCTCTGGCTCTGGCCCCCCCTACCGCCGGAGTCCAGATACGCCCCTGCATACACCTAACTCTTTTCTTTTCTCCCCTTATCCAATTTTGTACATCAGTTATTGTATCTGATATCCTGTAATGACAATGCCATAACAGGACTTTGTAAGCCACATTGAGCCTGCAAATAGGTGGGAAAATGTGGGATACAAATACAATAAATAAATAAATAAAATATTTGGCAACCCTCACTATCCAGATAGTGGCCCTGATTATATGTGTTGCATTTAACTGCCACGGTTGCCATTTATATAAAAAAGCTGACTGCAGCTGTTAAGTAGCAGGCCAATTATTTATTCCCTCTTCCCCACCGAAAAAGGAAAATATTGCAGTAGAAAAAAACAAAAACTCAAACAGAAAGTACAGGAATCAAAGAATACAAAAATAGGTCTCATCTAATGCTTTTGTTGTAAGAGTGCCTGTTCTCACGCCGTGCCAGTGGCTGCCATCCAGTGCATCACCGTGGTTTGGAAAGTGATGCATTTACAACTGACGATGTCAGCGTACCTTTCTCTGGAAACAGCCACTGTGAGATTCATGACACTTCTTACTGTACACTGACAAGCAGCAAGGCAGTTATCAATAGGAATCAGGTGGAGGATAAAAAATAAATAACTTCTATTTTTGTTCTTCATTCATCTCCCAGCGATCGTAGTTGACATAACTCATTGCTTAAGTATTTGTGTCAGAAAAATATTCATTGAAAGCATTTTATGGCGCTTTTAAAATTGTTTCAATGGACTGTGACTATGTCCTTTTAAAAGATATGGAATTACAATTGAGGGATTTAAAGAGCTCTGCTCGTACTACAATGCCATAAAGAGTTACCCCTGGATTCTATATATGGTGTCTAGATTTGAATGCCAAAATTTGGGCACGCTCCTTACATCCGTGCACAAATTAATTGGCTAACGAGCCAATTAACATCAATAATTGGGTGCTAATCAACATTTGTGCGCATATCTTGCTGCGCGTTATTCTATAAGGCATGGCGCCTAACTGTAATAGTGCTTAACTCAAAAGGGGGCATGGCCATGGGAGGAACATGGTCATGTCAGTGGCATTCCGAAAAGTTATGAACGTTGTTACAGAATACAGCCTCGGTGTGCCTGACTTGGGCACCAGGTTTCAGCAGACGTAAGTCTGATGCCTACAGTTAGGACCAATTTTTTCCAGTGCCAAAATGTGAGCGTCATTTCTAGAATTCCCCCCTTAGTGTGGGAACCAGTGTGTGCTAACCATCCATATGGGCCTGTGCTTACCGTCTGCCAGCTTGTCAGTGCAAACTAATACCTCTGTTGACTGCCAAATGTTGAATGGGGTGGGAAATGGGTTGGGATTGTGACTTACACTAAACACAGAGGTCATTACGAAATATAGATGGCCTTAACTACTCCACATTATCTCCAAAACAGTTAAGTGGAAACTCTATAAAAGATTTTGCACACACAAAATCAACACTAGGCCGCTCAAAAGCTGGGAGCGAGCTCAGTAATATTCTACAATGTGAATACAGGAACATGCATGTGAACTTTGGTCGTCCCCACGACAGAAAGCAGTTGGGGATGCCCAAAATCGGCTTTCGATTATGTCGATTTGGGCGACCCTGTGAGAAGCATGTCCATCTTCTGATTTGTGTCGAAAGATGGACGTCCTTCTCTTTCAAAAATGAGCCTGCTAGCCTTTGATGATAAGTATGTAGCACATAGAATTCTAAGTCTATTAGTACATCTTTAGTATTGTTACTGGTAATTAGTCTCTGCACCAGGGTAATGGATATTAGATGTGCAAAACTACCGTCATAGAGGGAATAGAGGTTGACTTCCATGTTATTCTCCAGTGTCATGTGAACTTAGGCAGAGATGAGCTCCATAAAGGAGTAACATATGGGATTTGAGAAAGCACTTTGGAGTGGAGCAGTAGCCCAATGGTTAGTGCAGTTGACTGAGAGCCTAGCTCCTTGTGACTCAGAGCAAGTCACTCAGATACAAAAACTTAGATTGTGAGCCTACTAAGGACAGAAAAAGGTACCTGCATATAATCAATGCAAGCTGCTTTGGTTGTAGCACAGAAAGGCATCACATCAAATCCCATTATGCTTTAATTCCCAACAAGTCTCTCACCCTCTGAGAAAGGAACAAGGCAGGCATAGAGAACATTAGGGCTCGTCCATGTCCCATGTGTCTCTCTTCATCATTATAGCTTTGGGGTAGTCACTATGTACCACTGTGAGTGCATGCATACATGTGAGAGGGTGTGGGGAAACATAAGAACAGTTAAACTCTAACTCATTGCCAGAGGATGTGATTCCAGCAGTTATCATATCTGAGTTTAAAAAAGGTTTGGACAAGTTCCTGGAAGAAAAGTCATAGTCTGCTATTGAGAGACATGGGGGAAAGCCACTGCTTGCTCTGGGATCCATAGCATGAAATCTTGCTACTAATTGGGATTCTGCCAGGTACTTGTGACCTGGATTGGCCACTGTTGGAAAAAGGATACTGGGCTAGATGGATCATTGGTCTGACCCACTGTGGCTATTCTTTTGTACTTATGTAACATGAAGTAACTGCAAAGACTTACCAAATTTTAGTAAATATGGCCCTAAGAATTTGATGTGAAATTTGCACCAATTGGATAAAGAGGGTATAACTCTTGAAACAGAGTCTAAAAAGTACTACTAGTCCCATAGAAAGGTATCATCTGTAGTTTGTTTGGAGCCCTTTTTAAGCACTTTATACAAAATTTATATTCAATTTGAATTCTAATCTGCATGAAACTGGGGTTTGTGAAAAACAACTGTCACCCAGCATCTTTGTGAAACTTTACTAACATATAAACATTCCCTTACAATTCTACAAATGTTACTTCCCATATGCATGATGGTTGAATGAATTCACAACACTTCTTTTCTGTAGTGGTGTAGATTGCAAATGTGCTTGCATCAGAAAGGCCTGATATATTTTTAAAACAACACTTTCTTGCATGTACCTAGGCCATCGTCCACACTTGCAATAAATTCTGTACTTGCTAGTCTAATTTTTAGTCCAAGAAGAAAGCATGGATAAGGCAAGGGCATCCCAGCAAATCAATAACAAAGACTTAGTCACACACTCCTAGTCATATATACCCAGAGGAAGTCAATGCAGCTCTGACCTTTTCATGAACTTTCTCAGAGAGTAAAAGATCATTGTGGAGGGCAAAGGTCAGCATTCATGCTGGCCACAAACAAAAATCAGATTTAGACATGACAAGGTTGTATAAAATATTGCTAGCACATTTTTCCAACATCCAAAAGGCAGAATAGCTCCTCTGGAGGACAGGTGCTTTCTAACCCAAAGGTTACCAGATCAAGGCTGTCTTTTGCCTGGCAGCTATTAATAATACTAGGGTGAAAAACAGAAATTTAACAACACTGGAAAAAAACAGACATTTTGAACTAAAATGTATATGGCGCTGAAAAACTGGCACTAATTAAAAATAGCGCTAAACGCAATTAGTTGAGCACCATTTATAGAACTGCAATTGGTGCCAGGATCCGCACCCAATTTGGAGAATTTACACCAACTGAAATCTGGTGTAAATTCTCGCACCTAAATTAGGTGCAGATCTCCTTATTGTGTAACATTACGTGCAAATTCCAGGAATGCCCCTGATCTGCCCATGCTCCATTTATGGCCACACACCCTTTTTGAATCTTGCGTTATCTGCGCCCAAAGATGCATATGCAAATTTAAATTAATGTCAATTAGCACCGATAATTGATTAGCCCCCAATTATCACCACTAATTGGCTTGTTTATCAATTGAATTGCATGCACAAATTGGGTGCCCACTCAAATTTTCGCATGCCATTTTGAGCACTATATATATAATTAGCGTGTTCAAATGGAGGCATAGGCTAGTGATTAGAGCACTTGTTCAAGTCTTCCTGCTGTTCCTTATGATCTTGAGCAGGTCACTTAACCCTCCGTTGTCTCAGGTATAAATTTAGGGGTCCTTTTACTAAGGTTGTATGGCTTTACTGTGGTCTGCATGGCACTTAACATGTGCGCTAAATCCATTAGAATGCCTTAATAAAAGGACCCCTTAAATTGTAAGACCTCCATGGACAGGAAATACATAAGAGTACCTAAATCCGTACAACAAACCTTAAGCTATTACCGGAAAGGTGTGAGCTACATTTAAATAAATCCAAACATGATCAAATAAAGTCCTTCTTGATTATAACAGCCTTTAGGTCTTTAGAAGCCAATGCACCAAAACTGTGTTTAAAAAATGTCCCTGAGAAAATAGTGCATATTTCGTCATATGGTTGTAAATCATTAGTTCTACCATTGTTGCACTAACGTATTTTATTTATTTGCTGCACTTGTATCCCACATTTTCCCACCTATTTGCAGGCTCAATGTGGCTTACAAAATGTTATAACAACATGTACACATTATAGGATAAGAATTTCAGAATATATGATATGCTTGGTGCACAAATGTTATGAAAAAATGTGCAATGAAAAGCTAACCAAGCATGGTCCTTGTGCAATTTATGGGCAATTCTTTAAACTAGGCATTCACATTTACACGCATATTATGCATGCAAATATTTATAATAATTACATATATGTGCATATCAGCACACATATACATGTAAATGTCAATATTATGCCTAAGCACTATTCTGCAGATATCCACATAATTTACATAGTGTGTATCTGCAAGGGAGGTATACACAGGGGTGGGAGAACAGAAGGAAGGAGAAGTGCGCTCATACCAGATCATACTAGTATTTAATAGTGAAACTTAGGTACCTATAGGCGCAGTCTCAAGGAACCTAAATGGAGGCATTCAGATATAGAATAGGTGTGGCGGTGGGCTGGCAACCTCACCCCACTGAAACTATCATGCTTATGGCAGTCCCATGAGGCATTCAGAGCTCGCTGCTTGTGGGCAGGAAGAACGAGAGAGAAAGAGAGTTATAGAATTACCCCCTTTGCACACCAACTCCAAAAACTGAAGCCACCCCTTCTTCCTTCCATCCACCCACCCATTGGTGACAAAAATTACTCTATACCCGATCGCTCCTTCCATGAAAAATGTCCCCTAACTCAATCATCCTCCCATTCTGAACAAAATAACAACAACAAAACACCAATAACCCTGTGAGCTCTCCTTCTATCCCCAGGACTCCTCTCAACAATTTCTAATACCAAGCCAGCTGAATGCGTATCTTGCTATAGATGTAAAAAGACTGGAAGCGGTGCAAAGAAAAGCTACGAAAATGGTATGGGATTTGCGTTGCAGACCATATGAGGAGAGACTTGCTGACCTGAACATGAATACCTTGTAGGAAAGGAGAAACAGGGGTGATATGATACAGACGTTCAAATATTTGAAAGGTATTAATCCGCAAATGAACCTTTTCCGAGACGAGAAGGCGGTAGAACTAGAGGACATGAATTGAGATTGAAGGGGGGCAGACTCAGGACTAATATCAGGAAGTATTTTTTCATGGAGAGGGTAGTAGATATGTGGAATGCCCTCCCGTGGGAGGTGGTGGAGATGAAAACGGTAATGGAATTCAAACATGCGTTGGATAAACACTAAGGAATCCTGTTTAGAAGGAATGGTTCCGTGGAATCTTAGCAGAGATTGGGTGGAGTGTAAATTTTAAGGGGCTTTGATGTTAGCTTCAGAACTTAGTACAAGAACAGTACTGGGCAGACTTCTACGGTCTGTGCCCTGAGAAAGGCAAAGACAAATCAAACTCGGGTATACATGTAAAGTATCACATACCATGTAAAATGAATGGATCTTGTTGGGCAGACTGGATGGACCGTACAGGTCTTTATCTGTCGTCATTTATTATGTTATTATGTATATGCAGGTAGAGTGGAGCGAAGGAGTAGCCTAATTATTAGTACAGCAGGCTTTGATCCTGGCAACCTGGGTTTGATCCCTACTGCAGCTCCTTGTGACCTTGGGAAGTCACCTAGCCCTCCATTGCCCTAGGTACAAAAAAAAAAAAATCAAAAACTTAGATTGTGAGCCGCCTAGGGACAGAGAAAGTACCTGTATATAATGTATACAGCACTGCATACATCTATTAGCACTATAGAAATGAGTAGTAGTATATCACCACATACACATAAAAGTGCTAGATATAGGTATTTATCATGGCAGTCTATAGAATCCCAGCATATACAGACATCTGGGTGTGCCAGAACCTTTCCCTGGCTGCCTCCACATTATGGAACAGCATGCCAGTGAGTATTTGATTAAAAAACCTGTTTATAGTTTAAGAACATGATGCATGCCTGATTAGACCCTTGGGACTGATGATTGACAGTTTAGAAGGAAATAGTTCTGGGTGCTACATAACAATAACAGAAATTCTACTATGTTGTATTTGTCTATGTTTAAAATTTTTATTGTACTACATGGATTGCTTTGCACATTGATTTGGATGGGCCTGGTATTGCCCAGGAAGGTGGTCTATAAATTTTATAAAAGGTTTTGTGCTCTCTACCCCCCCCCCCCCCCCCCCCCCATTTACTAAGCTGTGCGAGTGGCTGCCGCGCAGCAATGCTAACACAGCCCATTCAAAGTGAATGGGCCGTGTCGGCGTTAGCGTATGGAAGCTATCCGCATGGATTAAAAAACAGGGAGGGGGGTTAAGTCTTTTGTAACATAGGGCCTTTACATCACATTTGCCGCACCAGGAATCACTAGCACGGTTTAGTAAAAGGGACCCATAGCTACTTGTTTTACATTTAGCCCCCTTTATAACTTGCACAATATCACCTTCCCTGTACTCTGACTGCCACAGCCAGGGTAGCCTAGTAGAGCAGGATAAGAAGCAGATAAGCCAGGGTTCAAATCCCACTGTTGCTCCCTGTGATCTTAAACAAAGCACATCTCTATAGTAATACTTACCATTTTTATAGGCCAACTGGCCATATGCAGCACCCTGGTGGTAAGCATTCAGGAACAAACTTAAATACAACTAGTTCCTTCTCCAGAGCATGGGAGCCAACTTTTCAAAATGATTGGGGGTGCTACACTCAACACAACTTGGCGTAGGTAAGGGTGGGCTCGGGTGGGCCCAGGCGCATCCACTTTGGGTTCAGGCCCACCCAGTAGCAACACATCTATAATGTGGCTGGCAGGGATTCCCAAGCCCCACCAGCCGAAAACTCCCAACTGTCCCTCCTGCATACCTTTTAAATAGCAGATCTTTGCCTGCAGCAAGCAGCGACTGATACATACTGTTCGCACCGGCCCCGCAGCCTTCCCTCTTATGTATTCCCGCCTATGCGAAAACGTGAAGTTGCATCAGAGGAAAGGCTGTGGGGCCAGCATGAGCAGTGTGTATTAGCTGCTGCTCGCTGTTGGTGAAAATCTGCTATTTAAAAGGTAATCAGGGAAGGGTGGATGGATGCAGGCTAGAAATCACTTGTGGGACAAGGCGGAGTTCTTCTGCCCACCCATCTTGTGCCCAGGCCCACCCAAATTTGGGTGTCTGGCTACGCCCCGTGAATGCTCCCTTCTCAGAGTAATGCTCAATATTGGGGGTGCTTAAGTACCCACAGCACCCACATAGCTAGCACCTATGCCCTAGAGGGGCTTACAATCTCAGTGGGTACTTGAGGCAATGAGAAATAAGTGACTTGCTGAAGATCACAAAAAGAGTGTCAGTGGCAGATATGGGATTTGAATGGTGGCTTTGCTGATTCATAGTCCATTACTCTAACCACTAGAATGCTTCCTTTCTATTGCCACATTGTCAAACAAATTGTAAGTTCTCTGGGGACAGGGGCATACCAAATATATGAGAATGCCACTCAGCTTAAAGTATTACTGAAAATATGTGGGCTAAGTAAAAAAAAAAAAAAGCTACTCTGTGTTTGCTTTTAACATGCTCTTACTGTACTGAGCAGCTGTGCACAATTACCTGCAGGGACATTTCATATAGCTTGCTTTGAAGTATTTTTGAAAGATGATTAACCAGATGAGAATATAGGCGTTTCTTATGCAAAGGCTATTGCATGCAGACACCCATTTGGTTTTCATTTATACCCTGAATTGGCTGGGGTATTTTTTCTTCGTTTAACCAAATTGATTTTCAGAATGCTAGACTGATAAACTATTTCTCAAACACATAACGAGGGCTTATCTAATTAACGTCAGTCATGCCATATGCACACTGTAATTAGTTTATTTAAATACCAAGGACATTGCCTATAGAAGGTGATGCCTATTGAGTTCTTGCTTTTCTGAATTTATTTGCTTCATTGGGATACCTCGTGTGGTTCCAGTGAGTCAGATTTCAGACACACATAGAGATTTGCAACCATTTTTAAAGAGAAGGCTGAAATAAAGATCAACAAAGAGTAAAAGTGATGGTACTTTTATACTGACCCAACTTAGGACCCTGTTTACTAAGGTGCCCTAGAGTTTTTAGTATGTGCTAAAAATGAGCACGCTTTAACTGTCTAGATACCCATTCCTATGGGCATCTACACAGTTAGCGTGTGCTAAAAACGCTAACATGCCTCTAGCTTGGCTTAGTAAGTAGGGCCCTTAAAGTGCTTCTGATTAGCTTTGAAGAGCTATTCATCCATCAGGTGAAAAAAGCAAAATGAAAGGCAACTACCAAAAACTAGTTAGAAATGGGTTATCAGTCCTTTACCAGTTCAAGTAGTACTAGTTTATTTCTTGATATACTGCTATTCAAAAATCAACATTGTGGATGCATACACCAATGGCATCACATTATAAAAGGAGAATGTAGAATGTGAATATAGGATATAGCTGCTTTCCATCAGAAACCCTTATTTTCTATAACATATGTCAACATAGTCAGTATCACAGAACCTATCTAGGGCACTAGGTCCAGACATTCTGTTTGTGTTATCCATTCGAAAAACGTTATGCCTGTAAAGAATGTACACTAAGGGCCTTTTACTAAGCTGCTTGGCTAGTACAGGTTTTACCGTGCAGTAGACATGAGTGCAGACCCATTCGAATGACTACCATGCATTAAAACCAGCCAGCGTGGTTAAAAACAAAAACAAAACAAAACATGCTAACTGCTTAACATGGATAGGGAGGTGTGGCCAACTATGACAGCTAGTGCACAGGTTAGTACCATGTGCTACTGTCATGACTTCAAATGGCGTAGCTGCATGTAACACCACCTCTAGAGAAGGTGTTAAGTACAGCCATGCTAACAGCAGTATGTTGGCCGCTGTGCCATGATGTGCGCTAGTGGTGCAACCTTTCCCTCCCCCCACAGGCATCTCCTCCTGGTACGATCCCCTCCTCCATATAAGGAGGCTTATATAGATTCTTATAAGGAAGGAAGACCCCCTAGCTGTAGTACCATGCGACTACCATTAGGGATCATTGGTGTCATTTTGAAAAGCAGAGTCCTAGGATAGGAGTGGAGGGCAACTGCTCCCATCTTGGGCCAGTAGACTACCAGAGAAACCCCTGGCTAGGTCCTGGAGTGGAGTTTGGGAGGGTGGGGGGGGAAAGTGTTGGACTCTGTGGTGGGACAGGGCTTGTGCTTGGGGTCGACGCTTTGTGATTTGTGGGGGGGGGGGGGGGGGGGGATGGAGGGGAGTGTGCCACCTTGGCAATACATTGTTAATTGTTATTGGGCTGGCAACTGCATTGTTCCTGTATATAACAGGATACCCATGTGGTAAGGATCTATTGGACCTGGGACTTAGAGGAGCACTTTGAAGGTGAGATGTGCTTACCTCTCTGAATGGCAAATCCCTCTCCCCACCCTCCACCAAAAAAAAGAAAGTTAAACCTTTTGAAGAAGCAGCTATTTTACATATATTCTTACAAAGGTATACTGTACATATATATACATACACACATATAGCAGTTGATAAAATCTCAGCATACAGCCCTGCATTGACCACGCAGGCTTTGCACTTACCAGGAGCTTGTTTTTGCACCCAATACATGTAAACCTACCACACTTTAGTAAAAGGACCCCTAAATCAATTTTACATGCATAAAACCTCCAATTTAATGATTTCTGCACATTAAACAATTTTGCATACAGTAATCAAATTTTACAAGTCTTAATTTTTTTTGTTACATTTGTACCCCGCACTTTCCCACTCATGGCAGGCTCGATGCGGCTTACATGGGGCAATGGAGGGTTAAGTGACTTGCCCAGAGTCACAAGGAGCTGCCTGTGTCTGAAGTGGGAATCAAACTCAGTTCCTCAGTTCCCCAGGACCAAAGTCCACCACCCTAACCACTAAGCCACTCCTCCACTCTGAGCAAACCCTGCCCAAAAAGACAGACAATCTGCCAAATGACGAGATGATTTGAAAAAGAACCAAACATTTTTTGCGTTTACACCTTAGGAGCAGCCCTTTCTTCTCCCTTTGGTACAATGGCATAGCTCCCTTTGATGCCCTCCCCTCTCTTCTTAGCCCCTCTGGCACAATGATGTAGCTCTTCCTTGTCACCCACGCTAACCCCAGCATAACAACATAGGCCCCTCCTGTGCACTCCTTTCACTCCCTCCTCCTTTGATATTTAGGTCCCTGTTTATTAAGGTGCACTAGCATTTTTAGTGCATGCTAAAAATTAGCACACACTAACCATGTAGACGTCCACAGAAATATTATGGGCATCTAAACGGTTAGCATGCGCTAAAAATGCTAGCACGCCTCTAACGCGGCTTAGTAAACAGAGCCCCTAGTGAAGTGCTACAAGACAGCATAATTCATAATTCAGTGGCCATGACAGTGGCTTTAAATCCCTCCCACCAGGGAAGAAAGGGGGAGCTCTAGAATGGTGAGTGCCCATTCTGAAGGGATAAGATAGGATTATGTTTTGGGTAACCTCTGAAGGGATTATGTTATTGCTCTAGGATGAGTTTTTGAATGATGAGGCTCCATCAGATGAAGAGTGTGAGTCTGTGAGGAAAATGAGATGGGGGCTTGGAAATATGAGGAGGAGGCTTTATTGTGTTTTTATGGAGGGGTTGGTTTGGGATGGAGTCATCTGCAGGAGGGTAGGACTTCAGTTTTCATACTCAGGGGTACCTTGGGGAGGGAGCTTCTTTCTTTGATACTTGGGGGCCTGCCAGGGATAGGAGGTTATTTCTTTGAGAAGTTGAGGGTAGACCTTGGGGGAGGATTCATACCCCCCCCCCCCCCAATATTTAAAGGCAGGAGAGAGGGCAGGATCTCACAGTACCATGGTCAGTAATGCATGGACAAGAAAAATATTGTGGTAATTCACTAAACTGTTGTACTCAATGCCCACAGTTTAAAGAGCACCCAGGAAACTAAAGAGTGTTAAAACTATGTGATCTAGAAAACAGACCCATAAATTAACTGTGGATTGGGCGTAGGCAAACTAGGCATGTGCCTAGGATCCAGATGTGTAGGAAGGGAACTGACAACTGGCTCTTAAGGCACGTTTTTGCGCTGGTAAGAGTTGGGGGAAAGGGGAAACAGAGCCATCGCTGCCCACAGAGGTTTGTCTATTCTCCTCATCTCCTGTACATTGTCTTCAGATGAAAGGAGTCAGCAAGCAGCATTTCTTAACTGTTGCTTCATCCTCTGCAGTCAGAATCAAGCGGGGTCCTGTTCGTGGGATTTTTGTTTTTACTTATTTTTATTAAATTTCAGCTACATTCCACACCATAAAACAAAGGTATTCATACAGTAGTTAATTCCACAACTGGTAACTCCCAAAACAGGAAACCTGACACACTTTTTTGCCTAGGGCCCACCAAGGGCTAATCTTGCCTTGGTTCTGGGTACCCTGCGGTTTAATACTGAGGAGAACGTGTATTTCAGGATGCAGTGAAGACAGTCTAACAAGACACACTGTCAATAAAATACAATGATAGCAAGCTGTTTCAGCCCTGAAACTACTGCAGCAATATAACCCTCAGTGGCCTCCTTTATGTGAACATTTTATTTTTCTTTGCACAATGGCTGACATGGGAACTATCATCTGCCCAATAGAGCAGCTTATGTTTGTTCAGGAAATGGTTAAGTTACCGCAGGTCACCTCTCTTGCTTCATGGAAATGCTTTGATTTCTCTTCCATACCAAAACAGTTGGGAGCTCATTTGTTTTACTAACTACTCCCACTGGAGCAAGAAACTCAAGACTATCCTTTTTTATGTATTTATTTAGTTTTTAAATTAAAGTTAACTCCGCACATGACTTTGTTAGAGCAATCTTTTGCTTTTCAAAACGAGGATCACCATTCAAATTTCATCAGATCTATATATGTAAATTAATTGCTGTGAGAGACATTAGTGAACAAAGATTATTTCATTAATTTGAGTAAAAGCATCTGGGGAATAATTTAAAACATTTAATCTAGACATTTCCAATTATTGCTATATTCATGGGTGTTAAATACAGGGTGAGGAAAAAAAAAAGTAACCCCCTAGAGTTATTTGCTGTTTTCTCAGCAACCACTTGGAATTTCAATGTGAAATTTTACAGCTTTATTTGTTGTTACTGTCTACGGTTATGTGATAACCCATAGCCAGTTAAATGCTGAATGTTGGACTCAACCAGCTATGCGGCAGCTGGCTCTGCAAAACTGGATATTGGATACTACTACTACTACTACTACTATTTAGCATTTCTATAGCGCTACAAGGCATACGCAGTGCTACCCAAGCCCTGAAGCCTGGACAGTGCCCAGCATTGAATATGCAGCAAAAAGTTGAGTGCCAGCGGCTGAATATCAATCCCCTAGGTTTTTACTGTACGAAATACTAGTGCAGTTAGGCAATAAGGTATAATCACTTGCTTGCACCTAGATGTATCCATGTATAATTTATGCATGCACATGTGCATTCCACTTAAACTGCACCGTTGTGCATGCCCACTGAAAAATATGCACCATCAAAGAATGAAGTGTACTTGTCCACTAGTCAGTATTCTATAAAATGTCATTTATGTGAATGCCTTCATGCTACCTAAAACTAGGGGGCTCCTCACAGCCCCAATAGAGCCAAACATCAGCACTTCTACATGTAAGTGGCACCCAAAGATAAGCACCAAAATGATGCTCAATAACTGCAAATTCTATAAAGGCAGTTCTGCACAGAGCTATTTATTTAACAAAATTTATAGCCTGCACATCTAAACGGGTTACAATAAAACAAGCATAATCATAATCACAAACACAATTAAAACAACAACATAACCAATCAAAGAAAACCCCATGATCCCAAACCTCCCATCTAAAAACCATACAAAACAGGAAAGCCTTCAATTGTTTTCTAAACAAAGGCAAGGAGGAAATTTGGCACAAGGTTAAAAGACAAGCATTCCACAATCTAGGACCAACATCAAAAACAACCAGAGAGCGAACCACCTGTAAACGAACATCATGAAAGAACTTCCAACAGATCTTGAGCCTGACAGTGAAGAGATCGTACAGGACAATACACTCGCAGTTTCTGAAGTATGTGAACCGAGGTTTGGACTGTTGATAAAACATAGGGTATGTTCAATAAATTAATAGAATGTTTGGAATGAATCTACATCAGAATAGCACAAGTTCCTGAAGAAGCCACACTGGGTGAAACGGTGGCCCCATTGAACTTAAGTGCTGTATTTACAAACACTGTTAATTGTTCTTGTTTACTATTTAAATCACTAGATTGAAGCATAAGTAAAGGTTTTTGCACATTTTCAAAAAAAAGAGAGGCGTTTTATGGTGACCGATGAAAGAAATTATGAACCAGCACGATATTTATGAAGTTGGTCATGTCCGTGGGTTGCTTCCCAAGGATATCTGAGGTCTCCTTTTCTCCTTAAAAATTAAACTTTGGAACATATGAGTTATAGGTGTTTCACATTTAGTTTGATATTGTTTTACTTTAATTTAACACCATTTTGGATGTTGCACTATTAATAGAGTGTCATACAACCCACACTTCCTTCCCCCTCCCCCAGTGACTCCAAAGAAAAACGAACACCACTCAGTAATCCCCATATAAGGGAGGATTACATTACCATTAAATGAGCCTGGCAAAATGCCCAGGGCCATCCAATTGTAGTGGCCACTGCCTTCCTCCCCTCTTCCCCCTCCCCCCACCTACATGCCCAGGTCTGGCTGTCTTTCCACCCTTCCCTCACCTTGGCTTCGGCATCTATCTACCCATGTCCCCCCCCCCCCCCCCCCCCCATCCTCCACCTGCTACAGTGGCTGGGACACAACAGAGGCAGCGCTGAAAGCTGCTCTCTGTCTGGTGGAACCTTTCCTCTGCTGCATCCCACCTCTCTGCTGCAACTTCCTGTGGGTGGGTAATGGCAGAGGAAAGGCCCCACCGGACAGAAAGCAGCTTTCACTACTGCCTCTGCCATGACCTGCTGCATCATTTGGAGGACTGGCAGGGGGACATGGCTAGACAGATGCCGGACTGTGCAGGTGCATGGGAGAGGGGGACAGCAGAGGAAATACAGAGAGAGAACAAGAGAGACTGGAGCAAAAGAGAAGAGGGAAAGAGAGAAAGAGATGCTGGACCACCTGGGGAGTGGATAAGCTGAGGGAAAAGACAGAAAGAGACCTGGACAAAGGAGAGGTGGAAGAGAGGGGGCAGATGCTAGACTGGGGGAGTGGAGGGAAGAGAGAGACAAAGACAAACTGGACTGGGGTAGAGGCGCTGGCCCAATGGAGGGAGGGATATAGAGATACCAGTCTACAGAAGGTACCTTTAAATCTAGACTGAAAGCCCACCTCTTTAACATTGCTTTTGACTCGTAACCACTTGCCTCCACCTACCCTCCTCTCCTCCTTCCTGTACACATTAATTGATTTGATTTGCTTACTTTGTTTTTTGTCTATTAGATTGTAAGCTCTTTGAGCAGGGACTGTCTTTCTTCTATGTTTGTGCAGCGCTGCGTATGCCTTGTAGCGCTATAGAAATGCTAAATAGTAGTAGTAGTAGTAGTAGAAGGTGGGTGAAGAGTCAGGGAGCCACAGGAGGAAGGGAAGGGAGATGAAAGAAGCCAGCCATGAGAAACAGGGACACAGATGGGAGACACTAAACAGGATGGATAGAGACATAGAAGAAAGATGGATGGTGGACCTAGAGAAGAAATGTCAAAAGAGAGAGTTTAAAAATAAACAAAACAGAAAAGCAGATGAGACACTAGGATAAAAGCAATGCTCACACAACAAAGGTAGGGGGAAAAGTATTTTTTTCTGAATGTATTAATTGCAGTATGTCAGCTTTGAGAAATGTACATCGTTCACTCCCCCCACCACCACCACTACCATGGGGCTATAGGGAGACCCATCTCAATTTTTGCACCCGGAGCTCATTCAATCCTAGCTACTCTACTGTGGAGAGCCATGCATGGGCAGATCTGCACCTACTTTACAAGAGGCTGCACATTAAAAAAAAAAAAAAAAAACAATGGGAATTCTTCACGTCCTGACCTGTATGTCTGAATTTCCAACTCCATATCATTTCTAAAAAAGGGCTCCATACATATAGCGCAATTTGTATAAAATATCCTGATTTTGGAATAATATATAGCCAGACTTTTGTCACAGCACTGAGCATCTTATTTGAACATTAGGCTCTAAATACTTCTCTTCCTTTCATAACTGCAAGTGCACACAGAACACTGCGACATGGAAGCACACATTTTTCCTAGTAATACCATGAGAGCAAAGAAGGATCTAGCAGTCACGGTCTAATTCAGCCAGAATGGTGAAGCTCAGGGCAAACAGTCCCATGTAAACTTTCCGTAATGAAGCCTACATGTAGAGAAGGGACTTGATTGATTAGAAATGTGGGTTACAACTGTTACCTAAATATTGACTACTATTCCATAACGCACGAACCAAGATAAATTAATTTGACTGCTGGGACAGCTCAGTCAATGTCAGTAAGACCAGGGCAAAACAGTTCTGTGTGCCTAAGGGTCAGCAGCGTAGCACACAAGTGTTATACACCACAGTAGTCCAAAGTAGACTTGAAGCTACTGCAGCAATTTATCTGTTTATAGGAAGCTTAAAAATGATAGCTTTCTTGAAAAAAATGAAAAGCAAAATCATGCCTTTGTTTTAACAATTTCAAGGGGCACTAAGTTCACCAGAAGCATTCTGCAACACCGATGCTTAAGTACACCAGACAGTACCTAGTTGTTAACCTCTTAGAACCCAATCAAAGCAGTGTTGTGTGACATGACACTTTATTAATGAAGGCTTTAATGTGGTCTACGACTGCAGTGAAACACAAAAACTTGCAATAATTTATCACATTTAGTATTTTAGCAAATACATTTTTAAGGCTAATGTGTGTATGTTATTACCAAACGCTAATGACATAGATGCATTGCGCCACTTCTCAGATCTTTATTATCATTCCTGTTTCTATTATTCCGCTTTTATTTCAAGTATATGCCTTATCTTTTAAAACCATACGCTTTGAATATTCCGCACAAAATCTGACTTTAAAGGTAAATACTCAGCAGGCCACTGAACTCAGTTTTATGGATCATTTATCTGTATGACTTCACCAGGCGATGTGCTCAACTGGAAACACTGAAAACACCAGTATAACTTTTTTTTACAGATAATTTATTCCTATAAAGCTATTCCTACAATTTCTGCATTCAGGGTTGAATGCATAGGTTGAATGGATAGCAGCTGAATTTCATCACTCTAGATAATTTTCTGCCTCATACTTGAGCTGCCTCAAATCCTGTCTCATTTTAGCTTCATTAATTTGACCACATACAGTTACAGTTTATTAATTTACTGAATGTAAGAACATAAGAATAGCCATACTGGGTCAGACCAATGGTCGATCTAGCCCAGTATCCTGTTTCCAACAGTGGTCAAGCCAGGTCATAAGTACCTAGCAGAAATCCAAATAGTGTCATCATTCCATGATACCAATCCCAGGGCAAGCAGTAGCTTCCCAGTGACTGTATCAATAGCAGGAGTTTTCCTCCAGGAACTTGTCCAAACCTTTTTTAAACCTAGATACACTAACTGCTCTTACAACATCATCCAGAAAAGAGTTCCAGAGCTTAGCGATTCGTTGAGTGAAAAAATATTTACTCCTATTTGTTTTAGAAGTACTTCCATGTAACTTCCTTGAGTGTCTCCTAGTCTTTGTACTTTTGGAAAAAGTAAAAAATTGATTTACTTCTACTCGTTCTATATCACTCAGGATTTTGTAGACCTCAATCATATCCCCCCATATCTATCTCTTTTCCAAGCTGAAGAGCCCTAACCTCTTTAGCCTTTCCTCATATGAGGCTAATACATATAGCAAAGCAGGTTACAATTATAATAAAATCAAACATGAAAAGATAAAAGCACACTCACAACAGGTTACACAATCTTATGCAACATCCCCCAAACACATTATAATTTCTCACCAAAGGCCATAGTAAAAAAAAAAAAAAAAGGCTTTAAGAAGACATTTAAACTGACCCACAGACCTTTCATCTCTCAGGTATCCTGGAAGTTCATTCCAGAGCACTGGACCAATCACAAAAAAAGCCCAATTTCTTGCTCTTGACAAATGAGCCTCATGCAGACCAGGCATTTGCAGTCTATGGACAATAACCTTTCAACAAAAGCACTTCAGCAGTCAGCATCTGCTGCTACCACATCAGTGTTTTTGAAAATAAACCTTAGTATTCCATCAGTTTGTCCGGTCAACTTTAGAATTTACCTGGATGAATTGTTACTGTTAAAATTCTCACCCTGAGGCAAGATGGCAGCCTGAAGGGAGTAGAGAGAAGTCGCTCTTAAACTCACCTCTGCCTTCCTGGAGAATTGAAGACTTTTTCCTTTCCCTTATGCCTAAGAGGAGGGGCAGACAATGCGCTAGCTCCGTGGCGCCAGTTTTGCCCATGGTGGGGGCGTTGGACCGCTTCTTCGGTCCAGGAACAATACTGGGATTGGCTTCGCTGCTGGAAAGCGTAGGGAGAGGTCTGCTACGCTCCCAGCCAGAAGCAGAGCTATCGCTCAGTCCTGAGGTACGGAAACCTCCTCCTCTGCCAGCAGAAGCACCAAGAAGGGACCATGAAACCCTTAGTCCCCAAGAGGCGACGGGGCTTCCTGGCATGGGTGCTAACTGGTGTAATGCAACGCCAGGCACTCCCGCACCAACTACAGCGGGTTACAACAGAGAGAGTGCTCTTGATAAAAACAACGTGACGAGGGAAACACAGCCGTCAAAGGATCCTGCAGATGAGTTTGGCTTATTAAGTCTTTTTTGCCCAAAAAACCTGTTACAATTACTTTAGACACTATCTGGGAGGCTTTAATAGGCTTAGAAACTTCTTTTTCACAAAAGCTTATTTTCTTAATTCAGGAATCTCAAACACTATCGGGAAAAATACGTGAAATAGAAGAATAGATTGCCACATTGGATAAAGAGATTGGAAATAATTCTAAAAATATACAAAACTGTCAACAAATCCAAGTAAACTTGATAAAAGAGAATATGTATCTTCAGAATAAGATTGAAACCCCGGAAAACCAACAACATTCTAACACAATGAGATTAATAAATTTTCCAAAACAAGTTTCAATTGCTCCTCTTATAACTTTCAGTGAAGGGCAACGAAAATGATAGCGGGGATGGGAAGACTTCCCTATGAAGAAAGACTAAGGAGGCTAGGGCTTTTCAGCTTGGAGAAGAGATGGCTGAGGGGAGACATGATAGAGGTATATAAAATAATGAGTGGAATGGAACAGGTGGATGTGAAGCGAATGTTCACGCTTTCCAAAAATACTAGGACTAGGGGGCATGCGATGAAACTACAGTGTAGTAAATTTAAAACAAATCGGAGAAAATCTTTCTTCACCCAACGCATAATTAAACTCTGGAATTTGTTGCCGGAGAATGTGGTGAAGGCGGTTAGCTTAGCAGAGTTTAAAAAGGGGCTAGACGGTTTCCTAAAGGATAAGTCCATAAACCACTACTAAATGGACTTGGGAAAAATCCACAATTCCAGGAATAACATATATAGAATGTCCGTACGTTTGGGAAGCTCGCCAGGTGCCCTTGACCTGGATTGGCCGCTGTCATGGACAGGATGCTGGGCTTGATGGACCTTTGTTTTTTTTCCCAGTGTGGCATTACTTATGTACTTATGTACTTAACTGAAATTCTGAAGATTCCAGATCAGGCATATCCTCCGATTTCAAAAATGTATTATTTGTTACCCTATGTAAAAAAAAGGAATCTGTGCAAGAAGTAGGGATGGAGTTGCCTTTTGAGACTTTGGACTTGAATATAACTCAAACACTTGAAGATGATAATATGGGTTTAACAACAGCAACATTAATAGTGACTTTCATATTACACCCTGATAGAGACTGGATACTGAAACAATTTTTCCTCCATAGAGAACAATTGTTCTTGAATTGTAAAGTTAGAATGTTCCCAGATGTCTCTAAAGTAACTCAAAGGAAACGTCAAGAGGTTTTTAAATTACATCCCAAAATTTTAAAATTGGGCACTCTTTTTTGGTTAAACTTTCCCTGTAAGTGTGTATTAAAGCTAAACTCAACTAAGTATGTATTTTTTGATTCTAAACAATTAAGTTCCTTCTTAGATTCCAAGATTGCTGGGACACCTGGGTCACAGCTAAGAGCTGTAATCACTTCTACTCTGTAATTAGTAGCAATAATCCTGGAATCTTCTTTCATGCCCTCTAATCCTTATCGGTAGAGTTTTCTTTACTATTTCCACTAAAATTGTGAAATGCCTCCTTCATTGTGGACTATAGATGAGTAAATTGATAATGTGATATTAAGTATCTGTAATAGAATTTGCTTTGATAACTGTCATCTTTTCTGTTTTCAAGAAGTGTGCTTGAATTAATTTGTAAATGCTTAAAAAAAAAATCCCACTCTGGCTACTACCTAAGGGGGCCTTTTACAAAGCCGTGCTAGCGTTTTTAGCTCACTGTAAAAATCAGCTGGCGGTAAGCACTGAGACACCCATAGGAATATAATGGGCATCTCAGCATTTACCACTCCAGTTGATTTTTACCATGAGCTAAAAACGCTAGTGCGGCTTTGTAAGAGACCCCCTAAGTTTTATCCTGAGAATTGTTATTCAATTAAAATTTAACTGGTAATCTTGGTGAGGAGTTGGAGGTATTCCAGAAACGTGGAGGGGCACAATCGAACGGCATTGGCCAAATAGCTGGCCGGCCATCTTCGGGGCTGGCACCGCAAGGGGGCGAAGCCAACCCTATTTTCAAAATACGGTTGGAGCTGGCTAAATTGATCGCCGGGTGTAGAGGAGATGACCAGCTTCGTTTTTCAGCCATAATGGAAACCGGGCCTGGCCATCTCAAACCCAGCGAAATGGAAGGCATTTGGTTGTGGGAGGAGCCAGCATTTGTAATGCAGTGGCCCCCCTCACATGCCAGGACACCAACCGGGCACCCTAGGGGGCACTTCTAAAAATTAAAAAAAAAAATAACAATAGCTCCCAGGTACATAGCTCCCTTACCTTGTGTGCTGAGCCCCCCCCCCAAATCCCCCCCAAAACCCACTACCCACAACTTTACAACACTACCATAGCCCTAAGGGGTGAAGGGGGCACCTACATGTGGGTACATTGGGTTTGGGGGGGGGGGGGTTGGAGGGCTCCCACTTACCACCACAAGTGTAACAGGTAGGGGGGGATGGGCCTGGGTCCACCGGCCTGAAGTGCACAGCACCCACTAAAAACTGCTCCAGGGACTTGCATACTGCTGTCAGGGACCTGGGTATCAAAAACTCAAAAACAAAGAACCAAGACTCATTATCTGCTTTAAGTCCAGGCTAATAGCACTCCAAATTCAAAATTCTGCTCTTCAATACAGACAGAAATATCACAAATACCTTTTTTTAGCCTTTTTATAAATATATGTGTGTGATAAAGGGAGCCCTCAGCCAAAACACCACTTTCTTTTGTAAAAAGGCAATGTGTTTCGTTGCCAAGTGGTATAGCACTTCATTCATCGGGCCTCCCTTTTATTTTATTTCTCTATATATGACCTGAGTATGACATTTCAGGCTGGCATAGAGGCTGGAAAAAAAGTTGTTTTCTTTTTTTTGGGTGGGAGGGGGGTTGGTGACCACTGGGGGAGTAAGGAGAGGTGATCCCCGATTCCCTCTGGTGGTCATTTGGTCAGTTGGGGCTCCTTTCTGAAGCTTGGTCGTGAAAAAAAAGGGACCAAGTAAAGCCGGCGAAATGCTCGTCAAGCCTGGCTTCTTTTTTTCCATTATCGGGTGAAGCCGGCCATCTCGTGAGCATGCCCCTGTCCCGCCCCCGTCCTGCCCCAATCCTGCCTTCACTACCCTACCGACACGCCCCCTTGACGTTTGGCCGGCTCCGCGACGGAAAGCAGTTGGCGCCGGCCAAAATCGGCTTTCGATTATACCGATTTGGCCGGGTTCAGGAGATCGCCGACCATCTCCCGATTTGTGTCGGAAGATGGCCGGGGATCTCTTTCGAAAATGAGTTGGACATTGCACCAACCAGTTAAATCTGGTTGGAAAAACTGCTGCTGTCTTTATCAGAATAACTTTGAAGTGACAATTTCATCTGCTCAACTGAATTCCAGTTAAAGATAAAAATAATTAGATAAGGTATCTCGTTATCTAGGTATCCCAAAGCTGAAAATTGACCTCTGAGTTTTCTGACAATACGTAGCAATTGACATTTTTAAAAATGGAATCTACCACATTGAAATGTTTTTGTAAAATCACTTCCAAAGGTTCAAGGAAGCTCACTCTGTAAGACTAGACCAACCCCCCTGTTTACTAAGCCATTCTAGCAGCTACCGCGAGGCAATGCCGACACGGTGCAGTCAGAGTGAATGGGCTGTGTCATTATTAGCGCACTGAAGCTGCAAATGCGGCTTAGTAAACAAGGGGGCTAGAGTGTAGCTCAAATTATACCTACAGCCACAGTTAGAAGGCAAGACAACCCATTATAACTAGGAATGTGCATTCATTCGAAATAACAAAAGAAACATCAACAACATTACCCAGGTTATTTCATATCATTGGCAAACAAAACAGAGCAGAAAAAAATATTAAGGGGTCCTTTTACAAAGGCTTGTAGTAGTGTTGGTGCGGGTTTTGGGCGCGCGCCGATCTATTATTAAGCACACCTGTAAAAAAGACATAAGTACATAAGTACATAAGTAGTGCCATACTGGGAAAGACCAAAGGTCCATCTAGCCCAGCATCCTGTCACCGACAGTGGCCAATCCAGGTCAAGGGCACCTGGCACGCTCCCCAAACGTAAAAACATTCCAGACAAGTTATACCTAAAAATGCGGAATTTTTCCAAGTCCATTTAATAGCGGTCTATGGACTTGTCCTTTAGGAATCTATCTAACCCCTTTTTAAACTCCGTCAAGCTAACCGCCCGTACCACGTTCTCCGGCAACGAATTCCAGAGTCTAATTACACGTTGGGTGAAGAAAAATTTTCTCCGATTCGTTTTAAATTTACCACACTGTAGCTTCAACTCATGCCCTCTAGTCCTAGTATTTTTGGATAGCGTGAACAGTCGCTTCACATCCACCCGATCCATTCCACTCATTATTTTATACACTTCTATCATATCTCCCCTCAGCCGTCTCTTCTCCAAGCTAAAAAGCCCTAGCCTTCTCAGCCTCTCTTCATAGGAAAGTCGTCCCATCCCCACTATCATTTTCGTCGCCCTTCGCTGTACCTTTTCCAATTCTACTATATCTTTTTTGTCAAAAATGGATGCGCGGCAAAATAAAAATTGCCGCGTATCCATTTTGGGTCTGAGACCTTACCGCCGGCCATTGACCTACTATCTCCACTGTATGCAAATCCCTCTCATGAATATTCATTGAGAGTATACTGAAAACCTGATCTGTTCACAACCCTCAAGTACTGGGAGTAAAGATCAAAGCATTAAGGCTTTTTGTAACTTTCAACCATAAAAGAAAACAAATTAGTACTAGGATAATTTTGGTATGCACCTTAATTGCAACAATTCTGAAATTCTTACTCCGTTAATATGATTGCCATGATATTCTTATGCACCTTATCTGTTATCTATATTCTGATTTTCTTATTCCATCAATGTGATTGTTGTTGTATTATATTGTAAGCCACATTGAGCCTGCAAATAGGTGGGAAAATGTGGGATATAAATGCAGCAAATAAATAATCTCTTATTTAATCTATACAGGAAATAAATCTGTATTTATGTAAGTGTCCCACTGTAGATTTCTTGGAATATCTCATTGGTAATTGTACACTTGGATTTTATAAATCTAGTAGTGGAGGTACGGCCATTGCAAAGGGAGTGTGATACTGCATCCAATCTGATTTTGAGGCAAATGAACCGCTAAAGCACCCTCAAGAACTCCTAGGTACACATCTTGTGCTTACTCAGTAGTTTTGCGGAGATTGTGTGGCAACACCGGTAATTGGGAAGCAAAGCTAGTGCTGGGCAGACTTCTACGGTCTGTGCCCTGAAAATGGCAAGGAGAAATCAAGGTCAGGTGACATATAAAGTATCACATATAATGAGTTTATCTTGTTGGGCAGACTGGTTGGACCGTACAGGTCTTTATCTGCTGTCATCTACTATGTTACTATCAAACGCCACAATGTCATTGGTCAGATAGATGAGCTGTTGCAGGTGGGGAGCCGATGTTTACTGAGCCAAAAATAGCCGTTGACCTCATTCTGGATGAGAGGATGGTACCTGCAAATTGTTTTGTTGCATTTGTTCATACTGTGTCCAAATGCATGAAGAACAAACATACAAATATACAGAGTATCTGTCAAGAACCGGATTTATTCTAAAGCTACTCAGTATGCAGAGTCTGTTAGAGAAAATGCAGGATTCATGCTTCCACAGGCCGACTTTAAGTGAAGAGCAGTAACAGTATTAATGTGTCGTAACCTGTCAGTGAACTCTGTATCTAATATCATATAGTTATGCGTTTACCATCAATCAGAAGTGAACAGACTCTGGACAATTCTTACAGCACTGCCTCAAAAATCTAATTGTGCCAAAGCTGCATTAGTTTTGAACATTGCTTTTTATCTGTCACAGGCCTTTGGCCTACTCCATAACCTTTTATTGTTTGGCTTATTGCATTAACTTTCCAAAAAAAAGGAGGCTACATCAAAGAGATCTCCTGCATTATATCATTGGCTCACATACAGCATCTTAGCTGACAGTTTCATAATGCTTTACATTTGGATAAATATTATTAGGCCATATGCCACAATCTGAACTCCTGAACTACTGAAAGGCAACCTGGATCAAGGGGACCAGTAGCATTTGAAATTCTGCTTTTCTTTGGAACGATGGAAACAGGAGGACAGATTATATTATTGCAGTGCAGATGGGCCAATACAAGAAAAGTTATTCAGAAAATGGAGACTAAATCTGACAGCAGGGCATTGGAGTTGTTGTGAAATCAGCTTTTGTACTTTTGTCTGTCTATACTGTATCTCCCAGATTCTATAAAGGTTGCCCAAATTTGGGTACCTAAATTTGGGCACGGATCCCAGATCCACGCACAAACTAATTAGTTAATAAGCCATTAGCAATCAATTATTGATGCTAATTGCCACTCCTAAGTCTCTTCCCCTTTTTTCACTGATGCCTAGCCTCCTTCCCTGATAGCCCCATAAAGTTACCTGCACATTTGCCAACATTGGATGTTACCACCACCACCGGTGCCTGCGGGATTGCACCTCATCTTCCCCCTCTCAGTGGTGTGATTTCTTGCTGCTCTCCTTCCATACGACCAGCCACATCTACAGAAACAAGGCAATACTCTACCAACCATGTCAGGCTGCTCCTGGCTAATGTATCCAACTGTGCCTCTTAGAACTACCCCTGATATGGGTGAGAATCTCTTACAATCCTCCTGTGAGAACCATAATGCAGCTGGAACCCTAACCTGCATGGCCCCCAGGGCCACTTATTGCTGCCCTCTGTTCCCCAGGCTGTGGCAGAAGTCTTGTGAGGTCACCGCTTGAATTCTTGGCAGCCATTTAGAAGCAGCTCTGGGAGCCAGAGGTCTGCGGCAGCACTGGGTAGGAAAGAGGGGGCTCTTTTCTACCCCGAAGAGGACACTAGACCACCAGGCACGATAAGGGAGGGGAGGGGATATGGATGGAGTAAAAAAGGTGGGTGGAGGGAGGCTGGAAAAAAGATTGGGGAGGGAACATACATAGGGGGAGAGGGAGGGAATCTGGCTTTCTTGAAGGGGTCAAGGTGCAGTACAGGAGCATGGTGGGGGTGTGGTGGGGGTATGGTGGGGTGTGGCGGGTGTGTTGGGTGTCCTCTTTTTTTATCAAGCAAAAATGGTATCCCTACTGGAATCAGAAAAGCCAATGCAAGCATTTTCAGCTGGCTCAGTATCAACTTGCATGACCATTGCTGGCTCTGGCTAGGTCTTATGTGCTGGCAGCCAACAGCATCAAACAAGATTATACCCCAAGGTCACCTAGCCTCTAGCCACACCAGCACATGGGCACTTGAGGGGTTGCCTCTGGTGCAGTCTCCCATCTGCAGTCACGTGAGTGCCAGGTCAGTCACAAGATACAGCAACAGATGAGGTAAGAGGGAGCTGCCCAGTGGGTGGGGAAGTGTCCTCAGGAAGAGTACTTCTGGCAGCTTAGAAGACCACCATGGGGGATTTAAACAGTTCCCTCGAGAACGCTTTAAAAATGGGCTGGGGAAGATAAAGGAGAAGGAGAGACAGGGTGAGTCAAAGGGGAAGAAAATAAAGATGAGGAGTTGAAGAAGGAAGGGGAGGCAGTTCAGGCCAGAGGTAGACCTATGTGGGGAAGGCCCTGTGGGTTCTGACCAAACTTACCTTACTCCATGGTGACTAACAGGAATGGAAATTAGGCTGAGCCACCTGGTTCACTCTTATTTTTGTCTCCCACCTGCATCCTATCTTCTGGCTTGTCAGATCCCACCTTTGGCCTTCCCCTTCACCCAGGTGCCCAGTGGCGAGTGGCTACCACTCATCCTTTAGGAAGAAGAAAAGGGAAAGAAGCAACATGGCATGGTTATTCTCACCTTCCTGGGCACTGCAGCTCAGGGACTTCCTTTTCTCAGCCTGGTGATATAACCATAAGGCTCCTCCTCCAGGTTAAAACAAGTCAGTATCTAAGAACTTGCATCCCCCAAAATATATTTTAGTAGTGTTTTCATGGGATTTTGGGAGGGACGGGTTGAAGATAAATGTCTCCCTATCTCTTACATCACATGTGTAATTAGCCCTTTGAGAAGTGTAATTGTAAATCACCATGTTTCTGTTTCAGAATTTGCACATCTGGAGATAACATCTTGTAAAGTATTTTATTTACGCTTGTGATTTGATGTATCACGAACTTTATATCTTACTTCATTAAACTTTACCAAGAGGCTGAGTTGAGTTTTTGCTAAGGAAAGATGTGAGGCAGTAAATCAGGTCTTCCTGCACATGCAACACAATATTTTGAGAACAAAAGAAATTCTTTACATGTTTTAACAATATCACCCAACTAGTCTTGTGTATGTGTAGAAGTGCAGTGTCTACACACACTTAAAGCTGCAGATACTGTTCTGACATTAATCTAATTTAACAATTATGCTTATTGTCGTTTGAAATAATCCCCTGATTCTATAAATTGTGCCCAAATTTGGGCACCCAAAATTGTATACGATGCTAAGATCCACTTGCAAATAGATTAGTTAATGAGCCATTAGCATTCAATACTTGGCTGTTAACAGTCAATTATTGAAGCCAATTGGCTTTAATTTGGATTTGCATGCAGATCTGGCTGACACGATTCTATAAACATTTCGCAACCTGATACAATCAATGGTACTAAGCCATGTAGACTACTGCAATGGAATTTATGCGAGATGCAAAGAACAAACCTTAAAGAAACTTCAGACCGCTCAAAACATGGCAGCTAGGCTTATTTTTGGAAAAACGTGATTTGAAAGTGCAAAACCCCTTCACGAAAAACTACACTGGCTCCCAATCAAAGAACGCATTGCTTTCAAAATATGCACTCTGGTTCACAAAATTATCTACGGTGAAGCTCCGGGATATATGACAGACTTGATCGACCTACCAACTAGAAACACATCTGAATCAACACGAACGTACCTAAATCTGCATTACCCAAGCTGCAAAGGACTCAAATACAAATCAACTTACGCGTCCAGTTTTTCCTACATAAGCACACAACTGTGGAACGCATTACCAAAAGCCTTGAAAATTATGAAGACCACCTAAACTTCCGGAAAACACTAAAAATGAACCTGTTTAAAAAGGCATACCCTACTGATCCAACATAAATGCCTGATCTTTGCAACACAACAAAACTAAAGAACGTAATGAACAGAACACAACTCTTCCATTGTACGATTCCCTAGTGTGTCTGTGCCACATGAATGTTATCTTACCACAACATTACTATGTATTTGTTTACACTGGAGTCTGTAATGCCTCTCCGGTACTATGTAAGCCACATTGAGCCTACAAATAGGTGGGGAAATGTGGTATATAAATGTAACAAATAAATAAATAAATAAAGATCTGCACCCAAATCCTCTTGCATGCATCCCAAAAGGGGGTGTGGCTATGGAAGGGGCATTGGCAGGTTGGGACATTCCAAAGAATCATGTGCAGTGTCATAGAATTTGGGGGCTGTGCACCCAAGTTGTGTGCCGGGATTTACAACAGGTTTCAGTTGGTGTAAGTCCTCACACCCATAGTTGAGCAATGACATACTAAATCCTACTGAAATAAACATTTGTTCTTGATTTCACACTACTTCTTTTATTATTTGTTATGATAAAGTTCAAAGCCCTTTATTCGTATTCAGCTGAATAATATTTTTCATTATTCGTATTTGCCGAATAGTAGAATATGCTATTCGGTAAAGCTCTAATTCCTTAAACATATTTAAGGAAGGACTCCACATTGAGCACAGCCTTTTGTAAAATACTGTGAGATTGTGAAAATCCTGACCTGAACATCTTCATTTCTACTTCTTATTGCAAAATGCATCTTAAAATCTATAATTTGAGAAAGTACTTTGCTATTTTTCTCTCTAATTTTGGCAGATTGGAGTTTTACAATAAGAACATAAGAATAGCCATACTGAGTCAGATCAATGGTCTATCTAGCCCAGTATCCTGCTTCCAACAGTGGCCAATCCAGGTCACAAGTACTTGGCAGAAACCCAATTAGTAGCAACATTCCATGCTACTAATCCCAGGGCAAGCAATGGCTTCCCCCATGTCTGTCTCAGTAACAGACTATGGACTTTTCCTCCAGGAGCTTGTCCAAACCTTTTTTAAACCCAGATACACTAACCACTGTTACCACATCCTCCAGCAACAAGTTCCAGAGCTTAACTATTCTTTGAGTGAAAAAATATTTCCTCCTACTTGTTTTAAAAGTATTTCCATGTAATTTCATTGACTGTCCCCATTCTTTGTACTTTTTGAAAGAGTGAAAAATTGATTCACTTCTACACATTATACACCACTCAGGATTTTATTGTCCTCAATCATATCCCCCCTCAGCTGTCTCTTTTCCAAGCTGAAGAGCCCTATCCTCTTTATTCTTTCCTCATATGGGAGGAGTTCCATCCCCTTTATCATTTTTGTCGCTCTTCTTTGAACCTTTTCTAATTCCACTATATCTTTTTTGAGATACGGCGACCAGAATTGAATGCAATACTCAAGGTGAGGTCACACCATGGAGAAATACAGAGGCATTATAATATTCTTGGCCTTATTGTGCATCCATTTCCTAATAATTCCTAGCATCCTATTTGCTTTTTTGGCCACAGCCACACACTGGGCAGAAGATTTCAATGTATTGTCTACAATGACACCTAGATCTTTTTCTTGAGTGCTAAGGTGGGCCAAGCAGTTATTATAATAGGAAATGCCCACTCTTCCTGCCCTAGATGAGGCAAAGTGGTAGGAGTAGTATGTGAGAGTTAGCAGGATGCCAGGGCTGTTATTGTATGGCATTTAATTATTGCATTTTCTTGTGAATTGTTGATGATTTGATTGTAAATTACATTTGTATTTAAGAACTGCATTTTAATTTGTTTTATTTAATGTGTGTGTATTTGTAATATGTGCAGTCCCTTAGGGGCCCTTTTACTAAACCTTAGTGCACAGTAAATACTAAGAAGCTGTCACTACTGTCAGGAATGGTGAGCCCTTGGACCAAAGCCGGAGCTTTGGCAAATAAATCACCGGGGCTGGCACAGGCAGGAATCAGAATAGACTGGACTAGGATAAACTAACAGACTCAACAAGGCAGGTCAGAGGTAACTAAACACAATGGACAACACAAGAACCGAATCCAGATGAGGCAAGGAAAAGAAGGCAAAAGGCCAGAACTGGAACCCAGACAGGACAAGGCAAGACTCGGAACTGGATTAAAACTGGGACTGGGACCCAGAAATGCAAGACAAGGCAAAACACGGAAGTAGATTAAAACTGGGTCCAGAAAAGGGCAAGACAAGGACAAGGCAAGGACTGGATCCGGACAGGACTAGACTGAAAGAGACAAGACAAAGCACAACTAGACAGGCAAGACAGGGTAGGAGCTAGGCAACAAGAATAACAGAAGCAAGACAATAAACAAGGCAGGGACAGGATTCAGGATTCTCAAACAGGATTCAGGATTCTTGAACAGGCTTGGCTGGAACAGGATTCAGGATTCTCAAACAGGATTCAGGATTCTCAAGCAGGCTTGGTTGGAACAGGATTCTGGAACAGACTTGACTTGGCTGGAACAGGATACTGGAAAGGATTCTGGAATGGGCTTGGCTTGGCTGGAACAGGATTCTGGAACGGGCTTGGCTTGGCTGGAACCGGATTATGGAACGGGCTTAGCTGGAACAGGATTCTGGAACAGACTTGGCTTGGCTTGACTGGAACAGGATACTGAAAGGGATTTGGCTTGGCTAGGCTGGAACAGGATACTGAAAGGGACTTGGCTTGGCTTGGCTGGAACAGGATACTAAAAGGGACTTGGGTTGGTTTGGCTGGAACAGGATACTGAAAGGGACTTGGCTTAGCAGGGAACTGGGACAGAACTAGATCAAACATAAAGCTGGAGCAGAACCTGGCTCAAACACACACAGGAACAGAACTTGGTAGAAACAGAGCTCAAGAGCCAGGAAACAAACACAGCAGGCAAAGGATTAAGCAGACTAAAGGAAGACAACCAAACAAAGAAGCAATGTGCTTACCAGCATCCACAGCTGGAAAGGGAGAGGCCAGGCAGACTGAGAGGCAGCAGACCCAGCTGCATAGCAGTCAGATAATTAGGGACAATGCTGGCTTCTACATACTCTCAGATTTAACAGACAAGAACTACACACACATGAAATAGAACAGGGGAAACAGGAACAGAGCTTGGATAAACACAGAGCTTGGCTTAAACATAGAGCTTAACTATAGCAAGAATCAAAAGCAGGGCTAGGCTAAAAGCAGGAGCCAAGGGTAGATTTAAACAGATACAGACACCAAGGGCAGGGTGTGGCTCTAGAGCCAGGCTTTCAGGATCAAGGTACAAAAGCAAACACACAGAAACAAAGCAAAGCATTGAACACAAGACTCAGAGGAACACAGAACAGACCTTCAGGAGCAAGCCTCTCAGGAACCAAACCTAGCAGGGAAATGCTCTAAACAGGTAACACAAGATTAAGAGACCTCTTGCAAAGGCAAGGTAGGAAAGCTCCCTGGGTCCTTATAAAGGAGTAGGCTGATGATGTCACAAGTAGGAAAAGAAGCAGAAGCAGGGAGACCAAAGCAAGGCTAGGCTTCAGGGAGACCAAAGTGAGGCTTGGCTAACAGGAAGAACAACAACAGGAAATAAAGCAGACTGGAGAGGTCACAGAGCTAGATACAGTAGGTCTGAACATAAGGGCACGGCCACAACCATGACAGAAGCCCATAGGTATAAAATGGGCCTCTTAGCATTTAGAATTAGTTAAAAGGGCCCTTTAGTTTGGGTAGAGCATCAGGTGAGCTACACAAATTTATTTTTTATGGACTGGTTTAAGATTAGGGCCAGGACTAGTAAAACTAGAAGCCCACTTGGCACTTTTTCCCTAATTCTATAAAAGCTGCCAAATATTGTGCATGCAAATTTGAGTAGGCGCCCATTGGCTCATGCAATTTAATTGAATAATGAGCTAATTAGTGAGAATAATTGGCTTTTTAACAAACAATTATTGGCATCAATTAGATTAATTGGAATTTATGCGTGAAAATGGAAGGGTCATGGGTTGAAAGGAGGCATTCTTAGCATTTACACATGTTGATATAGAATAAGGAGAATACACACTCAATTTAGGTGTGTACATTTGCACCATGTTTCAGTTGGTAACAAATGGCTGTGACTCAAGTTAGGTGTAATCCCTAGGCATAAGCGCTATTCTATAAACTGCACCTAACTTTAAGCACGGCTTATAGAATAGCGCTTTTTTCAGCGCCAAGTTTTTTGGTGCCATATATTCAATTCATCCCTGTATTTACTCACTCTACACACCTCTCTCAGACACAGAAGAACCATGCTTCAGAGTAACTAATACCACTGATTTTCTATAAGCAGTATCCTTTAATAATAGACTTTCTTACTATACTTGCTTCTCAAAATCATATACCTCCACCCCTGCTCTGGGCCAAGGAACTCCTCTGTCAGTCTTTCTCTGAATATTGGTTATCCAAGCTTTCTAAACCTTTACTCACAGATGTCCTTCTCATCAGTTCCTTTCCTTCTCTAGCAACTTCTGGGTTTTGTGGAAAGGTTGATCAGATGGTTATGGCTTGATCTTATTTTTTCTTCCTCCCCCTGTTTCCTTGTAGAACTGGGAAGTGGAAAGCTGGTTCCCCATTCCAACTTCCTTCTTCAAATAAGTGCAGGTGTTTGCAGGCTCTAATGTTTGCTTTCCCCTTGTCCCTCTCTCTAAGTACTCTGGCCTGAGTAGCCAGGGGCCCTCTCTTTTAAGTAGATGGACTTTGGTGAGGCAAGAGCCAAGCCTAGTCTCCTAACAGTACCTTGGTACAATTGCTGGGGACTAGAAGTCAAAGACAAAGTCCCTGGGCTGGGTATTTATACTAGCCTTGTTTTTCTATTAATGGATGGATTCTCCTACCCTATCGATTGCAGGGATTAGTGAAAGATCAGAACTGTTTTTATGCTGGTAGAGTACTGAAGGTTCTGGTTCTGCTGCACAGGCAGAATCTCAGTCATCTCTATATATGCATTTATGAACTTTGCCATAAGCTGCTCTGGGCTGTCCAATGAGAGCAATAGAGTGAGAAAAAAGTGTAACATTATATTATTCTGAATGTCTCCTTACTATAGAATTTTAATCATAAGCAATAACAACATTTTTCTACTGAGAAAATGGGATAAAAAATACATTGCATGAAACAAACATTCTGTTGGTAGCAAATTAGGATTCTAGAAGTTTCTGACTTGTTTCATGTGCTTTGAGTTCAATCCCGCTTATAGTATACCTAATTAACACCATCATGTTTTAGGTATTTTTAGTTAGTTTTTTTGTTTTAATTGTTTGTGGTCTTAATATTACACTTATTTTTGGGTTATTGTTTCAATATTATATTTTGTTGTGTCTTGTTCAGAACTGTAGATTATTTAAATTAGAAATTCATTTATTTACATAAATAAAACTCATTCTTCATATATTTGATGAGGCAATGTGCCTTGCATGATGATCTGTTGCCCAAAAATATAGATTAAAAAAAAAGTTCCAGTTCTTATGGAAAACACATTTGTATCTAGCCAACATTCAGGCATCTAGGTTGAAGTAATTTTGGTTTATCGTTTTTGAACAATTCAGAAGAGCAATTTTAATACTATCTGCTTATTATCCACAGCTAAATCTTATCTGCAGACTTTTCACCTATTTTCTCTTTGAAAACTGCCTATGACAAAAGGCCCTGCACAATTTGCACTTCCTTTTTCTGCACTTTTTCCAACTGAAACAAATGCTGGTTTTTGCCGAACCCTGTGTCCAACAATGCCTTTCCTCAATGCAAGTAAAAGTAATACATGTACTTTTATGCATGTACAGGGCAGGTAGTGTTCAAATTGCCTCTTTCCATCGGCGAAACACCTATTACCTGTGGAAATGGCTTTGAAAATTGTCCAATGTTCTGTCTGTTAGTTCAGTCATGTGTACGAATGAGTAGTATAGTAATCATGCTGTCAGATGGAGCTTTTTCCACACACAGTTGAACAATCAAACAAGAAAAGATTCACAAATAAATCAAGCCTTTCAGATCTTTTCTAGTCTCATTGCATGTTTCAAGTGAATTATTTTCATGCTTAGAACTTGGAGACAGACGTGTTAGCTGAAGAAGTGATTAACACAATGGGTAAAATGGTAGATGAAGCAAAATGGAAAATGGATATCAAAAGAACTAAATGTACCTTGCCCTTGCAGAAAGACACACAACAGATATTCTGGAAACTGAAATTACTATCACAAGATTTAACAAATAAGGTTGTATTTAGCATGAAAAGTTCACAGTCAGAACTTCACTGTTTGTTTTATGCTATCACACAATTATATTGGAGTTTTATTTTATCTCTTATATTTATAATTGTTTTGACATGGGCATTCACGCCCACCCCTCCTAATTACCATTTTATATATTTATTTTGGTAAAATTTATTATACCTCCTTTCAACAGATATCTAGGCAGTATACAAGTAGGAATCACATCCATTATATTTAACGAATTACAGAAAAGTCAAACAGATTCTCAGCCGAAATCCAGGCCAAAGTATCAGCCTGTCTGTCTGACATTGCTACCTGGATGTCTGAGAGCCATCTGAAACTAAACATGACCAAGACTGAGCTTCTTATCTTTCCCCCTAAACCAACCTCTCCTCTTCCCCCATTCTCTATTTCTGTGGATAACACTCTCATTCTTCCTGTCTCATCAGCTTGTAACCATGGGGTCATCTTTGACTCCTCCCTCTCCTTCTCTGCACATATTCAACAGACTGCTAAAACCTGTCATTTCTTTCTCTATAATATCACCAAAATTCGCCCTTTCCTTTCTGAGCACATTACCAGAACCCTCATCCACACTCTTATCACCTCTCGCTTAGACTATTGCAATTTGCTTCTCACAGGTCTTCCACTTAGCCATTTCTCTCTTCTTCAATCTGTTCAAAATTCTGCTACACGACTAATATTCCGCCAGTATCATTATGCTCATATTAGCCCTCTCCTCAAGTCACTTCACTGGCTTCCCATCCATTTCTGCATACAGTTCAAACTCCTCTTATTGACTTATAAGTGCATTCACTCTGCAGCTCCTCAGTACCTCTCCACTCTCATCTCTCCCTATATTCCTCCCCGGGAACTCCATTCACTGGGTAAATCTCTCTTATCTACACCCTTCTCCTCCACCGCTAACTCCAAACTCCGTTACTTTTATCTTGCTGCACCATATGCCTGGAATAGACTTCCTGAGCCGGTACATCAAGCTCCATATCTGGCCGTCTTCAAATCTAAGCTAAAAGCCCACCTTTTTGATGCTGCTTTTAACTCCTAACCCTTATTCACTTGTTCAGAACCCTTATTTTATCATCCTTACTTTAATATTCCCTTATGTCTTGTTTGTCTGTCCTAATTAGATTGTAAGCTCTGTCAAGCAAGGACTGTCTCTTCATGTTCAAGTGTACAGCACTGTGTACGTCTAGTAGCGCTATAGAAATGATAAGTAGTAGTAGAAGTATATAACTTTACAACAATAAACATGAGTGAAAACATAAGGAAGGAAAAGATAAATTGCACAAAAATAAAAATCTTATATAGTGTTTAAACTATTGAAAATATAAGGATAGCAAGTACAGGTCATGAGGTCCCCATTGTCTCAAGCCTAGGATAGATTGGCAAAAGAATCCCAACAGAGCCATGCTTTCAATCCTGCCTTACATTGTTTTATAACACTTTTCCAATCTCAGTTCTGTCGGCAGGAATTCCAAAAGGTTGGAGCTACCACACTAAAAGCCATATGATGTATCTAATCACAATTTTTTATGTGAAGGAATCATTAATAGATTATTCTCTGTAGAGCAGAGCAAATATCTTGGATTATATATTATAAAAGGCTACAACTGTAATTTTAATTTAAATTCAACCATTACATCACAACATCAAATAATCTACCTGCCTCGCCCCTCTCCCCCCCCCCCAAAAAAAATATTCCCCCAAATCACACTTATGGATTCCAATGATAATGGCTAGTAACCAAATATTCTACCTACTGACTACTATGCCTTAAGTATTTTTCGCTACACTCATCACTGGATAAACCTTTAGCTATAATGAAGTAAAGATTTATCCAGTAGATCACCATTCACTTCTGTCCCTAGCAATCACATAAGGTGATGTCAGGCTACCCAGAAATGAAGGACCCACTAAGAGTTCAGCTTGTAGTAGCCCATAATTCCTGGTGGTATCACTCAAAGAAGCCTGAATCCCTTGGTGCTAAATTATTTAAAAATTGAAGAAAATTTATCTCGTCAGAATTATAAATTTTCATAAAATAAAATAAATATGGAGCTTACTCTTAATTCAAGGTATGAAACAAAACTTTACTCAAATTCCCACAAGGTGTTATCAATGATCAATCTTCACCCCTTAATCATAACCTTCCAAAACTGAAAGGGTGGCCATTATAGATTACCTCGCCACTTGAAGAAACTGACTTAACCTTCTTCACAGCCCTCCAACACTGAGCCCATGCAACTACCTTACTGGTTGTTGCTTCTCCCCTATCGTTACCACTATTCCACCACTCACAAGCTGCCAAAAAATCACCTCCCTTAGAATGAGGGGTATAAAGTTCAGCTCATGTTATAAAGCACCATGTTGATTCTGGGGCATAATCTTATTTTATTTTGTTTTCTGCCTTGAAAGGGAAAAAAATTTAAATAATGTTCCACTATTGGAGCTTATAAAGATCTATGTGGCACATACCCTTAGAAAGCTGTGAGCATGGCTATTGGAACATTGTAGTCATTTAAATACCAGGCCTTTACAAGCACTCATAGTGGAACACTGTGTCAATTTTTCCCAGTCATTTGAAGATCTCATGTGGAGGATCATTGAACAAGTTCGGAAGGGCGCATGGAGTGACCACTTGTTACATTGTCTTAATTTTCATGAACAATTGTAGGCTTCTAGTTTATGGTCAAGTGTCCCTGAAGGACTCAATGCTGAGATTGACCGGAATAGTTTGCTTTGAACACATTTTGGCATGGTGCTGAGTGATTAGATCATCAATAGTGACATTACATCTGGTGATTGGCTAGAAAAGCTATATTAATGATGATGCTTGGATCTATTTTTCAGAGGAGGTTAATCCACACTGGAAGTCATGTCGTCAGATGTTTTACCCCAATGCAAAATTGACGTTCACATCATTGACCATGTCATATCAAGTGATGTCTAATTTGAACACCCTTGTTATGAATAAGGATACAAGTTAATTTTGACCGATGATCCCCTTCACAAAAGTCAGTTAAGTTCTATAACACTATAATTCATGGTTTTGTAAAAACAATAATAAGCTGACAGCTGAATTGTTCTAGTTTTCATAGCAGTATGGTCTTTTGGGGTTTTCGTTATAGTTTGGATATCCTTCATGTATGGCAAACCGCTAATGAAGTAAGCTTGGTTGTTTTCTCATAGGTTTTACATGAAGTATATTATTAACTATGGGATAAATCCAATAATAACACATGTATTTTAGTAACCATTTTACGATATTATGGATTAAGTATCACCTGTGCAATTTAGTGCTGGAACCAGGTGCCGATTCTCTTGTGGTCTGATTAACAGGACAGAAATGGGTAGATAATTACTCTCCATGTAATGTTTATGCTTTATTTATATACATAAATGTAATTATTCTAAACATGTACATACATAATTGGTACATAAATGTTAGTACCTATGCTATAGAATTACTCTCTGTGTCTAAGGCTCAGCTTTTAGGCCTAGAGGCCTACCTGAGTTTTGTCTCGTATATCATCTCCCTTGACTTTTGAGTTTGTGTCCGGTGTGAAGTGAATGTGAAAGACAGAGATCTTACTCATCCTTCTGTCTGCTATCTAATTAAGGAGTGGAGCAGCAGCTTGACTCTCAAGCCAAAGGGACAAGGAGAAAGAAGCCCCATTCAGGAGCTGGACTGCAGAGGAGGTATTGTGTATTAGATTATCCCTGTTGGGAAGAATCTGTATGGAAATGGATCCCGACAAGGAGAGACTGTGTGATTCAAAAGAGAATAGGTTTGCCTTGGCACATGGTTCACCTCCAAAAATGATTATTGAAAAGGATCACAGATACAGAAAAGGAAGAGTGTAGAGCATTATAACGTTTAGTCAATACTGTAAAACCTCAAGACAGTAAGACTAGCTCAAATTGTTTTGCATGTATTTTCACTAAGGAGAGTTAGAACACCTAATATTTATTTATTTGTTACATTTGTACCCCACATTTTTCCACCTATTTGCAGGCTCAATAGTACCGTAATGGCATTCGCCAATTCAGTTGATAACAAATACAGGTTATATTGTGGTCTAATGAGGTAGGTGTATATCAGGCAACATGAGGGTCGAAGGGAATGTAGGTTGTATATTGTCCAGTAAGATCATTGGTTATGCTGTGTTGCTGGGTGTGGGGATTTACGGTGGATCGGTGGGGTAAGCCTTTTTGAAGAGGTTGGTTTTTAGTGATTTCCTGAAGTTTAGATGGTTATGGATTGCTTTCACAGCTTTTGAGAGTCCATTCCATAGTTGTGCGCTTATGTAGGAGAAGCAGGATGCGTAAGTTGTTTTGTATTTAAGTCCTTTGCAATTTGGGTAGTGTAGGTTTAGATATGATCGTGATGGTCCGATTCTGTTTCTAGTTAGTAGATCTATGAGATCTGTCATGTATCCTGGGACTATGCCGTAGATAATTTTGTGGACCAGGATGCAGATTTTGAAGATGATCCTTTCTTTGATTGGGAGCCAGTGTAGCTTTTCTCAGAGGCGTTTGGCACTTTGGAATCGTGTTTTACCAAATATCAGCCTGGCTTCTGTGTTTTGGGCGGTCTGGAGTTTTTTTGTGAGTTGTTTTCTGTCTCTGAGTGATTGTCTGCAGGGATCTCTATGCCAGGACCTTGAAAGGAAAGTCCTTCCCCTTGTAAAGAACCTGTCCTTTGGATAAGAGTGCATGTTGTGAGCGATGAAAGGAGAGAACCGAGAGAGATGAGATATATGAAGGCCCATTTTAGATACAGCATGGAGAGGAGAATTGAGATGTCCAAGTCAGAGAGGACATATATAATTCCCCCTATACTTTACAAAAAGTTCTGCTGAACCTAGAACCTCTTGTAAAATACACGCAGGAGGGCATGTCCACTTACCGGTACATCCAGCAGGGGCAGTGATTCTATTTTAAAAAAGAGTAGCCTGATGTTACAAATTATGCGTTGCTACAGCCAGGAATATCACACATCGCACATCATGCCTGCTGCCTGGTAAAGGAGCTGGTGGAGGGTCAAATTCCCCCACCTAAACGTCTGTTTCCCCACAAACATCAAAGAGATACCATTGAGGTCAGAAGACCTGTCGGTTAGGTAGATGCTGTTGATATCTAGATATATAGTGGAGGTGGGTGGTTGTTGGCTCCATTGTTCTTTGCACCTGCCTCCTCAAGCTGGCAGTTGTCCATGCCTTGGGACAGATGCAAAAGCCAAAATATATTTTTTAATTTAGATGTGGCTTCCCATTGTAAAATGGGAAGCTTGTGTCTATTTGTTAGGCACATCCAAGCCCCTCTCCCACCTTGAAATCCCTGGGTACCAGAGATTCTACACATACAAACAGCAGCATTCCAGAATCACTACTTGCATGTGTGTGCAATCTAGATAGGTAAATGATTCATTTATACATCTAGATATTTCTAAAATAACCCTTGTAATCACATCTGGTTTCTCCTTTCCCAAATCATTCTTCAGCACCTAAGAAATCTAAAATCCTCTTTGCTGCACTATAGCATCATCTACACATTGAGGCAATGGTTGTAAGTCTCACTGTAAATTGCATTTAGTGAAGGAGTGGCCTAGTGGTTAGGGTGGCTAGACTTTGGTCCTGGGGAACTGAGTTCAATTCCCATTTCAGGCACAGGCAGCTCCTTATGACTCTGGGCAAGTCACTTAACCTTCCATTGCCCCATGTAAGCCACATTGAGCCTGCCATGAGTGGGAAAGCACAGGGTACAAATGTAACAAAAATAAAATATTTGTAAAAGGGAGTGTGTAAATCCTCCTTCCACTCTGCTATGCAAACAAATTGGGAAGTATTGCATTGATTTATTAATAATGGCTTGCTTGCATCTTGTGAGAATTTTGTGCATGGAATTTTTTTTCATTATGAAAAATTAGACTACATGTGAAATCGTTTGAGAATATCTGTTGCTGGAAAGCTGGCAACAAATAGCAAATTAACCTACAATGTTTCTTTGAGACCTCCAGGTGGCAGTAAAGATTTTCACCTGCTGTTGACTGTGCCCTTAGCCTCAAAATCTCTTCTCTAGGTCAAGAACTCAGATCTCTGTATGGATTCAAACATTTCATTCATTGTTTGATGCCAAACTTTATAAAATATTTTGAAACAGAGGTTCGTTGAGTCCTTCTGACTAGAAAATCACGTACACATAAAAAGCCTCCATTCCTCAAGTAATGAACCACAGTAGATATAGTTTTAACAAATAGATTTAATAAGTTCATAATAAGCTCTTTTTACTGTGTACAAGCTCCAGTTGGTATTATTAGAACCGCTGCAGCTGTAACACGGTGAGGCTTTGTTTCAGTAGAAGCCAAAGCAGTGACAATATCCTGACTGTGAACACTGAGTTGCAGGAAATTTCATCTGTGTAAAGTAGTCGAGGAAACAATGCAGCCCAGCACTATGCCAGATGTCAGTCAGGGCATTCTGTAGCCATTTTTTTTTTTTAAATTATTATTGTATATTGTATATAACTATGAATTCTTGGCATCAACTTAGGACTCCACGTGAACATCTGAATAGAAATGAATGGAAAACAAAAATGAGAATGTTATAGTGCCTTTGTTATAGTGCCTTTGTACAGGTAGATGTGAATTGCTTGTTTACTCATTTCAGAAATACTAGGACTAGAGGGCAAGCAATGAGCTACTAAGTAGGAAATTTAAAACAAAACAAAGAAAATATTTATTCACTCAACATGTAATTAAACTCTGGAATTTGTTGTCAGAGAATGTGGTAAAAGCATTTAGCTTAGCAGGGTTTAAAAATGGTTTGGATAATAAGTCATTATTAAGATGCTTATTTCTAGGATAAGCAGCAAAAAATCTGTTGTACTGTTTAGGGATCTTGTCAGGTACTTATAACCTGGATTGGCCACTGGGCTTGATGAACCTTTGGTCTGTCCCGGTATGGCAATGTTTATGTTCTTATGGAAATGTCTTAATTTCATATCAACAGTTTGTGTTTAAGGGAGGTGGGGAATGTATATTTGTTTGTGCATTTTGGTTTGTTATTGTTCTCACTATGAAAGAGGACACACTCTTAATGACTTTGCACAAAACAAATATGAAGATCAGCCAAAACAAAATAAAATAAACAGTGTTGCAAACATGGGAAATGAAACAAAATGAAAATTTACAGGCTGTCCATCCTATCAATTTCATTCATGTTAATCTATGACTTCAAATGCATTAAGTCATTTGGAATGTATTTAAAATTTTAGTACAACAAATATGTGAAACAAAATGAAACGTCTGAAAATTGGCAAAAATGTCCAAATGATTTGAAAATGAACCAGATACATATTTTGCTCTGTGTACATTCCTACACTGAGAACATAAGGATGACAGAACGGATTCTGCCACCTCATACAGTGTGGAATGTCAGCGTTTAATAAGTGTGTCCTCATCTTATTGAAGTTTTCCATTTTTTTAATAACCCCAAATCTCTTGTTCTCATGTTTGGGATAGATCACGGGTTATTATATTGTAATTATAATATTTATCCAAATGGGGAGCATTCCCAATATTGTTTTCAGCCACAGGAGGCTGGGAGCGGTGGTTGTAATGGTATTGGAGAACTGCTACAGGATCAAGCTGAAGATGTGGCAGGAGTGCTGCTGATAGGCTCCCGATGCAGCTGGGTCTTAGCAGCAGACAGCAAGAATACTGACAGCTATGGGAAGGAAGGTGCCAGAAGTGGAGCTAAGTAAAAGCTCAGCACCCATGGCAAAGCACTGAGAAAGAGGAAGACACAGCCAGGGCAGGAGGAAGAGTCATGGGAGATGCATCTCCATCTGTTCCGGGACTACATTAGGCTCAGACTGCTCCCAGGGCTTCTGTTCAGCTGAAGAAGTACCCTCTCTCCCAAGCAGTGGCGTAGCCAGAAAGCAATTTTTGGGTGGGCCAGCAGGTTGGATGGGTGGGCACCCATGCTCTGTCCCTACCCCACTCCATGCTGGACCTCTACCTTACTCCTCACATGGTCTACATCTCTTATCTTCCCTTCAGCCATCCCCAATCCCCTGCATATCCAGCACCTATCCCAGCCCCCCTTCTACATGTCCAACACTACTACTACTACTACTTAACATTTCTAGAGCGCTACTAGGGTTACGCAGCGCTGTACAGTTTAACAAAGAAGGACAGTCCCTGCTCGAAAGGAGCTTACAATCTAAAGGACGAAATGTCAAGTTAGGGCAGTCAAGATTTCCTGAATAGAGGTGTAGTGGTTAGGTACCGAAGGCGACATTGAAGAGGTGGGCTTTGAGCAAGGATTTGAAGATGGGCAGGGAGGGGGCCTGGTGTATGGGCTCAGGGAGTTTATTCCAAGCATGGGGTGAGGTGAGGCAGAAAGGGCGGAGCCTGGAGTTGGCGGTGGTGGAGAAGGATACTGAGAGGAGGGATTTGTCTTGAGAGCGGAGGTTACGGGTAGGAACGTAAGGGGAGATGAGGGTAGAGAGGTAAGGAGGGGCTCACCTCACCTCCCCTTTCCCTCCAACCCCCCACCCGCCCGCCCGCATGTGCAGCTCCTCTCCCCTTCCCCCCTGCAAATCCAGCACCTCTCCATCTCCCCTTCCCTGCAACCTCCCCCCTGCAAGTCCAGTGCCTCCTCACCTCACAGTCTCCGTGTCCTACCCCCGCTGCAGCACTTGCAATTTGCTATCGTCGGTGCTGCCTGACACAGCTGAGAGACGCGGCACGACGTCCTGCTCCAGGGCCTTCCCTCTGCCACGCTAATTCAACTTCCTGTTTACGCAGGGCGGAACGCACGCAGCAGAGGGAAGGTCCTGGTGTAGGACGTCACGCTGCGTCTGTCAGCTGTGTCAGGCAGCGCGCCGATGATAGCAAATTGCAAGCGCTGCCACGGGGGTGGAAAACGGAGACTGTGAGGAGGCAGCGCCGATAGCGTTAAAGGGAAGCGCTACGGTGGGGGTGGGAGAGGGTGTGAGGAGACACGTTGGTGACGGAGGTGTTGGGAGTCTTCTCTGGAGGGGCGTAAGCCCAAACTGGGCGGCCTGGGCCCATCCAGGCTCACCCGTAGCTACGCTCCAGGGGCTCCTGTAAGTAACTTGGGAGTTGAGGAGCAGCCTGGTGGATAGCACAGTGGATTTTGATCCTAGGGAGCTGGGTTTGATTGTTCTGTCCTCCGACAGCCTCGCACTAGTTTATAACGTGATCCTAAAATGTGTGTAATGCCTTTACTGTTATTCTCAGTCCCAAGGACTATCATTGCTGCAGTTTCCCCACTGGAAAAATACATGAGCAATGCACTGTGGGTAATGTAGTTCACAGGCAGTGCAACCACACTTGTTTGGCTGTGTAAGAACTGCTATCACTGGTTGTGAGGCTGCTCAGACCTTCTCTCTCTCCCTCTCTCTCTGCCAAGCTTGGCTCTTTTGTCTTCCTGCTCAGTCTTACTATTCTGTCCACAGAGGTCAGCCAGGTATGACCTTTCCCTCCTATCTCTAGGACTACCCCTTGCTATCCGATAGCAGGCTCTGTCCCCATTGGTCTCTATCTGCTCCTCCCTGTGTGAAGCCCCACCACTTCCTTGTCCTTTCAGCCACGAGGGGCTTCTTCCTCCATTACAGCCAGGGACATGGAGTTAACACCATCTCGCTCCAGACAGCTCTGTCCGGCTCAAACTCCCTGTAACGAACCTGGATTTTTTACCCTGTAAATATCTTCTTCCAAATGAGATATTGCACATTGCAGTCACCCAGCTTTGGACTATTTCTACCTGTTCAACTACTTTCCCCTCCCCCTGCAATACAACTACCTCTCTTCAGATCTCCACCTCCCACAGCCTCCAGATTAAGAAGTCTTTGTATCCTGAACATCTATCTGTGAGTAAATTATCTGTGATTTATTCAATAAAAGAGACTTTATAAAATAATAGAGACTTCAGGTGATTGCTGCGCCAGGGTTATGCTCCATGATATTGGGGCTACTTATTACCAAGCCCCGAGAGTCATGACATTTATTCCCACTGTAGTTCCTTGTGAATCTGGGCAAGTCACCTAAGCCTCCGTTTCCCCAGATACAAATAAGTACCTGTACATACTATGTAAACCACCTCAAATGAAGTTGCAAAAACCACAGAAAGGTGGTATATCATGTCCCTTTCCCTTATATCCCTCTAGGGCAATGGTTCCCAAACCTGATCCTGGTAGCACCCCAGCCAGTCATGTTGAATATTCATGAGAGATTTGAATGAATATTCATTATGGATATCCCCAAAAGCTGACTGGCTGGGGTGCCTCCAGGACCAGGCTTGGGAACCACTGCTCTAGGGAAAATGTTCTTGCTCTTCCTCCTCTATGTTAATAGGAAAACTTGCTGAGTGACCCTGATATAAAGTGTGACAGCCTTGGCTCTTTTGCATTTTGTTTTTCCTGATTTCCCCTTCCCCGGTCCTTAAAGGCATGGCGATCTGGAATCCTGTAGCCTTTTTTAAAACTGTTAGGGACATTCCTCTTTCGTTTTTTGCTTCTAAAGGGCATATTCTCCCAATCAGGAACATAGCCATGGGGGGGGGGGGGGGGGGGGAGGCTCAGGGGCATGCCCCCCCCCCCACACCTTGGGCTAAAGTCCCTTCCAAAACTGCAACACTGGTTTAATGGCTAGTGGGGATGCCCAAGTCTCAGGAGATGAAGATGTCTGCTGCCGAGTCCCTGCTCATGCTGCCTGAGCAGTGCTTAAGTCGGCAGCATGCTTCAGTTCATCAACTTTGTTCTGTTTCCTGTGTCGTTTGCAGTATTGTCTTCTTTTGGCTAGTCTTTGTCTACGTTTTAGGGGCGATGTCCTTACGAGGGCACCCTCTTTACAAAGAAGGCACACTATATCAGAAAGAGTGCACATTGTTTCCTGATAGTGCACTCTTTCCAAAATAGTGTGTCTTCTTTGCAAAGAGTGCACCTTCTTTGCAAATACTGTGCACTATTATCAGCAATTGAAAAAACACAAAAAAAGTTGCCAAAAATTGAGTGTGCAAATTTGGGCATGTGCCCAATTTGCATGTGCAATTTCTTAATTGAATAAAGAACCAATTAGTGCCAATAATTGGCTTTTTAACAAACAATTATTGGCGGTACTTGAAATCAATTAACATATATGTGTGTAAATTTAGGTACGTAATCTGCGCCTAAATTTTACACATATCCCGGAAAAGGGGGCATGGAAATGGGAAGGTCATAGGCATTTTGGGGCATGAGCGTGATTTCAAGTTACATGTGCAGTTATAGAATAAAGGGGTTCCATGCATAAATATAGGCACAGCCTTTGCACCACGTTTTCGGTAGTGCAAATAGGCATGCCTAAATTTACATACCACCTCTGCGCTTAAGTGCTATTCTATAAACCGCACCTTTAGGCACAGATTATAGAATAGTGCTTAAGTGGGTTTTCTTTGACACCAAAGTTTTAGGTACGATTTGTAGAATTCACCCCAAAATGTCATTTTTTTTCTGCTTGGTTTCATTTGTTAATGAATGCAATGACATGGGATATTTATGTATTTATTTTAGATTTTGGTCACACCTTTTTCAGTAGTAGCTCAAGGTGAGTTACATTCAGGTACACTGGATATTTCTCTGTCCCAGGAGGGCTCACAATCTAAGTTTATACCTGAGGCAATGAAGGGTTAAGTGACTTGCCCAAGATCACAAGGAGCAGCAGCATTTGAACTGGCCACCTCTGGATTGCAAAACTGGTACTCTAACCACTAGGCCACTCCTCCTCCTATGTTGTTGCAAATTACAGCCCATTACTATTAAGAAGCACTGCTTTAGGCCTCCACCTCAAAAAGAACCTGAACTGGTATCTGTAGTTATGAGCCTTCATTCATAACTACCTGGGGATTTTTCCTCTCTTGTATAACTTTTTCCCAGTTTACTATAATCCAGGCAGTGCAGTGAGAGTACTTAACAGGAGAGCAGGCTGGAATCCTATAATAAGGGACCCAGCTTTTGGCCACCAGATTTTGCCATTGCATAATAACAATGTTTAGGGCTGTGAGCATGGCTTCTGCAACATCCCCAGCAGTGGCTGACCCAGGGCAAAAAACCTGACCCAGGAATTGAACCCAGGTCCCTCTGCATATCACTGCAAGGTATGCCCATTGAGTCATTGGTTCAGCCCTGATGTTTACATAAGGACTGGTTGGAACAGCAACAATAAAGTTTTGTCACACATTTTTTTCTCCAAAGGAAGGAATCCATTTGACTAGACAGGAAATTGCCTGTAGAAGGAAATAGTTAATGGAAATTACATAAGCGAACAGATGTTCATAAAAATACTGTACATAAGAACAGAAGAAAATACCCATCTGACTATGGAAAGCCTAACTATATAATCATTGAAGAAAACATGCATCTTTGACTTCACAGCCAGATTTCAGCAACTAAAGGGGACCTTTTGCAAAGGTGTGGGAGGTCTAACGTGTGGGTAGCATACGCCCAATTGATTTTGGCATGCACCGAATCCCATGGTAGAAAGTTTTCTATTTTCTACTGCAGAGGGCATTTCCGGCGGTAACCAGCAGTGCGTCCAAGTTGGCGCATGCTGCATGGTTACCACATGGGTATCATGTAAGCCCTTGCTAAGTCAATGGGTGACGGTAAGGGCTCAGGCCGTAAATAGTCTCCTAAAATACGCGCCCACACTACCGAAAGCCATTTTTTACCATGGCTTTGTAAAAGGGCCCCAGAATATGATCTGTTATTTCAAGTAGAAATTACATTGAATATGAAAACTGTCGCATCATGCCAATAAATTATTTCTTGTCTTTTGGCAATATAATGCTAAAGAATCTAAGCGTGTTCATTATTTGCTCACGTTTCTTTTCACACACACACACACATGAAACCAGGGCTTAGCCAGGCCCCTTCAACTTTTTGCTTTGGCCCCTTCAAATGGTGGCAGCTCCAAGGGGGCAGCTGCAAAAAAAGCCAAGCAGCAGCAGGAGCAGTGGCACAACGGCAAAGCCCTCTTAATATAATCCCAACTATGCTCCTTCGCCAGGTTTCAGGAGCATGCGGTACTTCATATTTCACTTCCAGTGCACCTTCACACTGGAAGTGAAATCATAAGAAGTGACCCTTCTGTGACCTGGTGAAGGAGCACATTTGGGGCTTTGCACCACTGCTCCTCCTGCCATCCTGGAGAGGGGAGATGCTGCAGTGTTGGGGTGGATATGGGGATGGAGAGAGGAGAGACACTTGACTGCTGGAGAGGTATAGAGAGGGGAGATGCTTCATGGTTGGAAGGAAAGGGAAGAGGGGAGATGCTGGACTGGTGGGGGGAGAGGGGAGATGGGAGATGCTAGACCCTTATAGGGGGGAGGGGAGATAATGGACTGTAAATTGTGAGCTTGAATTCAGTTCTATTACACAATGTTAACTAAATAGGGGCTTGATGCTGTTGTTTTGATTTTAGCTTGATAAACTTTTCAGGTAAAGCTAGAAAGTTAAGCCCATGTAGTGGTACAGTATCAATTAAGGTTATGCCTGATTGCCCCAGGACCACAGGCTTTAGGGGAGCTGCAGTTTGATCTATTCCCTCCTGTGTGCAGAAAGCAGTTCTTTTTACTTATGGCTACTTCCTCCTCTGCCAGCTGTGATCTGAATGGGTCAGACAGATCCCATGAAACTCCAGGGCCCTGTATAGTTCAAATTTCTGAATGAAGCCAGCAAAAGAGAAAACAGAGGCTGCAGATAAGAAATGATGCTGTCATCCTGCCAGTGGGAGAAAGAATAGAAAGAAATGTGTTGGTGGAGTGGAAAGGGAGTGTTGGAGATGTGGAGGATTGTGAGAGAATGGTCAAAGGTTGAAGAGGATCACTCAGGTTGGGGAACCCTACATCCCCCTGCAGGGATGCCAAGTAATCCAGCTCCAGGTTGGAGCTTTTGGGACAGTCCTGGATTTATGACCACCCCATCCTGGTGCAATATAGGAATTGCAGTACTGCTTTCCATAGGCAGGATCTGGCACTACAAAGCCCACAGTGGTTTGGGATGTAAGTTCAAAACCAGAACTGACCAGAAAGTCTCCAGCCTGTCCCTGTTTGGGTCAGCCCTGGTGGCAGATTTTGGAATGGTATATGATCTCTGCCATCAACTCCCTATGTCTTAAAGGAAAGAACTATCATATACAGAGATGCCAAGGTACCCAGATTCAGGTTGGAGACTTTTTAGTCAGTTCTGGTTTTGAATTTACAACCCAAAGCAGTGTGGGATTTGTAGTGCCTGATCTTGCCCATTGAAATCAGTGCTGCAAGTCCCATAATGCACCAGGATGGGATGCTCAGAAATCCAGGACTGCCCAAAATCTCCAGCCTGGAAGTGGGAAACTTAACATCTCTCCATATACCTCCTTAAGCAGAGAACTGGCATTCATAGAGTTACCATGTAGCTCCAGAAAAAGGAGGACACATTGATCCAGTTAGGGTTTTGCTTCCATTGAAAGCAATAGAAGTAAAACCCAGACTGGCTCAATCTGTCCTCCTTTTTCTGGATAGGGACAGGTGATCCACCTAGGTGGAAGAACAATGAAATCCCACAGATCAAAAAGACGAAAAAACAGGAGTGGGAAGTAGACTGATGTGCATTTCTTAACCTCTCCTGAGGGGGGGGGGGGGGGCAAAATTCCCTGGGCCTGGGCCTCCAAGGGGGGCCCGGCGCCGGGGTCAGGCCACCGGCGCTGCAGTCCCCGGTCTCACCTGCCTGCCTCCACGGCTCCGGGCCCCCTTCATTCAAAGTGGCAGTCGCAGATCACCTCTCTTCTGGCCTTCCCTCCCTGTGTTCCACCCTTGCGGAAACCAGAAGTTGCATCAGACAAGGGCAGGACACAGGGAGGGAAGGCCAGAAGAGACGCAATCTGTGACTGCTGCTTTGAATGAAGGGGGCCCGGAGCCGTGGAGGCAGGCAGGTGAGACTCCGGACTTCAGCAGCGGGGAGAGCGATAGAGGGCGGCCTTGCCCCGGGCCCGGCCTAGTCTCTCGGTGGCCCTGCTGAGGTGGTGGCAGTGGCTCTAGTTGACACAGTATACAGGAATTTTAAGGAAGAGCTCAAAATATCATCTGAATCTATACCTCCTGAGGCAACCGCTATATATCTGCCTTCTTCATCTATTAGAAGAGACACAGGTCAAGAGGGAGGTGTGCAAGTGGAAGAAGCACTTTTTCCTGATAGTCTGAGGGGCCCTTTTACAAAGGCGCACTGAAAAATAGCCTGCGGTAGTGTAGATGCTTGTTTTGGGCGCGCACAGAATCATTTTTCAACACACCTGTAAAAAATGCCTTTTTAAAATTTTTGCCGAAAATGGACTTGCGACAAAATGAAAATTGCCACGCGTCCATTTTGGGTCTAGCCATTGACCTAGTGGTAAAGTCTCACGCAGTAACCGGGCGGTAATGACCTACACATGTCAAATGTCACTTGGCGCGCGTCCAATACGCACGTCTGAAAATATTATTTCAGACCCGTGTATCGGACCCGCACCAAAAATGAAATTACCGCAAGAGCCACGTGGTAGCCGGGCAGTAACTCCATTTTGGCGCATGTTGGGTGTGTGTAGATGTTTATGCAGCTTAGTAAAAGGGCCACTGAATATTTTGGATATACAATTGTCTATGGAAGTTATTGAGACTTATACCACTATGACTTATACCACTAACAAATGTCCGGAAATCGTTAAAAACCAACCTGTTCACAAAGGCATAGCAGAATGATCCAACCTAATCACCTGAACCCTGCAACACAATTGAAACTCCTACCAGAACTGGACAAAACTTAACTCTCTCTCCTTGAGTACTTAATATACTCTGTCATCTATGAACATTAACACTTGACCACTCTGTATTTCTCTTACTGGAATTGGCGATCGCCATCACGGTACTATGTAAGCCACATTGAACCTGCAAATAGGTGGGAAAATGTAGGATACAAATACAACAAATAAATAAATTAATTAATTAATTAAATGATTGCCTCCTTAGCTTTGGAGTACTATCGAAACCAGGTTCTGAAGCTTTCATAGCTTTATAAAAATGTCTTGTTTCTTTGCAATAAGATATAATTTTTTTTCCTGATCTATCAAAAGTTAGGCAGAGGCATAGGAAAAACTCCTACTTCTAAGACAAAAAGCTCTCTCATTGGAAGCTCTTTTCCTTCTTAGATTTCCATGCAAGTATGCCTTGAAGTTGCAAGATAATGTATATATGTTTTATGAGCCAGTTCAATTAAAGAATTTCCTAGATAATAAATCTTTCCCAGAGAATATTGCAGACTAATGTTTCTATAGCCCAGGGTGCTAACCTTAAATGCTTAAATGCTTTTTTTCCCCTCCTTTTTTCTTGGCTATTTCCGTATTTTTCTTTGTTGCTTAAGGTGTTTATTTTAGAAGTAGTATTTGTATTATAGACATGTATAAACTGGTATTTAAGACATTTGTATTACATAAATGTCTAAATTCCAATTGTACAAAGTTGGGATCTACATATCTAAAACTCAAAAAACATGTACATGGCAAACAGACATGGCCTGGGTGTGATCTGAGTGTGACTAAGGCAGGCCTAAAAAATAAACATGCATTCCCTATGACATAAGGGTAATACACATCTATGTCCTAAAATATCTATATTGGGATTTACACCTACTTCCCAGGACATCTAGGTTTCAGAAAAGTACTTTCATTGAGAACTGCTCCACTGACATAAACATTTATTTGATGGCACATACACATGTATGCTGGCATTTCAGAACATAAACATGTATTTGCCAGCATATAGCCTTATCTGACCCCCACTAAAAATGCCCTGCTTGGAGTAGTGAAAGGAAGGAGTTTTAGGGTGGTCACTATAGTGGTGTTCCTAGGGGGGCTGACACCCAGGGCAATCGCCGATGCGCCCCGCCCCCCAGATGCAGCACACCCCCCCCCACCCCGGCGAAAGACCCCCCCCCCCCCCGGGTGCACGCCGCTGGGGGGGGGGGGTGCCACGCGCCGGTCAGCTTGCTTTGTTTCCATGCTCCCTCTACCTCGGAATAGGTTACTTCCTGTTCCGGGGCAGAGGGAGCATGGAAACGAAGGAAGTTGACCGGCACGTGGCACCCCCCCAGCGGCGTGAACCCAGGGTGGACCGCCTCCACCGCCCCCCCCCCCCTTGGTATGCCACTGGGTCACTAAACCAAGAAGGGCTGGGATTGCCAGCCTGGTGGGTGGTTTTAGGAAGGGCCAGCCCATGGGGACTGGGCCAGGAGGTCATTAAAAGGATTGTATAGAGAAAATTCTGGTCTTTGGTAGCCCTCCTCCACCGAGACCCTGAGCACCGAGGAGGAAGTCCTGGGAACCAAGGGGCCCTTTTACTAAGCTACATAAGCGTCTACGCATGCCGTACGCACGTCAAAATGGAATTACCGCTACACACCCCCAAAAAATATTTTTTATTTTCTTGAAGACATCAGCTATGCGCGCCAAGTGGTATTTGGCACGTGTAGGTCATTACCGCCCAGTTACTGCGTGAGACTTTACTGCTAGGTCAATGGCTGGCAGTAAGGTCTCAGACCCAAAATGGATGCGAGGCAATTTTCATTTTCCTGCATGTCCATTTTCTGCAAAAATTTTAAAAAGGTATTTTTTGCAAGTGCGCACACCCAAAACATGCATCTACACTACCGCAGGTCATTTTTCAGCGCACCCTAGTAAAAGAACCCCCAAGGCAGGAGGCGTTTACAGTGGGTGATGACTGAAGCCCCTGCCACAGGACAGAGGTTGCTTGCGGAGTGTTCCTGACTTGGGAATAAATAGGAATGCTTGGAGAAAAAGACACCCCAGGTAGAAGAAGTGGAAGCAGAAGGAGTGCCTCATTTCTGACAGGACTTTCATTGTGAATGACCCTTGTTCCAAGATGGGAGAGAGTGAACTGAGATAATCATGTGGAGATGACTGAAAAACTGTTAGAAGTCCACGTGGAGATTACCAAGCACTGTGTTCTGGTTTGCAAATAGAGGAGATTTAAAATAGAACTGAACTATGATCTTGAATGCCCTGATATCATTTGGAGATTATGTTTGATACTGTGCTGACCATCAGAGAAGCCCTGAAATGTAGAAACCAAGTTGACGAGTTTATGAACTGCTTTTCAAGTCACTGTTAGTAAAGCAAGTTGAAGTTGAAATACGGAGACTGCTGACTATTTTTTGTGAGAGTGAATTAAAGTGTGCCCAGTAAACAGATTATGCCACGGCCTACCGGGATAAAGCCTAGCCCCGGCCTACACCCAGCTTGACATCTTGAACTCTGTTTGTACGTCCTGATCCCCGGTGCTTGACCTGAGGAGCTTAGATAGTACCTGTGAACAGGGTGAGTGGGACCAGGGTTACACTTATCTGTTGCTTTGTTGCCCCAATTGATATTTTAGATGTTTATTGTTATAAACATTCAATCCTCAATGTATTTTATATTTATCATCTTTTTTTTTATCATTTAAAATTTTTACACGCAGAACATGCAATATGAAATACATTGTACAACTTGATCAAAAGCAAAAATAATTATGACATTAAGTTTACAATACTTTCAATAAAAGGAAAGAGCAAGTTATACAATTAATTAGACCATAACTCTACCCTGAGGGGGAAGTGATTTAGATAATAGGAGATCTTAAACAAGAAAGGAAAAGAAAATGCATATATGGCCTGGCCTATCTACCATTATTACTTTAATACTTAAATGATATCAGTTACTCTACAGGTTTAATAGCTAGTTTTTTCATCTCCAGGAATGCTTTAAGAAGTTCCGGTTCAAAAAAAGTATATTTTACACCCATATATTTAACCAGACATTTACATGGGTAAGCCAATAGATATGTTGCCCCCAAGGCTCGAGTCTCTTCTCTATACAATAAAAATTTCTTTCTCCTGTCTTGAGTTGTTTTACAGACATCCGGGTATATCCACACTCTTTGACCACAAAAAAGTTTCAAAGCATTTTTAAAGTATAACTTCAATACAGCATTCAAATCTTGCTCAAAGACAAACGATATTAAAAGGGTTCTACGTTGTTCAATATCAGATATTGATGTCTCCAAGATTAATGAAATGTCTAACTGTGCTTGAGAGTCCAAGGGTTTATTCAAATTATTTTTCTTACCACTATCTCCTGGTTCAGCTAATGGAGGACTCGGTAAATAATATACTCTATTTAAAGGAGGAATAGCTGTGTCCGGGTATAGCAGAATTTCTTTTAAGTACTTCTTAAAGACCTCAGTAGGGCTCAACTCCTGAATCCAAGGAAAATTTAATATTCTAAGGTTGACCCTTCTATTAAAGTTTTCAAATTGCTCAATTTTCCTATGTATCACCATTTTATCCGTTACTAAAGATTCAGTCACTGATTTTAAAGATTTTACTTCCTACTGAAGTGCCTCAGTTTGTAACATCGCCTCTTGTTTAGCTTTTTCTAAAGAGTTGGTCAGAAAGTCAGTTTTACTTACTAGTTGAGAAGTATCCCAAGCAGATTTTGTTATTGTCTGATTTAAAGCCTGCAGCATTCTCCATATCGCCTGTAGGTTTATCTCCACCGGAGGATTCCCCTCCAAAGTTGTTGCCTCAGCGTTCAGGGGAGGGTTAGCGCCAACCGAGGTTTGGTCTGAAATGACTTCCGTAGCAGGCTCTTCCTCCTCTCCCTGCCCCATAATCGCTGGAGGCAGAGGACGATTATCTGGCGGTGAAAGTGATATTTCTAAGTCCGAGGGAGCCGGAGCTCCTCCAACGGCTCCCAAATCGGCGTCGCTCGCCTTCACAACAGGGAAGGGCGCTGTGAACCGATCCAGTGTTTGTTGAGATGGGGAGGAAGTTCGAGCCATTGGCGTCTGGCTCTTTTCTATCCCCTTCCTTTTGGTATGGGGCATTTTCGACAAAAAGGTAAGGAAAAAGGAAAAACAAGGCTTTCAACAAGTTCACTGTGCACAGTCCTCAGACGCTTAGGCCGCCATCTTGTCAGGCCCCCCCAGGATTTTCTTCTTATCATCTTTATTAAGCTATCAAGCAGTAAGACAAACACAATGACAAGCAAACCATTACAAAGGGAAAACTGCTATCCACAGCTTATACAGCATGAAACCAATTTTACAAAGAAACGATAACCCAACCCAACAACCCTTCCCAGCCACCCCATTCCCCCCACCTCAAGCTGCAGATAAGGAAGAACAACAACAACAACAAATGAGATGAGAAGCACTGTAAACTTATTAAGAATGTGGCTGTGGCTGCAAAGTGACCCAGAAACGTTCCCAGATACGCTGAAACTTCTCTTGTTCCTTCACCAATAGAGGGTTCACAGGTATCTGCCAAAGGGAAAGTACAGGAGAGGCAAGGTCCAACGAACACAGCAAAATAGATTTTTTTTCCCATAAGCATTGTTTGACAATAGAAAGCCCTGCAATCTGAGTGGCACCGGGGCTGCTATGGTGAAAATGTCAAAAAGAATTAGTGGTGTCAGGGCCAAGGTGCGCTTCCAATAGGACATAACATGCTGAGGCACCTGAGACCAAAACACTTGGATAGCAGGACAGTGCCAAAACATTTGACTGACAGTTGCATCTGAGGCATGGCACTTAAGGCATGCCCTGGACTGGCAAAGTGATGCCCTGTATGCCTGAACAAGATAGATGTATAGCTGCAGCACAAATTTATATTTCAGTTCCCATAGTAGAACATTGCCACACAAGCGCTGAACACTCAGTAGCACGGTCTGGATCTGTGCGGCTGTCAGTTCTACCACTAAATCTGCAGACCAAAGGGAAGCAAAGTGGGCATAGGCCTTTGGTCGTGCCCTGCATATAACAATGATGATACGGCAAGGGCACATTCTTTTGAGAACCCAGCATTAAGGCTTCATTTAAAGTGTTCTGAACATCTTCATTAAGATTCACCCAGCCAAGGCAGCTAACATAATAGTGCAATTGAAGATATGCAAAATGATCCATACCCCGGAGAAAGTAAGTTTGCTGGAGATCCTCAAAAATCTATAATTTGTCTTTGTCTGTCAACAGCTGATGTAGGTACAGAAGTCCAAGGGAGCGCCATCAGGTGAAAACTGGAGAATCAGATCCCAAAGAGAAATCAGGATTGTGAAAGAAGGACAGATAAGGAATCACCGCAGCTGAAAAATTATGTCTCTTACGATAGCCACCCCCAAGCAGTCAGTGCAGAGTGTACAAAAGGGTTGCCTGTTAAAGACTGTGAGGAACATCTGGGCACCGTGTGCAACAGCCAGCTGTTTCATGGTAGTTTTATTACTAGGTTTTAACGTGCTTTTCTCAAGTTTACCTCATTTATTGTATTATGTTTATATTTGGTCATTTTTACTATTGTTATGCTGTTAACAAAATTGTAAGTTTTTTTGTTAAATTGTGCCTGCTGTACACTGTCTTGGGTGAATCTCTTCGTAAAGGCGGATAATAAAACCCAATAAATAAATAAATAAAATGCTCTGAGCCCGAAAACTCTGGTTTCGTGGCACTGATTTTTTCTCTGCAACTTACATTGAAACAATCATTGGTACGTCTCATTGAGCATGCCACGGTCAAATAACACACATTTAACAATCCAAAGCCCTCAGGTGCCTATGCTTCTGAATAATAGACATGCACATGACAACAATATCCCAAGCATTCCAACAATCTGGCTTGTATGGTAGGGTGGGAAGATCAAAATCATTAGTCAATAAAGCTCACTTTGAATCCCATTTGAACTATGCAAAGGAACATTCAGGAGATACTAGGCATGTAACAAACCGTTTTGTGGTCTGATGCAACCAAAATAGAATGTTTTGGCCTGAATATAGAATGTTATTTTTGGTGCAAACTCAATACCCCACAGAACATCATCCCTCCTGTGAAGCATGCTTATGGCATCATCCTAATATAGGGATGTGTCTCAACAACATGGCCCTAGGACACTTGTCAGGATAGGGTGGACAATGAATGGAGAAATGTACAGAAAAAAAGTCCCCCAGGAAAACTTGGATTTTGGGGTCCAGAGGCAAAAGTGGGAGCGGGGACAACATTTTGTCCTACCCTCTGCCAATCCATGCTCCCTTTCCATGACTCCCTATACCTGACTCCTTGGCAGGAGTTCCCAAGCCCCACCAGCAGAAACCCTCCTCCATCTGAAGCCTAGCAGTTAGTAGACCCTGGAATTGTCTTTGTTATTTTGTCTGTCCATTTTCTCCCTATTCTCTTCCCTCCTTTTGTTTAATTATTTCCTACTTTCTTCCTTATTTATTTTTTATTTGTAGCATTTGTATCCCACATTTTCCCATCTATTTGCAGGCTCAATGTGGCTTACATTTGCCATACTGGCAGATGCCATTTTCGGGTTACAGAATTACAAATGGTATTGCATTAAGGAGCATACATACATGGTAACATACATGGTGCATACATACATGGTAACATATATGGAACAAAGTGTATATGGAACAGATCGTGGTATATATATATGCCATGTGAATACATACATGGTAAATAATATGTTATGGCAGTGCAAGAAGGTTCCTGAGTAATAAATTAGATTGTGACAGACATTAGGTCATCGATTGTAGAGAAGTCCTATTCAACATAAGGTTTAAAGTGGTAGTGCTTGATCATTAATAGCAAAGAGGTTAAGCAGTCATGTGATAAAAGTTCGGATTTGTATAGATCGTGTATAATGTTAATATTTAGTATTTAAGATGGATGTTTATGGTAGGCCTTCTTAAAAAGATCTGTTTTCAGTAGTCTTCGGAAGATGGTTAGGTCTTGCGTTGTTTTTATGGCCTTTGGTAATGCGTTCCATAGCTGCGTGCAGATGTATGAGAAGTTGGTTGCGTATATGGATTTGTATTTTATCCCTTTACAGTTAGGGTAGTGGAGATTGAGGAATGTGTGTGATGATCTTTTTGCGTTCCTAATAGGCAGGTCTATAAGGTCTAACATGTAGATCAGGGCTTCTCCGTAGATGATTTTGTGAACCAGGGTGACTAATTCCCTCAGCTCTAACCCTCATCGTCTCTTCGCCACCCTTAACTCCCTCCTCAAAGTGCCCTCCGCTCCCACCCCCCCTCACTCTCTCCTCAATCACTGGCTGACTACTTCCGCGACAAAGTGCAGAAGATCAACCTCAAATTCACCACCAAACCATCTCCTCCTCTTCACCCTATAACCCACTCCCTCAACCAATCAACCCAGGCCTCCTTCTCCTCGTTTCCTGATATCACCGAAGAGGAAACCGCCCATCTTATTTCCTCCTCGAAATGCACCACCTGTTCCTCTGACCCTATCCCCACCAACTTACTTAACACCATCTCTCCTACTGTCACCCCCCCCCCCCATCTGTCATATCCTCAACCTCTCTCTCTCCACTGCAACTGTCCCTGACACCTCCAAGCCTGCTGTAGTCACACCACTCCTCAAAAAAAAATCACTTGACCCTACCTGTCCCTCCAACTACCGCCCCATTTCCCTCCTACCCTTCCTCTCCAAGATACTTGAATGCGCCGTTCACAGCCGTTGCCTTGATTTTCTCTCCTCTCATGCCATCCTCGATCCGCTTCAATCCGGCTTTCGCCCCTTACACTCGACAGAAACGGCACTTTCTAAAGTCTGCAATGACCTGTTCCTTGCCAAATCCAAAGGTCACTACTCCATCCTCATCCTCCTCGACCTATCCACCGCTTTTGACACTGTCAATCACAATTTACGTCTTGCCACACTGTCCTCATTTGGGTTCCAGGGCTCTGTCCTCTCCTGGTTCTCCTCTTATCTCTCCCACCGTACCTTCAGAGTACATTCTCATGGCTCTTCCTCCACCCTCATCCCATTCTCTGTTGGAGTTCCTCAGGGATCTGTCCTTGGACCCCTTCTTTTTTCAATCTACACCTCTTCCCTGGGCTCCCTGATCTCATCTCATGGTTTCCAATATCATCTTTATGCTGACGACACCCAGCTTTATCTCTCCACACCAGACATCACTGCGGAAACCCAGGCCAAAGTATCGGCCTGCTTATCCGACATTGCTGCCTGGATGTCCAACCGCCACCTGAAACTGAACATGGCCAAGACCGAGCTTATTATTTTCCCACCCAAACCCACTTCTCCTCTTCCTCCACTCTCTATCTCAGTTGATAACACCCTCATCATCCCCGTCTCATCTGCCCGCAACCTCGGAGTCATCTTCGACTCCTCCCTCTCCTTCTCTGCGCATATCCAGCAGATAACCAAGACCTGTCGCTTCTTCCTCTATAACATTAGCAAAATTCGCCCTTTCCTCTCTGAGCACACCACCCGAACTCTCATCCACTCTCTCATTACCTCTCGCCTTGACTACTGCAACCTACTCCTCACTGGCCTCCCACTTAGCCATCTATCCCCCCTTCAGTCCATTCAGAACTCTGCCGCACGTCTTATCTTCCACCTGGACCGATATACTCATATCACCCCTCTTCTCAAATCACTTCACTGGCTTCCAATCAGTTACCGCATACAGTTCAAGCTTCTCCTACTAACCTACAAATGTACTCGATCTACAGCCCCTCCTTACCTCTCTACCCTCATCTCCCCTTACGTTCCTACCCGCAATCTCAGCTCTCAAGACAAATCCCTCCCTTCTCCACCACTGCCAACTCCAGGCTCCGACTTTCTGCCTCGCCTCACCCCACGCCTGGAACAAACTCCCTGAGCCCATACACCAGGCCCCCTCCCTGCCCATCTTCAAATCCTTGCTCAAAGCCCAATTCGTTCTTTTAGTGAGAGCCAGTGTAGTTTTTCTCTTAGTGGTTTGGCGCTTTCATATTTCGTTTTCCCAAATATGAGTCTGGTTGCTGTGTTTTGAGCAGTTTGCAGCTTCTTGATAATTTGTTCTTTGCATCCGGCATAAATGGCATTGCAGTAGTCTAGATGACTTAGCACCATTGATTGTACTAGGCTGCGGAATACTTCCCTAGGGAAGAAAGGTTTGATTCTTTTTAAGTTTCCACATTGAGTAGAACATTTTCTTTGCTATGTTTTTCGCATGGTCTTCGAGTGTGAGATTTCGGTCAATGGTGACTCCCAGAATTTTCAAGCTGTCTGAGACCAGGAGAGTGTAGTCTGGGATGTTTATGGTATTGGGTTTGTTTGTGTTGTATTGTGAGGACAAGATGAGACACTGTTTTTTCTGCATTTAGCTTTAGTTGGAATGCGTCCGCCCATGAGTTCATTATTTGGAGGCTATGTGTGATTTCATTTGTGATTTCGGTTAAGTCTTGTTTGAACGGGATGTATATTATAACATCGTCGGCATAGATGTACGGGTTAAGACCTTGGTTGGACAATGATTTGGCTAAACAATTTTATAATTATAAAATTTGTAACTTTGTTTCCCATGGTGTCGTTCCATTACCTTTTTATTTTTTGTACTGCCTTTTTTCAGTTCCTTATATTATCCACTGTAAACCACTTAGATTTTGTGATTTGCAGTATATTAAATAAAGTTGAACCTTGAACCTTGTCCTGGGCTGCTGACGCACCAGCCACTCCCCCCATATATGCTTGTTTTTTGTGAAACTGGGCATGTGCGAGGAAGGCCAGCCCTCCATGCATGAGTGAAAACCAAGCATGCATAGGGGTGGACCATCTCAGTTTCACAAAAAATGAGCATGTGTGGGAGGAGTGGCCAGTGCATCAGCAGCCCAGGAAAAGTGCTGCTAACTGCCAGGCACCCCTAGCTTTGCACAGAGTAGGATTTCTGCTGGTGGAGCTTGCCTCAATTTTGGGGGGTCCTGAACCCAAATTGGGGGGGGGGGGGCAGGCTCCCGCCACCATGGCTACAAAGTGCTTGGGGGTGCTAAACTCATTGTTTTGTTTTTAGAATATATAAACTATGCTTACCAAACTGCAGGTAGAAACATGCATGCATAGCTTTCCTTTGCTTGGAAAATCTGGCACAGTCTGCACAGTGAAAAACCCATGTAGAGTTTTTCCCCTGTATAGCAGCTATAATAGCACTCATTACCTGTTGCTTGCTGCTACTAGTGGCTGGAAAACTCATGTACAGCAAAACACTAAAAATTAGAATAAAAACCCCTACAAAAAAATGAAAAAGAAGTCAAAGAAAGAACTCAAGGAATGAAATTTATTATAATAAAAACTAGACCATTTTTATTATAATACTGGTAAAAAAGGCCCGTTTCCGAAACCAATGAAACGGGCGCTAGCATGTGGTTTTTTTTGTGTGTGTGTGTGTGTATGTGTCACAGAGTTTTTTTGTGTGTGTGAGGGTGGGGTGTGTGTGCAGGTTGTTGACGTGTGTCTTTTTTTTTTGTTTTGTTTTTTTGCTTGGGGGGTTGGGGGATGTGCTGTGCTATGCTGGCAAAGTGGGATGGATTGGTGTGTGGCTTTGAAGGTGTGTGTCTGTTGTATTGTGTGTGTGTGGTTTTGTCTGTCAAGGAGGTTTGTGGAGGGGGGTCTTTCTGTTGGTGAAATGTAAATGTGGTTGTAGGGGGGTCAGCCTTTGCTGAGTGGTGGATTGTTTTTTCCGGGGTTTTTTTTTGTGTTGTGCTGAGGCAGCAGTGTTGTTTTAGATGGGCGGAAGGTAGAGGAGCACGTTCTTGGTTTGTCGGTATTTTTTGGCCGTTTCAGGGCTGCTATAGGGGAACACTGGAAGAGAAATGTGCTGTGGGAAGCAGCGCCGTCTTTTTCCGTTGGGCTGGGGTTCTGGGCATCCTGGAGGTGGGAGACGGCTTGCCTGAGGACGGGGATGGTTGTTTTAAGTTGGCGGAAGGGAGAGGAGCACGGTCTCGGGCCATCGGGTGGTGATCCGGTATGTTCGGTCCATTTGAGCAGGGACTGTCTCTCTTTGTTAAATTGTACAGCGCTGCGTAACCCTAGTAGTGCTCTAGAAATGTTAAATAGTAGTAGTAGTAGTAATGCTGGAATATGCGCTGCGGGAAGCTGCGCCGTCTTTTTCCGGGTGCTCAGGGAATCCCCGAGGTGGGAGACGGCTTGCCTGAGGCTGGGGATGGTTGGGCACGGCCGCTTTGGCAAAAGGGGAAGAGGAAGGGGGTGGGGAGTTACCTGTAGCTGCATGAGAAAATGGGTATTCTTTGTTTTGTATTATTAGTTTGCATTTCTGTTGAAGAAAGAGTGGATGCCTTTTGAATGATGGAGGTGGTGCGTCGGTGTGCGGTTGTTTCGTTAGTTTGGCAGCCAGTCTCCAGCGATTCCTAGGCAGGGAAGGAGTACTCCTCCTCCTTCCTTGGTCGCTGTTTGCTGCTGGCTGGGTCGCGGGTAATCCTTCCAGCTGGGCCGCAGCTTGTCCTGTTCGCCCACATCCCAGATGGTGACGGGCACGTTGTTTTCCGGCTCCTCTGACTCCATGTCAAGCAATCCCAAATATAGTCTTTGCTATGGGCCCTCTGGCACTCTTCAGTACTGGCATTAGGCATTTAAAAATTCCCCCCCCCTCCCCCCGGTCTATTTTTGCACATACCCACAGCAGGAATATTCTTCTCTCGTTCCAGCAGTGGTTCTGTGCTCTCCGTGCTGCACAGATAATGAGCCATTCTGCTGGGGAATGCTCCTCCCTTATTGTCACATAGTTTCCTTTGATTGGTCCGTCTTACGTTGCCTAGTGTTGCCTGGGAACGGTGTTGTGATGGTCCTTTGTGTTTCAGAATGTTGAGGGTGTTTTTTCTGATTGGTCCATCATGCGAGGGTGGGGCAGAGAGACATGGTCAGTGTTGTGGCTTCACCACCATGAATCCATGAACCCTTCAGGGAGTGACTGAGTGACTTCAGAAAGTTGTCTTCAGAACGTTGAGGGTGAGTTTTATTATAGTAGATAACAATTACTCTCCAAAACAGTAGAAGTTACTTTTTATTGGTCCTCCCCTTCTCCTTTTCGGTTGGAAAACTCATGTGCCATGTTGTTTCTAAATACTGGTTTATAGGTTTAAAATATCATAACAAAGAGGCCACAGGATTCCAAACTGGATAGCAACCTCTTTATGCTCAGTTTTCCTATAAATACAAATTAATTCCATACAAAAACTGCAAAAACCCAGCAGAAAAATCAATGTGTAATCAATTAGCTGCATTGTAAATAAAATGTTGTATGCATTTTCTTTTTTTTTTTTTTTTTGGCTGTTAATGAGGTAAGCTAGAAACCCAGGCGAAGAGATAATTTCCATTTGAAATCTCTTCATGTTGTAATTATTTTCAGTCAGTCAACCCCATCCAACAACGCAGAGCTCAGCGTCATCATGTAAATGATCAGAACAGCCTCTGATGATGGATTTTTATTAAAAATAAAACAAAGCCTTCAGTTAAACACAGTTGGACACAACCTCTCCTACCAGCCTGCTACTGGAAATATATGACGGCATTTCACTTTGGATCCTAGGAAGTTATAAACTCAAGCAGTTTCAGTGAACCAACTCATTTAATCACGTCACTGCTTGCTGCAGTTTTCAGTTATTTTAGCTTTCATTCGTTGAATTTTGATATTAATAAAAATACATTATGGTTGTTTTATAATTTAGTAATTACCATATGCTAATAAAGCCCAGTAAATGATATTTCTACTGTTCTCACATTATAATCCCTGAAAAAAAATCTTATTAAACAGTTTATCTAGGGATATTCTGTTACTACATAGGATTACATTCTGGTGACATGTTCAGCTTGGTGATCCCCTGAGTCTTCGTAGAACTTTTTGAAGAAGAAGGCTTTGAGCTGTTTGCAGAATAGCCAGGAATCAAACCCAAGTGCATGTAAATGGCAAGGGGGCATGGCCTGGATGTGTCTTGGGCAGGAAAATGGCATAACAAGTTCACAGACATTTATTCCCCATTTCAGAAGAGGACTAAACATCTATGTCCTGAAAGATCGAGTTAAACCTGCTACCAAGCTCATTTAGGATTTGGTAAACAGCTGCTATTGAGCATTACTCCACTGGAAAGATTGGAAGGGGTTGCCTCTTAATCACCCAGCAGGATTTTGTCCCCCCCCCCCCCCCCCCAATGCCAAACTAGTACATAATGCGCTGACTTTGAACCTGTTCGTTTTTTATACTTTTTTTTTCTAAAATGGATGTTTATGCTGCATAAATATCCATTTCTTCTGCATTGTAGAACAGGTTCTACATCAGTAGATTCTGTTCTAAAATACTGGTGAAACTTGAGATACACTGACATGCATGTCTCAATTTCTATTTCTATTCGCATTGTCCAAAAAGGGGCTGCACATGTGTTTTCTATGTGTATTTCTTCTATCTGTACAGAACCAATTCACAGACTCCCTTTTTCTTTAATTTCACATTCTTTAAATATTATTTTCTCTTACCATAATACAATAGAAAAAAATTACTAATATATACATAAAATTGAAGCACATCCATACTGTGAGACAATGAAAACCAGATACACAAAATTGTTTGTGTAATACATAGCCTTCATAGCTTCCTGCTCACTAAGCTTAAACACAAATCTATCTACTAACTTCCTTATATTATGAAAATAGTTTAATCTCTGCAGCTTCATACTTATGAGTAAGACACACAATATACCAATTCTTCATCTCCATCCATGAGCTGTCTCTCCAATTGCTAAGTATTCATTTCACAGCTAGAGCTAATAGGATATCCATCAATTTACTTGCATAAAAAGATATGTTCTGCAAACAATGTGGAGTGCTGATGCTAATCTAGCAGAAGGAAAGCCTGCTTAGATTCCCATCGCCAAGATTTTAACCAGCAGGATTTTACCTCCTTGGCCCATAACAAGCTCCTAATTAGCAGTGCTAATTGAATCATTATTCAATTAAATTGCACACGCAAATTGGGCACACACCCAAATTTGCACTCACAATTTTAACCAACATTTATTGAATTAGGAGGTTGATGTGAAGAACTCCTGGCTCTCAGAAAATGAGTCCAGTCTCTGGAGACCAGAGGAACTGAGGCAGATAAAGAGGTATTTAAAGGACACCTTCAGGAACACAGCAGAAAAGACCCACCTCCAGTCTAGCAGTCCCTGTGCTGCCTTAGAGGAGAAAAGTCACCTGAAAGGAGAGTATCACCTTGGTATGGCAGAAAATGATCCTGTAGCCAAAACCTGTACTCCAAGGGTTGCAATATTCTCTCTTACTGATGATTTTATATAGTAATTCAATCATTATGCATATAGATAGCTGGCTGGCTGGTGGGCATGAGGATCTCTTGGTTACTTGCCTACCTGGGGTGAAGATAGTGCACCTTACATATCACATAGATAGAATTTTATACACTGCAGGAGAGAAGCTGGCTGTCATGGTACATGTGCATAACAATGACATAGGAAAGTGGAAGTGGAAGGTTCAGGAGATAGAAAGTTGAAATCCAAAACTTTCCAGGATAGCATTCTAACAACCAGGGCCGCAAAGAGGGGGGCAGGGGGCAAGATTCCCCTAGGCCCGGCCTCTAAGGGGGGGGGTCCTGGCACCAGGGTCTGTCTCTCTCCTGCTCCTGACGGGACCCAGGTGATCATTTTAACACAATCACCCAGGTAACAACAGGAGCAGGAGAGAGACAGATTCCAGCTCCAGGCCCCCCTTAGAGGCTGGGGAAGAGCACACACAGGATTCCAAATTGGGTTCGACTTCCGGGCCTCCGGTTAGTGTGCTGCGGTGGCTAAGAAATCAAATAGATTGTTAGGTATTATAGGAAAGGAATGGAAAACAAAAATGAGGACGTTATAATGCCTTTGTATCACTCCATAGTGTGACCATACCTCAAATATTGTGTTCAGTTCGGGTCACCGCATCTCAAAAAAAGATATGGTGGAATTAGAAAAGGTACAGAGAAAGGCGACGAAAATGATAAAGGAGATGAGACGACTTCCCTATGAGGAAAGGCTAAAGTGGCTAGGGCTTTTCATATTGGAGAAGTGATGGCAGAGGGGAGATATCATAGAGGTCTATAAAATAATGAGTGGAATGGAACGGGAAGACGTGAATTGCTTGTTCACTTTTTTCTAAAAATACTAGGACTAGGGGGCACACAATGAAGCTACAAAATAGTAAATTTAAAACAAATCAACATGTAATTAAACTCTGGAATTCATTGCCAGTAAAAGCAGTTAGCTTAGTGAGGTTTAAAAAAGTTTTGGATAGCTTCCTAAAAGTCCATAAGCCATTACTAAAATAGACTTGGGGAACATCCACTGCTTATTTCTAGGATAAACAGCATAAAATGTATTGTACTGTTTTGGGATCTTGCCAGGTACTTGTGACCTGGATTGGCCACTGTTGGAAACAGGATGCTGGGCTTGATGGACCTTCAGTCTGTCCCAGTATGGTGATACTTATGTACTATTGTACTTATGAATGAAGATACAAAAATAAAATAAAGCTACTTTTAAAACAAGAGAAAATAAGGAAATCATTTAGAAAAAAAAAAACTAAAAAGGATTGATTTCTATGGTCATTTTTTCCATAAGTTGTGGGCATTATTTAACAAGACCATTTTGGAAGCCTAGTTAAAATATATTCCATGCATCAAAAAAGATCAAAAGAAAGCCAAATGACAGCCAGCATGTTTTAATGATGAGACTGAAGAGGTGGTAAAAGCCAACAGAATATCTTAAGAAAATGAAAGCAGACCCTAATAAAGAAAACAGAAATAAGCAGAAGACCTGGCAAGTTAAATGTAAAAAAAGTAACAAGGCAGGCCAAGAGAGACTTTGTAAAGATATTTACTGTAGAGGCAAGAATTAATACTAAAAACATTTTCAAATATATCTGCAGTAAAGCGCCCATGAGAGCGTTGGTTGGACCACTGGATGATGAAGCAGTAAATAGCTAAAAAATTAAATTAATTCTTTGCCTTTGTCTTTACTGAGGATGTTGGGGTCATGCCTACACACGAAACGTTCTTTGATGGTGATGATTTGGAACAAGTAGAGCACATCAATGTAAATCTTGAAGATGTAAGAGATCAAACTGACAAATACAAGAACAACAAATCACCAGGCCTGGGACTGAATGGAATTCACCCTAGAGCCTTGAAAGAGCTCAAACATGAAATTGTCACCACCATGCTTCCCCTCCCCACCCCACCCCATCATCACCACACCCAAGCCCACCCACCTTGGGCTCAGGCCTCCTCAAAAACAACAGTCTGGTTACATAGCTGGCATCTGCTTCTTGAATACTATGCAGTAGTGGTCACCCCATCTCAAAAAGGATGTAGTGCAACTAAAAAAGGTTCAGTGAAGGGCAACAAAAATGATAAATGGGATAGAACAGCCTTATGAACATAGGCTAAACAATTTAGGGCTTTCCAGCTTGGAGAATAGATGTGACTGAGAAGGGATATGATAGAAGTTTATAAAATTACTAGTAAAAGAGGCCGTTTCTGGAGTAAATGAAACGGGTGCTAGCAAGGTTTTCCTCCCCAACACCCCCCCCCCCTTCTCCCTCCCTACCTACCTACCTGCTGACCCCTTCGTCGTTCTGACGCCATTGCTCCACACCTCCTGAACGCACCGTACGCCATTGCTCCGCCCTCGGTGTGTGACACCATTGCTCTGCCCTCAATGTCATCACGTTTGACGCGAGGGCGGGGCCCCGAGACTTGGCGATTTCGGTGGCTTCACCACCACGAACCCTTTGAACCCGTCTTGAAGGAAGTGTCATCAGTGGCTTGGCTTCACTGACGTCAGTGTCTTCAGAACATTGAGGGTGAGTTTTATTATATAGGATGAGTGGGACTGAATGGTTAAACGGGGAATAACTGTTTAATTTGTTAAACAATACAAAAATAAGAGGACACTCCATGAAACTAATGATCAGCACATTGAAAACAAATCATAGAGAGCCTTTTTTTTCTATGCAGTGCATAATTAAGCTGTGGAATTTGTTGCAAGAGGATCTGATAAAGGCAACCAACTTAGCAGTATGCAGAGCAAGACTGAACAAGATCCTTTAAGAAAAGTTCATAAAGAATTATTAGCCAGGTAAATTTGAGAAAGCTTTTGTCCATCGCTGAAAATGAACTATGGGAAATAGATCTTCTTTTTTGGGATCTATTGTGACCTGGATCTATCTTGATATCTATACAAGGTATTTTAGATGAATAGACGTGCTTCCAGGAAAACTTTCCATTCTGTCTTATTATTTAATCCTTTTGGTGTCAAAAATTGAATCCAAAGCTTGAATACCCCTTTAAGAAATTGAACAAGTTTTCTAAGCATCTGATTGGTAAGCCTTGATAGCGTCCCTTTAAAACTCGGACGCCATGTTTGATTTTCCCACTTCATAGAAGACAGCTTTGACTCAATGAGCAGGTAGGCTGAAAATTTTAATTTACTATATAAAGTAAACAATATCCATGTGTCTCTCACAATACTCCTCTCTGGTTTTTTAAGGGCATTAAATTGATTGGCTATTGGTTCATCTCCTGAAGAAGCTAATAGTGAAATGGAGACTCTCTGTTGAGTGAACCAAGATATGTGAGCCAAATTTAAGATAAGTGCCCCTTTATATTTTCAACTAAATCCTATAAGTAAACATTTAAAAATATACCAGAGGTTTTTCTGACTAGTGAGGAAGATCACCAGGCATTCACTTGAAAACAATTCAGCTGGTGACAGCCGAGCATCTGAAGTCTTTTCCTCCAATTTACAATTTAAGTCTAATACATAATTGAAGTCTAATTTCTAGAATTACGAGAGGAAATTATACTTGCTTATTTATAGAGTTGAGTTTATACTTTGGCAAGTACCATATAAACTTGAGCTATTTCTGAAAGAGTGTGAGCTAGCTGAAATGAAATATAATCTTTGCTTCACCAATGCAGCTAAATAGAAAAAAACAAAACAACAACAACAACAAAAAGAAAAGATGATACCATTTTTATTGGACTAACGCAATACATTTTTTTGACTAGCTTTCAGAGGCAACACCTTCTTCAGGTCAGAAATGAGCAACACATGACAATATCAGAATATATAAGTGAAACATAAAAGCATTCCAATGACAGTCTTATAGGGAAAGGTAGGGATGGGGGTGAGTGTGTGGGAGCGGGGGGGGAAGGGGGAGGGGTAAACTCCCACACTATTTTCACCAATGCAGAAAATTATACTCTTTAAGATATGTCCTAGAATCTTGCCTAGGTATGTTTCTAACAGAGAGTTGAGATCTCCTATGTGCTGTCCATCCTTATATCCAGCCTCCATAGTAGATTTTATGTAAAAATTTGATTCTGTTTTGGAGGTTGGCATTATCTTTGAACAGACTTGCAGATACACTGGTTCATCAAATAAAAATATTGAATGTTACTTGCAACCATGACATGATCCGAGGACTAAATCCCTTTTTCTCGCCATCCTAGCTAATTGATATACTTTTTCTGAATCTTCAGATTGCTGCCGAGGTGTGAAGTGCCAAGTTTGAAGTGCTTTAAAAATTGCTACCTATTCTTACCCAGTACTACTCTTTTAGCTTAGCAGAGTTTAAAAAGGGGTTAGATGGTTTCCTAAAGGACAAGTCCATAAACCACTACTAAATGGGCTTGGGAAAAATCCACAATTCCAGGAATAACATGTATAGAATGTTTGTACGTTTGGGAAGCTTGCCAGGTGCCCTTGGCCTGGGTTAGCCGCTGTCATGGACAGGATGCTGGGCTCAATGGACCTTTGGTCTTTTCCCAGTGTGGCATTACTTATGTACTTATCTACAGTGTAGCTACAATGATAAAACCTGCTCCCTCTCTATTTCCTTGAGGAATGATTTCTACAATATGTTTTAATAGAACACATTTCATTTTAAAGTTTTATAGAGCTATATGTAGCATTCGTCCTTTCTGATGAACTTTGCCAACCAGATGGTAATTCTGGGTATCCCCATTTAGGTACCCAGAAGCCTGTTCTACAATGGAACCTAGATGTCCAGGCTGCAACCCACTATCAATGCACCTAACGTAGATGGCCTCACTTACACAAACCATAGAGCTGGTGTAAGTTTGGATACCTATATGGAGCAGGAATACAGGCAACTTACTGAACTTTGTAAGTTGCACATATAAATGGAAGCTCTGTCTATGTCTCACCCATGTGCCTCCCCTAGGTACACCCCCCTAGTGACTTGCCCAAGGTCACTAGGAGCAGAGATGGGATTTGAACCCACAATCTCTGGATTACCAGACCAGTGCTCTAACCACTAGGCCACTCCAGGCACCAGGCTGTAGCCACATGCAGGTAATTTGGATTAGGAACTGTAACAAGAAACCCTTTCTCTCACTATGACTTAAGGGCTCAGTAGGCACCTACCTGTGGCCACCTTGAAAATAGTGGAATAGTAAAGAACATATACTGATTAGTTTTATATTGAAATGGATTGCCGGCGATCTATTTTGGTGGCGGAGCAACAGCTGGCCAGAATCGTATTCTCGAAAAAGATGGCCGGCCATCTTTTTTTTCGATAATACGGTTGGCACCGGCTAAATACCTTGGATTTAGCTGGGTTTAGAGATGGCCGCTTTTGGTTTTCAGCGATAATGGAAACTAAAAGCGGCCATCTGAACCCCGGCTACATCTAAGGCATTTGGCCGTGGGAGGAGCCAGCATTTGTAGTGCACTGGTCCCCCCGACATGCCTGGACAGCAACCGGGCACCCTAGGGGGCACTTCTACAAAGTTTAACAACATAGCCATATTGCTCCCAGGTGCATAGCTCCCTTCCCTTGGGTGCTGAGCCCCCCAAATCCCCCCAAAACCCACTCCCCACACCTGTACACCACTACCATAGCCCTTAGGGATGAAGGGGGGCACCTACATGTGGGTACAGTGGGTTTTGGAAGGCTCACATTTACCACCACAAGTGTAACAGATAGGGGGGGATGGACCTGGGTCTACCTGTGTGAAGTGCACTGCACCCACTAAAAACTGCTCCAGGGACCTGCATACTGCTGTCATGGAGCTGGGTATGACATTTGAGGCTGGCATAGAGGCTGGCAAAAAAATGTTATACAGTTGGTTTTTTTGTGGGTGGAAGGGGGTTGGTGACCACTGGGGGAGTAGGGGGGGGGTCATCCCCAATTCCCTCCAGTGGTCATCTGGTCAGTTGTGGCACCTTTTTGAGTCATGGTCGTGAAAATAGAAGGACCATGTAAACCCGGCAAAGTGCTTTTTAAAGTCGCTTTTGTTTTTTCCATTATACGCTAAAGCTGGCCATCTGATAGCCATGCCCACGTCCCGCCTTCACTACGCCACCGACATGCCCCCTTGACTGTTCGCCGGCTCTGCGACGGGAAGGCGGCGATGGTGTCAAAATAGCTGCTTTTGATTATACGGAATTCGTCGCTTTTGCGAGATCGCCGGCCATCTCCCGATTTATGTCGGAAGATGGCCGGCGATCACTTTCGAAAATAAGCTGGATAAAGACCGTACTTAATATAACAGACAATTGCACAAGCAGATAAGTGAAAGACAGTTTTGGTTATAGGTAAGGTAAAGATGTGTCACATTTACACTTGTTGATCTTTGTGGTATGCCTTTTCAAAGAGGTAGGTCTTCAGAAGTTTACGAAAGTTAGTCAGTTCATAGGTAGTTTTTAAGTTGTGCGGTAATGCGTTCCATAGCTGTGTGCTCAGGTAGGAAAAGTTTGACATATGCGTTAGTTTGTATTTCAGACCTTTGCAGCTGGGGAAGTGAAGATTAAGGAACGTGCGGGATGATCTTCTAGTGTTCCTGGGTGGTAAGTTTATTAGGTCTGACATGTAGGCTGGGGCATCTCCGTGAATGATTTTATGAACTAGGGAACATGTCTTGAATGCGATACATTTTTTAAGCGGAAGCCAGTGTAATTTTTCCCTTAGGGGTTTAGCACTTTCATATTTTGTTTTTCTGAATATGAGTCTGGCTGTGGTGTTCTGGGCTGTTTGAAGTTTCTTGATGATTTGCTCTTTACAGCCAGTGTATAGTGCATTGCAGTAATCTAAGTGACTAAGCATTACTGACTGTACCAGATTATGAAAAATGGTTCTTCGGAAGAAAGGTCTTACTCTTTTTAATTTCCACATTGAGTGGAACATCTTCTTGGTTGTATTTTTCGCGTAATTTTCAAGTGTGAGATGTCGATCAATGGTGACTCTGAGAATTTTCAGGGTGTCCGAGACAGGAAGGGATAGGTTTGGTGTATTTATGGTGGTAAATTTGCTCATGTTGTGTTGTGAGGTGAGTATAAGACATTGTGTTTTTTCTGCGTTGTTTCAGCTGGAATGCATCCGCCCAAGAATGCATGATGTGGAAACTTTGGTTGATGTCGTTGGTAATTTCCTGTAGATCTTGTTTAAACGGGATATAAATTGTTATGTCATCTGGATTGAGGTTTTGATTGGATAATAATTTGGCCAAGGGTATCATCATTAGGTTGATGAGAGACAGCGAGAGGGGGGATCCTTGAGGAACTCCACATTCAGGTATCCAAGAGGCTGAGGTAGTCGAGTTAGATACCACTTGGTATGATCGTGTAGTTAGGAAGCCCTTGAACCAATTGAGAACGTTGCCTCCAATTCTGAAGTATTCGAGGATGTGTAGTAATATTCCGTGATCAACCATGTCGAAAGCACTGGACATGTCAAATTGTAAAAGTAGTATGTTATTGCCAGTTGCGATCGCTTGTTTAAATTTAGTCAGGAGAGTGACTAGTACTGTTTCAGTGCTGTGGTTAGATCGGAATCCTGATTGGGAGTCATGGAGTATTGAGAATTTATTTTAGTAGTTGGTGAGTTGTTTGGTCACCATTCCTTCCATTAATTTGGTTATTAGGGGAATAGATGCCACTGGACGGTAGTTGGTTAAGTCACTTGTACTTTTCTTTGCGTCTTTAGGTATAGGGGTGAATAGAATATTTCCTTTGTCCTTTGGGAAGAGTCCATTTTGTAACATATAGTTCAAGTGTTCCGTGAGGTCTGATATAAATTGTTGAGGGGCAGATTTTATAAGGTTCTTTGGGCATATGTCTAGTCTGCAGTGAGATCTGGCGAACCTTTTGAGTGTTTGGGAGATGGTATCATCTGATAGTGTCTCGAAGTTGGTCCAGGTTCTGTCCATTGGGTATTCACCAGGGATAGGGTCTAGACAATCAAGGAGTTTTGCGTAGTCAATGGTATTAACAGGTATCATGAGTCGTATTTTTATGATTTTCTCTTTGAAGTATTTCGCGAGATTGTCTGCTGCTGGTGTGTCTGTGTTGTTAGAAGTCACCAGTGTGGTGTCAAGTAGTTTATTCACGAGTTGGAAGAGTTTGTGTGTGTCCTTGTAGTCTGGTCCAATTTTAGTTTTGTAGTATGATCTTTTAATTTGTCTTATGGTGTATTTGTATTTTCGTTGTAGTTGTTTCCAAGCGTTGAGTGTGGAGTTGTCTTTCTTTTTATTCCATGCTCGTTCTAACCTTCTAATTTGTGTTTTTAGTTTTTTCAGTTCTTCGTTGAACCATGGTATTGAGTTCTTTCTGTGTGAGGTTCTGGTTTGGAGTGGTGCTATATTGTCTAATATGTATCTGCATCTATTGTCCCATTCTTGGAGAAATTGGTTTGTATCTGATTTTATAGTCCATCCATTATGGTAGAATTGTTGCCAGAATATTATCGGATCTATTTTTCCTCTTGTGGTATATGTTTTTCGTTCTTGTTTGTGGGGTGAGTCTTTCATTCGCCATTGGAGGGAGAGGTTTGCTTTATAATGGTCAGACCACGGAGTGGGTGTCCATTTTGTATCTGTTAGTACTAGGTTTGAATCGGGGGTGAATTTATGTGTAATGATGTCTAGTGTATGCCCTTTAGTGTGGGTTGGCTGCGTAATTGGTCTGTGAAGGTCCCATAGTTGGAGGAATTCTTCACATTCTCGGGTGCTTGTTGAGGTGATTTCTTCAAGGTGCAGGTTGATATCTCCTATTATGAGGAGATTTGAGGTAGTGACACATGTGTTCGATACAAAGTCCATGAAGTGTGTTTGGCAGTCTTGCCAGTTACCTGGCAGTCTGTAGAGTAGGATTACGTTAAGGTGTTCATGTAGGTTTGGGGCAGAATGGATTCAGCTGTGGTTGTGATGGTGAACTGGGATTTGTAGATTATGGCTATTCCACCTCTTCTTTTTCCATTCCTTGTCCAGTGGGTAATTTTGTATCCTGGTGGGCATAGGTCTAAAATTATGGGGTCTTTGCGGTCGTGGATCCAGGTTTCAGTAATGAGTAAGAGATCAAGATTGTCTGTTGTGATCCAGTCGGTTAATTTACACTAGCAGACACACATAAACCAACTGGACCCAGGCACTTTCCCTTCCTTTCTCCTCATCTCCCCACCACAAAGTATTCTCTTCCTCCTTTTCCTTCCCTTCCCCCAGAACACTTTCTTTCCATTTCTTCCCCAAGACTTTCACACTCTCTCTCTTTCACTCCTTTCCCCTCCTCCCAAAACACTCTGGCCTATCCCTTCCCTCCCCTCCCTCCCCCTCCTCTCATTGGCTCTCCAGACCCCATGACCATATGCTGCCATGGCTCCTCCTTTAAGCCGGGATTTTCAGGGTGCCAACTCTTCATCTTCCTTCGCTAAGTGGAGCGCTGATGCTACATATATGCTGAGGGGGAAATGATTGGGGAAGGAGTGTAAATGCAGTGGCAACACACAGCCTGCACCTCCATCTGCTATTTTATATAGAGAGAGATTTAGTGCTTTTATAAGTTTAATAGTTTACAGACTCTCCCATCTACATAGGCGATAATTTAGAGATCATTCAATTCTGCACGATATTGTAAACCTATCTCTGTTTGTTGAAATGGTTATTTCCATTACCTTAGTATGTAGTTGCTTCCATTGCCAGTTGAAAGGGGTATGTTATATTTTTGAACCATAGAGATTAAGTGGTAAAACATCAGATTTTGTAACCCCAAATTGTAGAAACAGAATCGTTTGTATACAATGCAATAGCTTTGTTATGGATGAGATGGCATTGATAGGAAGTTACACTACACAGACTTGAAAGAAATGCAGAGGATGGCAGTTTTCAGAAAGACCAATATACCCAGGTAAATTGCTGTTTGCCCAGGTAAATGACTTTGACAATTGCCTTCCAAACATCCTAACTTTTCTTATTATCCCTCTAAGTTTTATTTCCTTATCATTGTTGCATACATAGGCAGCAGAATGGGATAGACCATTGGGGTCATGGCCCCACCAATATTTTACTCAACAAGGCATCCGCAATTGGAGAGCTTGGGGCCAGGGCTGGAGATTGATTTGTTTGGTATTCCAACCAAAAAGGTGTTCTGCTGTCCCTGGTTGTATATCACATTTTCTTATTCTAAAACATTTCTGTTAGCCCCTAATTCTAGTCATTCAGTTTTTCCAGTATCTCCTCTCTTATTTCTTGCAGGAAGGAAATTTCCTTTTTTGTTGTATTTTTGACCCATACTTTTTCTAGCTATTTTGGTCCTCCAGTTCAATTGGAACCACTTTTATTGGGCAACAGTGCCATGAATCTTCATTCATGGTATCACAAGAGACTGACAAAACTGCTTATGGTTAATACTTAGAATGACTTTTGGGTCTAAAACTTAGGATAAGGTAAGCTCAGTGACCCTCTGAATGACCTGGACAGTGAATATAATCAGGTCTGATAAGGTCTCAGGCAAGGAACATACATTAACACAATGGAACAAATTACCTTGGGAGATCCGTAGTGAAATAGACTTGATGGCATTTAGGAAGAAATTGAAAAGCTTTCTGTTTCCACTAGGCCTGCTTTGAATCCTTTCTGTGATGGCATTAGGTAATAGGTAAGGGGAATAGACTATGAGTTATTTATTTTGGTTTTATTGTTCATTTATTGTAAAGCGCTTTGAATACTTTTGCTCAGATAAGGTCATATATATAATGTTATTTCAGACAATAAATTCTAGCACATGGGCAGATGTGTGCTGATTTGTATGCAAATGTAGCTGCCGCTAGTGTAGACCCATGTGCACATGAGTCCATGTTAGCCCATTTTTGCACCGGGACTATTTGCATACTTTCCAGTAATCATATGAGAAGCATAGTTTTGGCATTACTTTTGCCTTAGAAAGTCAGTGTTAAGCATTAGTGCACTGCTGTAACACAAGGTTTCTGCACCAGCCCCTCTGTTTTCATTAAAGAACACCCTGACACTATATATAGAACATGGAGGAGGAGGGTACAATTTGGGCGGTCCACTTATTTTTAACCCACCAGGGCTTAATTTCAGGAGGAACAGCCTGGGACACAGTTCTATCACACTCCTTTCAGGCTCCAGAACAACAGGGGTGTTCTGTTTTAGCTAGGGTTGCCAACTAGAGCCAGATTCACCCGACAGGGTTAATCCAGTCTTGGGCTTACCCCATTGCATGCAGGGACTTGTGGTTCTGATTTCCCCATTGGATTTTCTAAGAGAAACAAGCCTACAAGTCCCTGAATGCATTGGGTAAACCCAGGACTGGATCAACCCTATTGGGCAAATCTGAATCCACTTGTCAACCCTAGCTTCAGCCCCTCTCTTCCAGGCAACATGCAGGAAAGAGAATGAGATGGGTGAGCCAGGAGCAGAGCAGAGAACAATCATTCCACTCCCTAATCCAGTTCTTCTTCTTCTTTTGTTGCCCTGGCTGGCCTGCCTACCAACTGTCCTCCAGCTCCACAGTTCCAGTTCCTTTTTGCCTACAAAATTAAGTCCTGCCTACTCCAGATAGCATACCTGGCTGTGTCTACCCCTTGATAGCCAGGTGGGTTGGAGGGAAGCCTGCACTGACACTTACTCTCATCATGGTTCCTTCAACAAACAGGGGAATCTGTGTGATGCCTCCACAGACACACTCAATTCCAATCAGTCCATGAGATAAGAAATGTAAACTCATGTTGGTTTGAATCATAGGGCCAGGCCCCAGTTTCCCTTTATATCTTCCTCTTTCAGATAGCCTCAGTTCTTAAGCTTGGGAAAATCAACACCTTCTAATATTTAATGTACTTGCTTTATTTTCCTGACCTGTAACGTTATTGATTCATATGTGTAAATCTATAGCAATTGTATTTAGCTTGTATCTTTTTTAGTTGTAGCTCAAGGCAGGTTATTCAAGTACAGTAGGTATTTTTCTTGTCCCTGGAGGGCTTATAATCTGAAGCAATGGATGGTAAAGTGACTTTCCCAAGATCCAAAGGAGCCACAGTGGGATTCAAACCTGACTTCTCCTTGTTTTCTGCCTACTGTTCTATTAGGCTACTCTTCAATTCTTTTAATACTTTTTATTCTTCTACTTCCTCCTCAAGCCCCCCACCCCCATTCCTAAAGCAGAAAGTCTGCTTATTTTGAGAAATATTCCATTATAAGTTTGCTAACAGATTTAATCGGCTCATACTTTTCTGCGCCTCGTCTTGGATACCATGTTTGACCTCCTATTCCAATTTTCTCTATCAATGAGTGCTCCATTTATCACATATAACTCCACTTTTCATTCCTCTACTAACATATGCAAGTAATGCCCCACAATCAGTCTCTGCACCAGGGACATAGCCAGCCCTCCAATTTTAGGGTTGCTCAGGGCCAACATATTCCTTCTTCCTCCTCTCCCTCCCCACCTCCCCACATACTCTCTTTAAACATACCTTTGCTGGTGGGGATGCTGAGGCCCCACCAGCCAAAGAAATACAGTAACATAGTAACATAGTAGATGACAGCAGAGAAAAACCCGCACGGTCCATCCAGTCTGCCCAACAAGATAAACTCATATGTGCTACTTTATGTGTATACCTGACCTTGATTTGTATCTGTCATTTTCAGGGCACAGACCGTAGAAGTCTGCCCAGCACTAGCCATGCCTCCCAACCACTAGCCCCACCTTCCACCACCGGCTCTGCCACCCAATCTCCTCTAAGCTTCTGAGGATCCCTTCCTTCTGAACAGGATTCCTTTATGTTTATCCCACGCATTTTTGAATTCCGTTACCATTTTCATCTCCACCACCTCCCGCAGGAGGGCATTCCAAGTATCCACCACTCTCTCCGTGAAAAAATACTTCCTGACATTTTTCTTGAGTCTGCCCCCCTTCAGTCTCATTTCATGTCCTCTAGTTCTACCTTCTTCCAATCTACGGAAAAGGTTTTTTTGCGGATTAATATCTTTCAAATATTTGAACGTCTGTATCATATCACCCCTGTTTCTCCTTTCCTCCAGGGCAGAGGTAGGCAACTCCGGTCCTTGAGAGCCACAGGCAGGTCAGGTTTTCAGGATATCCACAATGAATATGCAGAAGATAGATTTACATACCATGGAGGCAATGCTTGCAAATCTATCTCCTGCATATTCATTGTGGATATCCTGAAAACCTGACCTGCCTGTGGCTCTCGAGGACCGGAGTTGCCTACCGCTGCTCCAGGGTATACATGCTCAGGGCAGCAAGTCTCTCCTCATACGTCTTGTAACGCAAATCCTATACCATTCTTGTAGCTTTTCTTTGCACCACTTCAATTCTTTTTACATCTTTAGCAAAATACAACCTCCAAAACTGAACACAATACTCCAGGTGGGGCCTCACCAATAACTTATTCAGGGGCATCAACACCTCCTTTCTTCTGCTGGTCACACCCCTCTCTACAGCCTAGCAACCTTCTAGCTACAGTCACCGCCTTGTCACACTGTTTCGTCGCCTTCAGATCCTCAGATACTATCACCCCAAGATTCTTCTCCCCGTCTGTACATATCAGACTCTCACCACCTAACACATACGTCTCCCGTGGATTTCTACTCCCTAAGTGCATCACTTTGCATTTCTTCGCATTGAATTTTAATTGCCAAACCTTAGACCATTCTTCTAGCCTCTGCAGATCCTTTTTCATGTTTTCCACTCCCTCCGGGGTGTCCACTCTGTTACAAATCTTAGTATCATCCGCAAAAAGGCAAACTTTACCTTCTAACCCTTCGGCAATGTCACTCACAAATATATTGAACAGAATTGGCTCCAGCACCAATCCTTGAGGCACTCCACTACTCACTTTTCCCTCATCTGAGCGAATTCCATTAACCACCACCCTCTGGCGTCTGTCCGTCAACCAGTTCCTAATCCAGTTCACCACGTTGGGTCCTATCTTCAGCCTGTCAAGTTTATTCAAGAGCCTCCTGTGGGGAACCGTGTCAAAAGCTTTGCTGAAATCCAAGTAGATTACGTCTATAGCACATCCATGATTCAATTCTCCGGTCACCCAGTCAAAGAATTCAATGAGATTCGTTTGGCACGATTTACCTTTGGTAAAACCATGTTGTCTTGGATCTTGTAACTTATTGGCTTCCAGGAAATTCACTATCCTTTCCTTCAGCATCGCTTCCATAACTTTTCCAATAACCGAAGTGAGGCTTACCAGCCTATAGTTTCCAGCTTCTTCCCTATAACCACTTTTGTGAAGAGGGACCACGTCCGCTGTTCTCCAATCCCACGGAACCTCTCCCGTCTCCAAGGATTTATTAAACAAATCTTTAAGAAGACCCGCCAGAACCTCTCTGAGCTCCCTTAATATCCTGGGGTGGATCCCGTCTGGTCCCATGGCTTTGTCCACCTTTAGATTTTCAAGTTGTTCATACACACTCTCTTCCATGAATTGTGCTATATCCATTCCATTCTCATATGTACTTTTGTCAGTCAATCATGGTCCTTCTCCAGGATTTTCTTCTGTGAAGACAGAACAAAAGTATCTATTTAGCAAATTTGCTTTTTCTTCATCATTATCTACAGTTCCTGATCTGCTCTCTTCCTCCTTGCACTGCTGCTTTAATGCAGAAGTCAGCGGTGTGCCTCCAGTCACTGACTCCAGGACTCCTCGAGCATTCTTAGCTCTTGTGCGAACTGACCATGCGCAAGCAGTGCTGGCGTCAGCTGTAGGCATGCTGACGACTTCTGCATTAAAGAAGCAGTGCAAGTAGGAGGGGAGTGACTCGAGAACTGTATTTCTTTAGCTGGTGTGCTGTGACATCCCTGCCAGCCATTTTAAAGGCTGCTGCAGTTCTGGAGGACCCCGAGTTCCAAATGGGAGGGGTGGGGTCCAGACCCCCAAGGCCCCCCGTTGGCTATGCCACTGCTCTGCACATGGCCCTGCATCCCTCCACATCTCCCATAGGCTGCTCTTGCTGTCAGCTTGTTTCATGCATTGTGCCTGAAGCAGGGGTGTACCCAGACCTTGCAGTGGTAGGGGGCCAGAGCCCGAGGTGAGGGGGCATATTTTGGTCTGCTGCCCCACCGCAGCCGCCCCCTGCTGCATTGCCGTTCCCCACCCACTACCGCAGCAAATACCTTGGCTGGCGGGGGTCCCCAACCCCTGCCAGCTGAAGCCTTGTCCAGCACTGGACTCCAGTGCCGCCACATTGCCTTCCCTGCTCTGTCTTCCCCTCATGTCCTGCACGCTCCTTTTAGTGAAATTGAGGGGAAGACAGAGCAGGGCAGGGAACGCGGTGGCACTGGAGTCCAGTGCTGGACAAGGCTTCAGCTGGCGGGGGTTGGGGACCCTGCCAGCAAAACAAGGAGCCCGGAGGAAATTTGGGGGACCCAGGCCCCCGTGGCCCACATAGATATGCCACTGGCCTGAAGGAATCTGTTTTTTGTCTCATTTCCTTAAGCATCCATTATTCTTTTGTAAGAGCTTCTAATTTTACTTCAGTTATTAGCATCTTGGAATTTCAAATCTCCATTGGTACTCTGCTGAAATTTACTTCTATGCCTATATCTTTCTCACTGATTTCTTGCCAGCAGTTGATGCTGGGAAGGTCAGAACATATCTGATCTCCTGGTTCTTTCTCTTATTCTTCAGAATCCTCAAAATTCTGCCTATGCTTGTTACTGAATTGGCAAGCTTTAAGTATATTTTAATGTTGTTTCAGGGATGTTAACTGAGGACCTCAGAAGCAATGTGTTCTGCCATATTCCTGAAACCAGAAATCTTTTCTATTTGGGTTGTACATGCAGGGAATGTGAAAGCAGGAACTGTTTTAAATATGGTCATATTTGGAAAGGAAACATACAGAAATAACCATGTTTTCATATTGAGCCAATGAGACAAATGTCTTATATGAAAGAGAAATGTGATTTATGAGTCAACCCATTTCTGCCAGTCAGTTTGTAAGCAGGGACAATCAGTCAAAGCTTTAATGTGACGTTTTCGTTACGTTACAAAAAATAAATTTAGAGCTGAAAGAAAAGCATGTGAAGCAAATTATAACATAATTCAGAATATGGGTAAGGGATTATCATAAAAAATGCATAATTAGGAAAGGCCATAAGCTCAGTGACAGTGCTATGCACTGCCATGTGGAAGGTCCCTAGTGCAATCATCAGTTTAAAAGATTTTCAATCACTGCATATCAGACAACACAGCAATTTACAATAGTTACCCCCCCCCCCCCCCCCCCCACACACACACACACACATCATAGTATTTAACAAAGCAGTTTACAATAGTAAGGGAAGAATATATCAAGCTACATTAGGGCTTTAAGTCGCATTATTTGCCCCTTAACATGATTTAAAGGCACTAACACAACTTGTTTTTGCCATAACGAGGCAATATTTAAGTCACCACAGGTTACATAACAATGAGATGCAAAACATGCAAATGCATGTAAAGCAGCTTATTAGTATGTAAATTTTATAATGCAACATGCTGTGTGTTATTGCCCTAAAATTACAGTAACATATCCCCAGGATTATTTTACTTCCTGAGTGCGTCGGGCTGCAAATCACAGCATGATGCTCCCAACTGTGGCCTCCAGGGTTCCCCCTGATCAAGAACCTCCCCCCCCCCATGAACCAGCCTTCAAAATAGAATCCCTACAATGGCCCCCTCCAAACTGATAACCCCTGAAAAGAGCCCTTTGATCCAGACCCCCCCTGACATAGAATCCCCCAATCTGGCCCCTCTGAAATACAGTCTTCCCCCGAATCAGATTCCCCAGATCAAGCTTCCCACCCTCAAAGGATTCCCCCACCCCCGTGCCCATACCATAACTTTCTGGTGGTCCTGAGATTCCCTGGGCAGGTCAATCCCCATTCATTCCTGCCTTTCTGATGTTGTCACATGACTACAGCTAGGGGTCATATTTCCATATAAGAATAAAAGGACAATAATGACTGGGGAATGCTCCTGCTAGACCACCAGGGAATTAAGATATAGGCACAGGAGTTTGGGGCTTGATCGGAGAGATCTACTTCAGGTGGTCTCTGCTTCAGAGGTGCTCCACATCGGGTTGGGGGTGGGGAGTCTGGATTGGGGGTAGAATCTACTTGGGGGGGGGGGGTCTAGATTAGTTGAGTTTGTTTGGAGAGGGGCCTGGAAGTCATGGCCTAGAGCATTGGGTCATGGTTTGGCAGCCCAATGCTTTGGGCTACCAGAATAAAACTGCTTGTGAGGTGGTTCATAATCAGTGTTATTTATTTACCATAGTAGTCAGCAACCTGCGGAACTGGATTACTGCAGGTTGGTGAATCCCGTGGTAAATCAAGGTGCAGTAAAAGTTCGCCTTTTACTGCACCTTGATAACTTCCCCTCTAAACCTCTTACAGGGGATGCTATAATAATTAATTAATTATTTGCATAGCTCACACATTTTTCATGGTGTTACACTGTGATATACTCAGCGTTGTATAGTAACTAAGTAAATGTAACTAGTTACTGTACTTAAGGTTTTATCATTTTTACTTGTAAAGAAGTTCAGGAAACATTTTTTACTTTTACTGAAGTAATAATTTCACCAATTTTTACTTTTACTCTGTTACATCTGATGCTTCCAGTTAAAAATAAAAAGTGAAAGCGGAAGGGAGATGTAAACCAAATGAAACAGCAAAACCGGGAACAAGAATTTGCTATTGCAAACCTCGTCATGCAAACAGTGGATCACCCAGTGGCATAGTTATGGGTGGGCACAGGCCCACCCATTCTTGGCTCAGGCCTACCCAGCAGTGGCACCCCACATCAACATCTCTCCTCTGCAGCTTCCCGGCATCTTCCCCTCCGTCTCTGAACCCTGTCCTTTCAAGGTGCACCTTACAGGCATCTCCGGCACCTACAGTGATTCATTATTGCTGACTATGCTAGCCCCAGAGGCTTCCATCGGCCTGGTCCTGCCAGACAGGAAACAACATTAGTGAAGTTGGGATCCAGCCAATTGAAGCCTATGGGGTTGGCGCAGGCAGCAATAATGAATCACTGTTGGCGCTGGAGACGCTTGTACGGTGCACTGGGAAAGGACGAGGTTCAGCGACGTGTGGGTAGATGCCAAGACACCCTGGAGGAGAGGTGTTGATGTGGGGTAGGTGAAAAAATACCTATAATTTTTTATTATATCTTGGGGGGGGGGGGGGTGATGTGGGGTGGCATGGTGTGGAAGTGCCTATCTAAGTTAACTCTGGGCCCATCCAAAATACTGGGTCTGGCTCCAAAATACTAGGTCTGGCTATGCCACTGGGATCACCTCATCTTAAATGTTTCTGTCCAGTGAATATAGCTAAAAGAACAAAGGAGTTGACTGTGTTGTTGAACTGGTTACTGGTCTCCAGCCAAATAGAACAGTGATAAATTGGGATATTTTGAAGCAGAAATGGAGCCAAAGTTGGTTGCAATTCTTGGTGAACAGACATATGATTCTATCGCAACAAGACTGCAGGTCATCCCATAGAACATTTTACATTGGTGTGACTGTCCTTTGGATTGATAGAGTCTTTAGAGAGGAAATCTGCTTGTCTGGCCTTAAGACTGAAAGGTTCCCACACATCTGACATTCTTGTATAAGTTCTTGAAGATATTTCAACAGAGTATGCTGTCAGAAGAAAAATTGTTAGAACGACAGCAGACAATGATTCTAACTTTGTGAAAGCCTTTCTGAATTGGACAGTATGACGATGATATTGAAGATGAAGATAGAAGTGATGAATTAGACAGCACTATTTCTCAATCAGGTGATAATGACAATAATGATGATAAAGTACTCTTTGCTATACAGAAGTCAAGTGTTTCAGAGATTACCTTGATCAAAACCTGCAGACCGAGTCAGAAGACATCAGTAATATTGCAACCTGGCCTGATTTGAAGGAACTTTTAAAACCTCTTTGGTTGTACCTTAGGAAAGCGATATTTCAAATCCACGTTCCTGACCCTGACCCCAGCCTGAACAATCCACTTCCTGCTACTGCAGTTGCTGAACCTTTTTAACTGTGCTGGATTAATGACTCACAGGCACACTCACATAAATGACAGTCATTTTCAAAACTTTATTTTTACTACAAGTAAAGTGGATTGAATTGTAGAGCAATAAAGTTGTCGGGATAAAAACATTAACAATAATTGCAGTCATTGTAGTTGTGGTACTTTTACTTTCTGCTCAAAAAGTATATTAGGCAATAACTTTTTCACTTTCACCGAAGTCATTCTTTTTTAATGTGTTCTTCACTGTACTTCTGTATTACTCACCTAAAGCACATCCCCTTGTGGATATGTTTTTCAAGCAGATGTCAGTCAAAGGTTTGCAGGCAAGCCCATCACTTTAGAGTCCCAGACTGCCAGCACCCATATAAGGGCCTTAGTTCATATGCTACAGGGAAAACTAATGGGAAGAGGTGGCAAAATGAAATCAGTCCTAAATTTGTTTAAATCATTTCTGACAGAAATCTTTGGGGAGGAAAGGTCAGATTATCTGGGAACAGCATGACTAGTATTCTCTGAAAAAATAAAAAGACTAAGGGTCTAGGGGACACTCAAGGAAGTTACATGGAAATACTTTTAAAATAAATAGGATGAAATATTTTTCCACTCAACGACTAGTTAAGCTCTGGAACTCTTTGGCCGGAGGATGTGGTAACAGCGGTTAGCGTATATGGATTTTAAAAAGGTTTTGACAAGTTCCTGGAGGAAAAGTCCAAGGTCTGCTATTGAGACAGACATGTGGAAGCAACTCCTTGCTCTGGGATTTGTAGCATGGAATGTTGCCACGATTTGGGTTTCTGCCAGGTATTTGTGACCTGGCTTGGCCACTGTTGGAAACAGAATACTGGGTTAGATGGACCATTGGTCTGACCCAGTGTGGTTACTCTTATGTTCTTTCTGGACCCTCGTTAAGCCACTATACTACTGCATTGAAGACCATAGGAATTTAGTGTAGAGAGAAGGTGTATATCATTCTACTATGATATCCCCTGATAGATAGCTGCAATGGTTCTGCCTACCTTATATAAGTCAATGACCCCCCAGGTTTTATATAGTGGATTATGGGGCCCTTTTACAAAGTTGCGGGAGGGCGAATGCGCAGGTAGCACATGCCAAATTGGAACTACCACTGGGGTAGTGCATGCGCCTAGTGGTAATTCTGAGTTTGGCGTGTGCTGAATTCTGCGGTAAAAAATAATTTTCTACTTTCTCCGCCAGAGGTGTGTGTGTGTGGGGGGGGGGGGGGGGTCCTGGCAGTAATCGGCATGGTTACTGCATGGGTAGCATGTGAGCCCTTACCGCTGTCAATGGCTGGCGGTAAGGGCTCAGGCCATAAACAGGCACACGCTAGTTTTGATTTTTACACTTGCCCATTTCCCAGCCCATAAAAAAATGGCGTTTTTCCCAGCCACAGCAAAAAGTGGGCCAGCATGTGCCCAAAAGATGTGCCCATACTACTGCAGGCTACTTTTTACCACGGCTTTGTAAAAGGACCCCTAAGTGTTGGATTGTGTGTTAGAGTTGGTTGTGTAAGATGCAGTACATTTTGTGTCCAGTATGAAGTAAGTGTAAAAGACAGAGGTTTTATCCACCCCCCCCCCCCCCCCCCCACTCTGCCTGCTGTCAAATTAAGAAGTGGAGCAGCAGCTTTACCCTTAATCCAAAGGGACAAGGGAGAGAAGCCTCACTCAGAAGCTGGACTATTGGAGCATGTATTGGCCTTTATTTTAGTAGCATCCCCATGTGTAAATGACAGCATTTATATGTCTATAGAGGCCCACTTGCTCCCTCCTGAATAATTGTGTCTCTCAAAATGGCTACTGAGACTTCTAGTAGGAATATTATAGTATTGTTGCTGTGGGTCAGGCTTGTTTATCATTGAGGCAGGAGCAAATGGGCATCACTACTGCCCCACTAGACCTCAGGGAACCACCAATAAGCCCAGGAATTGGATTGGGAAAAGTAGAGCTTAGACCCGGGGGTGAGGGGGGTTTGGGCCTCAGGAGGAGAGTGGCACATGATACTGGTTGCCCACAACTGGGGAGGGGGGGGCTTGCATTGTGGGGTTGGCATCAGGTGATTGTGGCCACAAGGAGGGAGGCAGATGTTTTTGGGTTGGCCACCAGATCCAAGATTGTGGCCTTTTACAGAGGGAATAGTGATTTTAGAAAGCTGGTCTCACCTGGGTGGGGGTTTCTACGTTTCTTTTCTCCACGTGAAACTTTCTAAAATTACTATGCCCTCTGTATGTGGAGGGACATTAAATGTGCAATTTTGAACCTTTTTTAAAAGAGGACATAAATTTGGCACAGCCTTTTGTAAAATAGTATGGGAATTCTTCACGTCTTGATCTGGACGTGCAAATTTCTTTGTCCACAAACTATCTAAAATCTGTCTGATTATGTGCAAGATAATTCCTGTTTCAATAAGTCTGTGTGGATGAGGAGTCCTAAAAGGAGAGACTATGAAGTATTTATTCAGTAGGGAAGAGGTGTACTCAGTAACCAGGAAACCTCTGCCTTCCAAAGAGACAGGAAGGCTGTATGGAAGGGAAAAGGTTTGCCCAGCAACCAGGAAATGCTTACTTCCCAAAATGACCGGTATTTAAAGAAAAGAATCACAGATAAAGGATATGTGTGGTGTACTACATTATTCAATGAATGCTTTGCAAACTCAGTGTGGGCTAGCACTTGTTTCAGTAAAGTAAATTGGAGCACCCTACATCATTCTCTGAGAGATTGTTTGAAGTGACCTCTGCACCAGGGCCTTGAAAGGAAATCCCTTTCCCTACAGAGAGAACCTGCTGCCTTAAATAGGAGTGTGCATGCAAGAGGGGAGAGGATCGGGAGCAAATAAACGGTCTGTGGGGAGCCTGGGGCGTGAATACCCCTTCACATATGTATGAAAGAGAAAATGAACTGTCTTTCTCCAGTACTTCTCTTATGAGTTATGTCTGAGCTTCAGGCTGAAAATTAAAACAATTCCACTATTTAATATCAAGTATGAGCAACCATTTCTTTGGCTTCTTGACAACTCTCCATGGTGACACCAGCAGTTGTGGCATTCTTGAGTATAATGTCCTCCAGGGGAATGCAGATCCCAGATCTCAAAAAGGATAATTAAGGGTGGGAGGACAGGAAGGAGGAAACATTAAAATAAAGCCAAGAATCTTTGGCAACTGAAACTAAAGGCAGAAAACGTCATATACACTACAAAATTCTGATTATTTATTTATTTATTTATTTATGACATTTATATCCACATTATCTCAAAGAGGATTCAAGTTCAATGTGGCTCACAATATAACAAAAATAGAACTGACAAGGTATTTTGATTATATAGATCAAAGTATATAATTACTAATAACAGCATCACTTGAAATCCTGATCATATAACATATTTGTAATGCATAGGGTAGAATGTGAATATGGACAGAGTTGTTATTATTGCAGGTTTAGTTAGAGGGTTAGTTATTTTCTATTGTTAGAGGGCGATATTATTAAGTGAGTTTTCAGTTGGACGGAGTTATTTGAGCAAAGAGTTCCATCTGGTTGTACTTTGGTATGAAAATCCAGCATTGTGTTTAGTTTTATATTTGATTTTATTACATTAAGGGAAGTGTAATACAAGAAAATCTCTGGATGATTTTTTTTTAGCAATTATGTGTTGATAGCTCTATAAGATTCTGCATGTAACAATTATTTGGTGGGTGAATGCACATAATTTGAAAGTAACGTATGAATTTATAGGTAGCCAGTGCAGTTTGAGTAGAAGTGGGGTCACTTTGGAGTATTGAGTAGCTTTAAGTACAAGTTGAGCTGCTGTGTTTTGAGCAGTTTGTAATTTTCCGATTAGTGAGGTCTTAAGTCCTACATAGACCACATTGCAATAATCAGATTTTGATAGTACCAAGGATTGAGTTAATGATCTGAAAATTGTGTTTTGAAAATAAGGTCTTAATCTTTTTAGTTTCCATAATGATTTGAATACATTAGACACTAATTTGGATACTTGTGATTCAAATAAGAGACGTTGATCAGTTGTTATTCCCAGGATTTTCAAATTATGCTCCAGTTGATAAGTTTTGTTACCAATAGTAGAAGAAGTAATTGGTTGGTGAGGGTTTGTTAGTATTAAGAATTTGGTTTTGTCTCTGTTAAGTTTCAGTTTGAAATTGTTTGCCCATGATTCCATTAGGTTTAGACCTGATTTTATATTGGTTAAGATTTTTTTGATATCTTTGTCAAAAGTGACATAGATTGTTAACATCATTGGTATACATGAAACAGTTGAAACCATTTGATTCAAGTAGATAACCTAGAGGTGCCATCATTATATTAAACAGGATGGGGAGAGAAGATATCCTTGTGGCATTCCACAATTAGGGGACCAGGGAGCTGAGATATGGCCCTTTTGTTTTACTTGGTAGAATCTAGAGGTGAGAAAGCCCTTGAACCATTGAAAAACACTGCCGGATATACATACCACTATAATCTAACAAATTGAGTAGAATGCCATGGTCCACTTTATCAAAAACGCTGGACATATCAAATTGTAAAATGATGATCTTTCTGCCTTAACTTAGCTCTTTTCTGAAGTTTGCAATAAGTGCTGTTAGGACTGTTTTGGTGCTGTAAGAGGACCTGAAACCTGATTGGCAGGCATGGAATATTGAGAAAGAGTTAAGATAGACCATGAGTTGTTGGGTAACCAGGCCTTCCATTACTTTAACTAACAGTAGGATAGAGGATACAGGCCTGTAGTTTGAAACTTCATTCAAGCTGGATTGTGGGTTTTTGGGAATGGGATTAATGTCACCCACTGCACCCTGTTTTTGAACTTGGGCTGCATTTTTTTAGGTACCTTCCTGCCACCTACAACTAAGTGGCTCCTTATAGAATTACCCACGTTACCAAATTATTCACTTCACTAGCCTGTAAAATATGCGCTAACAGATTGGCACCAATTATACACATAACTCATTAAATTAATTCCACATATGCATGCAGCATCTCCCCCTCTACAGCCAGTGTTTTCCTCTTTTTGCCCCCCTTCCAGCCACCATTTATATTCAGTACAAGAAAAAAGCCAGTTTCATAAAAAATAAAACGGGCCCTAGGAAGGCTATCGTCTAAGCGATTTCTCCTCTCTCCCCTTCCCTCCCCTCCATGTCCAGTGATTCTCCCCTCCAATCCCAACCCATCCCATCCCATCCAATCCAATCCAATCCATGCCCTGCCTTTAAAACTTTCATTTTACCTCAGGTTGCAGCGGTGGCAAGCTCAGCTCGCATTGCCTCCAGCCTTCTTTTTCCTTCCCTCTGTGTCCCGCCCTCCTCTGACGTCATTTCGTCTTTCCGCGAGGGCGGGACACCGAGAGGGAAGGGAAAGCTGGAGGTGAGCTTACGGTTACGAACCTAGCCATCCAGGGACACAGATGGACAAATTATTATATAGAGATATATTCCCTCTTTCCATACTTTCCATCCAGCATCTTCTCCATCCTTTTTCCATGTGAGAAGGGGATGGACTGGTAGAGCCATGAGTGGCGTAGCCTAGAAAGCAGCTCTGCCCACCCTTGTGCATATTTAAAATTTTTTTTTTTTTTGGGGGGGGGGAAGCAGCTAGTCTGGCAGGGGAGGTTGAGGGGGTGGGGGGTAAGGAAGCTGCTGGACTAGAGATGGTAAGGGTGACTCATCCCAATGACTGAGGTGTACCACCCCAGTGAGTTAGATTGAAGGCTAATGAGTGAGATTTTTCTCATAGCACATTCAAAGTATAATTTTGGCATGATGGTGAAGGGACTGAGACCTAAGGAAGGTCAAGTAACCCGGAGTTACTTGATCTGAGAACCAGAGAAAATGGAGAAAGAGGGAAGTGAAGAGTTAAGAGAATGCTCCATCTTATTCTAAGACAATGTTGACAACTGCAGCCCCTTGACATGTGTATGTTTTGCCTCTGCTGCTGCTTGTCTTGAGAAGCTGCAGCAGCAACAGCTGGGAAAAACAGAAGGTGCAATATGAGAGGGGGAAAAAGGCACTGGATGGAAAAGGGGAAAGAAAGAAGGAGAAGCTGGATGAAAGTGGGGAGAGAAACAAGGGAAAAGAGGATTGAAGGATGGGATAGAGGGGAGAAGATGGATGGCAGGATGGGGAGAGGAAGACGAAGATGGATGGCAGGACAGTGAGAGAAAGAGGGAAAAGGACACAAGGATGGGGAGAGAAAGAAGTAAAGCACTGGATGGAAGGATGGGGAGAGAAAGAGAGGAATACTGGATGCAGGAATTTTAGGGGGGCATTGGGAAAGTGGAGAGGACCCAGAGAGAGGCTTTTGGGATTAAAATAAAATCTCCCTTCCTATCTGTGAGCCAGTCCCCGCTCATGCTCTGATAGGAAGAGAGACATTTTTACTGTGCAGTGCATCAAAGGGCTTTATATTACTGCAATCGCTGTTCCCTCTAACTTGAGCGGGAATCCTACATCTACAGTCCTGCCATTGGTGGGTGCTCTTTCACTATCACATTTTCAATAGAGAGGAACAGGCAAGCTCTGCAGGACTCCAGGAAACTGTGTGTGTCTCTAGCCATTGAAAACACAATATTGAACCCCCCCCCCCCCCCCCCCCCCAGTGGCAGCAAAACAGTTGGAGGACTCCCACTCAGCTTAGAGAGAACAGTGACTTCAATGTTATGTGCTGACTTTTTTTTTTTTTTTTTGCAGTAATTTGCATGCTATTTGCTTTTCCATTGAGGAGCTAAAATTTCGCATTAGGCTTGCATTGGAAGCTGTACACTAAAGACTAAATTCAGTAAATGGAACTCATTTTATAAATGGTGCAATGAGTTGGGCACCGTTTATAGAACAGTAAGTAGTGTTGGGATCCATGCCCAAATTTTAGGAAAGAGGATTTACACCAGCTGAACCCTGGCATGAATCCTCAAGCCTAAAATAAGCATGGATCCCCCAAATTCTATAATAGTTGCATGCATCTTATTATTGTAATTATTGTAATGCCATATATGTCTGGCCTCATAGACCTACCAACCAGAAACTCAATCAAATCATCACGCTCTTATTTAAATCTCCGCCACCCTAGTTGCAAAGGTCTCAAATATAAATCAGTTCATGGATCCCGCTTCTCATATATAAGTACACAACTCTGGAATGCACTCCCAAAGGCCGTGAAAATTACGTATGACCACCTCAACTTCCGGAAATCACTAAAGACTTATCTGTTCGAAAAGGCATGTCCTAATGATCCAACTTAATCACCTGAATCCAGCGACTCAAGCAGTGGTGTGCTGGTAAATTTTTAACAACAGGCTCTCTCCCCAGTTCACCTCGGCGCCCCCACCCACCCACCTCTGCGCCTTCCCAGAGCTGGCTATAGCCGGGGGGGAGGGGGGGCAATGCATTACTGTCTCCAATCTAATTCATGTTTAATATGGGATAAAATGCCATAAATAAATATAAATATAAACTTTTAACGTTCAGCACCTGATTCTCAAAGTGGACATATTTCAAACAAAATAATGAAAATAAAATGATTTTTTCTACCTTTGTTGTCTGGTGACTGTTTTTAAAAATACATTATATAAAAGCTTTTTTCTATGATTTTCATTTTAATTCTGATGGAGCCAGAAAAGCTATACTTGCCCTACCTCCTCCACACACCTGTTTAAAGACATGTCCAGGCTCTTCCACAGCACTGCGGGATGTACACCATATTCCACATCCATTCCTGCCGAAGAAGGATCCAGAAGCACTTGCCAGCTGATGGCAACAGGCATGCAAGTGATAGCAACAGGCTGCCAGTGCTGACTCTCCCTCGCTGGCGCTGCCGGTTCGCGCTTCTAAATGGCCGCCGAAGTCTCGCGAGGCCACCTCTGGAAGTCTCGGTGGCCATTTTTAAAGCACGAAGCGGCAGCGCCAGCGGGGACAGTCAGCGCTGGAGAATTCGAAGAGTCGGTAACGTGAGGGATCCGGAGGGAGGGAGGAGAGCCGGCTCGCGCGTTCTAACAACCGGCTCACAAGTCGGTTGAAAAGTTAACAACCGGCTCTTGCGAGCCGGCTCCAGCATACCACTGGACTCAAGTAAACCCAGGCTAGTTTTGAACTTAGTGAACTTTACATAACTTCCCTCTCTATGTTTCCTAATGTGTCTGTACATATCTATTTCATTTGCAATACATTGCTCTATATTTGTTTATTGACCGGAGGAGGCTTTCGGCCCACGGCGCTATGTAAGCCACATTGAGCCTGCAAATAGGTGGGAAAATGTGGGGTACAAATCTAATAAATAAATAAATATGCTGGCTGTAAGGAGTACCTGTTGAAAAACCTCCAAACAACTCAAAACACTGAAGCCAGGTTCATATACAAAATCTCTCGTTTTGAAAGTGCCTCCCCTTTATAAATCAAATTACACTGGTTTCCCATCAAAGCGAGAATCACCTTCGAATTATGTACCTTTATCTTTCAAATCCTAAATGGCACAGCTCCAGACTATATGGTACCATTAATAAACTTACCTCAAAGAAACACTAAATATGAGGCAAGAAACTCTCTGACTACACCTCCCAAAATGCAAAAAAAATGATCTACAAAACTGTCCACTCTGCAGACTTCAGTTGCATGGGAACCAAATGGTGGAACTCTTTACCACCCAAAATAAGAAATATACAGGAATATACTAGATTCCACAAAACCCTCAAATCGTTCCTATTCAAAAAAACCCTCACAAAGAACGACCATATCTCAAACAATTAATTATTACCTGAATTGGTTATTACTCTATTTGCCATTAACTTTCTCCTCGTTTCATGTACAATTTCTCATTCAGAATAGATTTTCTAAATGTTAAACATCCATAGCTATCCCAGTATGTTTATGATATTGTATTGTAAAATTGGATTCTTATAACAAATTACTTCTAATACATTATTCTTTGTTATGTATCCTATACCGTTTATTGTAAGCCACATTGAACTCAGACCTGTTTGAGATAATGTGGGATATAAATGTCACAAATAAATAAAGAAATAAATCTTTAGTTGATGCCCCTGACTTGCCCTTGCTCCTTTCATGGTCATGCTCCCTTTTCAGTTGTATGCTAAAGCAGGGGTGCAGCCAGACTTCGGTGGGAGTGGGGTCCAGAGCCCGAGGTGAGGGGGCACATTTTAGCCTCCCCCCGCCATTGCCACCGACACCGCCCACCCACCAGCCAGCCAGCCATTGTCGAACCCGCCACCACCAACTTTGCTCCCTGACGACCCGCTCGACCCCCCCTCCCGCCGCCAACCCGCCGTCGCCTACCTTTGCTGGTGGGGGGCCCCAACCCCCCGCCAGCCAAGGTCCTTCTCACAAAAGGCTTCCTTCTGTTTCTGATGTCCTGCACGTACGTGCAGGAAGCCTTTTGCGAGGAGGACCTCGGTTGGCGTGGGGTTGGGGTCCCCCACCAGCAAAGGTAGGCGACGGTGGGTTGGTGGCGGGAGGGGGGGGTCGAGCGGGTTGTCGGGAGAGGGGTCCAGGGCCAAATCTACAGGGGCCCAGGCCCCCCATAGCTACGCCACTGTGCTAAAGGATTTACGCTCACATCTCTATAGAATAGTGGCTTATCCAGGCGCACATGTAAATTCAAATTGTTGCCAATTAGCACCCAAGTACTGGTCCTAACAGGCTCATTACTTAATTAAACTGCATGCGCAAATTGGTCTCATGCCCAAATTACGCATGCAGTTTTAAGCACCATGTATAAAATTCCCCTGTGAATGTTAGCGCATGGCATTAATGCAAGCTTAGTACATTGGCCCCTGGCCCTTGAGAGACAATAGGTTCTTGCTGTCAAGCCATGTGTGCCTCAGAAGACCCTGGTAAGTGTAAGTACAGGCAGTGGCGTAGCTACAGGTGGGCCTAGGTAGGCCGAGGCCCATCTGCTTAGGTCTCAGGCCCACCCAACAGTAGCACACATTTAGCAGTAGCTGTTGGGGATCCCAAGCTTGGCCAGCTTAAGACTTCCCCCTAATGGTAATGAAAACACTACTCTCCATGATACCGGTACCTGCACATGCTCAGTTTTCAGCAAATGCCTGCTGCAGATTGCCAAGGTGGAAAGAAGCGTTTTCCTGCCAGCTGAGATTTTTTTTTTGGTGGTGGTGGTTGGGGGGGTACACATGGTGCCCACCCACTTCTTGCCTAGGCCCACCCAAAATCTTTTGTCTGGCTATGCCCCTGAGTACAGGGCTGCCTTCTCCCTCCCCCATTGCAGTTAAGATTCAGGGACTATTATCTCTCCTCCCCTGTGGTTTTTGTTTGCAGGTTACTTCATAATTGAACTTCCTTGTTTTGCTTCACTTCCAGCAACATTTTGTTATTGCTGTTTAATTGTTTATTGGGCTTGGTAGCGATTAACTTAGGTACCTTGTCTATACCCTGAAGCACCAATTAACTACTTCCTCCATCCTTTCCTGCTATCAGCATTAGCCTGGTCTAAGAATTCCTTGGTCTAAAACAAACACCCATTGAACTATTCACATTCTATTATAACATCCTATTAATGAAGACTGAGGAATACCTCCTTCTCCTCAGAATATAAAGTTTTTATTCAACTTTCCCATGAATGGCCTTATATTTCAATGTTAAATAATTTACTCAGCACTAATCATTTCTAAATTATTTGTGGCTAAGAATGTACAATCAGTAAATTTTTCATTTCATGAATACCCGTGTAGCTATTCTACAAATTTTTCTTTAATGAGAAAATTGCCCAGTGAAATGCAGAAAATAGTGAAATTCACCAGATCCACAAGTAAACAATTTAAAAGACAGGATTATATTCATAGAAAAGAGAGTACATTTCTTCATTTTTCATCTTTATCATCAACAAATGTTCCCAGTCTATGAGGAAAAAAATGTTTTGAAAGTGGTCATTTCCCTGAATTTTTCTGCAAACAATAATTGAAAATATGCGTATCTATGAAAGATGCATGAAGTGACAGTAGCTAGTCTTGAAGCCTTGCTGATTGATTGTGTCTGTTTCTATCTGTCCAATATAGCCATTCCAGGAATGTGCAGGACAAAAAAAACTTCATTTTCTTTAGTTTTCTATGTCATTTACAGGATTTTTGTTGTATTCTTCTGTGAGATCCTGGGTGAGGTTTCTGGGGTGGCCCTGGGAATAACTCAGCCAGACAAGCTGTATAAAGGTGAAAATGTTTTATTCACCTGAGCCCTGGGACCTGTTACCTCACAGGCCAGGAATCTCTCAGGCTAGGTGCCTGAACAGCTATCCTGGCCTAGGCCTGCAAACTCTGTTATAGCTCTACGAACTTCTGCAACACCTGCTGCCGTAACTGTTCTTGCTGTTTAAGATGTGCCTGCATAAACTGCTGTTGCTGCTTATGCTGTTGCTGCTGGCCCTCCACCAAGACTTGGAGTAACCTCTCCATATTTTTACTGTAAGCGGCCCTGGCCACACACTACACCAGAAAACAAAATAAAAGCCTTCCTGTTCAGCAGGGCTAACCCCTTTTGCCTGATGTCACTGTTAATAGGCCCAGCACCCTGGTGGTCACTGATCTGGCTTCCTGAGACAGGATAAGCTCAGGATCCCATCACTGCCACCACGTGTGCGCCCCGGGCAAGGTTTCTGGGGTGCCCTGGGAATAACTCAGCCAGACAAGGTATATAAAAGTGCAAATAAATGTTTTGCTGACCTGAGCCCTGGGAACTGTTACCTCACAGGCCAGGAATCTCAGATGCAATAGTTTCTCTGGGTTAGTAACAGTTTTGAGTAGGCCTCAGGCTAGCAGGCCAAGCAATCTGTGGTTGGTAGGGATGCCCCGCCCCAAACACAGCCTGTAAGTTGTCAGGACTTCTGAGACTCAGGTCTGAGTCCAGCCAGACCTGAGCAAGGCTTGCAAGTCTTAACAAGAAACAAAGTTGCCTTACCTCAGCCAGATCACAGTAGCTAAACATATTCTAAAGGCCTAGACTTGAGCTTCAGTTCTTCCTTCCTTAAACCTCCTTAACCGTAGTCTGACCCTGTCTTTTTAAGGGTGATGTGCAGTGTTCTATAAACCCCCTAACATCTTCTTTGAAAAAAATAATTTGGGGGGACATTTGGAAGCAATTTCACAAAATTGTGTCCTTTTGCTCAGCTAGGGTGACCTATTTGGGCAAAAAGGGGACACTTTTTTTTGGAGGGGGGGTCCTATCATTCCAGTTAAAAAGAACATGAAATAATATGTCATTGACATTTCATAAGTGTTGCCATACTGGGACAAACCGAAGGTACATCAAGCCCAGTACCCTGTTTCCAACAGTGGCCAATCCAGGTCCAAGTACCTGGCAAGATCCCAAACTGTAAAACAGACTTTATGCTGCTTATCCTAGAAATAAGCAGTGAATTTTCCCATGTTAAAAATGAGTTATGGAATTTTCTTTTAGGAAATGGTCCAAACCTTTTTTAAACCCTGCTAAGCTAACTGCATTTACCACATTCTCTGGCAGTGAATTCTAGAGTTTAATTACATGTTGTATGAAGAAATATTCTCTGATTTGTTTTAAGTTTACTACTTAGTAGCTTCATTACATGCCCCCTTGTATTTTTGGAAAGAGTGCCCAAGTGATTCATATAAGGTCATAAGTATTGCCATACTTGGACAGACCAAAGGTCCATCAAGCCTTGCTTCCTGTTTCTAATAGTGGCCAATCCAGGTTACAAGTACCAGGCAAGATCTCAAAACAGTACAATACATTTTATGCTGCTTATCCTAGAAATAAGCAGTGGATTTTCCCCAAGTCCATTTTAATAATGAGCTATGGACCTTTCTTTTAGGGGGTTGTTTACTAAAGCTTACCTCGAGTTATCTGCAGCAGGGCCCATTTTATTCCTATGGGCCCTGCTGCAGATAACTTGAGCTAAGCTTTAGTAAATAGGGAGGTTAGGAAGCTATCCAAACCTTTATTAAACCCCACTAAACTAACTTCCTTTACTACATTCTCTGGCAATGAATTCCAGAGTTTAATTACATGTTGAGTGAAGAAATATTTTCTCCAATTTTTATTTTAATTTACTACTTTGCAGCTTCAATGCGTGCCCCTTAGTCCTAGTATTTTTGGAAAGAGTAAACAAGCGATTCATGTCTATCCGTTCTACTCCACTCATTATTTTATAGACCTCTATCATATCTCCCCTCAGCCGTCTTTTCTCCAAGCTGAAGAGCCCTAGCCATTTTAGCCTTTCCTCATAGGGAAGTCATCCCATCTCTTTTACCATTTTCGTTGCCCTTCTCTGTACCTTTTCTAATTCCACTATCAGGCTCATTTTTGAAAGAGAAGGACGTCCATCTTTCGACATAAATCGGAAGATGGACGCCCATCTCCCAGAGATGTCCAAATCGGTATAATCGAAACCCGATTTTGGACGTTTCCAACTGCAGTCCGTCGCAAGGACATCCAAATTTCAAGGGGGCATGTCGGAGGTGTAGCGAAGTCGGGACTTGGGCGTGCTTAACACTTGGATGTCTTTGACCCATAATTGAGAAAAGCAAGGACGTCCCTGACGAACACTTGGACGTTTTCACTCAGACGTGTTTTTTTTACGAATTAGGCACAAAAAGGTGCCCGAATTGACCAGATGACCACCAGACAGAATCGGGGATGACCTCCCGTTACTCCCCCAGTGGTCACTAACCCCCTCCCACCCTCAAAAAACAGCTTTAAAACTATTTCGTGCCAGCCTCAGATGTCATACTCAGGTCCATGACAGCGCATGCAGGTCCCTGGAGCAGTTTTAGTGGGTACTACAGTGCACTTCAGACAGGCGGACCCAGGCCCATACTTCCCCTTACCTGTTACATTTGTGGAGGAAACAGCAAGCCCTCCAAAATCCACCACAAACCCATTGTACCCACATCTAGGTGCCCCCTTCACACGTAAGGGCTATGATAGTGGTGTACAGTTGTGGGTAGTGGGTTTTGGGGGGCTCAGCACACAAGGTAAGGGAGTTATGTTCCTGGGAGCATTTTATGAAGTCCACTGCAGTGCCCTCTAGGGTGCCCGGTTGGTGTCCTGGCATGTCAGGGGGACCAGTGCACTACAAATGCTGGCTCCTTCCACGTCCAAATGTCTTGCATTTGGACGTTTTTGACTTGGACGTCTTTGGTTTTGAAAATCGCCGAAAGTCAAAGACGTCCATGTCTAGGGATGTCCAAATCTAGGGATGTCGAAATTTAAGGACGTCCTTTGATTTGGACGTCTCTGACGGTATTTTCAAAACAAAAGATGGATGTCCATCTTGTTTCAAAAATACGGCTTTCTCTGCCCCCAAATTTCAATGTTTTGCAAAGACGTCCAAATCGCAACTTGAACGTTTCTTTCGAAAATACCCCTCCACATCTTTTTTGAGATGCGATGACCAGAACTGCACACAATATTCAAGGTGTGGTCACACAATGGAGCGATACAAAGGCATTATAATGTCCTCATTTTTGTTTTCCATTCTTTTCCTAATAATACCTAACATTGTATTTGATTTCTTAGCCGCCGCAGCACACTGAGCAGAGGGTTTCAACATGTCATCAACGGATGATGCCTAGATCCCTTTTCTGGTCAGTGACTCCTAATGTGGAATCTTGCATTAACTTGGGTTCTTCTTTACCACATGCATCACTTTGGCCTTGCTCACATTAAACGTCACCTGCTATTTGGAGGCTCAGTCTCACAGTCTCAAAAGGTCCTCTTGTAATTTTTCTACATCTGTCTGTTCATCCTGGCCAGGTGGATGGTAGTACACTCCTATCACTATCCTTTTCCCCTTTACACATGGAATTTCAATCCATAGGGATTCCAAGATGTGTTTTGTTTCCTGCAGAATTTTCAAGCTATTTGATTCAAGGCCCTCCTTAACATACAGTGCTACCCCTCCACCAATTCAATCCACCCTATCACTATGATATAATTTGTACACTGGTATGACAGTGTCCCACTGGTTATCCTCCTTCCTCCAGGTCTCAGAGATGCCTGTTATATCTAATTTTTCATTTAGTGCAATATATTCTAACTCTTCCATCTTATTTCTTAGGCTTCTGGCATTCACATTTCAAACTATGTTTGTTGTTTCTATTTACATCTTACTCAGCAGTTGACAGTGTTAATTTGCAATCTTTTGTCTGCTTTTTATTTAAAGACACCTGGCCTAATATGGTCTCTATTGCAACCTTGCTATTGGGATACCCTATCTTTCCTGTTTTGGTGATATCTTTGAAAGATACCTTTTTCCGAACCATGTGTTTTTGAATGACTGTCAGCCTTCCCCCAGGTTCTAGTTTAAAAGCTGCTCTATCTCCTTTTTAAATGCCGATGCCAGCAGCCTGGTCCCGCCCTGTTTAAGTTGGCGCCCATAATTCCAGAATAGGCTCCCCTTTCCCCAGAATGTTGCCCAGTTCCTTACAAATCTAAAACCCTCCTCCCTGCACCATCGCCTCATCCACACATTGAGACTTCGGAGCTCTGCCTGTCTCTTGGTCCCTGTGGGTGGAACAAGGAGCACTTCAGAAAATGCTACCCTAGAGGTTCTGGATTTGAGCTTTCTACCTAATTTTGGTTTCCAAAACTTCTCTCCCACATTTTCCAATGTCACTGGTGCCCAATTGGCATTAACTGTTCCACTCCACTCAGCATTTTATAAACCTCTATCACATCTCCCCCCAGAACCTTATAGAAAAGTCATCCCATCCCCTTTATCATTTTTGTTGCCATTCTATGTACCTTTTTTTAAATTCTGCTATGTCTTTTTAAGATGCGGTGACCAGAATTGCATACAATAATCATTTGAAAATGCCCAGCCCTAACACATTCCTGAAAAGCCAAAAGCCTATTTTAAAATCAATTTTCTTTATTACGAATAGTTCCACTCATTTCCATCAGTGGAGAAGTTAAAGTTTATAGTTTATTAAAAGACTTTCTATACTGCCTTTCCTGGACAGGTCAAAGCAGTGTACAGACTATATACTAGATAAGGAAAAGAATGCCATTCTTGACAGGAAGGACGCAAGGACAAAGAGCAAAGAGCATTCAGTCATTAATTAATTAATCAATCAATTAATAAAATAAGTTATTAGAAATACAATATTAAAACATAAAACATATTTGTACTCATAAAAGGTGACTGATTGAACCAAAACAACAGATGATCATCCCAGAAAATGTCAACCCTAAGGTAGAGAACAGGCTCGTTCAAAAAAGAATGTTTTCATGGGCAACCTTAAAAGGTTTAAAAAAGGACAAGGCACATATTGTTTGGGGTATTGAATTCCAAACACTGGGAATCAGGAAGAAAAATGCAGTGTCTAGCAGATTTATAGTGGGCAGTTTAAGGTGAGGGAAGCACCAAGCGGTGGGCATCCACGGAGAGAAGGTATCTTGTAGTGCTGTAAACAGATATGAGATTAGAAAGATAGAACGGAATACCAGGTACTATTTTGAATGCTAAACATAAAACTTTGAAGTGAGCACCCCAATTAATAGGAAGCCAGTGCAGGGATTTCAACAAGGGCATATTTCTTCACGGAGAGGGTGGTGGACGCTTGGAATGCCCTCCCGCGGGAGGTGGTGGAGATGAAAACGGTAACGGAGTTCAAACATGCGTGGGATATGCATAGAGGAATCCTGTGCAGAAGGAATGGATCCTCAGAAGCTTAGCTGAAATTGGGTGGCGGAGCAGTTGGGGGGAAGAGGGGGTGGTGGTTGGGAGGTGAGGATAGGGGAGGGCAGACTTATACGGTCTGTACCAGAGCCGGTGATGGGAGGCGGGACTGGTGGTTGGGAGGCGGGAAATACTGCTGGGCAGACTTATATGGTCTGTGCCCTGAAAAGGACAGGTACAAATTCAAGGTAAGGTATACACATATGAGTTTATCTTGGGCAGACTGGATGGACCATGCAGGTCTTTTTCTGCCGTCATCTACTATGTTACTATGAAATGATCAAAACGGGACGATTGTTCTCAAAGACAATGGTAACATAATTGTATTAGGTACTAATGGTAGTGTTCAGTCCAAGTAGCAGTAATGTCCTGAGGAATCTGGAGTCTATATGGGTTGTGAGGCCTTACAAAGGTCAAGAAAAAATGTTGAGCTGTCAAGGCCAAACAGATTCACTGTTCGGAAAAGAAGAGCTCAGGTACCAGAGCATCTATTTGGTTGGCCCTTTAAAAGGTATTACTACCTCCTAAGACTCCAGACATCAATGGTTAATAATTAACCTTGAACTCCTGTTTTAATCTTGGCCTAAAGTATTGTTTGATTTTGTTTGTTTCTGGTATTGATATTGCACACCATTAACATTGATAATTAATATAAGGATACATGAGTACGTATTTAAAACTCAAATACAATATGTAGCTTCTAGCTCTGAACCAGAAACACCACCTTTAATTGTGTCCCAAGATGTGTACTTTCAGGCAACTGAATCCCAACTATCACCATCTACTAATGAATTAGTAAGAAGGCTGCCAGACGAGAAACCCCTGCAGGTCAGGTACAGCTTTACAGATCTACATGAGAGAAGCTGATTAATGAACTAGAATTGTAGATAGTTAAAAACAGCCGTATGATTTGCAAATGTAAAACTTTATTATTAGAGAAAATGAAAATATAAATGGTACTGCATCATATAGAGTTTTTAAATATTGTTTATCATTTAATACATCACATTGAGGGATCCCTAGGGTTCTAATATGATATTTTTCTTTCCTAGATTGAAATTCCTTTCCAGTGAAATGAACAAAATTAAAATCAGCCCTGATCTGGATGTTTGGGAGGTACTGGGCCACTGATTCCTTGCAAATCGAGTCTGGATCTCTCAGTGCTACAAACTGGATGCACCTTTTCAAGTCCCTCCTTTACTGAGTTTCTGGTACCTTCTGTTTCTTGGTATTTGAAAAGGGCAGAACATGCTATATATGAGATGGTTCAAAAAACTAATGTGGCAGAGAGAGAGAGAGAGAGAGAGAGAGAGAGAGAGAGAGAGAGAGAGAGAGAGAGAGAGAGAGAGGTCCTGCCAAGTCTCAGATGGGAAGGGGTATTTGATAAATAGAGAATTCAGTGAATCCTAGGGTGTTTGTCAAACTATGAGAATTATGAGGGAAGCTGAATGGCTTGACCTTACAATGTATATAATATCATCTTGACAGAGCCCCCCCCCCCCCCCCCCAATTCCTGGTCAGGGGAGGGTGAGTGTGGAGTCAAAAAGATCAACACAGAGATAGTGGAGGAGGAGGAGGAGTAGGGCAGGGCCAATTCTGAAGGGTTGCCCAGCAGGTTAGGGGTTGAAGAACAGAAGAAGAAGGAGGAGATTCCCCAGAAACAGGCATGCTGCGTGCTTCACTGAGCACTACCCAGTGGCGATTTCCTACCCCTCCCACCCATTGAAGCAGGTAGATTCATTAAGCAGCAGCTATCATGTCATAATATGGGTTTTTGTACTTGTCTTGGAATTGGGGGGGAGGGTTAGACCAAGCCAGTTGATAAGAAAATGAGCAACAAACAGGGTGTATATTGACATTTCTAAGATGGCAGCAACGCACAACAGTATCTAAAAAGAAGGATGGTCCATGTCCCTAGATACATGCTGGAAGAGTAGAGGCAGCTTTTTATTTAGGGGGGGGAGGGCATTTCACAAGTAGCGGAGGTCCTAGAAGAGTAAGGAGCAGCTGCACTGGGGGATATGGTGGCCAGTCAGAGCATCTGCTCCAAGGATATGACTAGGACCGGGGGGGGGGGGGGGGACGGGGACAAAGAACCACAATTAGGCTAGGCTCACAATGACTCAAATCAGATGGTACAAAGAATGCTGTAGCCTCTTTTAAACCTGTCACTGCATGTTGGTGCCAGATTTCAGAAGGAGCTAAACAGTCTGCAAGGGGGGAGTTACTACTACTACTACTATTTAGCATTTCTATAGCGCTACAAGGCATACGCAGCGCTGCACAAACATAGAAGAAAGACAGCCCCTGCTCAAACAGCTTACAATCTAATAGTTCAGAGCGTAGCGTGGGAGAGAGGGAGTAGGCTTCTCAGGTACCTATGTTAGTATAGGAATCAGCCAAAGGAGAGCTGTGCTCCTACAGATGTCCTTGTAAAAGGAAGGAGAGGAAAACGGTTTTGGATAGGAAGTCTCTCCAGTGGAGTCAATGAGAAAAGAGTCTGGGAAGTTGAAAATCCTGAGTTCAAACAAAGGGTTTTAAATCCTGAGTTCAAAGAGCTTTAAACAAGCTCCTTTGACCCTGTTCAAAGGTTTGTGACTTATTATTATTGGAGCAGATTTCCTGGGGTTACAGGAGGAAAATCTTGCGGAGTAGTGAGTCAGAAGGCATGATATTTTTCTTGCTTACGGCATGATCAATTATTAAAGAGTGAGACTTGTGATCTTGGATATCATGGCTACATTTTTTTTTAAACTTATACCTTTCTATTTTTGCTCTACTGAGTAAACTTCTTTTGGTTTGGAACAAAATGAGGTCAAAATTATTGGTGTACAGTGAGTAGTCCCTTAAGGCCTAAGGCCTCCCAGTGTCTGATGGTACCATCCCAGAACCTGTTTCCAAACACTGCAGAAGTTAGTGATTTCAGCAGCCTCTGAAGGTAGACCTCTGTACTTTACTTCTGCTGTAGTGTGTCCCCCATCAAGAGTGAAAAGTGAGGTTAATCTTATATTACAGCTAACTAGATTTTAGCAGGGTCTATGCATGAAGACAGCCTGTTTGTAGAACACACATTTTTTTTGTGTGCAAGAAATTAGCTTTTAATAAAACTGTTCATGAACTCTAATGCTGTGCTTTAATCTGTTGTGTCTCTGGCATACAGAAAAGGGATCTTCTATGCTGTAAAAAATTAAAACTCTTTCACTATAGCTATCAGATTAGTTATGATGAGTGTAATTTGATATCAGAGGATCTAGGTTACCTACTTTATAATTAAAGTATGTGTAGTCATGAGCGTACCTACTATTATTATGTATTTTGTGTCTTGTATTTTCTGTTCTGATAGATTTGTTGTTTTGTTATGTTCGACATATTTTATTATGCCAATATTTTAAATTATGTATGTTTGCCTGTTACTTGGTTAGTTTATATAGATAATGTGGGATAAAAATTTGTTAAGTACCATATTGTTTCTAATAATTGCCCACCTCTAATAATTGCAAAAAAAACAATGTAAATTTCATCTTAAAAGCCAAATTTAGAGTCCTCCAATATAACAGCCTAACCCTTGAAATTCACAGTGACAGACATTGTTCTTCCCACCTCCACCCCCCCTCCCCCATGATAACCAGATCTCTCTTATCTTTTCTCATGGCTCTGGCGCTGGACTAATGGGGCCTTGAGCATGCGCAGATACTCAAGTTTTGAGCAGACACAGATGCTTCCAGGCCAAGGCCCCACACCAGGCAAGTACCATAACCGTGAGGAGAGATAAGAAGAGAGATCCGGTCATCCTGGGGGGGGGGGGGGGTTAGTGTGGAGAGTGGAGGACTACAATGCCAGTTACTACCAGGGGCAGGGTAGAGGAGAGAAATGGTGGTCGTGGGGAGGAGGGATGGAAGAGAGAAATGGTGCTTCCATTAATAGCACACCCTAGACTTCAGAAAACCCGTCATTTCTATTATTAGCCCAGGCGTTTGATAGAAACAATACAGTATATGTATGGCTAAATAAAAAGCTGTTTTTACAGCAAGCTCATACTAACATGCTGATACAGTGCAGTGTCTCATAGATGCTTGTCTGACATTGGAAATTATCAAGTAAGTGTGAGACCCCTTGCAGACTGAAGGCATAGATGTCAAATGGTTAGTGATTTGCCACTTTCCTCTCTACTTATGTCTCTGATTTCAGCTGTCCTTGCCACTTGAACTCAGGAGATTGGTTGATGACTTCCAGACACCTTTGTCTGGCTCTGGAGTCAGCTGCCTCCTTGCTCAGACCTTCGGAAACCCTGCTTATCTTGTTATTTTTATGAGACGTCTTTCTGCTTTGATGGTTGGGGTAGCCACTCATCCATAAAGCAGTCTCAGCTAGAGTTCTCTGTGTTGCATTAGTTGTCTGTACACTCGTAAATCCCGTGTTCATAACCCTGTGCCAATCCATGTTCTGATCTTAACGCAGAGCACCATAGCTAAACTCCTATATTTTATAAACTTTCATGATTTCCTTGAACTATGCTCTACTAGAAAATCATACATTGTTAATAATTTAGACATGCTCCATTTTCCCAAAATATATACAGATATATCAAAAAGGAGAAAAGAACAAGTAAGATTGTTCTTACAAACAAGCAGTTTTGTTATAATAACAGTGAGAAGTTTGCATATGCAAGATCTTTATGGTCAAGGAGATAAGAGACAAATGCTGAAATATGCTTAGCAGTGTTTACATTGCAAGAAATATTACTGCATTTATTGAAAGCTTCTCACCTACTTTAAGCCTACTGACTACAACATGAACAGAATGATGTGCTGTGTTTTATCACCAGGTCTAGAGATCATCCAAAATACTTTAACAAAACAAAATGCACTCAGGGTTCAGTGACTTGACATAATGGAATTTTTGCCCACGCTGCATGTTGCATAAATTAGAGATGCCTGAGTAGGTGGAGAATTCAACAATCCCTTTTGAATTAAATAAGAACATGGGAGGCCTTTCCAGTAACCTTGGAAAACAAACAAGAGGATGGCTATCACTCCAGTTATTAAATTCACTTGCATACTATTTACATATTCACATATTTCAATTAAAATATGCACATTTTCAACATTTATTATTTCACTTGTCATGCCTAACTAATGCATGCTTTCATGCATCGATTTTATGCAGACAAGTGCACAGCAATTCAACTTTATAAAATACTAGTGTAAGCATGAAACAACACACATACATGCGTAAATATTAGTACATACTTTCTGTAAGAATGTACATAAATTAAGGATTTTATGACCTTCACAAGAGCAGACTCGTCCCATACTTTGCCCTGTGCATGCTTATTGCAAGATATATTTATATATAAATGATAAATATAATTCAGTTTTCGATATTTGGGTCCAGATATTCAAACAAAGCTGAGTTCCTAAATTTAAGGCACCTAAGTTAAGTGCCTAAATTCTTGCCCTATTTTCACATGTAGGAGCCTCATTTTTCTGCTGAAAATTCACTTAAATTAAGGATCTTAAAAGTTATGTGCCTACTGTTAGGCCTGGCATTCATATTTCTATATTTAGGAGCCTAACACTGTTCCTAGTGCTGAAACATAGTGCTAACTCCTAATTCTCTCTCCGCTGCCCTAAGTCCACCACTGTTGCCCACCTACCCCCAAATTCTACATATGGCGCCCACAATTGAGTGCTGGTCATAAGTGTGTGCCCAACTAATTGCCTAATGAGTCAATCAGTGCCAATAATTTGGTGCCAGTTTAGATTTGCATGCACATCTTGCTATGCACTATTCTATAACGTGCAACCTGAAAGGGAGTGTGTGCGTGGGAGGTGCATAGATGAGTCAGGGGCGTTCCTAAGATTTGCCCACAGTGTTATAGAATACCGGGGATGTGGACCCAAATTGGACGCCAGGAATTGCACCTGGTTCCAGCAGACGTGAGAATACACCTAAAACGATGCACGCGTAAATTCTAATTAGTGCCAATTATTGCTTGTTATTGCCCAATTATCAGTGCCGATTGGCTCATTAATCAATTAAGTTGCACATAGAAATTGGACACTTGTCCAAATATGCATGCACAACTCAACGCACCATATATAGAATCCAGGGTTTTATGTGTAACCTTGGGGTTCTGGTGAATATCTGGGCAGTTGCCTAGTACATGCTCTGAGTGGTGGGAATTGAGTACACAAACAAATTTATTGATTGTCAGGACCGTGGCTGGTACTGGAATAAGGTAGACAGCCACAAAACAGAAGAAAACACTTCCACGGATAGAGTATATCATGTATAAAACAGTATTCTTTGTGGATACTGTGATAACTCACTGTTTTGTGCAAGAGTTTCCTACAGTTTATTGATTGGAGACCTTTGTTTGATGATTCTTCTGGGAATACATGTGACATGACCAATTCCTAGACCCCTGATGCAGGCCAGTAGGGCCAAAACATGAGTCGTGTTGGGTCTCTTTTATTGTTTGTTTATTGGTGCTCACATTTGGGTGTCATATATAGAATCCAGGGGATAACTCATGGGTAAGTCCACAGGAGGCTATTTACATGTATAAAACAGGTTTTACCCATGAAAAGTCCTCTAGCATCACTCACTACACACGGTCTTTTTACATTTTATCTTGAGACAAGTTTACCCATGAAAAGCAGTACAAGGAAACTATGTTTCAAAGGCTGCTCCAAATTCTTTTTCAGGTGCTAACAGAAGTTGCTTATATGCCTTTTATTCTGGAATGTGTTAATAGTGATTTTTTTTTGTCTGTAAATTCCAGTAAATTGCTTTGTGTAAGCTGCGATCTATCAACATATCTTTTTCTGAATATTTTCAGGTATTGCTTCTTGCCAATCCTTAATCTACACACTTAGAGGGAGATTGTAGGTAGAATGTGGAGAGAATTTACACATCCAACTCGGGATATGGGGATTTGCCATATGGTTTAACAAGAAGCTCCCTCAAAATCTGCAATACTTCCCTGAGGCAACCCTCCCCCTCCCCCCAGGGTTGCAACACCCTCTGGGCACACAAATCTCCCCTTCATTTCAACACTACTCTCCCCCCATGCAATACCCTGTAGATACAAAAACCCCTGTTTCAGTACTGCCCCTACCCATGCAGCATAGAACCCATTCCCTCCATTTCAGACCCACCTTACTGTGAAGGCCCCACATGTGTGGGCAACAGCCCAACATGTGGCAGTCTCCCACAGGTTCAAACTTGCTCCCCTTAGGTGCAACCTCTGGAAATATTGCCCCTCCACCCACTCCCTGACCAACTCCTCAGGCTTACCAGGGGTCTCTTTAGCGGGCTGGGAACAATGCCCACTTGCTCCCACCTCATATCTCAGGCCATGTAAAATAGCTGAGACCTCTAGTGGAAATAAGCAGATCACAGTTGTGAACACACAAAAAAATTACCATAAAAGAAAAGATGGAAAAGAACTCCAAGAAATAAAGAAAATATTCATCCACACTTTATACAGAGTTAAAAGTTAAATGCTGCAAACTGTCAGTCCGGATCCCACTAGACACATAGCATGAAGCCTGTTCACCACAGGCAAGTCTAAAAAAATGTGTTTTCATTAACATTTTAAATCTTTGATAGGAGGGTTCACTACGGATCAGAGGAGGAAGTTTGTTCTATAGTCTTGGGGATAGGAAGAAAAAGTCCGATTGTCAGGTAGACTGCATAGGACTGGGCAATACAAGTCTGTGGGAGTTTGCAGATCTTAAATGGTGCGAAGGGGTATAAGAAATGGTCACTGATGACAAATATGATGGTAGAACTAGGTAATACGCTTTGGACTAGAATCTATAAATGGCGGCAAAAAAATCAGAGCTGAGAAATTTAAGCGCTGAGCGCTGTTCTATAAAGGATCCGTATCCTTTAAGATAATAGCGCTAAGGGTCTTATTCTAGAAAGGTTATACTCCTAAATTTATGCTCCAAAATTTATGAGTAATAAGGCCCTAAGCACATAAATGACACCTAACTTTAGGCACCGACAATTACACCTGATGAAAACAGGTGCCAGTGCATAAGTTAGGCACCAATTAAGTCTATTCTGTAACAATGCATGTAAATTCTGGGAGCATCCCCCCCAAATGCCCTGATCATGCCCCCTTGAAATCTGAGCTATAGGAGTTCTGCGTACATTATAGAATACGATGTGCATGTAACTCCCAATTAATGCCAATTATTGATGCTGATTTGCTCATTAATCAATTAAGTGGAGCATACAAATCAGCAATGCGCGTTGATTTGCCTGCGCAACTTTAGTCACCATATACAGAATCCAAGGATTTATGCACAAGACAAAACTTTGAAAGAAAAATGAAATGATATCGGGAGCCAGTGAAAGTGCATTAATAGAGGCATAACATGATCGAATCTTCCTGCCTTAAATAGCAGTCAGGCTGCAGAGTTTTCAAGTGTTTGTAACCTTTTTAATTGAAAAGATGTTAAGTCTGCATAGGAGGTGTTACAGTAGTCTAGCCTGGAGAAAATAAGAGCATGAGAAAGAGTGTGTAATGATGAAAATTTAAGAATATTCCAAAGATACCTCAATTGTCATAGAGAGGCAATCTCCTTTATTTAGGATCTCAGAAATCTGATCATGAAAGGTAAGATGGGAGTTAGTTATGACTCCTAAGTAACAGAACAATTGAGATGGAGTAATAGAAAGCTCAACAAGATGCACCGGGGACAAAGGTACCAGTAAAGGGGTTAGAAAAATGGATCCTTAGCTGCTGCAATCAAGTACTCCAAGTGCCAGCTCCCATAAAAAGTACTATCCAATTTTTTTCCCTTAAGTTGTATAACTTAGGGGCTTTAAGTTAGTAAATATACTACAGGACCAAGCTATTTATTAGCCCAGAATACAGTTACTTAGTAACCACACAGTGATTCTAGTTATTCTGCAAATGTCCTGGAAGATATTACAGACAATTATTATTATCAGAGGAAAAAAATCTGTGTGCAGAATATGTGAAGAATTTCTTGATGGAATGCACATGCCAGTGCCTGAAAGCCAATAAAGGCCATGGCTTAATGCTTCATTAAGTCAGTGGAACAAAATACATTTTCAGCTAGACAAGACAAAATTAAAAATAAGGGCCAGCTCAATGGCAGGAGCTGTTACTAAATTAGCATTTCTAGCCCTGTGAGAAGGAAAAAGTTCCTTCTGCTCCTATGGTAACATCTAAGGGTTTACCCAAACAGCATCACTAAAATATTCTGTAAGGATGATGTACCCTATTGCTTTAGTCACAGAAAGTCACAATGGGTAGGATGAATGTGACAGAAAAAATATCTCTGAAAGAGTTTTACACACTATAAAGATTGTAAGGGCCAAGTCTGTAACAGAGACTAGAATACTAGATTGTGACATAAAATAACTATAAGAGAGACATTAAAATATCCCAAAGGTGTAAATAATGCACAGGATGCAAACGTTGAACAGGCTCCAAGAGGACAGAATCAAGAACATCAGAACATATTTCTATAGAAAGAGGATGTAAATGCATCAAAAGAACCTCTTCATGGAAGTAGAGGAGAGGAAAACAGTAAGGGGCTCTTTTATAAAAGCGCGCTGAAAAATGACCTGCGGTAGCGTAGGTGTGTGTTTTGGGCGTGCGCAGAATCATTTTTCAGTGCACCTGTAAAAAATGCCTTTTTAACATTTTTGCCAAAAATGGACGTGTGGCAAAATGAAAATTGCTGCGCGTCCATTTTGGGTCTGAGACCTTACCGTCAGCCATTGATCTAGTGGTGAGGTCTCACGCAGTAACCGGGTGGAAATGGTCTACACACATAAAATGCCGATTACCACCTGTACGCCAGAAAATAAAAATATTTTCTGGCACACGTAGCGGACGTGCATAAAAATGAAACTACCACAAGGGCAACACGGTAGCCGGGCGGTAACTAAAAACTGACATGGATTGGGCACACGTAGCCACTTACTCAAGTTAGTAAAAGGGCCCCTAATAGAATTTAAGAAACTGTGAGATAAAAATAAAGGCTCTTATACGTTGATATGCTGCCACTAATGTAACTACTTTCTAAAAAAAAATTTGGACAGCATATGCTGCTTCCCAAACTGGGGTTACAAAATCCACTTTTGGAGTCATGAGCTGGACAGGCCAAAAAAATAACAAACCTCATTGGCCTAAGATTGGAGGAGTAGTCTAATGGTTAGCTCAGTAGGCTGAGACCCTGGAGAACAGGCTGTATCTTCTTCAGCTTCAGGTAAACTTGGGGTCACCTGTAGCCTTGGGACCCAGAGCAGTTGAACTTTTTGCACCCCCTTAAAGCCAGCCCTGCTTATTGGGACTAATGAAGCATTCCAAAAGTAGCACAGTGAAGTGAAGAAAGAGAAAGGTAGGGCCGCCGAGAGGGGGAACAGGGGGGGCAAAATTCCCCAGGCCTGGGCCTCCAAGGGGGGCCCAGCGCCGGGGTCTCTCTCTTGCTCCTAATGGGACCCTAGTGATTGTGTCTCAACAGGAGCAGGAGGCAGAAAACTCCGGTGCTGGGCCCCCCTTGGCAGGGCCGCCAAGAGACTGGGCCAAGCCTGGGGCAAGGCCGCCCCCGGTGTCCCGCTGCCACCACCGCCCCCCCTCTGTCCACCACCGGGCCGGGCCCCCCTGAATTCAAATCATAGCGCCTCACCTTGACCTCGCTCCGTGTGAAAGAAGCGCAGCAGATCGCCTCCCTTCGGCCCTTCCCTTTCTGTGTCCCGCCCTCGCGCAAGTTACGTCAGATGAGGGTGGGACACAGGGAGGAGGTATGAGTGGGTATTGCTCCTGCCCCAACAGACCCCTCCTCCCTCCCCTGGGGGGCCGTCATTGCTTTCCCATCCCTAATGCTAACTGCTTAGTGCAGGTTAGTAAACATGTCTCTTAGTTTCAGTCTTGCACTTCTAAGGTTTTATGTTGACTCCCAGTGGCAGGTTTGGTTACAATCTACCACTAGGACTCTGGCAGGTGGAACCAAGTTAGCCATGTTGCATTATTGCATTGGAAAGAACATCAAGGAAGCAGGTTAGGGAGCAAGACTGGTGAGAAAATAATGTGAGTTACTGTTTAGGTGCCTATATAGAAGAGAAAATTATTGAATCATGTAAAATGTATGACAGGAGAAAAAGAGGTTTATTTGACTTTCCATATTATTATATGGTACTATCAATTGATCAAAAGCAGTCAGTGCATAGAATCAATAAATATGGTCATTTTTCCTACCACCAAAACTTGAACAAAATCATGTCTAGATACATTTTGAGTCCTGGAAATGTTAAAATGATGCTTGAAGCATGACAACAAAAGAGAGGTGCATTGAAAGACGGCTAAAAGAATTGGGAGTGGGGAGTGGGGGGTGGGGGGGGGGGGTGATACTTTTCTAATACTGAAGTCCCATGAGAGATTCTTGAAGGAGGTGGTTGCAAATGAAGGGGCCCTTTTACTAAAGCACATTGTCATTCATTTATCATTTATTTATTTTATATACCATTTCTTATTGCAACTGCAAAACAGAATGGTTTACATTTAAAAAATACAACTCATACATACAAACAAATAAGAGCGCCAATCATTGATAGAAAAGTACAGCAAGCCAAAATGACAAAGAAGGACATAAATAATACGATCTACAGATTAAAATACAGTTAAGCCTAACCTTCTACACCTTCTCTACTATCATAAGTTCTGTTCAATACAGTTTATAAAGAAAAAAAGTTTTCAAAAGTTTTCGAAAGTGAATATAGGACTTCTCTAATCTAATCTCTTTTGGAAGCCCATTCCAGAGAGAGGGAGTCAGAAAGAAAAAAGCCGATCCCCGTGTAGATTAGGCAGGTAACGCAATAATTAGTACACGTTAACTGCTACTGCACAAGCACAGTAACTGTTTCCGCATTGATTTAGCAGTTTGGGCCAGATTGTATAAATGGCAACTAAAGTTGCGCACGGCATGCAAATATGCACGCGTAGCTGATTTATGCACGCAACTTAATTGTTTAATAAGCTAATCAGCACCAATAATTGACTGCTTACAAGCAATTATCAGCACTAATTGGCACTAATTAGAATTTACGCACACAACTTTCTAAGCATATTCTGTAAACTGGTGCACGTAAGTTCTAATTAGTGCCAATTAGAGCTGATAATTGCTTGTTAGTCTAAATTTTAGTCATAGGATGGCCCGCTACATGTATTCAATAAACCGTGCCTAACATTAGGTGAGGTTTATAGAATAGCGCTAAGTGCAGTTTTTTCAGCGTGGATTTTTTTTCGTGACATATATAGAATCTGGCCCTTACTATGCTCAAATTTGCACATTAACCCCCACATTCTATGTAGTGTGACCTAAGTTGTGCACATAAATCTGGTCATATTCTGTTTTGTGCACACAACTTAATTGGTATAACAAGCCAATCAGCGCTGATAATTGCCAGTTAAGCAATTATTGCCACTAATTAGAATTTATGCACGCAACTTTCTAAGCATATTCTATAAAGTGATGGATGTAAATTCTAAGACGCAGATTTGGAAAGGGGGCGTGGCTATGAGATGGGCATGGTTATAGTATGCCCTATCAGATTGACTCTACACTTGTCTTTTAGATTGTACACCTGTCTTTTAGATTGTAAGCTCCTTGAGCAGGGACTGTCCTTCCATGTTAAATTGTACAGCGCTGCGTAACCCTAGTAGTGCTTTAGAAATGTTAAGTAGTAGTAGTAGTAGTAGGCCAGTGGCGTTCCTAGGGGGGGCGGTTGGGGCGGTCCGCCCTGGGTGCACGCCACTGGGGGGGTGCCGCGCGCGCCTGCCCTCTGTTGTTCCATGCTTCTTCTCTGCCCTGGAACAGGTTACTTCCTGTTCCGGGGCAGAGAAGAAGCATGGAACAACGGAGGACAGGCGCACGCGGCCCCCCCCCCCTGGCGGCGTGCACCCGGCAGGGGGGGTCCTTCATGGGGGGTCCTTTCACCGGGGGGGGGGGGTCCGCACTGCATCGGGGGGCGCTGCACCCGGGGGGTGGGGCGAATCGGCAATCCGCCCCGGGTGCCAGCCTCCCTAGGAATGCCACTGGGTTAGGTCATGGACATTCCCAGAATTTACACGCAGTGTTATAGAATATGCCTGCTCCTTGTGTAACTTAGGCATCGGCATTTATATCAGGCTTTAGTTGGTGTAAATGGCTGTGACTAAATATAGAAATGGGCACTGGGTGTATTCTATAAACTATGCCTAAATTTAGGCATATTCTAGGTGTATTTTTTCATTAGGAGTCATAAATAGAACCTAGCTGTAAGAACATTTTGTGTTAGGAGGTGATATCTAGGTGTGGTGTGGACAGAGAATGGGCATGGACAGCAAATTGAAGGTAGTGCGTGGTGTATACTGCATGTGAACAAGTGGATACATACCCGACATCAAAATCTTTTTTGGAAAGTATGAACTCCCCCTCAAATTACAAGTCGGGAACCTTGAAATACAGTTAGATTCAACACTTACTCTGATTCCCCAAATCCAAGCAACCTTCAAAAGCTGCTTCTACTATTTGTGACACCAGTATAATACAGGGCTAAATTTAAAACTCTATGTCTGATCTTCAAGTTCCTTAAAGGAAATGGCTCTGAGTACCTGAAGAATAGGATGATCCTCCACACACCGCCAAGGACACTAAGGTCCTCTCAAGGACTATCACTAACCGCAACCTCTCCAAAAGACATTACACGATGTGATACCTGCAAGCAAGCCTTCTCCGGAGTAGCCCTACACTCTGGAATGCACTCCCTGAAAGGCTCCACTTAACATAAGACTATCTCTACTTCAGGAAGCAGGTGAAAGCTTGGCTCTTCAACCAGGCCTTTAATGGAAGAAGTAACTAACTTGTTTGTCTCACTCACACACAAAAGGAGTGACACAGGCTGCACATACTGCACCAGGACATGTTTATCCACTCCTACCCTACCTGACATGCAGTATAATATTTAACCATCTCTCTGACCTTATGTGCAACCTTCTTTAAATTAGTCACCGTACTTTCTAACTCTTCTTACTCTCTTACCTATCTATATGTTCCTTCTTTGCTTATACCCTTCACTGTCAATTAAAATGTTCTATTACATATTGTGTTGACATTGTTAGTATACACGCCATACTTTGTATTGTTATTTGAATATTTTTACTGCTGTAATTGCCTATTCCTTATGTTTCATTTATTCTTACTGTACACCGCCTTGAGTGAATCCCTTCAAAAAGGCGGTAAATAAATCCTAATTAATAATAAATAACCAACACATAAGCATATATGCATATAAATGTTAGCACTCATTTTACAGAGGTAACCCCACCCCCACACACACACATATTTAGTAGTAGGACTACTAAGAGAATATAAGCATGTAATCCCAATCATTATTTATTCCCTTTGTCTTATTTATTCCCTTTGCCATGATTCCTTGTCACTTTTCCTCACATTTGTGACTTCACTAGGCTGTTAAACAAAAAAATAAGTATTAGATCGCTTGTAATAAAGGACTAAAATGCTAGTCATCGAATATATGCATCAGCTGTCAGGAATGATGTATGAGAATTCTCAATTTAATAAATAGAAAAGTCATAATCTAACGATCAAATTTAATAAACAAAAAATGCCAGTGTCTTTATTTCTTTACATAGTATTTTAAAACTAATAACATTGAAACATGATCTATTGAAAGAATACCTGAATTAAAGGCTGATCCCAACCAGTATAAATTTGGTTTTACTTAGAAATAAAGGCTAATGGTGGTGCATGAGTAATTTGGTGGATGAAGCACAAATTTAGTAATTTAATGCTGAGAATAAAATCCATTTTTAAGTCCTCCATGAAAAGAGCTTGGTGATTTGAGTTAAAAAGACCAACCAGCTCTTCTAGTCTACCCAGTTAGTCTGTCTACTTGATTAAGGTCTTTCTTCGGTGTTTCTGGGACATAGACCATAGAAGTCCGCCCGGCTCTGTCCTTATGTTCCAAGCTTATGTTTCAGAGGGAGCTTGCAATGCAATAGAGACAGTGAATACAAATCTCTCTCAAGCATGTTATTATTCGTTGTAGATATCCTGAAAACCATACTAGCTAGGATGCCTTCTAGGAAAGGCTTGAGAAACACTGACTTAGAGTAGTATAGTCTAATGGTTAGTGCAGTGGCCTGAGAACCTGGGAAACTGGGTTCAATTCCCACTGCAGCTTCTTGTGACTCTGGGCAAGTCGCTTAACCTTATTGCCCCAGGTACAAAATAGGTACCTGTATATAATACGTAAACAGCTTTGATTGTAACCACAGAAAGGCAGTATATCAAATCCCATCCCCTTTCCCTTATAACAGCAAATAGTGGCTCTTAAACCTGTCCTGAAGAAACACCAGCCAGTTGGGATTTTAGGATATCCTTAATGAATATGCATGAGAGAGATTTGCATATAATGGAGGTGGCAGGTATGCAAATCAGTCTCCATGTATATTCTTCATTAGGGATATTCTGAAAACTTAACTAGCTGGTGGATCACCGGAAAAGATTTGACAACCACTGACCTGGAATGTATCAGATATCTGACAGAACACAGTACAGGTATGAGAGGGATTTATGTCCAAGGAAAAGGTTGTTTGTAAAAATGCTTGGTGTCTTTTCATGATCTCTGCAATATTTCACTGAATATGTTCACAGAATAAAAGGGACTTCCATTCCTTATCCTGATTTATTTGTGAATCACAGTAATATGATAAATCTTGTCAATGGGAAAACCCTGGATATACAGCAGCATTTTGTATCCTGACCTATGATCACAATTTTTGACTCATATCTCCTTCATTCCATGTATATGGCCTTAGTACCAATCATATAAAACCCTTGATTTGTGCAACTTTTAAATTATATTCCACAAATTAATATGTCAGCTTTCAGGGATCATTTCAGACAGTAACTTCCTTTATTTATTTTAAGAACTTAATTGGCCTGGAAATGTACCGGGACTCCGGCCAATCAGACATGATTTATGTCACAGAAGCCAGTGTTCTCAGAGGGGGTCAATGACATTTCAAAGGCACTATGACAGTTATATTCAAATAAAAGATTTCATGTCATTTGTATAGTTGAGAGGTACAGCGGCTTATCATCTCTCTTAAGATCAATGAGAATAACACATTTAGCTGGTGTTACTGACCACTAAATGGCTCTATAGGTGGCATTATTCACATCAAAAATCTACACAGTGTTTAACAATCTGAAACAAAGAAACAAATACAATAATTCCTTGACGTTAATGGAATATGTCTTGTAAAAGCATTGAGGAAACTTTTATAAGGCTATTGAAGCCAAATTTGTTCCCATAATAAAAGCCAGTTTTTGTCTCTTTGGAAACCTTCTACTAAAGTTTGCCAGCTAACGCATGGTAACTGCAAAAGTAATCTCTGGTAATAGCAAAGCCCTTGCATTGACTGTCGGGTGTGTTGCCAGCATCTGCTCATGTAGCTAAAGCAGAGAAAAACACTTAAGGGCCCTTTTAATAAGCCACAGTAAGAAGTGGCCTTCTCTAGTTCTGACATGTGAAATTGGCATGTACTGGGCCACTTTTTACCACAGTGGGAAAAAGGCCTTTTTTAAAATGGGGCAGTAAATGGCTATGCACTATTTAAATCAGCGCGTGGCTATGTACTGCCTGAGCCCTTACCGCCACCTATTTAGAAGGCGGTAAGGGCTCATGCACTAACCCCACGGTGATCAGGCAGCGCGCGGCAATGTGACTGCACTGCTGATTACCAACAGGAACACCCCCTGCAATAGAAAGTTATTTTCTACTGTGGGGAAACTGTGCGCACCAACTTTGGAACTACCGCCGGGCTCCCACGCTTTCCCAGCAGTAGGGTCAATTTGGCACGTGCTACCCATACGATATCCTTAATGCACATTCGTAAAAGGACCCCTCAGGGCCCAACATTCAGAAAATGCTGAGTTCCGAGATTTAAGTTCCTAAGAGGTCCTTTTACCAAGCTGTGGGAAAAAGGACCCTGCGGTAGGGGGGGGGGGGGGGTTCCCACACACCAAAGCCCTTTTTCCCGCAACGGGTAAAAAGCCTCTTAAAAAATGGCCATACGGTAAGATTACTCTTACCTCATGGCCATGCAGTGGAGAGAACCACCATCCAATGAGGTGGCAGTGAGGGTTCCCATGGTAACCCAGGCGTAACCGGGCAGCACTGATTACTGCCAGGTTAGTGCCACAGTAAAAGTTTTCAATGCACTGGAAATGTCATGCGCTCGAGGATGGAACTACCACCGAAGGCCGCATTGGGCCAGCGGTAGTTCCAGGTTGCCACGTGGCAACCCTTAAGTAAAAGAGCCCCTAAGTTAGGCTCCCAAAATTGTGCCCTATTTTCAGCCAAATGGAAGAGCTGTGGAGGGGCATTTTCAATATTTTTTAATTACATTTGTACCCCGCGCTTTCCTACTCATGGCAGGCTCAATGCGGCTTACATATACAGGTACTTATTTGTACCTGGGGCAATGGAGGGTTAAGTGACTTGCCCAGAGTCACAAGGAGCTGCCTGTGCCTGAAGTGGGAATCGAACTCAGTTCCCCAGGACCAGTCCACCACCATAACCACTAGGCCACTCCTCCAGTTAATTATTCAAATATCGGCACTGAACATCATTGGCCCCCACATAAAGTCCAGTTCTGCCCAGGTTCTGCTCCCAAACCGCCGAACACTATCCAAATAATGGCAGCACAGTTTGTAGTGATTCACAGCAGCATTAGCAAATAATATTGCCGAAAATCTATGAATGGTCTCAGTCAATGGGACTTATCCAGGTAGCCGGTGCTGCTACCTGTATAAGTACATAAGTACATAGGTAATGCCATACTGGGAAAAGACCAAAGGTCCATCAAGCCCAGCATCCTGTCCCCGACAGCGGCCAATCCAGGTCAAGGGCACCTGGCAAGCTACCCAAACTTACAAACATTTTATACATGCTGTTCCCGTAATTGTGGATTTTTCCCAAGTCCATTTAGTAGCGGTCTATGGACTTGTCCTTAAGAACCCGTCCAACCCCTTTTTAAACTCTGCCAAGCTAACCGCCTTCACTACGTTCTCCGGCAACGAATTACCAGATAAGTGTTTTAAATATCAGGCCAGCATTTGTACATGGTTAATTGTATGCTATACTGAGGAGAATAATATCAGAAGATAATTTGAAAGGGTTAGTTGCTGAGGATGAGGATCAAGAAAACTACCTGAATGATCAAGACATGCTCTTGATATATGTTATGTATTATATTAGAAGAAAAATATAAATGTGAAGATAAAGGAAGTTATTTTAGGACAGTTGTGCTGCATCTTCATATGTAAATAACACTAGTGTAAATACCAGTTTTATAAGGCACTATTTACTTGTGTAGATGTCACAGGATGCAGCATTTTAAGAAAGCATGTTCTGGGCATGGTTTGGGCAGTCTAAAAATCTATACATGTATTTTCCATTTTGCAATGGCAATAGAAATATATTTTTAAAAACTTTCTCCACTGGCATTTACACCTTTCTGAAGCTTTCATAAGTATCAGCTACCTACTCATTTGGACCTTCCACTAGTGATTGAGAGGGCAATTGTTCAGAATGCTGCAGTGAGACTGATAGAAGGCTTTTAGCAGTGACCACATTACACAATTTCTGCAAAAGCTTCACTGCCTACCGGTATGATACAGGGTTAAATGTAAAATCTATGCCTGATCTTCAAGGTCCTTAAAGGAAATGGGTCAGAGTATTTGAAGAACAGGATCTGTCTCCACACACCTTCAAGATTGCTAAAGTCCTCCCAGAATGTATCCCTAACCACACCCTCTCCAAAGGACATCACACCATGTGATACCTGCAAGCGAGCCTTCTCCAGAGTAGCCCCCGCATTCTGGAATGTGCTCCCACAAAGGCTTCACTCAACACAAGACTATCTCTACAGGAAACAGGTGAAAGTTTGGCTCATCTCCACTGGAGCAGGATTTGCTTATCTACTCCTACCCTAGCTAATATTATATTCATGCATGTTTCTGACTTCACATGTAACTTTTTTATTATTATTTATTTATTTATTTATTTATTTATTTGGATTTTGCTCACACCTTTTTCAGTAGTAGCTCAAGGTGAGTTACATTCAGGTACACGGGTATTTCTCTGTCCCTGGAGGGCTCACAATCTAATTTTGTACCTGAGGCAATGGAGGGTTAAGTGACTTGCCCAAGATCATAAGGAGCAGCAGTGGAATTTGAACTGGCCACCTCTGGATGCTAAGACTGATGTTCTAACCATTAGTCTACTCCTCCACTCTCTTTATATTAGTCCCCTTATTTTCTAACTCCTGTTATTCTATCTTATCATTTTACTCCATCTTTGTTTGCACACTATCCTGCTTATTTTCGAAGGAGAAGGCTGGCCATCTTCCGACACAAATCAGGAGATGGCCGGCCTTCTCCTAAACCCAGCCAAATCGATATAATTGAAAGCCGATTTTGGCCAGTTTCAACTGCTTTCCGTCGCAGGGTCGGCCAAATTAGTATAAGTCCACATTTGCGCACCTAACTTTAAGTGTAAACACCTACACGAGCTCAAAGACTGTTATTAATACTTGTGCTTAACTGTAGGCAATTAGGCATATAACTGCAGGTATTCTAGAGAATCTGTGTACGCAAGTGCTAGACACACCCTTGATCTGCCCATGCCCCTCCCAGGTTCACGCCCATTGCAGTTGTGCATAATGGATTTTGCATGCGGAATTTACAGAATCCCAACTAAGAGCAGTTACTCTTGTAAATTCTAATTAGTGCCAATTAACATTAATTATAACCAATAATTGGCAGTTACTGGCAATTAGCAGCTAATTATATTAACTTACGTGTGCAACACCATTCTATAACTTGCACATGCAATTTTGCACATTAACTCCCAAATTCTACTACATAGTGCAATCTAACTTACACACATAAATCTGGTCATATTTTGGTTTGCGTGTGCAACTTAATTGGCTTAACAAGCCAATCAGCGCCGATAATTGCCACATAACAAGCAGTTACGTGGCAGACTCATAACCACTTGTAACCACTCACCTCCACCTACCCTCCTCTCCTCCTTCCTGTGCACATTAATTGATTTGATTTGCTTACTTTATTTTTTGTCTATTAGATTGTAAGCTCTTTGAGCAGGGACTGTCTTTCTTCTATGTTTGTGCAGTGCTGCGTACGCCTTGTAGCGCTATAGAAATGCTAAATAGTAGTAGTAGTAGTTATTGCCACTAATAGGCTTTAATTAGAATTTATGTGCACAACTTTCTAAGCATAATTTATAAAGTGATGCACTTAAATTCTAAGTTGCAGATCTGAAAAGGTTGTGTGGCCATGGAAGGGGCATGGGCGGGGCATGGGCATTCCTAGAATTTATGCACAGTGTTACAGAATATGCCTATTTTGCATGTAGATTAAGTGTTGGCATTTACACCAGGTTTTAGTTGGCATAAATGGCCACAATTAAATATAGTTGCAAGAAATGGGTGCTAGGCGTATTCTATAAACTACAGCCAAATTTAGGCATATTCTATAAACCATGCCTAACTTTAGGTGCAGTTTAAGAATACACCTAGGCATATTTTTTTCAGCGCCAATTTTTTAGGCGTTATGAATAGAATCTAGCCCTAAGCATGAAATTATGGGTAGATTTTATAGAATTAGGAGGCTCATGCCCAGAAAGTACTTGCCATTTCTTTGTAGTGAATCATACTATCTGTTTCTTAAATACAGTGCTATATATATTGTTTCAATCATGTGCTTTATCAGATATCTCAACCATTAGCTGAAAATGTCTGGTTGGATAATAAATACGAAAGGAGAAAGAAGCAAGCTGCAACAATAGTCAGCCCAAGGATGTCCTGAACCCCTCCCCCACTCCCACCCCAACCTGACACAAATACAGAGCTTGCCAAAATGTTTTCAAATAGCGCATATTTGAAGAGCTCTTGTAAAACATTATGCTATGTGTGCTTACTTTTAGAAATGATACATCGCTCCTGAGAGCAGGCAGGAACTGTTTTCAGAACTTCGCTTTATAAATATTATGAACACATTTCATATTGCTATTGTTATATCTTGTTACCATGATGAGATTTTTGAGAGAGTGCCAGTGACTGGTTTATGTTCTTGGTGATGTTATAGTGCCGTAATAAATGTGGCATAAATCTTTTCCCAGGGTTCAGCAGTTTTGTTAAACCAATAATGGCCCATGTATCATTTTTACTGCTTCCTGAAAGATTTGATATATGGCCATTACTTTTGGGTTTTGAAATGGTCAGTGAAATAAACTGCACTCGCTTAGGTTTGGGCCCTTCTATTATTATCTGGAAATAATTATTTTCCTCTAAATATCACCAACAGTCAGACGGTAAAGGTGGAGAGCAGATATGAAGCTATACAGAGTGGAGACAAAGCACGAAGATATAGCCGGAAGGCTACGGAAGAAAACTGTTCATAGTCTAGTTAATCAAATTCCAGATCTGCAAACCCTTATAGCTGAGGAGAACCTAGATATTACTGCTAGAGATGTGCACTTTGTTATGGTCAGTTCCACTCTACTTTAACATACTATGGAGATCATTTTCAATTGCTTATGCAGTCTTTCCATGTTTAATTAGTGGAGCTGACACATGTAAATGGTCCGAGCACACAATATGGTATCCAATACTTTTCACTGTACCACATCAATAAATTTTATTTAATCAGTCATATTGTTTTTCTAACAAATCTTTATTAACGAGCACATACAACACTACTGAAGAGTTTTAATGCCATTTTCAGTTCTATAAACAACCAAAGATTTAGGCTAAAGGTCTCATCATCATCATAAGCATCCATTCCATAAAAACCTATTTTTTTATTTCAACTCGTTTTATTTATCCAAAAATTCTTTTCTCCGCACTACTGTTGGCTATGATATCATTAATACATTTTTCTGCCACACTCATAAATGTAAGTACCTAATCATTTCTTGCAAAGAAAACAAAACAAAAAATACAAACAAACAAAAAGTTCTATTCTGAATAGTGAATATGCACAATACATCGTAAAGCTTCTAATGGAGACTCTAATGGATGAGCAAAGTAAAATAAGTAGAAAGGCACTGGCATATATGTCTTTCATGAAAAATACACACTCTTTTTCTATAGCATGTAGGGACAATTGAAAAATAGTGCACACTTTTTCCAAAGAATGTTCTCTAGTTACATTTCACATGCTATCTCAAATGAATGCACATCCCTATTTCCAACTACTCTGACTGAAGTAGTCTATAGACCTCTAACTCAGGTAAAAGAACTGGACAGGTAGACATCCAAAAAATGGGAATAAAGTGTGAGGTATTAGTGTTGGGAGATTTTAACCTGCTGGATATGGATTCTAGCATGACAACAAGGAAAGGGAATAAGAGAATGACACAGGGACAAAGTTTGTCCCCATCCCTGTGGGTTCTGTCTCCGTCCCCACCCCATCCCTGCAGTTTCTGTCTCCTTCCCCTTCCCATCCCCGTGGGCCATGTCTCCATCCCCACCCCATCCCTGCAGGTTCTGTCCCCATCCCCGCGGGCTCTGTCCTCATCTGCAGAAGCCTTATGATTTTATATTTAAATTTTTTTATTAAAGTATAAAAAAAACAATATGCTGTGCAACTGTTATTTATAAACCATTCCTAGAAAACGATAACTACAAGTAACTATAATAACCCCACCACCTTCTACCCTTCCAACCCCAACAATAGCTGACTTCTACTACACCAAGGAATCCTAATCCACCCTGTTAAAATGTCCAGGGGTAGAAAATACAATCTGCTCAGTATGCCCTAATGGGGAAGAAATATGCCCTAGAAAGCACTAATATGTTTTTTAATCTGTGTATGAATAAGCCATCAACAATCTCAGGATTCAGTCTAGATCTGTCTTCCACAGTCCTTCTTACAATAGAAAATGTCTTCTCAGAAAATGTGCTGGTAGCAGGAATGAACAGGATCCCCCATGCAAATTTTTCCAGTTGTGGTCAGCACTTTTGATTGTTTTTCCAAAAAATCAAAATATCGTTGGCTGCATCACTCAAACATAAATAAGGTCCAGTTCGTTAACAGGCTTCAAAGTAGAGATTGACACAGGTCAAAGTACATCCCCTTCCTCACAGGCTCTGTCCCCATCCCCGCCCTGTCCCCATGGGATCTGTCCCTGTTCCTGCCCCCTCCTCTCAGACTCTCTTCCCGCCCCGTCCCCGCGGGCTCTGTCCCCGTTCCCATCTTCACAGTTACTGCTGGCTCTTCAGCTCCCCCATTCTCTATTTCTGTGGATAACACTCTCATCCTTCCTGTCTCATCAGCTCGTAACCTTGGGGTCATCTTCGACTCCTCCCTCTCCTTCTCTGCACATATTCAACAGACTGCTAAAACCTGTCATTTCTTTCTCTATAATATCACCAAAATTCGCCCTTTCCTTTCTGAGCACATTACCAGAACCCTCATCCACACTCTTATCACCTCTCGCTTAGACTATTGCAACTTGCTTCTCACAGGTCTCCCACTTAGTCATCTCTCTCCTCTTCAATCTGTTCAAAATTCTGCTGCACAACTAATATTCCGCCAGTGTCGTTATGCTCATATTAGCCCTCTCCTCAAACCACTTCACTGGCTTCATATCCGTTTCCGCATACAGTTCAAACTCCTCTTATTGACCTATAAGTGCATTCACTCTGCAGCTCCTCAGTACCTCTCCACTCTCATCTCTCCCTACATTCCTCCCCGGGAACTCCATTCACTGGGTAAATCTCTCTTATCTGCATCCTTCTCCTCCACTGCTAACTCCAGACTCCGTTCCTTTTATCTTGCTGCACCTTATGCCTGAAATACACTTCCTGAACCGGTACATCAAGCTCCATGTCTGGCCGTCTTCAAATCTAAGCTAAAAGCCCACCTTTTTGATGCTGCTTTTAACTCCTAACCCTTGTTCACTTGTTCAGAACCCTTATTTTATCATCCTCACTTTAATATTCCCTTATATCTTGTTTGTCCTGTTTGTCTGTCCTAATTAGATTGTAAGCTCTGTCGAGCAGGGACTGTCTCTTCATGTTCAAGTGTACAGCGCTGTGTACGTCTAGTAGCGCTATAGAAATGATAAGTAGTAGTCCCAGTCTCCATGTCATTTTCTAGCACTTGGCCGCTTAAGTGGACATAGTCAGGCCTTAAGTGGCCAGGTTTAGCACATAAATGGGACTGCATAAAAAGCTATCCTATTTTTATGTGCTAGCCCATGACCCCTTAAGTGCTGAATATCGACTTAAGCTACTATGCGTTAGCAGCTTAAAAATAACCAGATATTCAAAGCCAAAGTTCACACAGGTCCCGGCATTGAATATCCAAGAATAGCTCCATCGGCGGTAAGCAAAACGCTTACCACTGCTGACTGAATATCAGACCCTAAATATATAAATAAGGGGGGAAGGGGTCTATAGTCAATGTGATTTAACTGGGCAGAAATGGCTGTTCGGGGCTAACCAGTCATTTTCAGTGGCACTTAACTGGTTAGCAGTGCTGAAAATAACCGGTTAGTGCCAAACTCAACACTGTCTATTTTGATGGCGTTCCAGGGGCGAAGTCAGCACTAGGCCGGTTAAGTGCCGGTTTTCAGCACTTAACCGGTCAAGTTAACCTCATAAATAGGACCACATAAAAGTCAGTTCTATCTTTATGTGGTAGACCATAGCTGGTTGAATGCTGAATATTGCACTTAGGGGTACTTTTTACCAAGCTGTGGCAGCGGGGGCCGTTTTTGCCACGCACTGGGGCCCTTTTTACCACAGTGGATAAAAAGACCAAAAAAAGAAATGGACATGCGGTAAGATTTTACTTGTGGGGGGGGGCCATGTGGGGGGGGGAGCACTTACCGCCACCCACTGATGTGGCGGTAAGGGTACCCTCGCTAATCCGGAGGTAATCAGGTAGCATGTGGCATTCCCGATTACCACTGTTTTAGCACCCATGGAAATATTTTTTGAATATTTCCGCTAGCGCCAGAAATGCAGGCGCTGGGGATGGAACTACCACCGGCGCCTGCGTTGGGCTGGCGGTAGCTCCAGATTGGCACACGGTAAGCCTGCGGTGGGCTTATTGCCACTTTGTAAGCGGGTCCCTTAATCAGCTACCCAAAAATTCAATGCCAGTATCCAGACTTGGTCTGGCATTGAATTTCCAGGTTTAGCACCAGTGGCGGTCAACCAAATGCTGATTGCTGCCAGCTGAATATCGATCCCAAGGTTTAGAAATTTAAATTGTGTACTGATATCTTTAACTATTGTATGTTGGAATATGACCTATATATGCTTTCCCCCAAATTCTATATATGGTGCCTTAAATTGTGCACGCTAATTTGGTCGCACGGCCAAATTATGTGCACAGCTTAATCGATTCACAAGCAAATCAGCATCAATAATTGGTACTTAAAAACCAATTAGATATACTAATTGGCTTTAATTAGAATTAACACACAATTTTCTAGGTGTATTTTATAATGCGGTGCGCATAAGTTCTACTGTGTGCAGTCAAAAAGGGGCGTGGCCATGGGCATGAATGGGCAAGTTGTGGGTGTTCCAAAAAACTATGTGCACTATTATAGAATATACCTGATCTGTGCCTAATTTAGATGCAGGTATTTAGGCCTGGTTTTAGGTGGCCTAAATGGGTGCACCTAAATTTAAGTCACAAGAACAGCACATGAGAATATTCTATAAAGTATGCCTAAATGAGTGGTATTGTGGTGCTGATTTTTTTGGTGCCATATATAGATTCCCCCCCCCCCCCCCCCCCCCCCCTTGTGCTTTTCTGCCCGATTATTATAGTTATGGACATTTTGCATATTTACTAACCATATTCTTTCTCCAGATCCAAGGATGTGGATCCCTTTTGGTGTTGTTTGTCTCTTCTTTTTTTTTTTTTGTGATACAGGACTATCTAAAAAGCATCTGGGGCTAGTACTTTAACATGCTTCATACTGTTGGCGGTGTTGAGGGGGTTTATTTCATACAGGCCACCTGGCTGATTCCTCCTTGACCCCTGCGGGGATTACAGAAGACTCCAAACCAGAATCAGCTCTGTAGCTCTGTCACCACTGACAATTTACAAGGGTTATGGCACATAACTTATCTCACAGTCCTCATAGGAATAAATCACACAGCATTTAGCCTAAGATGTAACAAACATCCATTGGAAATGATTTGGTATGCATGGCAGCTATCAAAGACCAATTTGAGAGTTAAAGGTAATTATTCATCTAAGACAGAAAACTGATTAAATGACTGTTTAATCTCTGGAAGAAAATACTATCAACATAAAACACTACAGAAGAACATTTTAAAAATAAGAGAATCCAACCTGTTACACTACTATCTATAATGCAAAGTAATTGTTTTCTCAGCTTTGTGGAGAATGGTAGAAATTAGGGTGGGCCTACTAACAAGTTTCAGTTTGTTTGCAAGACCAGGGAAAGTGTCATCCAAAGGTCCATTGATCTTTGTCACCACTAAGCAGATGGTTCATACCCACTTCTCCAGCCCTCCTAAAGCAAGAGGATATGACCCCTACACCAATCACTGTGGAAATAAGTGACTTCATTTTAAAGGCCAGCCAAACTCCACCTGGTTCAGAACAAAAGGCTTGCTATTAGCAGGAATAATTCATCCTACTGAGCAAGCAATTGAGAAAACCATCAAGTCTAAAATCCAGATGTCTTTTGAGGCATTCTTTCCGGTAGGTGTTGTGGAATGCCTTATGTTGATACTAGTCCTTTTTCAGCATCCCTGTTAATTTTCTTGGCAACACAAGAGTTGCGCACATAAGTTCAGTAACATGCTGAAAATAAGTACACATTTTGACTATACTGAATGCAGCAATATGGTGGCCATTGGCATATCTAAGTCCACATAAGCAGCTGCAGGAGAAAGAAAAAGACAAGATAAACCAGGGGCATATCTGCGTGGGGCCACAGGGGCCTGGGCCCCCGCAGATTTCGCCCTGGACCCCCTACCGCCGTTGACCCTCCCCTGCCTACCGCCGTCACCTACCCCCGAGGTCCGCTCCTGCCGGTTTTTTTAAATATTACTTCAGCTGGCGGGGGACCCCAACCCCCGCCAGCCCAGCCGAGGTCTTCTTTAACTTCTTCATCCTCGTGCTGTTAAAGCTGCATGATGCATCCTTCCAGTTGGACGGAGTTTGACGTCGCAGCACGTTGTACGTGCAGGATGTCAATGTGCTGCTACGTCAAACTCCGTCCAACTGGAAGGATGCATCATGCAGCTTTAACAGTATGAGGATGAAGAAGTTAAAGAAAACCTCGGCTGGGCTGGCAGGGGTTGGGGTCCCCCGCCAGCTGAAGTAATATTTTTAAAAAACGGCAGGAGCGGACCTCGGGAGTAGCTGACGGCGGTAGGCGGGGGAGGGTTAACGGCGGTAGGGGGGGAGGGTTGACTGCGGTGGGAAGGACGGTGGTAGGGGGGCGGCAGCCGGGGGGGGGGGTTATAATGTGCCTCCTCTCTCTAGCCCCTGCCCCCCCTACCGCCGAACCTCAGATACGCCCCTGAGATAAACATATACAAACATGCATGCATACATAATGCACTTTCAGAGCTTCCAAGTTACCCAGTTCCAGGAGGGAGATTGTAGGCCAGTCCTGGATTTCAGTCAACCTCATCCTAATGAATTATGAGACCTGCAGCACTGATGTTAAAGGGTAGAATCAAGGACAACAAATACCACACTGTTTTGGGATGTAAGTTTAAAACCAGGATTGGCTAAAAAGTCTCCCTCCTGGAACTGAGTAACTTGGCAGGTCTGTACTTTATTTTTCCACTACATAATGCCCCTTTCACTCTTATTTATTTAAAACATTTCTAATCCTCCTAATTACCTAGGCAAACTAGGTACACATTCACAGTATATCAAACAAACAGTACAAATATAGTACAATAAAAGTAAAAGTATATTTCATCAGATCGGACGAAGAAGGGCAACCTTCAAAAGCTAATCAAGAAATGTATTAAGTTGTGTCCAATAAAAAAGGTATCATCTTATTTTCTTTTCCATGTTTTATTTTCTTTGATTTCTATTGATAACCTTAAGAGTGGACTAACACGGCTACCACACCTCTGTACATCATGACCAAACTCATGCTATAATAATATGAAATACTGAGTTGAGTGGAACAGTTAGAGGTGGATCGCTTGTTTACTGTTTCCAAAAATATCATGACTAGGAGGCATGCAATGAAGTTACTAAGTAGTAAAGTTAAAACAAACTGGAGAAAATATTTCTTTACTCATTGTGTAATTAAACTCTGGAATTCATTGCCAGAGGATGTGGTAAAAGCAGTTAGCTTAGCAGGGTTTAAAAAGGGTTGGCTAATTTCCTTAAAGAAAAGTCCATAAGCCATTATTAAGATGGACTTGGGAAAATCCACTGCCGAGTTCTAAGATAAGCAGCATAAAATCTGTTTTACTATTCTGGGATCTTGTCAGGTAATTGTAAACTGGATTGGTCACTGTTGGAAACAGGATACTGGGCTTGATGAATCTTCGGTCTGTCCAGGTATGGCAATGCATATGTTCTTATATAATTAATAGATGTGTGATACTCAGTGTATACTCAATGTACAGAATACCTTTGGACATTTTGGTCTAGATTTACTAAAGTGCACTAATATGCATTATTTACTGCAAGTCTCATTTTATGCAATGGGACTTAATTATTAATAATCAGGTCAATATTCAACCAGCAGCAGGCAGCATTTCTTTAAACACTGACCACTGCCAGCTAAATTAAACCCATATAGTCAGGATATTTAGTGCTGGGCCATATCCGGGCACCAGCACTGAATATCCAGGTCATCAGTGATACCCAGAAGTTATGCAGATATGGCTGACATTCAGTGCCATATCTGCATTGCTAACTGGGCAAAGTTGGGACTGCCTTTTGTGTGGTCTAGCATATCAGTTAGCTATGCAGACACCAGCAATGAGTATTATGGGTGCTCGTATAACTCCCAGCTCCTCCCTGATTCTGCTCCCAGATCATGGTGAGCAAAAACAAAAAAAGGTGGAAGTCACCAAGCCACAGGTCCAAAGAAAACAAGTTGCATAGACATTCAGTATTAATGTTCCAAATTGTTTATTCAATAATAGTACATACAGGAAAATACCCAACAAGGGCCATGTTTCGGCACAATAGCCTTCATCATGGGTCAAATGTTGCCACTGTTCTTAACTCAGCAGGATGAAAGAGATTTAAGGCGGGCCTTGCAGCACTATATCTGGTGAGGTAAACATCCTAGACTACCTTTTAAGATCCTACAGACACCGAGAGAGCTTGGGGGGTCTAGATTTATTTAATTTGCATTATTTTAACATGGCTATTGGCATAAGACACATAAACGACTGGTTTCACTCTACCTTCCATTTTTCTGTATCGCAGATAGAGACTCAGCTTTTTATTCCAACTCATTTCAGTATTATTCTCCATACGGGGGGGAAGTGCCCCCAGGAACTTTCCAAATTTACCCATTCTTGTGGACTTATAGGGCGATATGCTGCTGGTTGTGTCGGTGACACCATTTTTCTGCCAGCAAAACTCCTTTTTTGTCCATTTATGGGAACCCTGCCTTCCCACCAGCTTGAGGTCAGATCAGAGTACCTTTACTTGATAGGCTCAGCAGGGAGTGGTATATTTGTTTCATGTTTTAACAGAAGAGGGATGCATGAAACTCTTTCCTGATCTACAACGAGAGTACTCTATTTCACCTCTGGACTTCTATGCTTACTACCAGCTTAAGCACTATGTAGCCTCTTTGAATTGGATGGATCTGATGGAGGACGTCCAGGACACTTTACAAGAGGCATTTACCTTGGGGTCTCAGCAACATGTACCACTGAGGTCTGACTATAAATTTCTTCAAGACACAACAGAGGAAGTGAACTATGCTACACTTGCAGCTGCTTGGACAGGAGAATTGCAGGTCACTATCAGGCCCCATCACCTGTTCTCCTTCCTCCAACAGATACCTTCAATGGTGGATAATATGTGACATAGAGAAACTCTTTACAAGTTTGGAATGTCATTATTCATATCCCCACGCAAAGCACGTCATGCAGGTTACACTGCTATAAGCAATTGTTCAAAATGCAGGAGCCCAGAAGCAACGTTGGGTCACATGTTCTGGACCTGTCCACAAGTTTGCTGTTTCTGGAATACAATGCTGGGATATATTAGTAGGCTATGGAAGTGTTTCCTGCCTCAGAGCCCCTTTTTACTCTTTGCTGAGTATACCTCAGGCCTGGTTTTACCACCTGGATTTAAGGTCTTTTTATAGCGCACAATGTTGTTTGCCCTTAAGTCCGTTCTCTTGGACACTACTGGCCCAATTTTTTTTAATTTGGAGGGCTTCACATGCAAGTGAAGTGAATGGCATTTTGTGACTTGTCTCATGCTGCTGGCCAATGTTTTCAAAATATATGAGAGTCCTTTTGGGGAACTATGACAGCAAGGGCATGTAGTTACTTGCTTAATGTCTTGTTATTTTATTTTATTTATTTATTGCATTTGTATCCCACATTTTCCCACCTATTTGCAGGCTCAATGTGGCTTACATAGTTTTATTAACATTGTCGTTCCAGGATATCAGGTACATTTAGTAATGTGCAGAGATTAGGTAAAGGAAGAAAGAAGGGAGTAATTAGGGTAGGTATAGAAGGTGGACTTTCATAACTGAGTGGGTTGGATGAGGTGGATTAATGAGGTTGTAGGTTCTCATTGTAGACCTTATTGAAGAAGTATGTCTTCAGAGATTTGCGAAAGATAGTTGTTTCGTCGATTGTTTTCAGGTCTGTAGGTAATGCAATCCATAGCTGCGTGTTATGTAAGAGAAGGTAGTGGCATGCATCAGCTTGTATTTTAGTCCTTTACAGCTGGGGAAGTGCAGGTTGAGAAATTTGCGGGATGATCTTGTGGCGTTTCTGGGGGGTAGGTCCACAAGGTTTAGCATGTAGCTTGGGGCCTCTGCGTGAATGATTTGTGTACAATTGTGCAGATCTTGAACGCCACGCATTCTTTAAGTGGGAGCCAGTGTAGTTTCTCTTTTAGGAGTTTTGCACTTTCATGTTTCGTTTTTCCAAATATGAGTCTGGCGGCAGTATTCTGGGCTGTTTGGAGTTTTTTTATAGCCTGTTCTTTGCAGCCAGCGTACAGTGCGTTGCAGTAGTCCAGATGACTTATTACCATTGACTGTACCAGGGTACGGAAGATGTATCTCAGGAAGAAAGGTTTTACTCTTTTGAGTTTCCACATGGAGTAAAACATCTTTTTCGTCGTGTTCTTCACATGGGTATCAAGAGTGAGGTTTTGATCAATGGTAACTCCAAGAATTTTCAAGTTTTGTGAGACAGGAAGAGAACAGTATGGTGTGATTATGGTGGAGAAGTTTTTTGTGTTATGTTGTGAGGTGAGTACAAGACATTGTGTCTTTTCTGCGTGAAGTTTTAGTTGGAATGCATCTGCCCAGGTGTACATTATTTGGAGGCTTTGGTTATGCTATTTCACCTTTGCTTGTGAGTATTAATAGATGGCTACTACTGCAATCGGATCACTTGGTACTGGGGAAGGGGTGGGTGGGTAGGTTGGGACAAATTCAGAAATGTTATTCTCTTTCTTGACGTCATGTTTGATATACTTTGATAGTTGGTAGTGTATTGTTTCATATGTGGTTGACTTTCAATACAAGTGACTGTAACATACTGCATTTGAGCCAGATGGCTATAAGAACCATGGCCTCTGGCATATATCCTTTTGTATAAATTGTTACAGTTTGTTACACTGACAGATATGTTATATTTATTTATTTATTTATTTGGATTTATTTACCGCTGACTTTTGCATAATAAAAAAGATTTCAACATAAATGGATAGGAGATTTCTACTGCATAATTACTTGGATGAGTATGCTTCCTTTTCTATATCCTTCCTTCCTCTTGTATCTTATTTAGCTTAAGTCCTTATTCTTAATTCTTTTCTTTTATATTACGTGGAGGGGTATTTTCAATATGTCGAAGTCCAACTAAAAACGTCCAGAATTCAAATGGGGAATATAGCCATTTTCAAAAGAGAAAAATATCAATTTTTTGTTTTAAAAATGGCTATTTGCTAGATGTTTTTGTGCTCTGTGCGTTTAATTTTTTGGTCCATTAAAAAAAAAAAAGTCCATGTAAAAAATGCACAAAATCAAGCCATTAGGATATAGAAGGAGCCAGCATTCTTAGTAGACTGGCCACACATACATTTCCAGTGAGCAATGGGGCACCCTAGGGTGCACTGCAGTGGACTTCAAATAAATGCTCCCAGGTACACATCTTACAGTTGCTCCCTTATCTTGTCTGCTGAGCCCCCCAAAACCTACTACCCCCAACTGTGCACCACTACAGTAGCACTTATGGGTGAAAGGAGCACCTATATGTGGGTACAGTGAGTTTCTGGTGAGTTTTAGTTTCCACTACAAGTGTAACAGATAGGGGGAGGTAAAGGCCTGGGTCCACCTGTCTGCAGTGCACTGCATCTACCACTATACTACTTCATGGACCTGCATGCTGCTCTAATGGACTTGAGTATAACATCTGAGGCTGACACAGAGACTGGTAAGTAATGTTTTTAATCACATTTGGGGGGGGGGGGGTAGGAGGGGACTAGTGTCCATTGGGGAAGTAAGGGGAGGTCATCCTTGATTCCCTCCAGTGATCATTTAGGGCACTTTTTGTGTCTTATTTGTTAATAAAACAGGTCTAGACCAAAACATCCAACTTATAGCCCTGGATGTTTTTGTTTTGTTTCATTATGGTAGAAAAACGCCTAAGTGTTAGGAATGCCCAGATCCCACCCTTAACACACCTCTTGTGATTTGAATGCATTTCTGATGGACTTCATAGAAAAACATCTAAAAATGTGTTTTGAAAATACCAATTTGGTCATTTTTGATTTAAAAAAACATCCAAATGCAGATTTATGCCACTTTTTGGATGTTTTTCTCTTATGAAAATGAGCCCAATTTTAACCTAGGCCTTTTATGTTACCATTCCATTTTCTACCTCTGTTAACCTGTCACTTTATTTTAATTATAATTTTTACTGTAATGTAAACCACCTAAATATTCTATGATTGGCGGTATATCAAATAAAGGTGAACTACGCACTATGAATTAAGTAAAAACATCTACATTTTATCTACTTTTCAAAGTTGTCTGGTTTATCACCTAAATAACTAACAAAATATATGATAAATATAGGAATTAACTGAGGATTCTCTGCCTAAGGGAGTCATTTACTAAGCTGTGGTAGCATTTATAGCTCATGGTAGAGATCAGCTGGTGAGAAATGCCAAGATGTCCATTACATTTCTATGGGCATCTCAATGTTTACCACAAGCTGATTTCTACCATGGCTTAGGAAAAGACCCCCCAAGGTAACTAGAGTATGTTATGTGCCATTACTCTCAGTTCAGGGATTGGATATAGGATGTTTGGAAGAGTCATTGGCATTGATGAATAGTCTGAATACTTCTAAATCAGATGGAGATCATATTCAAGTTGCCACATTGAAAGATCTCATTTGCTATGGAATCAGATCATATGGTACAGCAAGATGGAAAGACTGGAATAGGGAGTTTGAGGTGGAGGAAAAGGAATTAGACAAGAATAACTTACCTGATGAATTGATTTCCCAGGGAGGGGTATAGGGAGATATAAGAGAGGTGATGCATTGAGGATTTGCAGAATGAAGGCTCTTGTAAGTCAATAAAAAAGTTTGCAGAAATGAATAGGAAACCAATGAAGTGACTTGAAAAGAAGGGTTATGTGAGAAAGCGACATTGGTAGAAGATAAGTCATGCAGCAATAGATTTAAGGGGAGAGAGATGGTTCAGTTGGAGGCCAAACTGTCTGCTTATTTGTAGTTAGGCAGAGCGTAGGCAGAATCTTTTGTTTTCTGACATAAACTCAATAGAGACTTGTTCATAAGACAAAGGTTGAACCCTAAAGGAAAACACTGCATTCTAGAAATCCAGAGTCAAAAGGATATACACACTGCCATCTAAGGGTCATTGACATATAGATTTAGGTAGAACCATTGCATTTATCCTAGATAAAGATGCTGTAGCTAAATGTTTTACACCTCTTTACAAAGCTAAAATGGTTTGGTCTTACTGCCAGGAGCATATATTTTAGGGCACAACTGCCACAAATAACACTGAAACAGAAATAGAAGAAACAGGCCAAATATATTCTGCGTATTCCTGGAAGCCCAGGCCAAATATATTCCGCGTATTAAAAAAGGAGGACAGAAGACCAAACGACAGCCGGCATGGTTAAAAAGTGAGGTGAAGGAAACTATTAGAGCTACAAGAAAATCCTTCAGAAAATGGAAGAAGGAACCGACTGAAAATAATAAGAAACAGCATAATGAATGTCAAGTCAAATGCAAAGCGTTGATAAGGAAGGCAAAGAGGGACTTTGAAAAAAAGATTGCATTGGAGATAAAAACATACAGTAACATTTTTTTTAGGTATATTAAAAGCAGGAAGCCAGCAAAAGAATGTTGGACTGCTAGATGACCAAGGAGTAAAAGGGGCAATCAGGGAAGACAAAGCCATAGCTGAGAGATAAAATGAATTCTTTACATCGGTCTTCACTGAGGAAGATTTGGGAGAGATATCGGTGCCAGAAATGGTATTCAAAGCTGACAAGTCGGAGAAACTGAATGAAATCTCTATAAACCTGGAGGATGTAAAGGGCCAATTTGAGAAATTGAAGAGTAGCAAATCTCCTGGACCGGATGGTATTCATCTCAGAGTACTGATAGAATTGAAAAATGAACTTGCGGAACTGTTGTTAGTAATATGTAATTTATCTTTAAAATTGAGCATGGTACCGAAAGAGTGGCCAATGTAACAACAATTTTTAAAAAAAGGTTCCCGAGGAGATCTGGGAAATTATAGATCTGTGAGCCTGACGTTGGTGCCGGGCAAAATGGTAGAGACTGTTATAAAGAACAAAATTACAGAGCATATTCAAAAGCATGGATTCATGAGACAAAGCCAACATGGATTTATTGAAGGGAGATCTTGCCTCACCAATCTATTAGATTTCTTTGAAGGAGTGAACAGACATGTGGATAAAGGTGAGCCAGTTGATATTGTGTATCTGGATTTTCAAAAGGCGTCTGACAAAGTACCTCTTGAAAAGTACCTCTGTTAATCTTAGTTCCTGTTTCTGATTGTCTCTTTGCTTTTGATACTCCTTGTGTGGCCTTTTGTGCTGGATGCACTTCATGCTTCTTGAGCAATCCTAGTTCTTGTCTTTTTCTAGTTCTACATATAAGCATCTATACAAGCATATAGAAGGAAATTGGAGAGTCGTGGGATAGGAGGTAGTGTCCTATTGTGGATTAACAACTGATTAAAGGTTAGAAAACAGAAAGTAGGGTTAAATGGTCAGTATTCTCAATGGAGAAGGGTAGTTAGTGGGGTTCCCCAGGGGTCTGTGCTGGGACTACTGCTTTTTAACATATTTATAAATGATCTAGAGATGGGAGCAACTAGTGAGATAATTAAATTTGCTGATGACACAAAGTTATTCAAAATTGTTAAATCACAAGAAGATTGTGAAAAATTAGACGAGGACCTTACGAAACTGGGAGACTGGGCGTTTAAATGGCAGATGACATTTAATGTGAGCAAGTGCAAAGTGATGCATGTGGGGAAAAGGAACCCAAATTATAGCTGCATAATGCAAGGTTCCACGTTAGGACTCACTGACCAAGAAAGGGATCTAAGTGTCTTTGTTGATGATACGTTGAAACCTTTTGCTCAATGTGCTGCGGCAGCTAAGAAAGCAAATAGAATGTTAGGTATTATTAGGAAAGGAATGGAAAACAAAAAATGAGGACGTTATAATGCCTTTGCATCGCTCCGTGGTGCGACTACACCTCGAATATTGTGTTCAATTCTGGTCACTGCATCTGAAAAAAAAGGATCTTTAACTTGGAGAAAAGATGGCTGAGGGGAGATATGATAGAGGTCTATAAAATAATGAGTGGAGTGGAACGGGTAGACGTGAAACGTCTGTTTACTCTTTCCAAAAATACTAGGACTAGGGGGCATGTAATGATGCTACAAAGTAGTAAATTTAAAATGAATCGAAGAAATGTTTTCTTCACTCAATGTGTAAATAAACTCTGGAATTTGTTACCAGAGAATGTGGTAAAAGCGGTTAGCTTAGCGGGGTTTAATAAAGGTTTGGACGGCTTCCTAAAGGAAAAGTCCATAGACCATTATTAAAATGGACTTGGGGAAAATCCACTGCTTATTTCTGGGATAAGCAGTATAAAATGTTTTGTACTTTCTGGGGATCTTGCCAGGTATTTGTGACCTGGATAGGCTACTGTTGGAAACAGGATGATGGGCTTGTTGGACCTTTGGTCTGTCCCAGTATGGCAATACTTATGCATTTATATACTTATGTATGGGCTGGTTATAGCAGACCCTTAAGGAGTAGAATAGCTGTTTCCTAAGCCAAAAAAAAATACAGGTTCAAGACTACCTTGTGCCTGATTGCTATTAGCCCTGGAAAAAAAGCTGAAGTTTAATGACTCGAGAACAAAACCTGACACTTGTTGCATGTCTTTTTGGATTAGACTCAAATTTAGCTGAGTTTCTCTATCAGCTTTTTATTTAGGTGACTCATTCAGTCTATCAGTACCTTTACTTTGGCTGGTTCATTCTGTCACCGAGTACCTACTAGGCACTTAATGCTTGTATAGATGCTTATATGTAGAACTAGAAAAAGATAAGAACTAGGATTGCTCAAGAAGCATGAAGTGCACCCAGCACAAAAGGCCACAAAAGGAGTATCAAAAGCAAAGAGACAATCAGAAACAGGAACTAAGATTAACAGAAATACAAAACAAGCTAGGCTTGGGGCTGTGTAAAGCAGATTTTCAAGTGGAAGAATAGCTCTGCCTGGAAGGCAGCTGTGTATCAACCTGAGGGTTACAAGTTTAAAGCTAGTTGGTTCCTAATAATTACTAACACTGGAGAAAAGGATAAAATATAATGACACTGGAAAGAAACCTGTTTTTTCAGGGCTTATTCTTGTCATCTCAACTGAATTCACCTACCTATTCAAGGACTATGGGTAAGAAAGAGGAAAAATCATGGAGAAAGAGGTAAAAGGAATCCCCTCCCTGTGATACCTATATCTTGCTTTGCCTTTAAAACTTCTACCTCAGTCTTAGCTAAGGGCTCTAGTACCACACTGCACAAATCTTACCTCTCATTATACAGGAAACCTGGAGAGTACCAACTTACAGTTATGATGTGGGTTACGTGGATGGGCATAATCGAAAGGGACGCCCAAGTTTTGCTGAGGACGTCCTCGCAAAACATCCTGAAGGAGGGGCGTGGAAACCCATATTATCGAAACAACATGGACGTCCATCTTTTGTTTCGATAATACGGTCGGGGACGCCCAAATCCTGAAATTTAGGTCGTCCTTAGAGATAGTCGTCCCTAGACTTGGTCGTTTCTTATTTTCAGTGATAATGGAAACCAAGGACGTCCATCTCAGAAATGACCAAATGCAAGCCCTTTGGTCATGGGAGGAGCCAGCATTCATAGTGCACTGGTCCCCCTGACATGCCAGGACACCAACCGGGCACCCTAGGGGGTACTGCAGTGGACTTTCTAAATTGCTCCCAGGTACATAGCTCCCTTACCTTGTGTGCTGAACCCCCCCCCCCCCCAAAACCCACTACCCACAACTATACACCACCAACATAGCCCTTATGGTTGAAGGGGGGGCACCTATATGTGGGTACAGTGGGTTTGTGGTGGGTTTTGGAGGGCTCACATTTACCACCACAAGTGTAACAGGTAGGGGGGGGGGGGCCTGGGTTCACCTGCCTGAAGGGCACTGCACCCACTAAAACTGCTCCAGGGACCTGCATACTGCTGTGATGGACCTGAGTATGACATTTGAGGCTGGCACAAAATATTTTTAAATATTTTTATGAGGGTGGGAGGGGATTAGTGACCACTGGGGGAGTAGGGGGAGGTCATCCCTGATTCTCTCTGGTGGTCATCTGGTCAGTTCGGGCACCTTTTTGTGCCTTGGTCATAAGAAAAACAGGACCAGGTAAAGTCGTTCAAGTGCTCATCAGGGACGCCCTTTTTTTTCCATTATGGGTCAAGGACGTCCATGTGTTAGGCACGCCCAAGTACCGCCTTCGCTACGCCTCTGACATGCCCCTGGGAAGTTTGGCCGTCCCTGAGATGGAAAGCAGTTGGGGAGTCCAAAATTGGCTTTCGATTATACCAATTTGTGTCGAAAGATGGGCGTCCTTCTCTTTCGAAAATGAGCCTGAAAGTCATCGGTACCTAACAGGATAATTCTATAACTGGGTACCTAGTATAGGCCTATTCTATAAAGGAATGAAAGAGCCTACATTCTTTTATATAATACTAGTGTTACTGTAAAAATCCATGCCTGTAATTTAGCCATAAGCACTTACACCACCCATAAAGCTGGTGTAAGTGTATGCACCTTGCTGCTAGTGATACGTGCATAAATTACAGTATTCTATAAGTTACACACATAAGTGTGACTTCCACCCACCCAGACTGTGTCTATGTATATGTTTATCTGTAACATACATTTATTATTTAAAACATTTATAACCTGCTCAATCCACAGTGATCTAGGTGGCTTACAATAAATACATTCATAATATTTCAACAACATAACATAATTAAAACAAGACAGTCACACAACATCACATCAAGGTCTCCTTATATTAAATAAGATGTCTCCTTCTTTTTACATGTCAGCCATTATATCATTCCAGACAATCAGTCCATATCTATCTATAAGCAGTGTTTCCAACTCTGGCTTAAACTGATCTAAATCTGTCAGAGATCTTACAAGCACAGGCAATTCATTCCACAACTTTGGTCCCCATATCTTAAACACTGAACTGTGTTCATTTAACTTAATCACCTGAAAAGATGGCACATCCAAGAAGTTGGCATTAGAAGACCTTAACACACTTGCAGGTTGATACATCCACAAAGCTACCATAAGTTATCTGGATGATTATCTGGGTAACAACACTGAATATTGACATTACAGGGAAAATTCTATAAATGGCGCTCAAATTTCGGTGCCAAAATAATCAGCACTGAACAGTATTCTATAATGGGTGTTCCAGGATTGGCACCCTTTATAGAATAGCGTGTGTGGCCGGGATCTGCACTCAACTTTGTGTGCAAGGAGTTACATCAATTGAAACCAGGTGTAGATCCCGGTGTGCAAGTTGGGCACTAATCCTCTGAATTCTATAACTCTGTGTGCATCTTAAGGGAACGCCCTTCCTATGGCCACTCCCCCTTTGCAGATATGCATGGAAACATGTGCCCTTTAGATAATAGTGCCTAAGTGTGTTTTCACACGGATCTGCCATTTCTGAGCTTTGCATCTGTTAGAACATTTTGCCGCGCTGAAATTTCGGCACAGAAGTAGCTCCTAACATTCAGTACCATATATAGAATATCCCCCTATATGGGTAACTTCCAGGTCTGCTCATTAGCTGGCACTAAATATCCAGTTATGATACCTGGATATAGTAGTGAATATCTGGGTGTAACTTAACTGAGGGGGCCAGTGTTTAAAACAAACACAGACTGCCATGGTTGAATATCAAGCTGATAATTTTTCTGTACAATAAAAACAAACTGCCATCAAAAATCAACCAGATGTTTTCTAGACTCCACTGCTTGTCCTGGGATCGTTAGCATGGAATGTTCCTGCTGTTTGGGTTTCTACCAGGTACTTATGGCCTACATTGGCTACTGCTGGTAGAAGCAGAATGCTGGGCTAGATGGACCATCGGTCTTGGTCAGTATGGCTACTCTTATGTTCTTATTTATCTATATATATAAAACTCACCCTCAACGTTCTGAAGACAGTGACGTTAGTGAAGCCAAGCCCTGACTTCCTTCAAAAAGGTTCGAAGGTTCGTGGTGGTGAAGCCACCAAAATCGCTCCAGGCCCCACCCTCGAGGGCGGAGCAATGGCAGAACAACGAAGGGGTTGGCAGGGAGGGAGGGAGGCGGGGGGCAAATTGCTACGGGCCCCGCCCTCGCATCAAACGTCATGACGTTGAGGGCGGAGCAATGCCACAACAATGAAGGGGTTGGCAGGGGGGGTGTTGCCGACGAAAACCTTGCTAGCGCCCATTTCATTTGCTCAGAAACAGGCCTCTTTTACAAGTATCTTTATAATTTCTATTTGTATTTATTTATTTTTACAGGTAATGGCTGAAACATTAGCACTGAAAACTACAAAGAAAGCAAACAGCTTTTCTACAACAACTTCCCATAGTAGACCACCTTTAAATGATAAATGATCTACTAGAGAAGATGAAGGCATATAATTCAGCACTGCATGTGTATCACATTAATCAACTATAAGGAAGCTTTTGACTCATGAAAAAAAATGATTCTTTATTTAAAATTCTTTCGGGTCAAGTAGCTTAAGACAAGAAGATAGAATCTTTCCAAAGCTCTTCACTGACTATAGAGATTGGACCGGGAAGATAATGAGCTTATTTCGTAAAGTCTATGGTAATTTTTAAATTTATAACAAATACAGCTAGCCAGCCACTCTGAGTTATTAATCTCAACAAAGGAGGCTAGGAGAAGCGTCAAGACACACAACTGAAGAAACAGATTTTGGTTTTACACGGCCATTTCTACTTGACCAGTTTGGCATACTACTTCATACATGTCTAGTGTTCAGACTTACAGATGTACACCCCAAAACCAGAAAATATCTTAATAGAAGGTTATTTCTCCATTGCTTTGGGGCCTTCCTCTATGTATGTGCCATACAATTCTCCTTTAACTCTTTTTCTCCCACCCACTGAACTTATAGAAGAACTACAGCAGGAGCCCACAGCTGTTTGATAGATTCACTATGGCGCCAAAGTACCAGACTGGAAGAGTGAAAAAGGTCCCTTGATTTGTCCACAAAGAATTTTTAAAAAAACAAAACTTCATTCAAGAGTTATTTTATTATTTTGGAGCAATACAGTGCATATTTTAGTACGGCATGAGGAAAATTTAGAAGGGTTAGATGGCATTTATATGTGCAAAAAGGCTAGTTTACACATTTAAATGGACATAAACTACTTACATGTGTATATACATATCATGCACTCATTTCAAAGGGGTATCTGGGCACAGTGGAGGCCAGTGCTGGATTAATATTATTGGACCTTAGGCAAACATATTTGTGGGCACCCTACCATGACCCCTTCCCCTAGATTTATTTCTTTTCTCATCATCATCATTGCCCTCCACTATCATCTCCAGAAGTAGCAGAGAAAAGTGCAGAGCCTAGCTGTGGGCATGGTGGCAGTAATAGTTTGTAAGTGAGCATGGGGAATGGAGTGCCTTAATAATTAGAGCTAGAGAGCTGCCAAGTTACCCAGGGAAATTCTGAGTCAGTCCTGGATTTCTGATAACCCTATTCTGTTGTACTATGGGACCTGCAGGGCTCATTTTAATTGGTAATATCAGGCACTACAAAGAGCACACTGAACTGGGATGTAAGTTCAAAAACAGGACTGTCCAAAAAGTCTCCAGCCTTGAACTGGGTAACTTGGCAACTGAGCTGAGAACCAGGGAAGCTGGGAAGTTATTTCATGCTCCATTGCCTCTAGTACAAACCAGAAATGCCAAGGCTGCCCTAAAGAGAAATTTATGGACAATATATCTGAGGTATACATTTACAAAGTTTTACCTGTGAAAAGTTTCAAAATGGAAGCAGCAAAATAAAATATTTAGCTTCCTTTGGTGCTTCTGGAAGGATGCTGGGTCCGTTGCTTTTTAATGTATTTATAAATGACCTAGAGATGGGAATAACTAGTGAGGTAATTAAATTCGCCGATGACACAAAATTATTCAGGGTCGTCAAGTCGCAGGAGGAATGTGAACGATTACAGGAGGACCTTGCGAGACTGGGAGAATGGGCGTGCAAGTGGCAGATGAAGTTCAATGTTGACAAGTGCAAAGTGATGCATGTGGGTAAGAGGAACCCGAATTATAGCTACGTCTTGCAAGGTTCCGCGTTAGGAGTTACGGATCAAGAAAGGGATCTGGGTGTCGTCGTCGATGATACGCTGAAACCTTCTGCTCAGTGTGCTGCTGCGGCTAGGAAAGCGAATAGAATGTTGGGTGTTATTAAGAAGGGTATGGAGTCCAGGTGTGCGGATGTTATAATGCCGTTGTATCGCTCCATGGTGCGACCGCACCTGGAGTATTGTGTTCAGTACTGGTCTCCGTATCTCAAAAAAGATATAGTAGAATTGGAAAAGGTACAGCGAAGGGCGACGAAAATGATAGTGGGGATGGGACGACTTTCCTATGAAGAGAGGCTGAGAAGGCTAGGGCTTTTCAGCTTGGAGAAGAGACGGCTGAGGGGAGATATGATAGAAGTGTATAAAATAATGAGTGGAATGGATCGGGTGGATGTGAAGCGACTGTTCACGCTATCCAAAAATACTAGGACTAGAGGGCATGAGTTGAAGCTACAGTGTGGTAAATTTAAAACGAATCGGAGAAAATTTTTCTTCACCCAACGTGTAATTAGACTCTGGAATTCATTGCCGGAGAACGTGGTACGGGCGGTTAGCTTGACGGAGTTTAAAAAGGGGTTAGATAGATTCCTAAAGGACAAGTCCATAGACCGCTATTAAATGGACTGGAAAAATTCCTCATTTTTAGGTATAACTTGTCTGGAATGTTTTTACGTTTGGGGAGCGTGCCAGGTGCCCTTGACCTGGATTGGCCACTGTCGGTGACAGGATGCTGGGCTAGATGGACCTTTGGTCTTTCCCAGTATGGCACTACTTATGTACTTAAAGTAATATTAGGGCATCTTTTAAAGAAATTTGTTCCAGGAAACTTAACAGCTGTGTAAATTCCCCAGAGTTGAAAACTTCTTTTCACTTATTTTGTGCACACATACATTTATATCAATGGACTGCTCCACCGCAGCCCAGATTTTCAAAGGAAATTATTTATGAGACTGTCCCCACCAAAGACACAAACACACACAAGTGCATGCACACTCTTGCTCTCTTTTTCAGTGTTGTCCTGCTGTTGATGTGCTCATTCAGACACTGCCACCACCTTCCACCAGGTCTGCCCACCATCATGTAAAATTCTTGCATTTGCTGCCAGTTCTTTTCCTCAGCCTGCAATAGACCCTTCACTTTCCCCCATTCTTATTAAATTCCTATTCCTTTTCAACAATCCCCCCCTCTCTGGTTCAACAATCCCGACATTCACTGGTTCCACAGCTCTCTCCAAAGCCCCCATGTGGGACTTGGACTCCACCTCCTTCCAATATTTCAGCACTAGCTGGCGCCAGGATGATGTATTCCAAGCACAAATTCCATAACTGCAGTTGTGTGCTCAACCACTCTTATAAAAAATCCTAGTGTTAGTCCATGTTTACATGCCTAACTTAGACACAAGCACTTACACCAGCTCAATGGCTGCAAGAATGCTTATTCCTAACTGTGGGCACTTAGACTCGTAAGTGATAGTATTTTATAACCTGTGTGCATAATTGCCTGAAATAAATGTCCCTGACTCAACTATGCCCCTCCCAGTTCCATGCCCCCCTTGAAACTGCACAGTCTAGTATTTGAACATGCATCTTGTTGAGTAGCGACTAAGGGCAGTTACATACATAACTGCCAGTTGGTACCAATTAGTGCCAATTAAGGCCAATAATTGGCTGCTAATTTCAATTAACAACCAATTATTGAATTAAGTTATGTGCACAACTGACCTTCTTCTATAACTTGCATGCTAGTCGAGAAATATGAGCATGCAAGCTTATAGAATTAGCTTAGTAATGTGCACATTTTTAGAATCCTGAAAAAATCCAAGTAGTTAGCAATCCTAGGCTCCTGAGTCCTTAGCACCTCTGACAGGGTCCCCCTGCACGTTTGGGACCTAGGCGCATGCCTAGGGCCCTGTTTACTAAACCATACTAGAGGCATGCTAGTGTTTTTAGCGCACGCTAACCATGTAGATGCCAATAATATTCCTATGGGCATCTACATAGTCAGCACGAACAAAAAACGCTAGTGCACCTTAATAAACAGGGCCCCTAGTTTGCATATGCCTTAATCTGTCTCTACTTCCAGTCTCATAATGCTTACTTGCTGCTCTCTCGCATACACTGCTCTTCCTTCCCTCAAATCTCTTCTCTATTGTTCCTTCATTCTCCCACCTTTCTTCTTCTACAGCCCTCCTTTCTTCCCTCTCTCATCTCAGTCTTCCACCCTTTCCCATCCATTGTTTCTTCTACTGTTTCATTATCTCCCTCTATTTCTTCCTTCTTTTCCTCCCTCCTTCATGCCTTTCTCCTGCACCCCTTGGGGGTAATTCTATGAAGAAGGTACTGACATTTGCCCTCATTCTGTCTCACCCAAGCTCTCCAACAGTGGTAGCAGCACAGACCATGGGTCTCCAAACAGGTGTAGCACTGTCTGTTCATTGAGCCTGCCTTCTCTGTCTGTTCAAAGGACATAAAGGGTTAGATCCTTTATATCTTGGCAAAAAATCCAGTGCAGAAAAAAAATACTCCTAGGCATATTTTATAAAGTACACCTAAATTTAGGTGCAGTTTATAGAATACGCCTAGTGCCCGTCCACATGACTAAATTTGGTTACGCGCAGTTACACCAAGTAAAACTTGGTGTAAATGCTGATACCTATATTAGGCACAGACCAAGTGTATTCTATAACAGCACGCATAGTTTTCTAGAAATGCCTATGACTTGCCCATTCCATGCCCATAGCCACACCCCCTTTTCAGCTATGTGCCTTAGAATTTACACGCATTACTTTACAGAATACGCTTAGATAGCTGTTCGTGTAAATTCTAATTAATGCCAATTAGTGTCAATAGTTACTTGTTAATTGGCAATTATCAGCATTGATTGGCTTGTTAGCTAATTAAGTTGCATACTCAAATCCAGAATACAACCAGATTTGCACATGCAACTTAAGTCACGCTATATAGAATCTGGGGGAAAATGCAGGGGCAGGTAGTGCTGCACCCATGCAAAGATCCCATGGCTCAAGTTGCTACTTCAGTGCTTTACTATTTTTAATGATGCTGGCAAGTAAGCAAAACCTTCCTTGGAGAGTGAAGTGTGCTAATAAGCATGGCTGCCCCAGGCACCATGCCACTGTAATAGCTATGCTCCAATGATCTCTCTACCTGTGTGCCAGTCTGAAATTTAAATTGGGAACCACAAAGCAAGAAATCAGGCAGAGAAAAGGTGTCAGTACTCAGTACTGGAGTAATCAAAAACAACAGAGAATTAAAAAAGAACTTATTGTAAAGTCCAAACAGAACAAAACAACAGCGAAGGTGACAGAAAGGAGTCCAAATGATGGTCGTGTACAGGTGTAATACTTTATTATGTTGAGGGAGTGATTCAACACAAATTCGTGTTTCGGCTAAAGAGCCTTCATCAGGAGTCTGATGTCACAAACTCATTTCATAATCAACTGAGAGCATGCTCATACACCTTCATTGAAGATAAGTTCAATTCAGCAGAAAGAAATGCTATAATTAAAGCACACCATGCTTCTCACAAAAAACACGATCTTGTGTACACTGGTATCAAATATCAATACTAGCTAGATCAATACTAGCTACACAAGATTATGCTTTTGTGAAAAGCACTGTGCCCTTCCTCAATAGATTGCAATCTGATATGACTATGGGGCTCATGCCTTCCGAAGTTCCATAGGTTTCTATGGAACTTTGGAAGGCTAAGTGCTTTGAAAATATGCCTCTATATATTCCAATCATGGTTCTCCATGCATCACATCTTCATGACCACCACTAAATTCAAGTCAGCTTCTTCAGTGATTGTTTCTAGATCTGGGATTTTTTTTTCATGATATGAGCATTAATATATATAGGTTTCAAGGTGGTGCCCCTTTTTTTCCTGTTTCTCTACAAATGTTTACCCCTGAATTCTATAAAAGTCACTAAAAATTGGGAATGCACCCAATTTGCATGTGCAATTTAATTGAATAAGCCAATTAGCACTGATAATTGAGATTTTAACAAGCAATTATTGGTGCTAATTGGCTTTCATTAAAATTTTACATGTGGATCCAAAAAGGGGGCACGGCCATATAAGGTCATGGGCAGATCGGGGGCCTTCCTTTAATTTATGTGAGTTGTTATAGAATAAAGCAAATCTGCACCTAATTTCAATGAAGGGATTCACACCAAGGTTTTGTTGGTATAAATGGTCACACCTAAATGTAGTCACAATTCCCGGCACTAAGCATTATTTCCATTTATAGAATGCAGTCCTTGATGTTTTACTTACCTGAGGGCTTTGTCTACCCATCCACAATGATCCTAATTTAAAGCTCATAGCCAATCTGTTCTGGAAACATACAGTACTAGCATACTAAGAAGCTACATTAGCAACAGGAAGCAGGAATTAGTCATACTACCTTCTCATAATACTAGGTAACATTGCCACACACAGCTACATCCACAGTAGACTACTTCATACTTACATTACTCACACCAGATAAAAGATGCCTCCATCTACAAATTTATACATAGATCGTCTAGTACATATACATAACAAAAAGTTTCTTATATTGGAATTAATACAATATATTGTAAATTTATGTTTTAGAAGAAAAATAATTAAAATGAGCACTTTTTTCAGATGATCTTTGGCGTGGTGAGGGAATTAAAAAGGGACAGAGCCTCAACTACTGAAAATTCTCCTTAATACCTAACAACAAATCTCATCACACAGAGAACAGAAAGCTAGTAGATGATGGGAATGGCCAAGGCAAGAAACAATAACAGAGAGAAGAAAACAGGATAGAAGAAGTCTGAACATTTATCAGTGTCAACCCTGTAATCAAACCTGACCGAGCAGCAAGGAAGGGGAAAAAAAAGCTGGTAACGCTTGGAAGAGCATGGATGTGTGCACACATTGCATAGTAGAATGAAATCCTCACTGCCCCTCAAAACAGCAAATGTACACTAAGAAATCAAAACCTACCACTACATGCATGTTGTAACTAAGCACATTTTATATCAATATACTTTACCAAAAATTGTAGGATGTAGAGAAACCAATAATGAGCACAACAACAAAAAGAAGGTTTCACACAATAAGTACAGAAGTGTCAAAACTAGTCGTGTAATACAAAAATTTGTATTATCAAAGTTCAAAATATCCTCTTCAATCCAAACTTATTATAAGAATGGAACTTTGAACACAAAATAGAGCTTTCACATCAGATTGGATTACTCGATGAACCTTCAAAGCGCCTGCTCAAGCCTAAACAATAGGCACAATTATATAGTTCAGAATGAACTTCTACAAATCCGACGGGACCCGTTTTGAGGTTTCATAAGGCTTTGTTAGAGTCAAATACAGAACAAGCATCTAATCTGAAAGCCAAAATACTATCCATTAGTGTCTAAGCTTAAAAAATACATAAAGATTAAGAACATTAAACAACTGCAAAACACTTACTGAAAGATCCCGCGTATGGCTTGGAGATAACTTAACATCTCCAAAATGGCGCTATTGACATCAGATGTCGAGCTTTGACGCTTTAAAAGATCCATCTTACATGCATCACTAATACACCAGAAAATACCTTTAAAACCTTAAGTGACTCACCGCTTTATACAAAAAGATATTGCAACTTCTTACACAAAAGAATAAAGGACATCTTATCACATACTAGCTTGGTAGTAAAACAATGCTGTCTAGTAAACAGAGAGATCTAAGAGTCACATTAAAAATCATAGAAAAGAAGCACATTTGATCACTTGATTCATCCCATTGGGCTGTATTGTTTTCAATGTAACGATTCACCTTGCTTCACGTCTCCGCAGTCTCGATTGTCGATCACCACCACTTGACCACTTTGGTTCTCAGTAAATTGCAAAACATTTTAAATCACTAAATTTATAGAGATACTCTGTAAAGTGATTGACCAGAGGAGTTGTACATCTATTCAATTTAGTATTAGATTTATGCTCAAGTAATCTTGTTTCTAAACTGCGAATTATCATGCCCACATACAATTTCATGCAAGAGCAAATAATTATTTACACTACAAAAGCACTTCTACAGGTAATGAAGTGCGTCAACTGATAAACCTTACCATCATTTGGATTTTTAAAATTCTTTAATCTGCATGATAATATCACAAATACAGCATTGCATACATTTAAAATGTCCCATTATTTTGTTTTTTTTATTAACCTGACAGTTTTAACATCGACAGGACACAACAATTCTTTTAAATTACATTCTCTAGCCCCTATGGGAAGCTACTTATTTATAACAAAGTTTTTCAGGCACCTCACTATACATGCATAACATTTCTCACTTGCCGCTGTTATGGATGACCTGCTCAGTCTTTTAATACAGCTTAGAGTAGAATACATCTCCTTGGAGAGGTAGATGGATATGCAAAGACTTACATCCTACTGTTTCCAGCAGTGCATTTTTTCTAGCAAAAAAGGTGCAGGTACTCAAATGTTAAGCCACCTTTCACTGAGGGACCCACTCCATAATAGCCAGGCCCCCTGCAACCAGTTGTAGAATCTATAAAGAGGCAGAATTGGTGTGTAGAGCCTGAGCTCTTTCATTACAACTTGGGGTCCATAGGTCAATTTTAGCAGACAATTGAAAAGGTGCTGGTACTCAGTACCCCCAAGTACCCCCTCAAAAAAAGCCCTGGTTTACAGCGAACACTTCCTACAGGTAAAGTAACACGTTTTTCTCTAAAGACAAGCAGGATAGCAAGCTCTCACAGCACTGGACTCCCTAGCTACAGGCTGCCTCCAACAGAAAAAGGGGAACAATGACAAGCACAACAAAAGCAAGAATAGGCATCAATATATTTTTGGTGACAAGTAGACTTTCATGATTTCAATTTTTCTTTTATTAGGGGAGGGGGAGGTGAGGAGGCAGCCTTAAATGGACCTAGGTGGGCTGAAGTTGGATTTTAATCCCCAAAGAGATTCTGGAGGCTGAATGGTCAAACCTATGGGATGTAAATGTATGAACAGCTCTGCAAATTTTCTCCAAGGAGGCTGGTCTCAAGTGGGCTACTGACACCACCATAGCTCTGATATTAAGAGCTATGACAGGAAACAGGAACACGAACTATAGTTACATGATGCAAGGTTCCACATTAGAGTCACCGACTAGGAAAGGGATCTAAGTGTCATCGTTGATGATGCGTTGAAACCCTCTGCTCAGTGTGTGGCGATGGCTAAGAAAGCAAATAGAATGTTAGGTACTATTAGGAAAGGAATAGAAAACAAAAATGAGGATGTTATAATGCCTTTATATCGCTCCATGGTGCGACCGCACCTCGAATACGATGTGCAATTTTGGTTACTGCATCTCAAAAAAGCTATAGTGGAATTAGAAAAGGTACAGAGAAGGGCAACGAAAATGATAAAGGGGATGGGACAACTTCCCTATAAGGAAAGGCTAAAGCGGCTAGGGCTCTTCATCTTAGAAAAAAGATGGCTGATGGGAGATATGATAGAGGTCTATAAAATAATGAGTGGAGTGGAACGTGTAGACCTGAATCGCTTGTTTACTCTTTCCAAAAATACTAGGACTAGGAGGCACGCAATGAAACTACAAAGTAGTACATTTAAAACAAATCCACTACTTATTTCTAGGATAAGTAGCATAAAATGTATTGTACTGTTTTGGGATCTTAGAAACAGGATGCTGGGCTTGATGGACCTTCAGTCTGTCCCAGTATGGCAACACTTATGTATTTATATGTACAACAAAATCAAGGTACCTACTTTCCGTTATGGAACACTAGTATAACTCAGTTATCAGAATGCTTATACCAGTCAGAGAGCTGGTGTAAATGCAGGCACATAAACTCAGCAATATACAATGCAACAAAATATCTATTCCGCTATATACCAACTAAGGATCAATGCAGATTACAATTCAAATGAAGACTAAGTCAGCACTAGAGAAAAAATAGAAAAATACAAGATCATATATAAACCATCCAAGTTAAAAAAAAAGTTAGGAAAAATAAATAGAAAATAACAGCCCTATTTACTAAGCCGCGTTATAGGTGCATTAGCGTTTTTAACGTGCGTTAACCATGTACTTGCTTACAATATCCGTATAGGTGCCCACACGGTTAGCGCACAAATTGTAGGTGCATTAAAAACGCTAATGCACCTTAGTAAACAAGGCCCTAAGTCTTTAACAGCTTATGCAGTCTCAGATAGGATTCAACCAATTTCAACTCCAAAGGAAGGGAAGGCCAACATTGCACAGACCAGTATACAAAACCAGAACCATGATAGGGCTTATACTTCACATGCTTTACAGATAGAAACTGCAGCAAACAACGGTCTCCAGATGTAAGCGAACAAATTGTTGTTCCCACAGTAAATAACTCCACTAGATAATCAGGGACATAACCATGAAATAATTTGTGGACAAGAATACAAAGCTTAAATTTACATCGTGCTTCAATAGGAAGTCAATGAAGAGATCATAACAAAGTTATGTGCGTTAGAGGGAGTCCTGCCTATGTCCTGCCCATGCTTCAACCATATGCACACCCTTTTGCAAATAGATGAATAGTACTTAGGCAGCATGCTAACATATACATATATAACAGAGCACATACGTACATAGATGATAGTATTCTAAACATTTACATGCACAATGATTAATCCTCAAATCATTCCTATTCAAACAAACCCTCACAAAGAACAACCATATCTCAAACAATTAATTATTACCTGAATTAGTTATTCTCTATTTACCATTAACTTTCTCTTTGCTTCATGTACAATTTCTCATTCATAACAGATTTTCTAAATGTTAGCTTCCATAGTTATCCCAGTATGTTTATGATACTGTATAGTAAAATTGGATTCTTACAACAAATTACTTTCTTATGCATTGTTCTTTGTTATGTATCCTATACTGTTTATTGTAAGGCACATTGAACTCAAACTTGTTTGGGCTAATGTGGGATATAAATGTCACAAATAAATAAATAAATAAAATATAAATGTCAGCACCCAACTTATTGAATTGTCCTTTTGATATGCATGGTAAAACATTAATTAACACTACATGCAACAAATTGCTCCTGTGGGAATTCTGCGCTTCTGTGAACAGCAGAATTTACCCAGAATCCCCCAACGCCACAGACTGTGAGAGATTTGAAAAGGAGGCAGAAAATGGGGAAAAAACCCTGAAGGTGAAAGATCAGTGCGAAAGAAAGCTACAGGGCAGAAAATGAAGACGACAAATGGAGAAAAAATAAATGGTAAATGGACAGGAGTGTCTGGAAACAGAATTAAAGGATGGACAGAGGAAAGCCAAACCAGAGACTGGGACCAACATGAGTAGAAAAAATATGGGGGCCCTGTTACAAAGATGGTAAAAAGTGGCCTGCAGTAGTATGGGCACATGGATTTGCCATTTACTGAGGCCATTTGTTACCGTAGCCGGAAATGCCATTATTTTAAATGGAGGTCATAAATGACCATGCGCTAATAATTTGCTGCCTGAATCCTTACCACCACCTATTTAGTAGGCGGCAAAGGCTCACACACTAACCCTGCGGTAATTGGTCTGCATGTGGTGATGGCTGATTACCATTGGGCATGACTACTCTGTGCCCCTGTGCTAGAAAATGGAAAAATATTGGGAAACACCACACAACAAACATAAAAGTACCACAGGGTGCCTGGGAGTGCCCCGCGGTAGTGCTGTTTTGCCACGAACTACTAACACGGTAGTCCTACCGCAGTTTGGCAAAAGGGCATCATAATGCAAAGGTGGAAAAATTTATTTCATTTTCAGTTTAGTGATTGGAATATGTCAGTTTTGAGAATTTGCACCTGTTGTCTTTATATTTTGCACAGTACAGGAGGAAATGCATCTTTTTCTCATGCAGCGTTTGGCTTCTTGGGGTTTCAGGTCAATCAGTTATTTATTTTTTTTTTTTGCCCACATCAGTACTTTACGTTTGTGGTCACTTATCCTGTATTTGAAGATGGTCTGACTGTGTTCCGCATATGTGACAAAGGCCAGGTGTTAAGTAGAGATCTGTATTAATCTGGTTGGTTCAGTTTTCCTAATAGATGTATTAATGTTCTAGGGCTTGCTGCCTTTCTCTTGGTAGGTCTTTGTATGAGTTTGGGAAGTTGGTGCCATTATGGAGTGGTAGATTTATTTTGTAGGTCCTGAGTGACGTTTGTGGGGCTCAGTACTATTTCACAAGATGCCTGGTGCTGGAGAGGGTTTATGTTGCTGTTATTGAGATGACACCTGAATCAGGTATTTATTGTGTATGGTGCGAAACGTCCTAGTTTGCTCTGCACCCACTGCTGTGTGAGAAAGTCTTCTGTGGATGCTAAATATGTGTCTACATTTAACACCTTAATGGTCCAATATACAGGGGGGGGGGGGTTATTTTCCAGGCTACATGATTTAACTGCAACAATTTTTGCTGTGTGTCCAACATTTGCAAAGTTTTAATTTTGTGTAGTATGTATCTCTTTTCTATACTCTGTGATGGTAACAGGTATGCATTGAAAAATTCTTAATGCACATTTTAACATTTTTTATTAAAATGAACATATGAAACAAACCAATTTGAACAAAAAAGTTCAAAAATCTGGAAAAAGACCAAACAAACTGAATTGTTTTGCCTTGTGCTCACCCCTAGAGGATAATTTTCAAAACTATTTCTGCAAGTAAGCTAGTGTTTTACTCATGGAAATAAGCATTTACAAAATTATAAAAAAACTGCTTCCTTGTGCATCAGAATAATAGCCAGACCTGGCATTTTGGGTGGGCCCAGAATCAACAACGGGTGGGTACTAGGCATCTCCTTTTCTCTCCTCACCCCATCCCAACAGGTTCGGCATCTCTCTGTCTTCTGACTCCCACCCCCACAGATCCAGCATTTCTTCCTCACCCTTGGTCCTCTAAACTTGCATGTCTATTACCAGCAGCAATGAAACCAGACTACTTCCGCATAGCCAGGGCCTTCCCTCTGCAGTGTGTGTCTCACCCATGCAGTAGCAGGATGTTGCATCAGAAGAGGTGAGTCGCAGCAGAGGAAAGGCCCCTTGGCTGGCCAGAGACAGCCTGGCTTCATCATTGCCAGTGAAAGACATGCAACTTTAGAGGACCGACACTTTGTAAAAGACCCCTCAAATTTGGGTGGGCCTTAGCTAAAAAATGGGTGAACCTGTGCCTATCAAAAAATCCCACCCATAGTTACATAACTGCTGTGCGCACGTAAACCTATGCATGTGGTACCTGAAGGTTTATCATTTCTGTGGCAGATTAGGGAGACGTTTGCATTTTCATACATACTCATGTATTTGAAAAAGTGTGAGTATACTTTTCTTCAGGAACAAGCTCCATACAGATTAGTAGATGTAAATGTCTGTGGTAGTTTTTCTGTCATAATTGTCAAAGGAAAAGTATTTTTACTTTGAAAATTAGTCTGAAGTTTGCAGGTAAAAGATTCCAGCCGAATTAACACAAAGGTGGAAGTTTCAGAATTAACCCTTAGCATTGTACATCATTTTCAATCTGAATTGAACTGGACCCTAATCTAAGTACTTCCTGTTCAGTGATGCAGTGAATTTTCAAGAGAAGGCCTTGATTTAGTATAATTACTTTGCTGCAAAGACTGAACTGTGCTTTAGCCTACTGTTTTTATACCACCTATTTCAAAATTAAGAAAGCATCTAGGAAAGAGCCAGCCATTGTGCAGACATTCAGTTAATTGCTCTAGCTAGTGATGCACTGCTCCATACCCTGGAGGGTCAATAAATATCCCTTACTGGTTTCAAATCCACCTATGAAAAGTAGGCCAGAAATAAAACTGGTACATAAATGAAGGTTTACACATAAATGAACTGCCTGTTCTAAGGAATATACAAAGATCCTTTAAAATGTATACCTAATCTGATCCAAAAACTGTCTAATCCAGGAAAATTCCTCTAAGATTATGATAAGAAAAGACAGTTTGATAAGAGGGTCACTTTTTTTTTTTAACTGGGGATTAATATTAAACCTGTGTCAGTCAGCATTTTTTTATACACCGGCCGCCACAGGTAAAATAAACTCTAGATATTATGCAGCAGAATCCAGACAGGGGATGCTGCTGCATATCTGGAGTTTGTGGTCAGCCTTGTACCTACAGTATCTGGATAGCCGATTTGCAAACACTAATGTTAATATATGGCCTAGCTTTAAGGCTACCACTGGAATAGTGATGGGTAAAGCTATGCAGCCTAGAAAAGTACTAGAAAAGTACTGACTAGGCCAAAGAACAAGCAAGTGATTTAATATTTGAGAATCTGCAAAAAGCAGGTCTGAATAATGGTACAATTTTTAAATCAAATATAGCATCTGTAATGAAAGATCAGATGAATAAAATGGAGCTTATTAGTTTTGGTATACAATGATACAGAGGTAATACAGAGTTCATGAGAAGGTATGAAAAGTATTGCAGCCGGAAGATGTGAAACTGTTATCTCAACGCTTCCCAAAACATGTTGATAATTAGCAGTAGCTGAGAACGGAAGGAGGTGGGCACATCAGATAGCAGATCGCATGGGAAAGTATGATCTCAGAAAGTGAGAAAGATTAGGAGCAAGGTTTCTCACCATTCACTTCTATGGAGAGGATAGAGTATAAAAGATGGCAGATTTTGGCTTAGTTTGAGAGTCTTCTCCAAAGCTTCTGTCAGACGGCGAAGCTCTGTCCGGTTGTACCCAGAATCTGTCTGCTGAATGTACCTGATTAAAGTCTGATGTACAAATAAAATCCTTATTCGAAATGATGATTTGTGGGCTTAACTTAATGATGAAAGGCTGTAAGTATAAATGCTTCTGCTGTATCAGGCTATCACTCGCTGCATTATATAACTTGTAACCTAAATCCAGTTTGTCATAAGGCTGGTATCTGTTCCTTGCCAGTGCTGAGAGGCGGACTAATGCGGGTCTCTTAGATCTAACGTCTCTTTCAGTGGCAACTCCTCTTAGAACTTCACAACCCCCTGATTGCCCCAGTTCTAGGGCTATTCAGAGATGGAGTCAGATTAAGGTCATTTAAGCCTTCTTGGGGGGGCTCGGGACCCCTTAATTCACGACATTGGTGACCCAGCGTTCGATTTAAACACGCCATGCGAATTTTTGTCAAAGTGGGGATTGATTCTAGCTCTTGATTAAAATTCTGTTGTTTTATCTTCCAATTGATTGCTGTCCTTTTCTTGCCTTTTCTTGCCCCATCACTGTCTTTCAATATTCTGTTCTGTTCTTTCTCACCCCCTTTTTCTTTCTCCCATCCTGTCCATCTCTTTCACCTGCTTCCCTAAATTTCTTCTATCCTGTCCGTCTCTTTGATTTGCGTGATGTGCGCAAGACTGTGCTTGTTGTGTGAATGAAGCATAACAACGAATCCAGGCGACTGCGATTTGGGTTTTGCTGTAAGCTTATTTCAATGTTCAAAATCTTTGGATTGGTCTTTATGCTAGCAATTCTCGCTTAACAATCCTTAGAGATTGCGCATTTTCTGTTTCCCATCCCACCCTGTGTTCTGTATTAATCCCTCCTTTTCAAATCCCTGTCCCCTTGTTCTCACTATGTATTCTGTTCTTTCTTCTTCTGTCGACCTTATTTTCCTCCCCAATCCCTTTTCCTGTTCCCCTTCATCCTAACTTCTTCTACCTATCTCTCCTATTAGTCCCCTGGGTCTAATCCTGCTCTTTTCTCTTCTGTATGTTCCCGTATCGAGGGAATTTCCTTTACTCTAGGAGAACAGCACGCTTTCAGATTGCTCTCCTCTAAAATCCTTCTGGTTTCTCTGTTCTTATAACCACTCCTCAAAACTGACAGCCCCCACCTTTTCACATCTGCTATTGCCTTCACTCTGTGTGTGCGACTCTATTCCTCCTCATTCTTTCTATTGGACTTCCTACAACTTTCTTTTTTTAGCTGAAAACAGTAATTACGGTGTTCAACTTTGTAGCTGATTGCCGTCGTCCAATTGCTGTTTTTCCCCTTATCTCTCTAAGTATTCTTTCAGTCTTCTGCACTATGCTTTCCCCCTAACAGCCACACTTTTCTCGGCTCTTTTTCATAGTGCAGCATGAATAACTGCGTAGTATCTCTTATTCCGTTCCTTTTCCTTTTGTATCTTTGTGTGTGTCTTTGCACTCTGTCTGAATTGTATTTTTGTGCGAACTATACTGTTCCGTCTCTGCTTTTCTTATTTCTCATTTCCACCTGTCAAAATCTTTATTATTTACTGCGTAGTTCAACTGATTGTTCTTTTTCACAGCTGTTCAATCCTGTGCTCTCACCCCACCCCCATAGTCATTTTTCCTTCCTTAAGTCCAATCTGAATCCCTTCCTCCACAACATTTTGTTCTTGTCCCCCTTTTTCTGCCACAATAATCCTCCCTGCCCTCCTCTCTGGTGTTCTACCGACTCCTACACCATATGTCTGTGGTCCGTGTAAAATTTATAAGGGTGTGGCCCGCACGGTACCAATTGGGGTAACTTAATACCTTACATACACCTTTTTGGCTTCCTGTGCAAACCAGAAATCATTTTTTTTATTTTTTGATTTCCTATAAAACTATTCTTTTTCCTTCTCAGTCCTATGTGGTGTCAGTTTTAATTTTCTTTCCGGAACAAAGCTTATTATATTACTAGTAACTGTCAATATTTGAAATATATACTCCCTCTTGGGCTTCGAATCTGCCTTTGTAAATCTATTTAAACTTGCCCGAAGAGTTGTAAGTTCTAAACCCCTTTTTCTCACATTTTTTTAACATCCTTATCCAGGCTTCCGAAACTGCCATTTCTTTCTGTAGCTTTTAAAGGTTTTCCCTAACAAGTGCTGTAGTTCACTATCTCAAGGACATGAGAATCTGGGAAGATTGCCCACTTTAGCTGCCTTATCAGTCCAGCACTGCTTTGGCAGAGGAGGCTCTACAGTTCACTTTTAAAAGCTAAGAAAGTGATTTTTTTTCCCCTCTCTCCCTCTTTTCCGTTCGTTTTTGTCCCTGTTCTATGCTGAAGTGGTACAAGTTAAACAGTCATTTACACAGGTATTCTTTTTAACCTCTCACTGCCTATCCTCTGTCAACTGTATTGCTCCTAACTTAACTCCCTCTCATATCTTTTTCATATCATTCAACTCCGGTTTCCCCTCAAAATTGGTACAACTTTTTCTTCAACATATTCTCGACGGTGGACTTATGCAAGGGTCCTTCCCTTAACGCCGATGAGATTATCTGATTCTCTGGTATGTTTCCTTAAGCAGGCACCATAATTGTAAAATGACTTATCTTTTCATGCCTCATGCTGCCAAGTCCGTTGTAAGTGCACTTCTGAGCATGTAAGAATGTACGGATGTATTTCTTTGCTTTCACTGTATTTTAGTCTTACTCTGCATTCTCCTTTTATCAGGGCATACTTTTTTCTCCTCTTTTGTGTCATTTTATTAGGACGTTGTCCCCCACTTTCCAAAATTTTCTGCTCATATTGCTTTGACTTTTGAGCGTTTCTTTCTCTTTTATCTCATTTCCCTTAAACAATAGACCGTCTGAGACTCTAATGCTTTCTCATTCTGTCTCTGAGCCGTGATTTTAACCCCGAGACAGGTTTTTCTTTCTTTTTGTGCTGCAAGTGACAGTTTGATAGACCTTATCGTGCCACACCTTCAAACATACATTACTTGACTTTCCCCTTTAAAAACCAGCTTTCTCCTTCTTTGTCCTAGTGTGGTTTCCTGTGATCACATTACAATGCTTCTTAGCACATAAATCCTGTCGTAATCGTCTAGGAAGCCTTAGTCCGGAAGCTAAAAATTAACCCTTACTTAACAGAATCAAGCAATATGCTGGTAGTAATGAAATTGCCGTTTGAGAAGATGATGGCTGCGTGCCATGATAATACAGCGTTGCTTCACATCTCAAGTTATTTCCTGTTGTTTCTTTATAACCCTGCCTTATCTTTCCTTCTAATGCTGCAGCTGTTCTGTTTGTCATCATTTAGACATACCATTTCAGTCACTGACTAGTATGTATGTTTTATGCCGAATCATTAGAAGTTCTTGGTGTAAGAATCACATGCTTTAATTTGTTTTTTTTCCCCCTTTCACCTGTTTAGGCACAGAAGTTTCCTGCCATCGCATTCGGCTATTAACTTGTGATATTTGCACCACGATTCTGGTGTCCTGTTTCACAATTTATTATATTTTCCTGTTTAGATGCTACTTCCAATCTATCTGGTACCCGCCCCAAAAGCATTTAATATGTATTTTCCTTTATTTCATTTATTCTAGGGGTACAGCTCTGGACTACACATGTTACAATGCCTTTCTTGCCTTTTGTTGAAATCGGTGTTTCAGTAACATATATGGTTATCCCCACAGTCTGTTTCCTTTCTTTTTTTAATGTATACTCTATATGTTTATTTTGTTTGTTTATTGCTCATTCCTTTACTCCCCGGTACTAGGGAGAATATAAAGCTGCTTGATTAATGGTCCGCAATGCCTGTCCATCAATCTCTAAGTCCCACCCACTTCCCCATATTCTGCATGTCAGATATTTTTCAGACTTTTATGCTTGTGCTCAAGTTTTGTGTTTTAATTTTATGGTCATTGCTACACAACTTTTTTTATTTCTCCACTTTATCTTTACATATAAATTACTTTCCTGTTGTACTACAGGTATAACTGTATGGATGAATTTATTTTTATTATTTGCCCCGTCCTTGCTCAATTTCTTGTGTCCTCTTTAATGCTCTTGAGTTTCCTTCTCGTGGTTTGTTGAGTGGAAAACATATTGTCTAGCGAATGATGAACGTGTAATTTTTCACATTTTTTGTTCTGACTAATGTGTTCCAACTAATGACTTTTTTATGGTAGTACCTTCCCCGAAGAGCTTACATGTGTTTTATTTCTTTTTTTTATTTTTTTTACTTGCTATCTCTGGAATAGGTTTCAGGGATTCTTTCTAGGAACATACCATATATCTTTTTATTTTATTTCTCTCTTTTTCCTTTTCTAATTTTTTATTATTATTTCTTTTACCAGTGTCACGCTATAACCATTGACGATACTGATGCCTGGGGCTTACACCTATTGGAGGGTCACAAATCCTTCAATGGATGACAGTATCTTAATTAGTAGATTTTGAGCAGAATTCCATTCCATTTTCGGAGTGGCCTGCGGATTCGGCATTATTGCCCATATTGGGGTTACTTGTATACATGATCGCTGTGACAATAAAGGGACGCCTAAGGCATTGGTTGAGATTGTATACAGGTTGACTCGGGCAATTCTAAATTATTAGGTGTATTTCGGTTTGACGAATAGAGCGGAATCTTCAGTTGAATTGAGCAGACTCTTCATTCAAAATTGTTAGGTGTATATTAAAATATCCTATGGAGGGTAGTTGAATAGAGCAGAATCTTCATTTGAATAGAGCAGAATCTTCCTAACCGGCGAAAATCCATAGGGTATCTGTTCTCCGAGTTCAGGGAACTAGTTTCGCAGCTTCCTGAGCACTTTCAGGGGTAGTAGTCTCCCCTCCTTTGAGGGTTCTACCATTGGAGCGAATCATGGCCAATGGAGCTGCATCTTGGCAGCTAGTAGAGCAGAATCCTAATTGTAGAAGCCTACCCTGGGGAACAGTTTTCTTTTATTAGAGTAGTATAGATACATAATAGCTGACACCATTTACTTTTGTACTTTTTTCTTAAACTCTCCTTTCCTCTTTGTGACTGTCATTTGTCTGTTAATTTAATCTGCGGTAAAAGCGTTGAGCTTTCCGCCAATTAGTAATTTTTATTTTGGATCCCTTTGTTGGAGCACATTAACAGATGCATGAGTATGATTGTGTTATGTCTCTGCATGTTTTACTATTAGGATAATCATTGCATGTTTTTGTAAACTGTTAGCACATTATCATTTTTAGATCTCCTTGCTATCCCTGAAGCTGCCTTGTGAACCACTGACCTTGTACCAGGTTCTAGATCTAATCAATATATATATTGCTAATCTAGTTCATTTTCCTATAGCATATATTAAACCAGCTAGTTATTAAGGAATCATTTCTTTAGTTTTAAATTAGTGCTTTAAGGTTACTCTGCGAGATTGCCTATCAACTGCAGTGGTAGTAAATCTCAAAGGAGTGTTTTTTTCCAAGATTGTATATTATTTCATTTAAGCAATGTTTGTTTGATTTATAACGCGATGGTACATACCTGATTGTTTTTGACTTCTGGTAAATTGCTTTCACTAGAAATACAAGCACTTTTTAGTTTTAATTTTATAGGTGTGCGTCCGTGTATGTGTTCTTTGAAAATTGCATAATTATTTCAGATATTTACTATGAAAGGTTCTATATTATATGCCATCAAAAACACTGTTTATTTGTGACGTTGTTTAAAATAACTAGTGCTGATGTTCACTTCCTGGCTCTTTATTGGGGATGTGTTCCGTAAGAATGTATTAAGTATTTTAATTTTTTCTTTTCACGTCTTATCTACAACTTTCAAACTTTCTTCCCTGCCTCTTAAAGATTTATGGTTTTAAGACAGAGTTCCAGCATTTCTGGTTCTCAATAAGGTTTGGAGATTAACCCTTGCATGATTAACCCTTGCATAACATAACTAACTGGTAAATCAGAACTAAAGAAATTCAGGTTGCTATTATTTCAGAGCTATGTTCAGATAAGACTAGCTACAATTGAGAACCGTATCTCTGGAAGCAGATACAGTAATAACCTTCTCTTCCTCCTTTTCCTCTCCTGAAGTATTAATTCTATGAAGACCTATTCCACCAGCATGAAGTTTTAATACGAAAACTTGAACTTACAGTTTTTGTCTGATGTATAATCCTATCTTCAGTCACCATAATGTCCAATGCTTGTAGTGAGTAGTAAACTCAAATTAGACACAGGAAGCACCGTTATTTCATGATATCCTTAAGACCGAATGACAGAGATTAACCCTTGTAGTTCTTATTTTCTCTAAAGTTCATCTTTATATGATGCAGGAATTCATTACGTGTTTCAGATTTTTAATAACTGGATGGGTTATTCTATGATTCTGTGTTATCCTTGTTACTTTGTTTAGAATTCAATTTACAATGTAGGCTTACAAGCTGTTCCATTTATCATACTGGTCCATATGAACATACCCTAAGGGTCAATTTATGCATTTATTGCATTAATAAAAATTATTATTATATCCTTGAATTTTACTAAAATGTTTTAAGAAATGCTCCTACGTGTCTCCTGCTTATAAATTGGCTCCTCCTCTGTATTTAAAATATACTTTAAATTGTAAATTGATTCCTGGGAATATATAAGCTTATTTTTAGCTATCCCTCTGAATGTGAATCTTGATATGCTGTCATAATTTAGGGCCCAAATTGTGAAAGCATAGAAAGGATCAGTTTAAAATTTAATATAATTTTCATTTTCCAAATTGGCTCTGAACTGTTACAGAGGACTATAGGTAACTGTCCTTCTCATTTGATCTATTTAAACCTTGTAAAGGTCACGTGAGGAGGCCTCATAGAAATATATAGTTTTTACATCTTTCTTTTCTGATATTGGCTTTTCTCTATCTCTCTAAATATCATATTAAAGGCTGTTGTATTTTCCTAAGAGCAGACTCTGACCACAGTGTTTCCTCAGACTCTGCTGACTTCCTGTGCCAGCACCATCAACTCTTCAGAGAAAACTTGTTTTCTACTTGTAATTTGTGATATTATATATTGAGTCTATACTCCACATACTGGTGCACCAAAGAACTAGCAATGCATTCTTTGACTTTTCTTTCTAATGATCCTGTGCTAAGATTTAAATACTAGGCATTACTCGTATGTCATCTCTATTTAATCAGTACTGTAGGTTGACTGAAGACTGCAAATCCAATTCCTGATCTACCGCCTCTATTCCAGTTTAGTACTTCTACTGCAACTGACCTCTGGCAAGAAAAAGGAGCACCAACTTCTCCAATGAGAATTTTCTTTTGTCCAAATGATGTCCTTAATTTAGACCTTCTTGGTTATGCTCTTAAATATTCTGCTATATTAAATATTTTTGCAGGCTCATCTTTTCCAGAACTTACATGGCACTTTACATACGAGCTCTCTATTACAACAGACAGCGATCGTGATTCCAGAAGATACTTCACCTGGACTAGTTATGCATTTTAAATTCCTGCACATTAGACTTCTGCTCTGAATATGACTATTTCCTAAGCTACCCTTCTTTCTGAATCATCTAACTCGTAAGTCCTGCTGGCCTCCTGCAGCTGAGGGCTCAGCCCTTGGTGAATGGTAGTCATCGTAGGTGAAGATTCCATATCTATTGGCGATAGATTGCGACGCATTGCCCTCCATACATCAATAATTGAACATTTACCATCATCTCTAAATGTTAATTGTTTTTTTAATCTTCTCTTTTGTTCCATATACTTTACCATTGTTATTTGATCATGCCTTTGTAATAATTACCAATCTGTCTTGCATTTATGTAAATTGGCTTTTCATTATTGAACCCTTCTGGTTTCCCTTTTGCTTTTGCACCTAATTAACACTGTTTTCTCCATGTTGACATTGTCTTTCATGTCTATTCAATTCACACTGATTATGCCCACTAAGATATAGCAATATATCATTCAGGCATACAGTTATTTTGCTTATTCCTTTGCCAGCCTCTGGCTCTTGATGGACTGATTATGATGGTGTATGCCTAGAATAAAAACAAAATCTATCCTGGCCCAAATGATGTTAGATCCCCCAAGTTTATGGCAATAATCGTTACACCTTGCAAACTACTGGACCACAAGTCTTGGGTCCATGTGAAAGATATACGTGTTTACTCAGCCATAGAACCAGATGTTACATCTCAAGACCGGCAACTTCCTTCAGCAAGCCAGCCTGCCAGATCTCCGTCCAGATTCTTCAGCGCTTCCACCGCCTCAACCATGATCGATGAAAGAAACTTTTGAAATGATACTTAATTTGAGAACTACTGTTGCTGTTTATGGACATTATAGATTCATATTATGTTTTATTTTCAGTTTAGCAACAATCCTGTCTAGATATTGAAAAGGTTTTATTTTTATTTTCCTATTATTTCCTTTAATTGTTCTAATTGTTTTTCCACGAGTTTCCCCGTCATTTCTGTTTATGTAATTTAAATTGAAGTTGATATTGCTCGGATACAAGGGTAACATCAAACCCTAATACTGGCTCTGATATCATAATGAAGATGTAAACTCTGTTAGTATCAACCTGTTATGCAATTGTTTAACTTTGGTGTAGGCTTACTTGAGCTGCATGTCTTTCTGTAGGTTTGACTAAGCTCCAAGAGGGGTAACGGATATATACAATGCTTCCCATACTTCCAGGTCATTATGCATATGTCAAGATCCATGCATGACCTTGGTTAATATAAATTTTCCTAGGATTGACCATTTTTGCTGTATGAGGCAACCTCATACTTGCTATCCACTTATTAGTGCTCATGATTGGATGCCAATGATGAGTACTAGTAAGGTCCAGGAATCCAGACCTGTTTAAGGATTCTGAATACCTACAACCTTAAACAGCCTATTAGTATGATCCACCTGAAATTGCTATTACCCGCATACCTATATTTCATGGGATTTTGTAAATGAGCTCATGGATTAGTCCCATTCATAAAAACATTTCTCGCTACAGGTTTGAGTAAGTCTCAACCGAAAACTAAACAAATTGTACCAGTTGATCTTAAGACTCAGATAATTTTATGGCCTCATAGAATACCTTCTGGAATGGATGGTACCAAGGTACGTTAACCCTGGTGTCACCCTATGGGATAGGGTGAAGAGGGGAATGTTAATATATGGCCTAGCTTTAAGGCTACCACTGGAATAGTGATGGGTAAAGCTATGCAGCCTAGAAAAGTACTAGAAAAGTACTGACTAGGCCAAAGAACAAGCAAGTGATTTAATATTTGAGAATCTGCAAAAAGCAGGTCTGAATAATGGTACAATTTTTAAATCAAATATAGCATCTGTAATGAAAGATCAGATGAATAAAATGGAGCTTATTAGTTTTGGTATACAATGATACAGAGGTAATACAGAGTTCATGAGAAGGTATGAAAAGTATTGCAGCCGGAAGATGTGAAACTGTTATCTCAACGCTTCCCAAAACATGTTGATAATTAGCAGTAGCTGAGAACGGAAGGAGGTGGGCACATCAGATAGCAGATCGCATGGGAAAGTATGATCTCAGAAAGTGAGAAAGATTAGGAGCAAGGTTTCTCACCATTCACTTCTATGGAGAGGATAGAGTATAAAAGATGGCAGATTTTGGCTTAGTTTGAGAGTCTTCTCCAAAGCTTCTGTCAGACGGCGAAGCTCTGTCCGGTTGTACCCAGAATCTGTCTGCTGAATGTACCTGATTAAAGTCTGATGTACAAATAAAATCCTTATTCGAAATGATGATTTGTGGGCTTAACTTAATGATGAAAGGCTGTAAGTATAAATGCTTCTGCTGTATCAGGCTATCACTCGCTGCATTATATAACTTGTAACCTAAATCCAGTTTGTCATAAGGCTGGTATCTGTTCCTTGCCAGTGCTGAGAGGCGGACTAATGCGGGTCTCTTAGATCTAACGTCTCTTTCAGTGGCAACTCCTCTTAGAACTTCACAACCCCCTGATTGCCCCAGTTCTAGGGCTATTCAGAGATGGAGTCAGATTAAGGTCATTTAAGCCTTCTTGGGGGGGCTCGGGACCCCTTAATTCACGACACTAAGTAACTGCATAACTTAGAACAGCCTTTTTTTAATGCCCTATCTGGATAGCTGTGCTGAAAATTGCCTCAGGATAAGTGCCATCTTCTCCCGAAGACCCTGGATTAGCGAAACATGACTCATGTTGAGGACTAAAGAGGACTATCAGTCTCTAGTGGGAATAAATCCTTTGAAGGAAAGGGAACTGGATAGGGGAATTTTTCACTGAACTCACAGAATCACAGCGTTACACATTGACCAGGACAGTCTACGGAACCCTGCTCACAGTTTGGTTGGAAAACAAGCAAACCCACCACCTCAAAAAAAGCTAAGTGCAATTTATCATCTATACGTTTTGAATTTCTGATTTACAGAGTAACGTAGTAAATGGTGGCAGATAAAGACCTGAAAGGTCCATCCAGTCTGCCCAACATGATAAACTCATTTTACATGGTATGTAATACTTTATATGTATATCTGAGTTTGATTTGTCCCTGCCTTTCTCAGGGCACAGAATGTAGAAGTTCGCCCTGCACCGGTTTTATTCTCCAAATACCGGCGTCACCACCCAATGAGATTTGATTGCTAGAGAAAGTGTGACCTATTTTATAGGCAGGATGGTTAGGGTTTTTGTGCTGTGATGGTAGGATGACAGCATTACAAACTTTGAATCTTGACTGCGGTCATGTGTAATGCGCCGAACACTGAGCACAGATCATATTATTTAATTAAGGTGATGATTTTAAAAAATGTGCTTAAAAAAATACCATAGGAAAATAGAGTGAGTGGTTTCTTTTCAAGTTTATGATTAGATCTTAACTGCCAGACCTTTGCCCATTTGGAGACCTCTTCTCATGGTTTCTTCTCCCTCTGGGGTGCCCACTCTATTGGCTATCTTCATGTGTTGGGGGGCATATCCAACATGTCCTCTGTAGTTACTGCACTGAAATGTTCTTTATCATGCTTTAAAACCAGACAACTTGTGCAGATACATTTAGCATCTCCTCCCCAAAAAGTGCTAAGTACACTCATGCTAACTGCACAGCTAAGAGCACGTGGTAAATACTGTACACTAAGAGCAGTGTTGCAGATTATGATCTTTGACTGCCCATAACCCACCCTGCAGTTAACCACCACAGTAACAGCTACTGCACCCTTACAATAACAGGACATGCCCATTTAAACAAACAATTGCAACTGGCAACAACATGCTCCTACTGCAATTCGACATGTCCAGTGCCTTCGACATGGTCAACCATGGAATACTACTACATATTCTAGAATACTTTGGAGTTGGAGGTAACGTTCTTAACTGGTTCAGAGGATTCTTGACCACAAGATCATACCAAGTAACAGCAAACACAGATATATCAGCCCTGTGGACACCTGAATGTGGAGTCTCCCAAGGATCCCCCCCCTCTCACCAACCCTCTTCAACCTAATGATACCCTTAGCCAAGCTACTAGCCAATCACAACCTCAACCCCTACATATATGCAGACGATGTCACGATTTATATCCCGTTCAAACATGATTTAAAGGAAATCACCAACGAGATTAACCAAACCCTCCAAATCATGCACTCCTGGGCGGATGCATTCCAGCTAAAACTCAATGCAGAAAAAACACAATCCAGCTTATAATCGAAAGACAAAAATGCCTATATTGCGACCTAAATCGGGAGATAGGCGTTTATCTCCCAAAAACGAATAACGCGGTATAATCGAAAGCCGAACTTGGACGTTTTCAACTGCACTCCATCGCGGAAGCATACAAAGTTGACGGGGGCGTGTCGAAGGCGTGGTGAAGGTGGAACTGGGGCGTGGTTAGCGGCCGATCAGAGATGGGCGCCTTTCGCCGATAATGGGAAAAAAGTATGCGTTTGTAGCTAGAATTTAGGGCACTTTTCATGGACCCTGTTTTTCCACGAATAAGGCCCCAAAAAGTGCCCTAAATGACCAGATAACCACTGGAGGGAATCGGGGATGACCTCCCCTGACTCCCCCAGTGGTCACAAACCCCCTCCCACCACAAAATATGCCGTTTCACAACTGTTTATTTTCACCCTCAAATGTCATACCCACCTCCCTGGCAGCAGTATGCAGGTCACTGGAGCAGTTATTAGGGGGTGCAATGGACTTCAGGCAGGTGGACCCAGGCCCATCCCTCCCCTACCTGTTACAATTGTGTTGCTTAATGCTTATTAGTCGTCCAACCCCCCCAAACCCACTGTACCCACATGTAGGTGCCCCCCTTCACCCCTTAGGGCTATAGTAATGGTGTAGACTTGTGGGCAGTGGGTTTTGAGGGTGATTTGGGGGGCTCAACACACAAGGGAAGGGTGCTATGCACCTGGGAGCTCTTTTACCTTTTTTTTTTTTGTTTTTGTAAAAGTGCCCCCTAGGGTGCCCGGTTGATGTCCTGGCATGTGAGGGGGGACAGTGCACTACGAATCCTGGCCCCTCCCATGAACAAATGCCTTGGATTTATTCGTTTTTGAGCTGGGCGCTTTCATTTTCCATTATCGCTGAAAAACAAAAACGCCCAGCTCACAAATTGTCGAATAAAACATGGACGTCTATTTTTTTCGAAAATACGGTTCGGTCCGCCCCTTCACGGACCCGTTCTCGGAGATAAACGCCCATGGAGATAGACATTTTCGTTCAGTTATGCACCTCAATGTCTTATACTCACCTCACAACACAACACAAGCAACTTCACCACCATAACCACACAAAACATTTCTCTTCCCGTCTCAAACAATCTGAAAATTCTTGGAGTTACCATTGATCGAAATCTGACACTCAAAAACCCACGTGAAGAACACAACGAAAAAGATGTTCCACTCCATGTGGAAACTCAAAAGAATAAAACCTTTCTTCGAGATCCATTTTCCATAACCTGGTACAGTCAATGGTGCTAAGCCACCTGGACTATTGCAACGCATTGTACGCTGGCTGCAAAGAACAGTCTATCAAGAAACTTCAAACAGCCCAGAATACCACAGCCAGACTTATTTATGGAAAAACAAAATATGAAAGTGCAAAACCCCTAAGACAGAAACTTCACTGGCTCCCACTTAAAGAACGTATAGCGTTCAAGATCTGCACGATTGTTCACAAAATCATCCACGGAGGTGCCCCAGCCTACATGCTAGACCTCGTGGACCTGCCTCCCAGAAATGCCAAAAGATCAGCCCGCAAATTTCTTAACCTACACTTCCCCAGCTGTAAAGGATTAAAATACAAGTTAACACATGCGACTAGCTTCTCCTACATGAGCACACAGCTGTGGAATGCATTGCCAACTGACTTGAAAGCAATTCACGAACTAACTAACTTTCGCAAATCCCTGAAAACTTATCTCTTCAACAAGGCCTACAATGAGAATCCTTAGCTTAATTATAACATTTCTCCTCTCCACCCTTACTCTGAAAATCATCTTTCTATAACTGCCTGCTTAGAGCTTCTTTCTCATCCATGATCTTTTGTACCATCAATTGTATCTGTTACCCTGGAATGGCGATGCCATAACAGACCCTTGTAAGCCACATTGAGCCTGCAAATAGGTGGGAAAATGTGGGATACAAATGCAATAAATAAATAATATGCACATTAACCTCTAAATGGTACCTAAAGTTAGGTGCACAATAAGAAAAGGCTAGTTTACATGCAAAGCCTAATTAGCTAACTAATGCTAAATTGGCACTTAATTGGAGAGAACTAGCAGTAATTGGTGTTAGCAATCACTAATTAGTAGGCATGCACAGAACTGACTTAAGCCCCTATTCTGTAAACTAAGCACCCAACTTCTCTCCTACACAACTGCAAAGGGGCATTAAAGTGGGAGGGGAATGGGTGTATCACAGGCATTTCGGTTAACCTTGTGCACGCTTTATAGAATAGTTGAATTTACGAGCCCAACTGCCACATGTAGTCGCCACTATTTACACCAGCCAGTACGGCATAAGTGGTCACACCTTAAGTTGAGCATGTTACTGTGGACGTATGCTAGTATTCTGTAACAGATGTGATATGAAATAATGCAATCATAGAATACTACATTACTGATTTCAGAATACTGGTTACCATGGATTCAATTTACGTTACTGACTTTAGCTCATAAAGATTTGAAGTCTTCTGAACCGTATTACATTTCCAATTTGCTTATACCATATATGCCTTATCCGTTCCCTCTGTTTCTCTCAATTAGCCTTTCTTCAGCTTCCACCACCTTCACGTTTAGGTCTTGGAACCTCATTTGCTTATGCTGCCCCTAAGCTATGGGATACTGTCCTCACTGAAATTAAAATTGAAACCTCTTACAGCATTTTTTAAACTACTAAAAACCTGGCTTTTTAATCAAATGTACACATTAAAGAACACACAGTTTTCTCATTGTTTTAGGACACACACATTTCTAATTTTCTTTCCTTCCTTCTCTTTGTTATTTCCTCTTTTCTATTTGGTCCTCTTGGGACTTTTTAAATTTGTAAACCTGTTTGCTACATTTTTATGCAATTCACAGTATATGAAATCTGCCTAAATAAATAAATTAAATTAATACATACCCCCCCAAATATTCAAAAGCATTTAACTGTCCAGGATCAGCACCTGGCCAGTGGAGGAGTGGCCTAGTGGTTAGGGTGGTGGACTTTGGTCCTGGGGAACTGAGTTCGAGTCCCACTTCAGGCACAGGCAGCTTCTTGTGACTCTGGGCAAGTCACTTAACCCTCCATTGCCCCAGGTACAAATAAGTACCTGTATACAATATGTAATCCGCATTGAGCCTGCCATGCGGGGTACAAATGTAACAAAAATAAAATAAATAACCAGCTATCTATGAATTTTCAGTGGGACATGGCTGGCCATGGTCCACTGAAAATTTGCATTAGCAACTAATGGATAGCCGGTTATATTGTGCAACATAACCAGCTATCCACCGATTTTCAGTGCAAGTTTAGCAGCCATATTTGGCAAAGTGAATACCAGGCCTATCTTTGGCTGGTTCAGCCTTAACCGACCAGTGCTGAATATCGACTTGGCCAGTTAAGTTTGAACCGGCCAAAAATAGACTGGATATTCAATACTGGTTACTGGCCCGACATTGAATATTTGGGCTCAGCACCGACCACAGGAGTTAGCTTGCAATTTACTTTTTTATTCTTCACATACACATGGACCAGCACTGAAATTACATTTTACCTTCACCTGTCCTCTATATGTAAGTATTTATTCACCTGTTTGGTTTTTAATATTTGTTATCTTAATTATTTATTTTTTGTACAATATGTATTGATTTTAATATTTGTTATTTATCTTGCTGAATGTTTTTGTTTTAGTTTTACCCTTGACGCAGCCTGTGGGCAAAACGTGACCACGTCGGGTAACGATTTTACAATAAACCACTCCTTTTTATTATTACTGATCTGCTTTCTGTGCTCTTTTCACAGCAAGAATGTGGACACAGAGAAGGGGGATGCCAACATGGTGGAAGGATAGAGGCAGGGACACGGGAAGTACTGGACAGGGTGGATAGTGACACAGAGGGAAGATGGGTGTTGGACATAGAGAAAGAAGAAATGCCAAGTGGACAAAGAGATCCTGGCAAGAAAGTTAAGACAGAGGAAAGCATAAATCAGAGACTGGGAACAATATGATTAGAAAAAGAAAATGTCCAGATGACAAAAGTAAAAAAAGGAATTTTATTTTCTATTTATTGATTAGAATATGTCAGTTTTTGGAATGTATATCTGCCAAAACTGGTTTTAGACATGGCTGGGGCCCATGAAAAAAAAAAAAAAACCTTCAGCATTTTCCAGCATAGCAGTTGTAAATCTCCAACTTTAGGATCTGGCACCCTTGGCATCTCTGCTACTAGGCATATGCATAAAAATTAGTTACACACTCCTGAATTTAACAGAATAAAAGCCTATGTCATATGCTGATGAGAGCAAAGTCTTTTGATAAAGTCAACATTTTGACTTTAACCCAGGCCAGGAGTAGGCTTACCAGACAATGATAAAGAACAAGGGAGTAGGCTACGACAGTGCTAATTTTATCCCACAGTATTATAGTCCATTGCATAACTGCAATGGGATGAGAAGACCAGACCTGCTTCTCTTTTTCTGAATGACTTGGAGCTCTTAAGCTTAGCTTAGCTTAGCTTAGCAGAGTTTAAAAAGGGGTTGGACAGTTTCCTAAAGGTCAAGTCCATAAACCGCTACTAAATGGACTTGGGAAAAATCCACAATTCCAGGAATAACACGTATAGAATGTTTGTACGTTTGGGAAGCTTGCCAGGTGCCCTTGGCCTGGATTGGCCGCTGTTGTGGACAGGATGCTGGGCTCGATGGACCCTTGGTCTTTTCCCAGTATGGCATTACTTATGTACTTATGTAAGCAATTGCATCCAGACATAGATAAACCAAGCTGACTGACTTGGCTTATAAACTTAAATTGCCTCTCCTCACTTTAAGCCCACCAACCTTAAATCTTCTCAGTTATGGCCCACTCTCTGACCCAAGTCATCCTGTCTAGTTGTTAATAGATAGATAGATAGATAGATAGATAGATAGATAGATAGATAGATAGATAGATAGATAGATAGATAGATAGATAGATATCCCACCTCCTGTAATTACCCTAATCACACCCTTCCTTCTTCTTTCTTCCCTCACTTAATTTCTACACAATACTAAATGTATCTGCTATCCTGTAATGACAATGTTTACAAAACTATCCTGCTTATAATCGAACGAGAAAAACGCCCAAGTTCCGACATAAATCGGGAGATGGACGTTTATCTCACAAAAACGAATAACGCGGTGTAATTGAAAGCCGAACTTGGACGTTTTCAACTGCACTCCATCGCGGAAGCGTACAAAGTTGACAGGGGCATGTCGGAGGCGTGGTGAAGGCGGGACTGGGGCATGGTTATCACCCGAACAGAGATGGGCGCCTTTCGCCGATAATGGAAAAAAAGTATGCGTTTGTAGCTAGAATTTAGGGCACTTTTCCTGGACTCTGATTTTTCACAAATAAGGCCCCAAAAAGTGCCCTAAATGACCAAATTACCACCAGAGGGAATCGGGGATGACCTCCCCTGACTCCCCCAGTGGTCACTAACCCCCTCCCACCACAAAAAAATGATGTTTCACAACTTTTTATTTTCACCATCAAATGTCACCTCCCTGGCAGCAGTATGCAGGTCCCTGGAGCAGTTGTTAGGGGGTGCAGTGGACTTCAAGCAGGTGGACCCAGGCCCATCCCCCCTACCTGTTACAATTGTGCTGCTTAATGCTTATTAGTCGTCCAACCCCCAAACCCACTGTACCCACATGTAGGTGCCCCCCTTCACCCCTTAGGGCTATAGTAATGGTGTAGACTTGTGGGCAGTGGGTTTTGAGGGGGATTTGGGGGGCTCAACACACAAGGGAAGGGTGCTATGCACCTGGGAGCTCTTTTACCTTTTTTTTTTTGTTTTTGTAAAAGTGCCCCCTAGGGTGCCAGGTTGGTGTCCTGGCATGTGAGGGGGACCAGTGCACTACGAATCCTGGCCCCTCCCACGAACAAATGCCTTGGATTTATTCGTTTTTGAGCTGGGCGCTTTCATTTTCCATTATCACTGAAAAACAAAAACGCCCAGCTCACAAATTGTCGAATAAAACATGGACGTCTATTTTTTGCAAAAATACGGTTCGATCCGCCCCTTCACGGACCCGTTCTCAGAGATAAACGCCCATGGAGATAGACGTTTTCGTTCGATTATGCCCCTCCACGTAAGCCACATTGAGCCTGCAAATAGGTGGGATAATGTGGGATACAAATGCAATAAATAATAATAATAATAATAATAATAATACATGGATCAGCCATATCTCAAACAATTAATTATTACCTGAATTGCTTATTCTCTTTTTACTATTAACTTTCTCTTTGCTTCATGACAATTTCTCATTCATAATAGATTTTCTAAATTTTAAACATCCATAGTTATCCCAGTATGTTTATGAAACTGTATTGCAAAATTGGATTCTTACAACAAATTACTTTCTTATGCATTATTCGTTGTTATGTATCCAATACTGTTTATTGTAAGCCACATTGAACTCAAACGTGTCTGGGATAATGTGGAATATAAATATCATAAATAAATAAATAAAATATACATATAGATCTATCTATCTATCTATCTATCTATCTATCTATCTATCTATCTATCTATCTATCTATCTATCTATCTATCTTTCTTGACTAGGTTGTAGGCTCCAAGGATAGGGACAGTCCATTATATGTGTCTCTCTCTGCAGCTTTATGCAGATCTGGTATGCACTATAAAAACCATGACAATAATAATAATAATATAAGGTCTCACACTGATAATATAAAGTCACTGTTATTAGTTAAGGTCACTTTGCACAACCTCTTAAAACCATGAGCTGCAAGTCATAAAATACAAACATCCACCAGCAAGGGGAGCCCTCTTTGCAGTAAACTCACAAGGTTCTACTAATCTGAAAAAAAAGGTAACATAAAAATAACGGGGGCACTGGTATTTTAAAATCAGATTTTTCAACTGAATTAGGACTGAAATAAAAGATGTTTAAAATAAATAGGATTAATGATGTGTAATATCTTGATTGAGACATATAAAAAGTTCAGACTTCTTTAAAATTTGCTCTTGAAAGAAAGCTATACCCACAATGGACTACACATACATACCCACTGTGTCCTGGGATACATGTTAAAAGCGTATGCAGCAATTAGCAGTCTGTACTGAGTACGCAATTCCCTGTAAGCTGTTATTTTTTAAATACAAGCTGTTCATCTTCAATTTTCCAGCAATCTGCTCTGTTCTTAGACTGGGAGGGCTATAATACTCTTCTGCACAAAATCATTGCACGCTTCCTGCCCCTGAGTTTCTCGCTCTCCTACTCCATCTGCACACACACATGCACTACATCCAAGCAGGTACAGAACAGAAACAAATTAGAAATAAAAGCATGCAGGCAACAACTGAAAAGGAAATCTCATGAATCTGGATACTTACTGCCCGATATTTAAAAAAGGTCGCTAAATTAGCACTTAAGTGGCTATTCAACGCTGAATATCGCCAGATAGTGGCTTAAAGATAGCCGGTTATATCGTGCGATAAAACCGGCTATCCCCCAATTTTTAAAACCTGATTGGCCAAGTTTGGTGGTCATATTTGGCATCCATAATAGCTAGGTTAACTTTAGCCGATCTTACTTTAAGCGGCCAGTCCTGAGTATCATCATGGCCGGTTAAAATCGGACCGGCCAAAGTTAAACCGGATATTCAATGCCAATCACCAGAAACGGACCGGCATTGAATATCTGGGTTTAGCGCCGACCGCGGGAGACAGCCCGGCTATCTCCCGCAGTCTGAATATCAGGGCCATGCACTGTGCAACACTGGAGAAATAGAAACAGCCCCCCCCCCCCCCCCCAATATTCAGCATGTAGCAGTCGGCAATTTTAAAAGCTGCTAACAGCCACAAGCTGCATTAGACAGGGATACTCAATGTTACACCAGCACAGAACAGCTGCCGGGTAATGAACAGCTGTCCTAATTTTACTCAGGCACTTAACTGGTTACCCGTTAAGGATAATGCCATAGCAGTGACAGCTGATATTCAGAGACACTGTCTGGTTAAATGCTGCTGGATATCAGTGGCAGAACCTGTCAAGTTCTGCAAAAGAACAAGCAAAATGTTCTTTATAAACCTCAGGAAAATAGAAGAAATGGCTGCCAGGTTTCTTATCCTGCAACAAGACAGGATCCTAGTATGACCAGAACACTGCTGCAGAATTCTGGAACTGCTCTTTTTAACCTTATCAAACATATAAATGGCAAGTGACTGACTCACTTGCAAATGCGCAGTAGAGACTTCCCTCTCTGTCCCGCCCCCGCGTCAAGATGTGATGACGGAACAGAGAGGGAAACTGCGCAGAAGGGGAGGGAGGTAACTGCTCCCCCCCCCGAGGTCGCCGCTACCGCTCCCCCCCCCCCCCCCGGAGTCGCCGCTCCCGCTCCCCCCCCCCCCGGAGTCGCCGCTGCCGCCCCCCTCCCCAGCCCAGCAGTGACCTTCCCCGCCTGCTTCTTCTTCCAATTGTCCCGATAAGCCTCCCATCCCACTGGATTCTGCCGCTGCTTCTTGTTGAGCAGCAGCAGCAACAAGCACCGCATTGAGCCGCTGCCGCTGCCGCCGCTGCTGCCGCTTCTGTGAACAACCATCATAGCGTGGGGCCGCAGCAGCCTTCAGGAATGCGTGTTGTCGACTCTGCCATCCTCTGCCCCCCACTGATGTCAATTTCCCATTCCGGGAGCAGAGGACCGGCATAGTCGACAACGCGCATGCCTGAAGGCTGCTGCGGCCCCGCGCTATGATGGTTGTTCACAAAAGCGATTGAGTGATAACTAAGGAAGGTAGAAGATGGTAAGGATAAGCACGAGTGAACTACATGAAATATATTGCATTAAGCGGTGAGGGATTTCTTGTTTTGCAGGAGGGAGGTTTGGGAGGGCGAGCAAATACTTATATTGGGTACAATTGAGAGTAGATGTTTGTGAGTACATTGGTGTTTTTCTTTCATAGTAAAGAGTGATTAAGAATTAAAAGTTGACGCTCTTTGCAGTCATGTAATATTGAATCAGGCTGCATGGAAACAAAAAAACCCTGCAAAGCATCGGTGAAAGCAGATAAGCCCCCCCCCCCCCCCCCCCCCCCATCAAAGAAAGATCAGGTGAATCACAAACAGAGGTGACCACACTAAAAGCAGCCCTAATCTAGTGTGCTGAGAGGGACAAGAACACAATTTCATTCTTTGGTAGTACTTGTGACCTAAATTTGAAACTGTTAGAAGCAGGCTAGCCCAGTATGGCTATTTTGCAGATCTTCTTCACTGAAGGCAAATGCCATTTCTTATCCTGCTGCTTTCCATGTACCTCAATACTGTTTTACTGTCTCTTTCTTTAAATGTATGAATGAAAGGAAATGTACCATTCCATCAGGTGTGGACAGGCAAAGTAATTCCTTCTGTGCAGCTCTCAGTAGATACGTTTGCTTTCAGGAACCAGATTCAGTGAGCAGGGGAGAGCCAGAGAGAAGATGCTGGATGGAAGAGGGGTACAGAGAGAGAGACAGATGAGTGGAAAGATTGGGAGAGAAAGAGGGGACATGGGCAAGAGAGAGAGAGAGAGAAGCTGCTGGGGAGAAACTGGGGGAGACCCTAGCTGTCAGACGGAGAAATGCTGAATGAATGGAGGGAGAAAAAGGGAAAATGCTGGAAGGAGGGGGCAGAAAGAGGGAAGACACTGGACGGAAGGGTAGGGAGGGAAAGAGGAAAGACACTGGAAGGATGGGGAGAGAGAGGACATGCTGAATGGAAAAGGGTCGAGAGAGAGAGAACTGTTTAAAAGGAAGGGGAGATAGAGGGAGACAATGGACGGAAGGATTGGAAGAGGGTAATGGGTAGAAGGATGGAGAGAGAAAGAGCGATGACACTGGATGGAAGGGTAGGAGAGAAAGAGCGGGTGCTGGACATGGATGGATGGAGGGGAGGGAAGAGAGGAAAAATCTGGACATGGATGGAGTGGAGGGCAGGGAAGAGAGGAGAAATGTTGGACAAGGATGGAGGGAAGGAAAGACAAAGGAAGGAGATGCACACTGATGGAGTGGAAGGGAGAGAGGAGAAATGCTGGATATGGATGGAGGAGAAATTGCTGAATTTAAGGGCTGGATCGGAACACTTTGAGGGCAGATGCTGAAACTGGAGAAAGGATAGGGACAGGGCTACAGATGGTAGACTGTGGACATGTTGAGAGAAAAAATATCAGATGGAAAGAAGACACTGGGACCAAAGCAAATAGAAAAACTAAATGATCAGACAACAAAGGTAGAAAAAAGTATTTTATTCAGAATTTATTAACTAGAATATGTCAGCTTTTGGAAATGTGCACTTGTGATATTTTGCATGTAAGTTTCAATTTTTCTAGTATTGCTGCATGCTGTCTGACTTCTTGAGGTAACTTTCCAGTTTTGCCTTCATATCTGTTGTGTCTTGTGTTTTTCATGTGTAATCAAGGTGCAGGTATTCTGCTAGCGTGTAGTATTTGCAGCCCTTTTTGTTTTTGTTTCACTAGGTTGTGTACTGGTGTTTTAGAGCCCGGTGTAATTACAATGCTGCCTTTCCACGCATAAGGTTGTAGCTCGTCCTGTCCTTGGAATTAGTGCTGTTATGGTTTGCTAAGGTTATGAGTGTGTTTTTGCACAAGTTTGTGTAGTGTTTTGCAGTGGAGAGATTGTGTGTTGGCCTTACTGAGGTGGCACCAAAACATCAGAAAGGGTTTTAGAGCCTAAATCATGACACACTACCACTTGAAGGATCTACATATAGTCGTTAATAAAAGGAGCTCATTGTGAACACTATCCACCCTAAAAGGGTGTTTTGTGGCTCTACATGAGAATTGTGATATTATGATCCCTTGTTTCAAATTGTTGATGGTCTGCATTTTCCGTATGGGTGGTATATTGGTGTATTAGGGTCTGCCTAATATTATGGTACAGTAAGGTTCTGAGTGTGTTTTTGCACAAATTTGTGCATAGTGTTTTACAGTTGAGCGATTGTGGTTAGTATATGCTTTGAGCAACCACTTTATTCTTTGACATATGATACCTATCTAATATCTAAATTTAATAAAAGGTATTAATTGTGACTATTTTATTTTTACTTATTTTTTTCTGTGTGTTGTGAATTGTGGCTATAAGCTCCGCCCCTGGCTCCACCCCTAGCCACGCCCCTTTAGCCTCCCCAAACAGTTGGGCCACCGACCGCCTATGTTTGTGGCATTTTATCCCACATTAAACATGAATTAGATTGGAACCTGGGAGCATTTAAAATCTTTTTTTTTTTCTGGAAAGAGTAGTGCATTGCCCCCCCCCCGGCTCCCTCCCCAGTTCACCTCTGCGCCCCCCCCCCCCCAAAAAAAAAATTGCAGGGCTGACTATACCCGGGGAGAGAGCCATTTGTTAAAATTTTACCAGCACACCACTGCATGTAAGTTACAGAATTCTGTAAGTTAGTCGCTAGAGTGCCGCATTTAGGCACATGCTTTTTGCCTGTTATGTGTTAAAAGTGGGTGTGCCTAAATGCTGATTTACGTTAATATTCTGTAACTGAATGTAGGTGCCCAGATGCCATTACAGAAGTAGCACTTAACACACTGACCTAACTTTTGGTGACCTTTATGGAACGGCCCACTTGGAATATTGTGTTCAGTTTGGGAGGTTGTTTCTTGCTAAAGACATAAAAAGATTTGAAGTGGTTCAGAAGAAGGTGGCATTTGCCCTAAAGAATGTATGAGAAAAGTCTTGAAGACCAGAATATGTATACCCTAGAGCAGGGCCGGACTTAGCAATTGCAGGGCCCTGTGCAGACCAGTTAAGTGGGGGCCCCCACCTAGCCCTGCCCCACCTTGTTGACAAGATACATTTTAAACATTTTTTTTAATTTCACATAAAGACAAATCAAGCAAAACTTGTACAGAAAACCTAATTCAAATATACACAATGCTATCATAGGAAACCTTTGGGTTTAAAAAGCAAAAGCATGTGCATGTAAGGACTAGATAAATTGATTAAAACAAATCTGCTTAATATGTAATACTTGGTAGCAATAATGAAACAGTAATTGAATATTCACATGGCTGCCTGAGCCAACAGTCTTGGCAGCCATTTTTAAAGAGCGATGCGGCAACAAGGCATCAGCGCCGGCAGCGGGCAGGAAAGACTGGGGAACTTTCCTGCCCTGAAGACTCCACTACACCACCAGGACAGCCTCGAGTATGTGCCGGGAGGGCACCCTACGGCTCGGGGGAGGGGAGGCAAGGAGTCAGATCGTGGCAGTAGTGGGGAGCAAGAGGGAGCACCACGGGGCCCTGCCCTAGAGGAAAGGGGGGCAGGAGAGATATGATACAGATGCTTAAATATTTGAAAGGTATTAATTTACAAACAAATGTTTTCCAGAGGCAGGGAAGATGTAGAACTAGAGGACATGAGGGTGACAGCCTTAGGAGCAACATCAATAAATACTTTTTCATAGAGAGGATGATAGAAACTTGGGATACCCTCCCGGTAGAGGTTGTGGAGACAAAAACAATGATGGAATTCAAAAATGTGTAGGATAAGCATAGGTGAAGGATAAGCATAGGTGATCCTTTTATAGAATCAAAATAAAACTTAAATGTCCTCATGGCAGTTCATGTGTCATGATGGGCAAGAGTGGTGCTTAGACGGGAACCCTAGCAGTTGAGAAGTAAGGCCAGTGCCAATCAGACTTCTACTGACTGTGTCCTGAAAATAGTCAAGACAGATCAGGATCAAGGGCACACTTTTTGCAAAAAGTATGCACTATTAACTTTATGCCAGAAACAAAAGTTTAAATAAAACAAAAAATGCTAGAAACAGCATGGAAACCTATATAAAACAAATTTTTTTCTTGCACACCCTTAATTTATAGCACCTTTAAATATCTTTCCTTTATTTCTTTTCTGCATCTCTTCTTTTCGACACAGGTATTTTGTCTTAGACTCTACTAAGCATATTAATGCCCAGATGGGAGGAATTTAGAATTTATTAAGGTATTAACAATGGCAAGCCTGGAAGTTACTACTGATATTATAAATTTCCTTCTTGGAGTTTCCCATTTAAACAAAGTAAAAAAAAAAAATAAACATCCTGTTTATTCTCAAGGTAACATGGAGGGGCATAGTAACATAGTAGATGACAGCAGATAACGACCTGTATGGTCCATCCAGTCTGCCCAACAAGATAAATTCATTACATATGGTATGTGATGCTTCATATGTATACATGATCTTGATTTGTACTTGCCATTTTCAAGGCATAGACTGTAGAAGCCTGCCCAGCACTGGCCATGTTCTCCACCTTCTGAAGCTGAATCTGTCCAGCCACGACCAGGGAATGGACAGTAGAAGTCTGCCCAGCACTGGTTTTGCTTCCCAATTACTGGTGTGGCCACCCAATCTCTGCTAACTTTCTGCAGATCCATTCGTTTTATACAGGATTCCTTTATATTTTATCCCACGCATTTATGAATTCCATTACTGTTTTCATCTCCACCTCTTCCTATGGGAGGACATTCCAGGTATCCACCACCCTCTCGGTGAAAAAGTGCTTCTTGACTTTATTCCTGAGTCTGCCCCCTTTCAACCTCAATTCATGTCCTCTAGTTCTACCACTGTTTCAGAAAAAGGTTTGATTGCAGATTAATACCTTTCAAATATTTAAATGTCTGTATCATATCACCCCTATTTCTCTTTTCTTCAAGGGTATATATGTTCAGGTCAGCAAGTCTCTCCTCATTTGTCTTGCAACGCAAATTCCATACCATTTTTGTAGCTTTTCCTTGAACTGCTTCAAGTCTTTTTACATCCTTACCAAGATACGGCCTCCAAAACTAAACACAATACTCCAAGTAGGGCCTCACCAACGACTTATAGAGGGGCATCAACACCTCTTTTCTTCTGCTGGTTATACCCCTCTCTATGCAGCCTAACATCCTTCTGGCCATGGCCACCGCCTTGTCGCATTGTTTCATCACCTTCAGATCCTCGGACATCATCACTCCAATATCCTTCTCCTGAGTCGAGCTTACCAATCTCTCCCCTCCTATCTGGTATATTTCTTTTAGGTTTCTGCACCCCAAGTGCATCACTCTGTAGTTCTTGGCATTAAATTTTAACTTTTAGATCCTTGACCATTCTTCTATTTTTGGAGATCCCTTCTAATGCTTTCTACTTCCTCCTGGGTATGCATTCTATTGACTATCTTCATGTCATCCACAAAAAGGCAAACCTTTCTTTCTAAACTAAACCTTCAGCAACGTCTCTTGTGGACAAGATACTGGATCTTTTAGAGCAGGGGTGTGCAACCTTGGTCCTCAAGGGCTGCTACCTAGTTGGGTTTTCAGGATTTCCCCAATGAATATGCATCAGATCTATTTGCATACAATGGAGGGAGGAATAAAATGGGACCTGTTGCAGATAACTCAAGCTATCCTTTAGTAAAAGACCCCCTTAAATTTTAAAAATGGAGATCAGATCTAATGGTAGGGGTATGTCATTCCAGAGCTTAGGGGCTAAAAAAATAAGGCAGGATTTCTAATAATTGACAGGAAACTCTCTATCCTTAGGAGATTATTACTACTGCCCAGTAAGTTTTTAGCACACACTAATGCTAGACACCCATAGGATTATATGAGTGTCTCTAGCATTAGCACACACTAAAACGTTATCACACCTTAGTAAATAGGGCTTATATCTATCTATCTATCTATCTATCTATCTATCTATCTATCTATCTATCTATAAAACAGTTAGGATACTTTAAGAAATGACTGCCCTTTATTCCAAGAAATCATATGGCTGATAACATATTGCACCCATTCAGCAACAGTAATTTTGTGGTTACTAAACAGTTAAAATATTCTAGTGCAGATCAGACAAGAATCTGACTGGGAATATGATTTTTTTTCTAAAGAGATCATTTATTATTTATTTGGATTTAGGTCACACCTTTCTGTTGCTGAAGACAAGTCACTAGGCACAAACATATTTTAAAACAGGCTGTGGCGGGTTCACGGTACTACAAAATGCAGTTTAAAAATTATAGGGGAAAATGGTGATTTTGGAAGGAGATATTCCATCTTTTAATAAGAGAGAAAACCATTCCCCTGCTGCAACTGCCACTAATTCTCTCCCGGTTGCTCTGGGTTCCATGGTAACACTGATCAGAGAGAAGAATTGAAAAGGTAGGTTTGCTGAATGACTAGGCTCAGAGTGGAGCTCAGGGAGGGAGAAGAGAGATGGGTTTCGCAAGCTGTTAATCAAGGCCCTCTATCTTCTGAAACTGTATAAGCAAGCTGGAACAGTTTATTCTCTTCAATTATCATTATTTCACTGATACTATTTTATTACCATAGCACTCCTATAATATATCTACAGCTAAGCAGCAGACACATTTGATTTGGCAATCTGCAGTCACCAGTGTTTTGTTTTGTTGTTTTTTTTATGTTTGCTTATTTATTATTATTATTATTTTTTATTTCATTTAGAGGTCCTTTTACTAAGGCGCACTAATGGTTTTAGTGTGTGTTAATGATTAGCGTGCACTAAATGATAAGAAACCCATTATATACCTATGGTCATCTTATCATTTAGCATGCGCTGTTAGTGTGCTAAATCTGTTAGCTCACCTTTGAAAAAGAACCCCTTAGTCAATATGTTGAGTATTATATTGGAGAGATTGGGGACTGTGCTCATTTGAGAGCCAGACCAGTTTCATCCCAAAACCGAGCAAAGAATTTCAGTCACAGATTTGGTTTGGGCTGAAATTGAAAAAAACTGGTTTCAGTTGTTCTCTATTTGCCCCAACTAAAAAATTAGATCCAAAGAAGGAAATAGCTACCATCCAATTTCAAGTTTACCCGTCTTGGCTAAACAAATGGAAAAAATAGGTTACAGTCGCAAGAGTTTTTAGATTTACATTGTACTGTATATTAGATCCAAACTAACATGGCTGAGAGAGAAAAATGGTCGACTCAACCAGTCATAAACTGAATTGTCATGGTTACATAGACCATGGGCAGCAACACATTGTCCACAAATGATGCTACTGGATATTGTTTTGGAACCATTAGAGAAGATAAAATTGTTCGAAGTAATCCTGGATCTCTCATTGAGGGGTCCTTTTACCAAGCTGCTGGAAAAAGGGCCCTGTGCTAGTAGCAGGGGCTGTTTTCCTCATGCGCCAGGGCCCTTTTTACCATTGTACTTGCAGGACGTCAGACTCACAGAAACAGAAGCCTTGCTTTTAGATCAGCAACGCAGCCGCGCCAGAGAAGAAGACTTTGGCTGGCGGGGGTTGGGGGACCCCCGCCAGCAAAGATACCTGATGGTGACGGCGGCAGGGGAGGGTCGGCGGCAGGGGGGCCAGGGCCAAATCCATGGGGGCCCATGCCCCTGTGGCCCCACGTAGCTACGCCCCTAAGCTGCAGTATACCTTATGTGGGGTTTTTCACATGTGCTAAGGCCATTTTTTCCACAGCACTAAGGGGGTCTTTTACTAAATCTTAGCTCAAGTTATCTGCAGCAGGGCCCATAGGAATAAAATGGGCCCTGCTGCTGATAACTCGAGATAAGCTTTAGTAAAAGACCCCCTAAATTGGCTGATTTTCCCTTCTTTGTATAAATAACCATGTGCTAACATCATGAATAGTGCATGGTCTTTATAAAAATTACCACATTAGCACTTATCAACACCTATTTTGTAGGCGGTAGGGGCTCACACGATAATCCTGTGCTAATCAGTTAGTGCCAATTTCAAACTTACCACAGGATGCCTGAGCGCATCCTGCTGTAAGCCCTTATAAGCTGCTGTAAGCATGTGCTCGAACTTACCACAACTTAGGAAAAGGACTCCTAAGCAAGCAATTATAAATTCAACTTGGGCTTGAATGCTGAAGGGAAAGCAGGGTGTAAACAATTAGAATTTCAAATGTCAATTCTAACTAGTTTTGAAACATATAAACACATATTTTGCTCAAAATTTAATCAGCTTCCTATTAATTACATTGGTATGTACAATTGTTCAGTAGACCATGGCAATAATAAATAATGCTCTAATACAGTTGTTTTTCTCTTTCAAGTGAATTTTATTAAACAATGCTAATATTTCTTTTAGCAATTGCAATAATTCTTTTCTCTTACAGATTCTGTCTCTGATTATCCATCCCTACAACACATTTCATATAAGCATGTGTATAAATACGTCAATATTCTAAAACTCTAATAAGTTTTGTGTCCTGTTTGTTTGTCCTAGTTAGATTGTAAGCTCTTTCGAGCAGGGACTGTCTCTTTATATCCAGTGTACAGCGCTGCGTACATCTAGTAACGCTATAGAAATGATAAGTAGTAGTAGTGACACTTGTAAAAGTGATCCTTTATGACACTTGAATTTTACAGAGCTCTTTCTGGTAAACTTCTTCAGGTAAGTGCCTCATTAAGGGGCCCTTTTACCAAGCCACAATAGGGCTACCACAGGTTTGGCGTGCAGCAATTTGGCCCTACTATCGGGCTATTATGGGAGCCTGGCAGTAGTGCCAACTCCCACCATGTGGCATTTCTGATGCCAAAAAATTATTTTTTAGCACCGGGGACGTACCTGATACTACCTAGTTACCGCCAGGTTAACATGAGAGCCCTTATTACCTCCTAAATAGACGACAGAAAGGGCTGCCCCAGGAAATGGCCACATGGCAAGTGTTACACTTAACGCAACACCATTTCCTTTTTTTTAAGTCATTTTGCCAGCTGCCAATGCCACCACAGGGGTCCTTTACCACCGCTTGGTAAAAGGGCCCCTAATATGTTTTCCTTGTATTAACTCTTTATACTTTCTTTTCGATTCCAAAGTATTTTATTTTCAAAACTAGTGTAAAATGGTAGTTGAAAATATTACAGCTCTGTCTGCATGTGTAACATGAGCATTAAAACTCCAGCTGTGTTAAAAAATGTGCAGTTAATTAAAATTGACTATGAGAACAAATACTGTGTAAAACTTTCCTTTTACAATTGACTGTTTTAAAGAACTGCCACTAGTCAGGATGCAGGATTGTGTCTGTGTGCACACTTATCTTTCTCTGATCCTGGGGAACTGGGTTCAATTCCCACTGCAGCTCCTTGTGACTCTGGCCAAGTCACTTAACCCTCCATTGCCCCAGGTACGAATAAGTACCTGTATATACTATGTAAACCGCTTTGAATGTAGTTACAAAAACCACAGAAAGGAGGTATATCAAGCCCCATTCCCTTTCTCTTTCTGCTGCGCAAGCACAATGACCTCCAAGTGATTTTCTGTCCTGTTTCTGGCCTTTGATATCCTTTAGTTTCTTCTTGTAGTATCATCTACTATCCTGACTTAAACAAATTAAGGGAACCCCCTATCTATTCTATTTCAAGCTGACTTGAATGTTTGGATGTTTGTTAGATTCTTGAAATATTGCCTTTCTGTGGTAAATATATTGCATAAAGGTACTGCAGGTATTTTCTCTGTCCCTAATAGGCTCACAATCTAAGTTGTGTACCTTTAATGAACCTTAAAGTCAAATTTCTCTTCAGGAGGTCAGCCTAGGAAGAAAGGGGAGGAGGAGCATTATACATGATTGTCCTTTGTTTTTTGTTTTGTCTGATACCTGGATTGTAAACCAGCATAGAGTTGTTTTGAGAATGGATAAATACCACAAATAAAGATAAGGACTCACAGAATAAAGAGGAACACCATGGGTTAGTCTGGAAAGAGGAAATGGAACATCTATTGTCTATTATCATATGCTGCGAGTGAGGGTGCTGTACAATTCAAGGGGAGGGGAAGACATTTTAAATAGCAAGTTAAATACTGTTAGCAGTACTTTGGTTATAAAAAATACCCAGTGTACCTGAATGTAACTCACCTTGAGCTGCTACTGAAAAAAAGGTGTGAGTAAAATCCAAATAATAAATAAATATTGTCTCAGGGTTCCATGATATTTAGCTGCCTATGTGTGGTTGGCATAATGGGAATTGCCAACCTGCACAGAGTGGTGGGTGCAACTCCAGATGCCCTGTTAGACAGACTGGAAGGACCGTGCAGGCCTTTATCTACTGTTATTTACTGTGTTATATTGGTATGATATACAGTACAGGCCTCCTTCACAGGCAGAAGTGTACAGAGATTAAATTGAAGACATTCACAATATACCTATAAACAGTGCATTTTTTCTAGCGAAAAAGGTACCGGTACTCAAATTCCTGGCCACCCTTCAGGGGTGGGGAGATCACTGAGGAACCCACTCCACAATAGCCAGGCTCCCTTCAACCAGTCACAAAATGTATGACAAGGTAGAATTGGTGTGTAGAGCATGAGCGCTTTCATTAAAACTTGGGGATCATGGGGTCAATTTTAGCAAACAATAGAAAAGGTGCCGGTACTCAGTACCCCCAAGTACCCCCTCAAAAAAAGCCCTGCCTATAAAAGTGGATATGCTACTATTAGGTGATGTCAGTATTCTGAATATTGATTAGGAATCCTGTTGTGGTGACATCTAGAAATAAGGAGATCCTGGATTCTTACAAAGAAACTGTTCCAGCAGTTGGTAATGGAGCCCACATTGGATGGGGTCATACTGGAAGTAGTGCTCACAAATGGGGAGAGGGTTATTGAATGCTGACCACCAGCATTCAGTGATCACCAAATGGCGAGGTTCAATATTAAGGCACACATGAAAAGGATTCTTTTCCAAGATGGGAGCTGGATGGGAACATCTGGGGAAGTAGAAAAGCAGTGGACAAAACTGAAAGGAGTTACTTTAATAGCAACAAATACTTTTGTTAGGGAAATAAATAAAAGTAAGAGGGAAAAAAGGCTGCTTTGGTTGTCAACAAAAAGTAGCTGAAAAGGTAAGAAAAAGAGGTTAACCTTCATAAACTACAAGAGATTGTAGAAAGAGGAAGACAGGCAGCAATATCAAGAAAAGATAAGAGAAACTGATGAAGTTTTAGGAAAGCAAAGATGGAAGAAAAAATAGCCAGTACAGTAAAATGGGGGACACAACATGTTGTAGACAGACATATTAATGATAGGAGAAAGTACAAAAGTGGCATTGTGAGACTCAAGGTTGAAGAGGGGAAATATATAGAAATTGATGAGGATAATTGGAATTATTTAACATATATTTGTGTTCTTTGCTCTCTGAAGAAGACCAGGAGTAGGACTGCACAAGCACAAATAGGAATCAAAGTGAGGTAGACCTTCAACAATTTTCCGAAGAACTAGGAGGTAGCTAAACTCAAGGTACACAAAGAGATGGGGCCAGATGGGATACATTTTAGTTTAATAATGGAACTAAGGGCAGTTCTGTCTGCTCTACTATCAGACCTTTCAATGATTCTTTAGAGTCGGGTTTGATCCTGGAGGATGGGAGAAGGGATATGGTACATCTTCACAAAAGCAGAAGTAAAGAGGAGGTTGGAAAATTACAGGTCAGTTAGTTTGACCTCTGTGGTAAGATAATCAATGGAAACACTTCTAAAAGGAATAATAGTGTGGTCTCTGGAATTCAGTGGATTCAGGACCTGAGACAACATGGTTTTACTACAGGTAGTATAAGTGAGAGTGGGATGTTTGACCACGGGAATACAAAGCCTGGAGACAAGAATCTTAAAAAGTTTGTTTATTGATGAAAAGACATCCCACTCTCACTTATACATGTGTTTTCCCATGGGGTGTTCGAGTTCTCCGCTTGGTTGCGGATTCTTCTGAACATTTACTGCAGGTAGGTCATGTCAGATGAATCTTAATTTCTTGACTGGCTGACCATAGAGTTGGATTGAGAGTAGTAAATGTGGAGTACTTAGATTTTAGCAAAACCTTAGACATGCTTCCTTATAGGTGACATAAACTGAGTGCCCTCAGTAGGGGGCCCTAAAGTGACTGACTAGATTAGAAAATAGTCAAGTGGAAGGCAACCAAGGGCAGTAGTAAATGGAGCTCATTCTGAGGAAGATGACATTACCAGTGGTGTGCCACAGGGATCTATTGGTTCTTGGTCTGGTTCTTTTTAACATTTTTGTAAGCAATATTTTGGAAAGTTAGGGTTTGCCTTTCCGTGCATGATATCAAACTTTGCAGTAGGGTAGACACTCCAGATAGTATGGATAGCATGAGAAGGGATCTATGAAGCTTGATGAATGGTCTAGAATTTGGCAGCTAAGATGTAATGCAAAAAAATGCAGGGTCACATAGGCGCCCCGTATAAGAGGCTTGGGGAGGCTAAGCCTCCCCAGCCCAATCTTGACCTTCCCCTGGCTGCTGCCCTCACAAACGCAGGGCTTGCGCAGCAGCCAGGTCGCTCTCCCACCGTCCCTCCTTCCTTCCTGCTCTCCCCGACCGGCAGCCTTCCTTGCCCCCCCCCCCCCCCCCGCACATAGCCCCCCCCCCCACGAATAACCGTTTTAATCTCCCTGGCAGCAACGTCTGTGAAGAAAAAGGCACTGCAGGCTTGCCTCCGGCTTCAGCTTTTCCCTTCGCTCTTCACACAGTGTCCTGCCTTCGTGATGATGCATTTCCTGTTTCCGCGAAGGCGGGACACTATGTGAAGAGCAAAGGGACAAGCTGAAGCCGGAGGCGAGCCTGCAGTGCCTTTTTCTTCACAGACATTGCTGCCAGGGAGAGTAAAATGGTTAAGGCAAGGGCAGGGAGAATCGCTGGACAAGGAGGGGAGGGGAGGTGAGGGGAACAGATCGCTGGACAAGACATGGAGATAAGGGGAGGGCAGGGGGAGAGAACAGATAGCTGGAGGGGAGGGCAGGGGAGAGGCGAATTTCTGGTCGTGGGTGGATGGATGGAGGGGAGGGGAGAGATTGCTGGAGAGAAGGGGAAGGCAGCGGGAGAGAACAGATCCCTGGAGAGGAGGTAAGGGCAGGGGAGAAGAGAATTGCTGCACACAACAGAAGAAACTGGGACCAAAGCTAACAGAAAAACTAAATACTCAGACAGCAAAGGTAGAAAACATTTTTTAATTCAGAATTTATTAATTGAAATATGTCAGCTTTTGGAAATGTGCATCTGTGATATTTTGCATGCAAGTTTAAATTTTTCTAGTATTGCTGCATGCTGAGTCTGACTTCTTGAGGTAACTTTCCAGTTCAGTATTTTGCCTTCATATCTGTTGTGTCATGTGTTTTTCATGTGTGATCAAGGTGCAGTATTCAGCTAGCATGTAGTATTTGTAGTATTTGCAGCCCTTTTAATTTTTTTCACTAGCTTGTGTACTGGTGTTTTAGAGTCCAGTGTAATTACAGTGCTGCCTTTCCACGCATAAAGTTGTAGCTCGTCCTGTCCTTGTAATTAGTGCTGTTATGGTTTGGTAAGGTTGTGAGTATGTTTTTGTACACATTTGTGTATAGTGTTTTGCAGTGGAGAGATTGTGTGTTGGCCTTACTGAGCTGGCACCAAAACATCAGAAAGGGTGTAGAGCCTAAATCATGACACTACCTCTTGAAGGATCTACATATGGTTGTTAATAAAAGGAGCTCATTCTGAACACTATCCACCCTAAAAGGGTGTTTTGTGGCTCTACATGAGAATTGTGATATTATGATCCTTTGTTTCATATTGTTGACGGTCTGCATTTTCCGTATGGGTGGTATATTGGTGTATTAGGCTCTGTCCAGTGTAATATTTATGGTACAGTAAGGTTCTGAGTGTGATTTTGCACAAAGTTTTGCATAGTGTTTTGCAGTTGAGCGATTGTGGTTAGCTTATGCTTTGAGCAACCACTTTATTCTTTGACATATGATACATATCTAATATTATTATTATTAACATTTGTATAGCGCTACCAGACGCACGCAGCACTGAACACCTGACACAAAGAGACAATCCCTGCTCAATAGAGCTTACAATCTAATATCTAAATTTAATAAAAGGTATTAATTGTGACTATTTTATTTTTGCTTATTTTTTTTTTCTGTGTGTTGTCAGACAATTATGGAGGTAAGCACCGCCCCTGGCCCCGCCCATAACCCCACCCCCTTTAGCCTCCCCAAACAGTGGGCCACCGACCGCCTATGCAGGGTCATGTATATCAGCTGCAAAAACCCAAGGAGCAGAATGGTGAAGTTCATTTGTGGACAAAAGTAGATCAGGACCCTGGGATAATCACATCTGAAAATCTTAAGGTGGCCAAATAGGTGGAGAAGATGAAGGCAAAACCCAGAATGATATTTCGGTGCACAGGGAGAGCAATGGCCAGCAGGAAAAAGAGATGATAGTGGCTACTCCAATGGTCAGTGGTCTTTGTCATAAAGTGTTTGGGCATAGACTTATTGATCTCAATATGTATTCTTGGGAAGAAAGGAGAGGAAAGATTTGATAGACACATTTAAATACCTTTCTGGCATAAATGCACTGGAGGCAGGCCTCTTTAAATTGAAAGGAAACTCTGAACCAAGGGGCATAGGATAAAGGTGAAATGTGAAGGGGTATAGAATAAGGAATAATTGAAGGAAATACTTCTTTATGGAAAGAGTGGTAGATATGTGGAATATCATGCTAGTGAAAGTGATAGAGATGAGACTGTATCTGAATTCAAGAAAGCATAAGGCCAAACACAGAGAAGAACTACCCCCTAAATGCCAAAGTAAAATAGAAACAGCAACTAGGAGATATGCAAAAATGTAAAATAAGACATTCACCAAACAACAAATAGGCACTTTGTAGAGTCAGTAAATGGCAACCAAAGTTAGACACCAGGGTGATGCGCACTAAGTAGAAATTCTATAAATTTCCTATAGGCCTTGGACTATTCATATGTGGATGAAAAGACAACAACAGTGTCAGAACAGGTTGATATTTGGAATACACACTTAGCTAAGACCTTAGAGAAAATTGCACAACTAAAAAAGGTCTTATGCCCCACTCGCTAACACTCACCTTGGTTTTCTCCAGAACTTCCGACTCTTAAACGCCAATGGCACGACTAAAAAAAGGTCTTATGCCCCACTCGCAAACGCTCACCTTGGTTTTCTCCAGAACTTCAGACTCTTAAATGCAAAGGATGGAAATTGGAAAGGAGATGGCGGAAATCTCGCCTGAATGAGGACAGGCTAAACTGTAGGAATCACATGACAGAGTACCATCAAGCCTTAACAGCAGCCAAAAAGCAATATCACTCTCAATGCACTGAACAGGCTGCCAATTCAACCAAGCACCTGTTTAGTATAGTAAACAGCCTACTACAACCCCCACAACAGAACCAGCTTGCCCAGTCAAAACTGAACTGCATACTTTGCCAACAAAATTAAAAGTCTCCAACAGGATTTATAAGCAATCCCACCCAGTCTCCAATCAGCTAACCAGAAGTGCACAAACTCGCCCCCTCTTGACATAGACATATGGGACTCTTTAACCCAATAACAGAGGAGGGCCTTGACAAAAGTCCTAAGAGACCTTCAATCATCTACCTGCTCCCTTGACCCTGCCCATCAAAGACAGTGCAACAGGCAAGCAGGTGCCTCAGAGAAGGCACCACAAAAATTGCATTAAAAACAGCAGTGGTGTGTCCTTTGCTAGAGAAGAACGACCAGGACAAACTTGAAAGTTACTGGCCAATATCTAACATCCCATTTCTAGGAAAACGTATAGAACAAACCGCCTGTGATCAATTCAATGATTGGCTAGAAAAGAGAAACTGGATAGATCCTTATCCATCTAGATTCAGACCCAGTTATGTAACAGAAACCGTCCTTGTATCCCTACTGTACGATCCTCACAGAAACCAAGAAGCAACAGTACATTGTCTCCTATCCCATGACTTTTTAATTTTCTCAGGAGTCTCTCATGAGGAATTCTGTCATAAGCTTTCTGAAAATCAACTGGCACACCTTTATTCACATGTTTATTCACACCTTCAAAGAAATTAGGCAAATTGGTGAGGTACGACTTCCTTTGGTTGAATCCATGCTGACTGTGCCCCATTGAACCATGTTTGTCTATGTGTTCCATAATTTTATTCTTTATAACAGTTTCCATTATTTTGCCCGGCACCAACATCAGGCTTATCGGTCTGTAATTTTGCAGATTACCCCTAGAACCCCTTTTTTTTAAAAAACAATCAGCGTTACATTGGCCACCCTCCAATCTTCAGGCACTACGGACAATTTTAATGATAGGTTAAAGATCACTAACAGCAGATCAGCAATTTCATGTTTGAGTTCTTTCAGTACCCTAGGGTGCATACCATCTGGTCCAGGTGGTTTACTGCTCTGTAAATTTGTCGATTTAGCTAAGTACATCTTTCAGATTCACCAATATTTCTTTCAGTTCTTCCACATTGTCACTTTTGAAAACCATTTCTGGTACATGTAGATCTCTTGCATCTTCTTCCATAAAGACCGAAGCAAAGAATTCATGCAGTATCTCCACTACGGCCTTATCACTAAGAGCTCCCCATTGTGGCACCTACTTCTTGGCACCAAATTATAGAATTTTCCCCAAAAGGGACTTAAGCTTCTCTTTTACAAATCTCAAAGGCACAGTTCACCGTCATTGTGTTTGTTTGTTTGTTTGTTTGTATGTATGTATGTGTGTGTGTGTGTGTGTGTGTGTAGGCACAGTCAACCATCATTGTGTTTATGTTTTTGTGGGGGGGGGGGGGGGCACAGCTTTTTAAGGTGCCCTTTTACTAAGACGCAGTAAGAAGTGACCTGCGCTAGTTTTGGCATGTGAAATTGGTGCACGCTGGGCCACTTTTGACCACGACAAGAAAAAAGCCTTTTTTAAAAATGGAGCAGTAAATGGCCGTGTGCTAATATTATAATCAGCATGCAGCTATGTCATGCCTGAGCCCTTACCACCACCTTTATAGAAGGTAACTAGGCAGTGCGCGGCAATGTGGCCACACTGCTGATTACCACTGGGAACACCCGCCGTGGTAGAAAATAGAAAATTATTTCTACCACACGAGGAAACTGCACGCACCAATTTCAGAACTACTGCCAGGATCCCACACTATCCCAGCGGTAGGGCTGATATTGTGCTTGCTACCCATGTGTTAGGCCTGTACCGCCTTAGCAAAAGGGTTCCTTAGTACCTTATTTTTATCATGGTTGTAAGTTCTGGGCAGATGCCTCTAACTTTGGGGCCGATACAGAAAGCTACTATAGACAAAAGGGTGCAGTTAATGAATGTTCTGTGCACAAGTTACCGGCCGCATGATGCAGAAAGCTGTTCACTGCAGCAGTTAACTTACATGCTAGACACGGTAATGAGGCCGTTAGATATTCCTCCACAATGCACAGAAGTAAACAGTTTTTAATATGATCATAGTGTGAGAAAATTTTTGCCAGGTCTAGGGCCGCGTAGAATGCTTGACAGACTTTAATGCCAGTTTGGGGATTTTTGAACCCCTCAGGTTTTTTTTGTTTTGTTTTATTTTAGGTTGGTTTTTTTTTTGTAACCAGATCAGGGCCTGTAACTTTAAAAGACAGAATGGGAGCCAGGACAGAGGATAAAAGCTCTGTGCGCATGTCAGAACAAAATTAAAAATGCCAACACACATCTGTGCATGAACCAGAATGTTGTTCTGAGAATAAATATTAGCCTCGCAAAACAATTAGGGCAAGAAATTTTTGCAAGGCTAATATTTATATGCAGAACAACAGTCTGGCACTTTGGGGTCCTTTTACTAAGGTGCACTAATGGATTTAAGAACATAAGTAATGCCATACTGGGAAAAGACCCAAGGGTCCATTGAGCCCAGCATCCTGTCCACGACAGCGGCCAATCCAGGCCAAGGGCACCTGGCAAGCTTCCCAAACGTACAAACATTCTATACATGTTATTCCTGGAATTGTGGATTTTTCCCAAGTCCATTTAGTAGTGGTTTATGGACTTGTCCTTTAGGAAACCGTCTAACCCCTTTTTAAACGCTGCTAAGCTAACCGCCTTCACCACGTTCTCCAACAATGAATAGCGCGTGCTAATGAATTAGTGTGCATTAAGTGCCATGCAGCCCATAGGTATTTAACAGACTGCGTGGCATATAGCGCACACTAAATCCATTTATTTATTTTTTTTTATTTAACACATTTAACACATTTATACCGCACATTTTCCCACTAGTTGCAGGCTCAATGTGGCTTACACAATAACATATATAGGCTACAGTTCAGTATAATATCATTAAACAATGTCATAGTAAAAAATATAATCGTAAATGTATCGTCTAAGACAACAAAGATAATAAAAGATGATGGGAAAACATTTGGGTCCATAACTTTTGCTGAACAGATAAGAAAGAAACTAAGTAACGTCTGGATGGTACGCCTTCTTGAACAGGGTGGTCTTCAATAATTTCCTGAAATTTGGATGATTCTGAGTTGATTTTAAGAGTTTAGGCAGTGCATTCCATAACTGAATTCCTATGAAGGAGAAGCTTGATGCATAGGTAGATTTGTATTCAAGGCCATTGCAATCTGGGTAATGTAAAATTAAATAGGATCAGGAAAGACTGGAACTATTTCTGGGTGGTAGAGCTATAAGATTTAACATGTATCCAGGAACTTCACCATAAATGATCCTATGAATCAAGGTGCAAATTTTAAAGGCAATACGTTCCTTGATGGGAAGCCAATGCAATTTTTCTCGAAGGGACTTGGCAGATTCGAATTTAGATTTTCCAAAGATCATTCTCCATTAGTGCACCTTAGTAAAAGGACCCCTTTTTTTTGTTTTTGGACATGCACATACTGAAGGCATCCTTACTGCAGAACCTATCTGTGCATGTGCCATGCAGGCTTTCCCTGATGAGCTTGTAAATTCTGCATGTGATGAATTTGATTCTTATTAGTTTACAGCATCGCCACAGAATATTTTCTCATTAATCTTGCAGTAAAAGCAACATGCTCAGCCATCAACATGTGACTCTACCATGTGGCTTGCTGCATCAGCCTTTTTGTTGACTGTAGGCAAGCTTCCCCACAGCAGTACAGAAATAACGTTGGTGATATAGGGGTTTGTAAGGTGGGGGAGGGGGGAACTGTACTCTGTTCAAAGCTTTGGGAGGATCTATGATACCCTAGATTAGGTGCAATCACAATTCCCTGCAATATAGTGACTATTCAGATCAACATGCTGTGTTATGATTTGTAAACCCTGACTTTTATGGGAACCCTAGGCGGCTGCCTAATGTGCACTCTGGAGCATGACAGCTAGTCGAGTACACAATATTTTATTTTTAGGGCATGGGCCAGTACTGGAGAGAAACCCAGGAGGCTAAATAAGGTTATGCTCCATACGCTTACAATCACCCAGTTCTCAAGATAAAAGCAGACCACACTGTTGATGTGCTCTGAAGCACAATAATAGTTTACTTCAAATATAGGCAAGATTAAACAATCAGGGACAATTAAGGCAGAGGTAGAAATACTGCAGGGCGGTAAAAATTCTGTACACAGTCACTTTCTTCCACTCCCTCCTTTGAAAACTGTTGAGTTCTCCAATAGAATTAATTTTACTTTCCACCTATATATCACAGAGGTCACCAGCAGTAAGTAATAGCAAGGAATGGGTACACTTAGGGCCTCTTTTACGAAGCCACAGTAGGGCTACCGTGGCAAATTGGCCCCACTGCCGGGCTACCGCCGGAGCCCAGTGGTAGTTCCAGCATCTGCCATGTGCCATTTCTGGTGCTTAGAAAATTTATTTTTTTTATCACTGGTGGTAATTGGGCAGTGCTGCGTGCTGTGTGGTTAGTGCTGGGCTAGCACAGGAGCCCTTACCACCTTCTAAATAGGAGGCAATAAGGGCGCCCCCAGGAAATGGCTGTGTGGCAAGTGTTTAACTTAGCGCACAACCATTTCCTTTTTTAAAAGAAATTTTTTTTTTTTACTTGCTGTGGTAAAAGGGGGCCTTGGCGTAAGGCAAATCCATGTGCCAATATCACTGCAGGGCCCTTTTGATCACAGCTTGGTAAAGGGACCTCTTACAGTTAACATAATAACATAAGCGTTGCTATACTGAGACAGACCAAAGGTCCATCAAGCCTAATATCCTGTTTCCAACAGTGGCCAATCCAGGTTACAAGTGCCTGGCAAGGTCCCAAAACAGTCAAACAGATTTTATATTGCTTATCCTCAGTGCTTTTTTTGTGCCGGTACGCGACGGTACGGCGTACCGGCACCTTTTTTCTAGGGCTCCCCTGCTCGATCCCTGCTGTTTGCACCGATCCCTGCCTCGTAAAACTTATTTTTTCGCGAATCGGCAGACTGAAGAAATAAAACAAACAGCTGACAGGCTTGCCTCCTTCGATCGCGTCGGCCGCTTCCTTTCCCTGCATTCTGAGCGCGTCCCGCCCTCCTCAGATGTCATTTCCTTTCCTCAAGGGCGGGACACGCTGAGAATGCAGGGAAAGGAAGCGGCCGATGCAATCGAAGGAGGCAAGCCTGTCAGCTGTTTGTTTTATTTCTTCAGTCTGCCGGTTCATGAAAAAATAAGTTTTACGAGGCAGGGATCGGTGCAAACAGCAGGGAGTGAGCAGGGGAGGGTGAGCAAGTGGGGCTGGGGGTTGTGTGGCCAATCGGGGCTGGGGGGGTTGTGTGGCCAATTGGGGCTGGGGGTGTGTGGCCAATTGGGGCTGGGGGGGGTGTGGGCAAGTAGGGCTGGGGGTGTGTGTGTGTGGGCAAGTGGGGCTGGAAGGTGTGTGTGTGGGCAAGTGGGGCTGGGGGGGTTGTGTGGCCAATTGGGGCTGAGGGGTGTGTGTGGCCAATTGGGGCTGGGGGTTTGTGTATGTGGGCAAGTGGGGCTGGGTGTGTGTGTGTGGGCAAGTAGGGCTGGGGGTATGTGTGTATGGGCAAGTGGGTCTGGGGGGCTGGGCAAATGGGGCTGGGGTTTGAATGATCTTGGGGGCAGGTGGAGGCTGGGGCCAGTCACTGGACATTGAAGGGAGGGGGAGGATAGGGGGCAAAAGAGAATCGCTGGACATGGATGGGATGGGATAGTAGGGCAGGGGAGAGAGGAGAATGGAGAATTGCTGGACATGGATGGAAGGAGAAGGCAGGGAAGAGAGAATTGCTGGACTTGGATAGGAGAGGAGGGCAAGGGAGAGAGGAGAATCACTGGACATGGGAGGGGAGGGGAGAGGAGACATGCTGGACATGGATAGAGGGGAGGGAAGATAGGAAGGAGATGCACATGGATGGGATGGCAGGAGAGGAAGGAGAAATGCTGGAAATGGATGGAAAGGAGAGCAGAGCAGGAGATAGAGGAGAATTGCTGGACATGGATGAATGGAGGGGTTGGCAGGGAGAGAGGAGAAATGCTGGACATGGAAGAAGAAAGGAGGAAAGTAAAGAAATAAATGGAAAGGAAGCCCTGGAAACGGAGTTAAGAGAACAGATAGAGAGCAGCAGAATCAGACACTTGGACCAATATGGATAGAAAACAGTCACCAGACAACAAAGGTAGAAAAAAATTATTTTATTTTCATTTTAGTGTTTGGAATTTGTCCAATTTGAGAATTTACATCTGTTGTCTTATTTTGCACTGGGTATACTGGAGCTGTAACATCTTACAGAAATGATTTATAATGAAAAAAATCACAAGTTATTGTTTTTCTCCTATACTAGTATATTTTCAATGATGTCTGTTTATATGCGCCATGGCTGATATAAGGGGTGTGGCTAATGTGGGTGTGGCTATCATAGGGGTGGAGCCATATGTGGTGACCCCGCCCATAATGAGTACCGGCACCTTTTTTCCTACAAAAAATGCACTGCTTATCCTAGAAATAAGCAGTGGATTTTCCCAAGTCCATCTTAATAATGGCTTCTGAACTTTTCTTTTAGGAAATTATCCAAACCTTTTTTAAACCTTCTAAGCTAACTGCTTTTACCACATTATCTGACATCTAATTCCAGAGTTTAATTACACTTTAAGTGAAAAAATATTTTCTCTGATTTGTTCTAAATTTACTATTTAGTAGCTTTATTGCATGCCCCCTAGTATTTTTTGAAAGGGTAAACAAAGGATTTATGACTTCCTGTTCCACTCCATGCGGAGGGGAGTATTTAACGCCACCCATTGAGGTGTGTTAAAGGCTCCCATGCTAACCCAGCTGTAATCGGGTAGCACGAGGCACTGCCTGATTACCTCTGGGCTTAGCGCCACGCTGGAAAATAGCACACACCAGGGCTAGAACTAATGCCAGTGCCCGCGTTTGGCCAGATCAGCGTGCCTTAAACCCACATTGGGCTTAGCGCCGCTCTGTAAAAGGGCCCCATATTCAGCCTCCAAGATAATTGGCACTTACACACATAAGTGCCCTACACGCTATTTTATTGAGTGGCAAGTAACTGCAAGGGGTTTAAACCTGGGCAGAGAATGGGTGGGGCACCTAGTTCTGTATGTACCTTACAGAATACTACAAGTTACATAAATTCTTACCAGCTCTATGGCTGCTGTAACTCCTTGCACATAAATTGTAGGTACACCAAAGGCAAGTAATGCTAGTATTCTATATCTTAGTTCACAGATGCCATTATAGAATTAGCATTCAGCATGCACCATCCCAGGTATAGAACTGCCTCCATCTCAAGCAATGGGCTAACTAGAAGCAGATCACCAGGAGCCAGAAATGCTCCTCCTGGGAAACTGGTGCCCGCACGTTTTATGGGTACTGATTTGAGGACAGCCCTTGCCTGGCCAATATCTGTGGAAATTTGTGCCCTAATGTGAGCCAAACCACGCAGTTACCACGGGGTTTATGTGCAAGTAACTGGTCAAGCGACGTAAAAAGGATTTGAGTGTAGGTGTTAACTCACGCGATAAACATGGCTGCACACTACATTAAAATGAATGGTGCTGCGGTCGTTACCAATTCCCCAGCACTGCAGAGAAAACAAAGGCTTTTGATGTGTGCAGAATGTGAGAAGTTTTTCATGAGGTCCAGGGCAACATAGAAGTGTTGGCCGAGAGGAGTGCGCATCCAGCAACATCCCCTTTCTCCCCCCAAATTGACCCACCTGCCCCCAATAGCATTCTACATTGTTCCCTGGTGTCCAATGGCTCCCTCCCACCCTCTAACATTACCCCCTGCTCCTGAAATGAAAAATAAATATCCATGATAGCTAGTGGCCCCTTTCCCTGCCCAACCCAACTCCCTCTTTCTCTCAACTTTATCAAAAGAATTCCCTGGCATCTAGTGGCCTCCTCCTTCCACCTGATCCACCCTCCCTTCCATGACTTATAAAAAATTAAATTCCCGGTGTCTAGGATACCTTCCCACCCTGCTGTGAACCCCCCCCCCCCCCCCCCCCCCAGGCTTCTCCCTCAAAATCATACCTTTGATGCCCACTCAAACCTGCCTCCAGCAGTGCCTTCTTGAAAAATAGCAGTGCCTGACCCTGAGTTGTGGATCCTGAGATACACCAGACAGGATTGGCCTTCCAAGTAAGGGAATTCCCTTATTCGGCAGACAAATCCTGCCCTGTGCACTCCTGGATACACTGTATGAGGTCAGGCATTGCCATTTTTCAAGATGATGGCACCAGAGAGAGGAATGAGTGGGCATCACTCTTGCCTCTCTTAAAGTATGCCTTGGAGGGGCTCAGGGGGAGTCGCAACTGGATGAGAGGGTAACCTAGACAATAACTGCCCAATATTCAGCCCGTGGATGTAAGTGACAAAGGCATAGCTAGGTGGGTAGCCAGGGGAGCAGTCGCTCCCCCAAACAGAGTTCCGACGCCGCCAACGCCTATTTTTCACAATCTGTTGCGTTTAAAATATGCACCGGTGCCATCGGCAGTCCACTCTCCACTCCCCCACACTCTCCAACCTGTCTATGCATCTGGTAAGCAGTGTTTGAGCTGCTCACAATCTTGGGCTGAACTGACCCCAGGTATTCAATGCTGGCTCATGCGCAGCTCCTAGTATTGGATATCTGGGTATCCGCGGTCACCTTGAAGTTAACTGGGCACAGACCGATATTCAGGCCAGTGCCCTGTTAACTTTAGCGCATAAAGGAGTCAATTTACTATGCTGCAATAAACCTGGTGCATGCTTACCGCAACTTAAAATGGCTTATCATGGGACATGCTCAGGCACCCTGCAGTAATTTTCTGATCTGTGCATGCAAACTGCACATTAACAAAAATGTTATTTTATCACAGAGGGGACGTGTTTGTGGGCAGAGAGTGGATGTTTTTGTACTAATCAGTTAGCATGGCTACATTACTATGTACTAACTGATTAGCACAGGATTATCATCTGACTCGTGACCACCTACAAAACAAGTGTTGGTAAGTGCTCATGAGCTAATATATTTTAATAGCTGTGTGCTAATGGCAACATTAGCTCATGGCTATTATTATAAAAAAGGGAAAAATCAGTCATTTCACTGCTGCAGTAAAAATGGCCATATAGCGTATGGAAAATCCTGTGTAAGGCGGCACTAAGGCCATTTTTTTTTACTGCAGTTTTGTTAAAGGTCCCCAAAGTTATGCCAGCCTTTTTGGTGTCCTAACTTTATGCAGTTACTTAGCTGGTTAGTGGATTGAAAATCTCTGCTAATTCGCTAACTAGGCTCTCTGCCCCAGCCCAGCCCCTAACCTAACTGGTTAGGAGATGGCTGGTTAGTAGTAATATTCAGCATTATTCACTAGTTAAGTGCCGCTGAATATCATGTACTAAGTTGCTCAGCGGGGTTTAACTGGGCAGGAATCTAGATGCCATGAAATTCTTTTTGTAACTTGGCGGAGTAGGAGTCAGGTTGGACAGTGGAGAAGGGCCACTTGACTACCATGGATTTTTATTTTTAATTGTTTGGGCAGCGGGTTAGGGGAAGGAGGGGTCTACTAGACTACCAGGGGTTTTGGGGGGGAGAATGCAGAAAGCGACTGTAGGGGGAAGGTTGAATAGGGTCAAAAAACCACAAGACTACCAAGGATTTTGCCAGCAACTTTGTTTTTTTAATGTCTCACTCCTGTCAATGTGTGAGCTAATCACCGCACACACACTGACCAGAACGGGGACATTTTTCAATGAGCTGAGGCTTACTGCCATAATTTTAACATAGCAGTAATTTGCATGCTCTTGCTTATAGCATGCCGTAGTATTTTGTGCTCTCAATTTCACGGTAGCAGCTGCTTGCTGAACTAGCTCTACTACATGGTTTTCTGTATCGGCCCTCAGTCATTCAATCTGCTGAAGAAGATCCAATGGCTTAGTATGGTAATTGGGTAATAATCAGGCTCTAGATTTACAAAGCACTTGGTGATATCTATAGCGCATGATATTAATCTTATAAACGTTTTATACTGTTCATTAATAAATGGATGCATCTGTAACACGTAGCTCAGGAAAATTTATTTTAATTAAAGGTTGCCTTCTCCTCCATTGTGTTATAATGGCTAATGCAACAAAGATGATCATGCATTTTTAGAGTCAAACTTTAGTCAGACACTGGTTACATAGAAGGCCTATGATATTTTTCAAAAATAAATATTAATATATGAAGATAAAAATCTTTTACACCGAGGACAGGAGAAATATCTAACATCATTCTCATGCTGCTCAAGTGTAAATTCTCAGTATGTTTCAGTCATTTGTCTTAGATTTTCATCAGGTGCAGAAAGGCCTACTTTCTAACTCTTAGTCTTCCTTGAAAGCTTTCTAAAGCCAATGAAGATAAAGATCCAAGATAAGGGATCAAATTCCTGAAGCATCTGCTCTTAAGCAACATATAAGACAAGAAAACTTACAGCTTCATAACTCTTTGCAAGTTGATAAATAGCTTTTTAATCACCACCTCGTGTTCTCTTCTGTTACGGTTATGTAATATGCCACTCTTCAGTATTAACTGTCTGTACAATTTAGCTAAATGTTCCTGGTCCTGATTTATTTATAAGCACATGACAAAGATATTCATAAGCTTTTTGGGAGATCTTGAGATCTAGGAATAGTTGACTAATATAGCAGTGGATAATAAATTATCAGTCCTGCAGAGTTTAGGGAATAGAGAAGATGAGAGAACAAGAGCATAGTCTAATACTATAATTGTAGCTTATGAGAGATGATGTGAAATAACGTTATATATTTCAGACATATCATCATTACTTTGATAGAGAATTCGGTATTATGTTATTTATCATGGTCTTGATTTTATCAGGCATACAACAGCAAGTTTTACATTCTTCAGCTGCAGTATTACAGTACATTCTTACACTACACTACAGAATATATTATGTAATTTCACAGATATTTTTCAGTTTCTGTATTTTTGGCAGTGCAGTCATTTTAAAAATAGTAAAGGTGGTTAATAATTGATTCAAAACAATTTCTATGCTGTTAGCGGGGGTGGGGAAGAGGGGGTAATATATTTTTCATGAAATCCTTCCTGCTTCAAAGCTGGGTTTTGCTTTATAATTAATGCTAAAATGCAAAGGGAAAACATGTATTTACTAAAGTGAAGTTGCAGCAGCAGCCACAAAAAAAAAAAAAAAATAGAATGCTAGAAATTATTAGGATGCGTGACAATATAAGAAAATATAGCAGAATTAGAAAAGGTACAAAGAAGGGCAACCAAAATGATTAAAGGGATAGAATGAGTTTAGCTGTCTTCAGGTTAAAGAAGAGACAGTCGAAAGGAGATATGATAGAGGTCTATAAAATCATGAGTGGAGTGGAATGGGTAATGTAAATCAATTGTTTACTCTCTCAAAAAATAAAAAGACTATGGACCCTGTTTACTAAGGTACACTAGCATTTTTAACGCGAGCTAAAAATTAGAGTACGCTAATGCTAGAGACACCCATATATTCCTATGGGTATCTCTAGTGTTAGCGTGTGCTAAAAATGTTACTGTACCCACAGCGCAGCTTAGTAAACAGGGCCCTAAGGAAAACATTAAGTTAGTAAGGGGTCCTTTTACTAAGTTGCAGTAAGCACTAATGCATGCTTACAGCATCTTAAGAGGGTTTACCTTGGGGTGTGCTGAGGTATCCCACAATAAGTTTCACATGTGCATGCACTACCCATGTACGTAATAGAAAAGATTTTTTATTTTTTGGCTGAGGGGGCTTGTCTACAGGTGGAGAGGGGGCGTTTCTGCGCCAATCAGTGCATTGGCATTGCCATGCGCTGATTAGCACAGGATTAGTGTGTGAGCCCTTACCACCTACAAAATAGGTTGCGGCAAGGGTTCGCATGCTAATTTTTGTTAATGACTGTACGCTAATGACAACATTAGCGCATAAATACAACACAAAAATGGACAAGTAAATTCACTTATCAGAAGGAAAAGGTCTCAGACATCACCCGGATGCTGCCTATTCAAATCTTTACGGGTCAGCATACACCTGATAGTGATTATTTCAATCATTGACCAAAAAATCTCCTCCACCCTAATTTGTAAAACACACTGTAATCTCTTTTTTCTTTATTTATAACTAATGTGCAAAAAATTGCCATTATAAAGCTACATTTTAGGAGAAGGACGCCCATCTTTCGACACAAATCGGGAGATGGGCGTCCTTCTCACAGGGTCACCCAAATCAGTATAATCGAAAGCCGATTTTGGATGTTCCCAACTGCTTTCTGTCGCAGGGACGGCCAAAGTTCACGGGGGCGTGTCAGAGGCATAGCGAAGGCGGGACTTGGGCATGCCTAACACATGGACATCCTCGACCCATAAGGGAAAAATAAAGGGTGTCCCTGACGAGCCCTTGGACGACTTTACCTGGTCCATTTTTTCTTACGACCAAGACCAGAGAGAATCGGGGATGACTTCCCATTACTCCCCTAGTGGTTACTAACCCTCAAAAAAAGTATATCTGCTCTGCTAATATTGTGATTTACTTGCTGTGTTTGAAACTGGTTTGATATCTGTTTAATCTGAAAACTACCAAAAGAACTAGATCTTTTGTTTGCTCCCTAAAAGTGTACCCTTCCCCCATTTGGCTTGTAAATCTCTAGGTTAAGGTGAGGCTATAGTTTGTGTTGGAGGAGGAGCAGTTAAACCACATGGTCTTTACTGACTCCTGCCTGAAGGATACACACAGATAAGAATTGCTCTGGCTTAATTCTGCATTTATATCTTTCCTGTTTTAGTTACATACTCTGCTAAAATTGTGATTTGCATGTCCCAATCCTTAGAGCTGTACACCTGGAAATTTCTTCTGGTGAATTCAAGTGCAGCTCTTCGATAGGTTACAGCAGCCACATTCCTATAATCTTAAGCTTTCGCCCACCCACCCTAAGACGGACACTTCATAAATAACTTCCCCAAATACACTACTTATCACAAATTAACTCCACCCATAGTACAACTGTCTCTGAAAAGAAAACCCTTCATTATCACAGGAATTCCCAGTCTTCTACTCACCAGCTAAGGATTACTGCTCTAATAATAAGAATCTCAGCCAACAGATCCATAGGCTGCTGTTCTCACTATATCACACCTGTTCATACCCATTTCAACCAATCAGGATGACTTTTATTCTCTGTAATAATTGTGGTGCTTTAGTTTCAAGACCAATTATCTGGAGACTTAAGACTTGTCCTATCTGTCTGCAACTCACTAGATTAAAACACGACCTCAGTAAAGTAAAACAGGAACTAGATGCACTTAGGGTTACCATATGGCTCCAGAAAAAGGAGGAAGGATTGAGCTCAATTACTTCCATTGAAAGCAATTGCTTTCCATTGAAAGCAATGGAAGTAAAACCCGGCTGGCTCAATCCATCCTCCTTTTTCTGGAGCCATATGGTAACCCTAGATGCACTTAAACAAGCATCTAGCACCGCACAATATCATACTACACAGAATCATACCAAATTATCACCACTACCACAAAGTATAAAACCACCTAAAAATAGATGGATCACTGTAGGCTCAGACAGACTTCGTTATGTGACAAGAAAACATCTGACCTCACAAGTGTTGCCCCTACAAAATTCTTTTACTCCATTACAGCACTGTGATGTTCTTGAAAACAGAACGGAAGCCAAAGAAAAAATAATAAAAGTAGAACAAAAAGATATGAAGGTACCCAAAGAGAAAAGAAACCCCCAAATCACTAATGTTGAAACGCATACCAAGAAATGTAGATGGAAAGCGATTACCACAAATGCTCGCAGTCTAAGCAATAAAGTTCATGACTTTCAGGCCCTGATGTTGGAGGCAGACTTGGATGCTGTTGCAATCATGGAGACGTGGCTCAATGGTTCCCATGAATGGGATGCTAACATACCAGGCTATAATCTATTTAGGAAGGATAGAGAGGGTCATAAAGGTGGAGGAGTAGCTCTGTATGTGAGGAATGATATCACTGCGACTGAAATGATAGGGACCTGGGGAAAGGAAGAAGCGATATGGATCACCTTAAAAAGAGATGATAGAACCTCTGTCCACGTGGGTGTTGTCTACAGACCTCCGACACAATTTGAGGAATTAGATAAAGACCTGATCGCAGATATTCAAAAGTTGGGAAGCAAGAGAGAGGTGCTGTTGCTGGGAGATTTCAATCTGCCGGATGTAGATTGGAAGGTTCCGTCTGCGGAATCGGAAAGAAGTAGAGGGATTATGGATGCTTTCCAAAGTGTTTTGCTCAGACAAATGGTGATGGAACCCACAAGGGAGGGAGCGACACTGGATCTGGTGCTCACAAATGGGGATAGCGTGTCAAATATCCGAGTGGGTGCCCACCTGGGCAGCAGTGACCATCAAACGGTTTGGTTTGATATAACAGCAAAAGTGGAGAGCGGCCACTCAAAACTCAAAGTCCTGGATTTCAAGCGTGCTGACTTTAGTAAAATGGGGAATACCTGAGGAAGGAGATGGTGGGCTGGGAGGAAGTACAAGAAGTGGAAGGACAATGGTCCAGGCTGAAAGAGGCTATAAATAGGGCCACAAACCTTTATGTAAGGAAAGTAAATAAAACCAAGAGAAAAAGGAAACTGATATGGTTCTCCAAGCAAATTGTTGAGAAAATAAAGGCTAAAGAGTTGGCGTTCCAGAAATACAGAAAAACTCAAGAAAAGGAACACATGGAGGAATACCGGATGAAACTGAAAGAAGCCAAGAGAGAGATACGACTGGCAAAAGCACAAGCGGAAGAACAAATGGCTAGAAATGTAAGGAGGGGTGACAAAAATTTCTTCAGGTATATTAGTGAAAGGAGAATGACTAAAAAGGGAATTGTGAGACTAAAAGATACTGCGAACCGCTATGTGGAAAATGATGAAGAAAAAGCAAATTTGCTAAATAGATACTTTTGTTCTGTTTTCACAGAAGAAAATCCTGGAGAAGGACCGCGATGGACTGGAAATAGTACAAATGAGAATGAAGTGGATAGAGCACCGTTCACGGAAGAAAGTGTGTATCAACAACTTGAAAAGCTAAAGGTGGACAAAGCCATGGGACCGGATGGGATCCACCTCAGGATATTGAGGGAGCTCAGAGAGGTTTTGGCGGGTCCTCTTAAAGATTTGTTTAATATATCCTTGCAGACGGGAAAGGTTCCGAAGGACTGGAGAATGGCAGAGGTGGTCCCTCTTCACAAAAGTGGTGATAGGGAAAAAGCTGGAAACTACAGGCCGGTAAGCCTCACTTCAGTTATTGGAAAAGTAATGGAAGCGATGCTGAAGGAAAGGATAGTGAATTTCCTGGAAGCCAATAAGTTGCAAGATCCGAGACAACATGGTTTTACCAAAGGGAAATCGTGCCAAACGAATCTCATTGAGTTCTTTGATTGGGTGACTGGAGAACTGAATCAGGGACGAGCTATGGACGTAATCTACTTAGATTTCAGCAAAGCTTTTGACACGTTTCCCCACAGGAGGCTCTTAAATAAACTGGATGGGCTGAAGATAGGACCTGAAGTGGTGAACTGGATTAGGAACTGGTTGACGGACAGACGCCAGAGGGTGGTGGTGAATGGAATTCGCTCGGAGGAGGGAAAGGTGAGTAGTGGAGTGCCTCAGGGATTGGTGCTGGGGCCGATTCTGTTCAATATATTTGTGAGTGACATTGCCAAAGGGTTAGAAGGTAAAGTTTGCCTATTTGCGGATGATACTAAGATCGGTAACAGAGTGGACACCCGAGAGGGAGTGGAAAACATGAAAAGGATTTGAGGAAGCTAGAAGAATGGTCTAAGGTTTGGCAATTAAAATTCAATGCGAAGAAATGCAAAGTGATGCACTTAGGGAATAGAAATCCACGGGAGACGTATGTGTTAGGCGGGGAGAGTCTGATAGGTACGGGCGGAGAGAGGGATCTTGGGGTGATAGTATCTGAGGATTTGAAGGCGACGAAACAGTGTGACAAGGCGGTGGCCGTAGCTAGAAGGTTTTTAGGCTGTATAGAGAGAGGTGTGACCAGCAGAAGAAAGGGGGTGTTGATGCCCCTGTATAAGTCGTTGGTGAGGCCCCACCTGGAGTATTGTGTTCAGTTTTGGAGGCCGTATCTTGTTAAGGATGTAAAAAGAATTGAAGCGGTGCAAAGAAAAGCTACGAGAATGGTATGGGATTTGCGTTACAAGACGTATGAGGAGAGACTTGCTGAGCTAAACATGTATACTCTGGAGGAAAGGAGAAACAGGGGTGATATGATACAGACGTTCAAATATTTGAAAGGTATTAATCCACAAACAAACCTTTTCCAGAGATGGGAAGGTGGTAGATCGAGAGGACATGAAATGAGATTGAAGGGGGGCAGACTCAAGAAAAATGTCAGGAAGTATTTTTTCACGGAGAGTGGTGGATGCTTGGAATGCCCTCCCGCGAGAGGTGGTGGGAATGAAAACGGTAACGGAATTCAAACATGCGTGGGATAGGCATAAAGGAATCCTGTGCCGAAGGAATGGATCCTCAGGAGCTTAGTCAAGATCGGGAGGCGGGGCTGGTGGTAGGGAGGCGGGGATAGTGCTGGGCAGACTTGTACAGTCTGTGCCAGAGCCGGTGGTGGGAAGCAGGACTGGTGGTTGGGAGGCGGGGATAGTGCTGGGCAGACTTGTACGGTTTGTGCCAGAGCTGGTGGTTGGGAGGCGGGGCTGGTGGTTGGGAGGCAGGGATAGTGCTGGGCAGACATATACGGTCTGTGCCCTGAAGAGCACAGGTACAAATCAAAGTAGGGTTTACACAAAAAGTAGCACATATGAGTTATCTTGTTGGGCAGACTGGATGGACCGCGCAGGTCTTTTTCTGCCGTCATCTACTATGTTACTATTTTGTGCCAGCCTCAAATGTCATACTCCGGTCCATCACAGCAGTATGCAGGTCCCTGGAGCAGTTTTAGTGGGTGCAGTGCACTTCAGGCAGGCGGACCCAGGCCCATCCCCTCCCTACCTGTTACACTTGTGGTGGTAAATGTGAGCCCTCCAAAACCCACCACAAACCCACTGTACCCACATCTATGTGCCCCCCTTCACCCGTAAGGGCTGTGGTAGTGGTGTACAGTTGTGGATAGTGGGTTTTGGGGGGGGGGGCTCAGCATACAAGGTAAGGGAGCTATGTACCTGGGAGCAATTTAGGAAGTCCACTGCAGTGCCCCCTAGTGTGCCCAGCTGGTGTCCTGGGAAGTCAGGGGGACCAGTGCACTATGAATGCTGGCTCCTCCCACAACCAAAGGGCTTGCATTTGGTCATTTCTGAGATGGGCGTTCTTGGTTTCCATTATTGCCGAAAATCAGAAACGACCAAGTCTAGGGACGACCATTTCTAAGGACGACCTAAATTTCAAGATTTGGGCATCCCCGCCCATATTATCAAAACAAAAGATGGACATCCATCTTGTTTCGATAATATGGGTTTCCCTGCCCCTCCATCAGGACATTTTGTGAGGACGTCCTCAGCAAAACTTGGGCGTCCCTTTCGATTATGCCCCTTCATGTGAAATGGACATTTGAGACATGTTTTCTCTCTTTTGAAATCATTTTCCCCAAGTCCATCTTAATAATGGCTTATGGACTTTTCTTTTAGGAAGTTATCCAAACCTTTTTTAAACCCCACTAAGCTAAGTACTTTTTACTACATTCTCTGGCATTGAATTCCAGAGTTTAATTACACATTGAGTGAAGAAATATTTTCTACGATTTGATTTAAATTTACTAATTTTGTAGCTTCTTTGCATGTCCCCTAATCCTAATACTTTTGGAAAGAGTATACAAGCGATTCAAGTCTACCGTTCCACTCCACTTAATATTTTATAGTCCTCTGTCATATCTTCCCTCAGCCTTCTCTTTTCCAAGCTGAAGAGCCCTAGCGGCTTTAGCCTTTCATCTTTTTTGAGATGCGGTGACCAGAACTGCACACAATATTCAAGGACACAGTGAGCTTGGAGGGTGCGAGGAATGAAGTAGTAGTAGATACCAGCGTGGGAACAGACAACATGGCCAGGCCCCCAGAAGCACCAAAGGAGGTAAAATAGTAACATATTAAATGACAGCAGATAAAGACCTGTACGGTCCATCCAGTCTGCCCAACAAGATAAACTAATTTTACTTGGTATATGATACTTTATATGTATACCTGAGCTTGATTTGTCCTTGCCATTCTCAGGGCACAGGCTTTAGAAGTCTGCCCAGCACTCTTCTTGTACTAAAAGTTCTGAAGCTAATGTCGAAGCCCTTTAAAATTTATACTCAAGCCTATGCATATCTATTCAGTCATGATCAGGGTGTAGACTATAGAAGTCTGCCCAGCACCGGTTTTACTTCCCAATTACTGCTGTGGCCACCCAATCTCCACTAAGATTCTGTGAATCCATTCCTTCTAAACAGGATTCCTTTGTGTTTATCCCATGCATGTTTGAATTCCATTACCATTTTCATCTCCACCGCCCCCAGCGGGTGCCCCAAGAAGTGCACACAAGGATCAGGGTGCATGCTCCTTCAGTGCATACGCTTGTGGCACAAACGCCTTGATGGGATCTGACTCAAGTAGTATTTCAGAAGTGACATCACCTTGTGCAGTGCAAGCACGAGAATCAGCAGCAGAGGGAAAATAGCAGTGAAGTTGACTGGTAGGGAGCAGAATGAGCAAAGTAACAGCAGCCTCAGGTACACATTCACAATCGGGCAACCCAGCAAGAACAATCCTATGCTCTTATCCCCTTTTCCAAGGCAGTTCTACCCATAGGAGCCAACTTTTCAAAATGATTGGGGGTGCTGAATTTTTTTTTTTACAGGTGGTGCATTCCCCCTCCCCTCCCCCATGTCCCCCATCTCCCTTGTCCCCTCCCCTGTCCCCCCTCCACCTTCCTCCGAGTTCCAGGCCTCCCTCTCTCCCAGTTCCAGTCCCTTCGAGTTCCAGGGCCCCCTCCCTCCCAGTTCCAGGGTCCCCCCTCCCTCCCTCCCTCCCTCCCTTCGAGTTCCATGCCCCCTCCCTCCGAATTTTAAAAGTAATCTATCTTACCTCGTCGGGGTTAGGGAGGCAGCAGCAGTAAAAAAGCATGCAGGCTCGGCTCGGTGCTTAGTTGTTTTCCCTTCTCTCTCTCTCAGCTCTGGTCCCCGCCCTTGCGGAAACAGGAAATGAGGGCGGGACCAGAGCTGAGAGAGAGAGAGAAGGGAAAACAACTAAGCACTGAGCTGAGCCTGCATGCTTTTTACCGCTGCTGCTGCTGCTGCTGCCCTAACCCCGATGAGGTAAAATAGATTACTTTTAAAATTCGGAGGCAGGGGGCCTGGAACTCGAAGGGAGGAGGGAGGGAGGGAACGAACTTCTGGTGGGTGAACGAACTTCCAGTGGGTGAAATATTGGGGGTGCTCGAGCACCCACAGCACCCACGGAGTCGGCGCCTATGGTTCTACCCCTAAAAGGGCATGAAATAGAAATGTCACTTTCTGATACAAGGGCTTCAGTGATACAGTTGGTAGTCAAATTGTTAACCTAAAATTCATGAAAGGAACCTAAACATAATGGATCATACCTCATTGTTTCCAAAAGAAACAACATATCAGTCTAGGTATCCAAATCCCAAAAAGAACCTAAGTCTATCACCTACCAATAGAAAATGATAAGAATTTAGTTAAGTGAGCGAAAGAGAGGGTGCCCAATTTTATTCTTGGGGATGGAGGCACACTCTAAATACTGATTCTCAGTTCCTGTTAATCGTGATCAGTTAGGTGTTCTAGTGGAGCTGGGGTGAATGCATTCACCATACAGGGCTGATCAGGGCCCTCAGTGGTGTAATATCTGGTCTTCTTTAGACATAAGCTTGAATTTTTTCCAGGAACAAACACTAATTCTGTTCTTTACTGTGCCATATAATAAAGAGAGACTGTAGGCAAGAGTCTGTGGCTTTAAAATGAGGTCTATTTAATTACAGGAATCATCATAGTGGATATTCTTCCATCAAAATGTTGATACAGTAGCAGTTTCCTACATATGTTATATCCTCAAGACACATTTCTGGATGATCTGAAAATATGCCGCTTTTAGACTTTAAGGATGGTCAGAGATAATTACAGCAGTGTGGGCTGACATCTCTTCTTCCGTAACAGAAGGGTTTTGTTCCCTTGGTATTGTAAATCCTACTCACTAGTTGTCTGCAATTTATCGAGGTCCCAGTAATATAACTCACAGTTTGTTAGGCAAACACCATTGGGAACTCCTGAAAAAGGAAATCTCAATTGTTGTGCTGCATGATCTCCTAAGCGCTTGAACAAGCTCAACCTAGAAACAGATTGGAAAGCTGCAATCGTCCATATTTGTGGCAGGAGCTAATTTGATGTGCTGCTTGCTCCCCTCTACTATCTTTATAAAACTCCCTAAAATTTGTTAAAAGAGAGAGAGAATTTGAGTGGGCTCACAAACATATACACAGAATCTCTTTAAGGGGAGAAGGGATTTCATATACTGCTTTTCTGCGGAACAATCAAATTGGTTTACATATTATTATTATTATTTGTTACATTTGTATCTCACATTTCCCACCTTTTTGCAGGCTCAATGTGGCTTACATAGTACCGTAAATGGAGTTAGCCGATTCCGGTATGAACAATACAAGGTGAAATTGTGGTAGAATGGGTTACATGTATGGTAAATACAATTGGAGGAACTGAGAGTTAGGATATGTCCATTACAGTCTTTGGTTACGTTGTGTTGCAGGTATCCAGGTTTTTTTATGTTGGGTCGGTGGGGTATGCTTTTCTGAACAGGTCTGTCTTTAGTACTTTCCGGAAATTTAGGTGGACGAGCGAGGTTTTTACTACTTTTGGTAGTGCGTTCCATAGTTGTGCGCTTAAGTAGGAAAAGCTAGTTGCATAAGTGGATTTATATTTGAGTCCTTTGATGCTTGGGTAGTGGAGGTTTAGGTATGATCGTGCTGATTTTATGGTGTTTCTGGTTGGCAGGTCGATGAAGTCTGTCATGTACCCCGGTGCTTCGCCATAGATAATTTTGTGAACTATCGTGCAGATTTTGAAAGCGATACATTCCTTAATTGGAAGCCAGTGCAGTTTTTCTCGGAGTGGTTTGGTACTGTCAAAACGTGTTTTTCCAAATATAAGCCTAGCTGCTGTGTTTTGGGTGATCTGAAGTTTCTTTATAATTTGTTCTTTGCATCCCGCATAGATTCCATTGCAGTAGTCTGCGTGGCTTCACCATTGACTGTATCAGGTTGTGAAATATTTCCCTCGGGAAGAATGGTCTCACGCATTTGAGTTTCCACATTGAAACATTTTCTTTACGGTGGATTTAGCTTGGGTCTCTAGTGAAAGGTTTCGGTCGATTGTTACTGCAAGAATTTTCAGACTGTCTGATATAGGGAGGGTGTATTCTGGGGTGTTAATGTTTGTGGGTTTGTATGTGTTGCATTGGGATGAAATGATGAGACAGTGTGTTTTTTCTGTGTTGAGTTTTAGTTGGAATGGATTTGCCCATGAGTTCATGATGTCTAGGCTGAGCTTGATTTCTTTGGCGATTTCTGTCAGATCATGTTTGTAGGGGATGTATAGTGTAATGTCATCAGTGTAGATAAATGGGTTAAGGCCTTGGGTGGATAAGACCTTGGCTAGTGGGACCATCATGAGGTTGAAAAGGATCGGTGATAGTGGTGATCCTTGTGGTACTCCGCAATCTGGTTTCCAGGGTGGCGATATGTTTGTGCTTGATTTCACTTGGTATGTTCTGGTGGTTAGAAAACCATTGATCCAATTGAGAGTGTTACCACTGATTCTGAAGTAATCTAAGAGTCTTAGTAGTATGTTATAGTTAGCCATGTCAAACGCACTGGACATGGCAAATTGGAGGAGGAGAATGCTTTTGCCTATGGCTATCTCCTGCTTGAATTTAGTTAGGAGAGTAAGTAGTACTGTTTCAGTGCTGTGTAGGGGTCGGAATCCTGATTGTGACTCATGTAGAATAGTGAATTTGTTCATGTAGTCATTGAGTTGTTTGGTTACCAGTCCTTCCATTAATTTGACTGCTAATGGGATAGATGCCGCTGGGCGGTAGTTAGTGATATCGTTTGTTTTTTTCTTGGTGTCTTTTGGTATTGGGGTATTTTCTTTAGGAAAAATACCTTGCTGAAGCATGAAGTTTAAATGGGATGTGAGATCTGTTATGAAGCGGTGGAGGGCAGATTGTATTAGGTAGCTGGGGCAGGTGTCCAATTGACAGTGGCTGTTGGAATATTGTTTAATCGCCTGGGTGACTGTGTCTGCACTGAGGAGAGCGAAATTTGACCATGTTCGGTCTGCAGGGTATTTACCGGGGGTTGGGTCTAGCCCATTCATGAAGTTTTCTATGTCCGTGTTGTCCTGAGGTAGAGTTTTGCATAGGTTAACAATTTTTTCATTAAAATATTTGGCAAGATTGTCTGCAGATGAGATGTCAGTGTTGGTTGTGATGACGGTGTTGTATCTAGTAATTTGTTCATGAGATGGTATAATTTCTTCGTGTTTTTGTAATCCGGCCCAATTTTAGTTTTGTAGTACGACCTTTTGGTCTGTCTTATTGCGTATTTGTATTTCCTTTGTATTTGTTTCCATGCATTGAGAGTGTGTTCGTCCTTTATTTTTTCCCATACATGTTCCAGTTTCCTTGATTGTGTTTTTAGTTTTTTCAATTCTTCGTTGAACCATGGTATCGAGTTGTGTCTACGTGAAGTTCTTGTTTGTAAGGGCTTTATTTCGTCTAGTATGTGTCTGCATCTTTTGTCCCATTCTGAGAGGTAGTATATGGAGTCCGTTTGTGCTGTCCAATCGTTATTGTATATCTGTTGCCAGAAAGTATCCAGGTCTATTTGGCCTCTCGTGGTGTGGGTTGTGTTTTCTCGTATGTGTAGAGAACTCCTTTTCCGCCATTTTAGGGGTAGGTTTAGTTTGTAATGGTCTGTCCATGGTGTTTTTGTCCATTTAGTTTGTGTTATGGTTATGTTCTGATCAGTGGACAGTTTGTATGAGATGAGGTCGAGTGTATGACCCTTTGTATGGGTTGTTTGCATGTGTGGCCATGTAAGATCACATAAATGTAGGAAGTCCTTACATTCTCGTGCTTTGGTAGAGTTTGGGTCTTCTAGGTGAAGGTTAATGTCTCCTAGTATTAGTATATTAGAGTTGGATACACATATATTTGAGACAAAGTCCATGAAGTCTGCTTGGCTTTCGTTCTAGTTGCAAGGTGGTCTGTAAAACAGGACACAATTTAGGTGGTCGAGCAGAGTTTTGTGGTAAATTCTGATTGAGGCTATTTTGAGGTGGGTTGTTATAGATTCTGCAGTGGTTTCAATAGTGAGGTGAGAACGGTATATAAGCACTATACCCTCTCCTCTCTTTTCTTTTCTGGTCCAGTGAGTGATTTTATATCCTGGAGGACATAGGTTTAAGATGATCAGGTCCTCCTGATTATGGATCCAGATTTCAGTGATGAAGAGTAGATCAAGTTTCTCTGACGTGAGCCAGTCTGTTATTATTGTTGTTTTGTTTATTATGGATCTGGCGTTGACGTAGCCTATTTGTATTTTTTTGTATGGGTCTTCTGTGTTCGGTGTTGTGTGGATTTTTGTTAGTTGTCGTGTCTTAGTTTGTGTGGGTTTTTTGTAGCCTTTCTTTTCCTTGTGTTGAGGTTGCACACGTGTTGGTGTTCTTTCTTTATTTTGGTTATTGTCAGTTTGATGTGGTGTGGTATGTCTGGTCAGTATTTGGTGATTGTATAGTATGGGTATATTGTTGATTTCTGTGAGTGGGGTGGTTAGTGTTAGGTGGAACAAGGATAAGGAGTAGATTGTTAGGAACAGTTTGGCGGTATTCATTATGATATCAGTTCACTTGGGCTATTAGTAGATCGTGTTTGATGGGGTGCCAAGTCTTGTGTTCTGGTTTTGTATGTTTTGTGTATCTTCGGCTTGTCTATTGGGTTGTTGGTGTCTGTGGTGGTTCTGATGTTTCATTTGTTGGTTAGGTATAGCTAGTTTACTCACGTTAGGTGCTCAGATGTACCACCTCGGGTGCAGTGACTCCGCGATTCTTGGGATGTGTTGGTGGCTGGATTTAGGAGTGATTGTTAGATGTTTTGCTCCAGGGTATAGCGACTCCATCACTTTAAGAGTTGTGTCAGTGGTTGGACTGGTGATGTGTCCTTAATTGGAGGTAGAAATCTGGAGAGATATATGTTGTGCAGGCTCATCCACGTGGTCCACGCTCCAGGATGGAAGCGGGCCGCCCGCCAGCTCCACCAGATGCTATTTGGGTGGGATCACTTGCCCTCAGTGGTCTGGAGCTACAGTGGGCGTGTCCCACTCAATCAGGAGCGTCGCGCCTGCCCAGCACTAATCATTTCCACCGGCGCGACCTGGTTAGGCCAGGCAATATCTACCAGCTGGTTCCCTGCTTGGCGGTCGGGGGGGGGGGAGGTGGGCTGGCTCTCATCCGCCAGTCAGATCATGCAGCCCACGACTCAGTTCGGGAGCCACACGGCACCTCCTGGACTCGGCCCTTGCTCCGCCGGAGCGCCTCCTCCAGGCTTGGATTCTCACAGGTGGGTGCGCCTCGCTCCTGCCCAGCCCTGGCCAGCTTCCTCCGGTGCGCTTTGGGCCACTGGGGCGCTCACCGCCTGTTCCGCCGCCTGGCGGGCCGCTGGGGTCAGGGGCACTGATCTCTGTTCAGCGATGCTGGGGAGTGTGGGCGAGTCGGCTGGGGCCCGGGCAGCACCGGACCTGAGGCAATAAGGTCCGAGATCGGCGCTCAGGGTTGCCCGACCCAGGTGTGATTGCCGCAGACCTCCCACTCACCAAATCCGTCCCCTAGTAGGGTCGTCGATCTCTGCACGGTCACTGTTCGGTTCCTACCTGGTTCCGATTCGGATCAGGCGGTCCTGGGTGGTCCTGCTTTTCTGCTGATCGCCAACCCAGGTTCCCGGAGCAATCCGCTCATGCAACCATCTACTCGGTGGCCATCTTGTGCAGGTACTTTTAAGTTTTTTGTACTTGGGGCAGTGGAGGGTTAAGTGACTTACCCAGAGTCACAGGGACCTGCAGTGGGAATTAAATCTGGTTCCCCTGGGTCTCAGGTCACTACACTACCCATTAGACTACTCCTCCACATATGTTTAAAGGCACCCAGAGATCTTAATAACATAGATCTCTCAAGACTTAATGAAACAGGAACACCTGTTTATATTATGAAGGGATTACACATAACTAAATGAACTCTTCACTTAGTATATTCAGAAAGTCACAAGAATTGAAGTAGTCACAGGAGTTGAAGTACTCCCTGAGAATATATAATTCTAATATAATACTAAACACTGTGAGCAAGAGAAAATGCTTTTTTTTGTTATTATTTTAGGAAAGTTATGTTCCCATGAAATCTGGGGCTTGGTGTGTACCAAAAACTCTATGTTCCTTCCTTGGAAGTACTCCATGTCTTTGCTATATCTGCTAGGTAGGTGCAAGTTCTCATGGTGTGGGGGGGGGGGGGGGGGGGGGGGGGGGGGGGGGGGGAGGGAGAGAGCAGCCAGGCAAACACCTGGGAAAAAGACAATCGTGGGACAAATAAATTATTTTAGTAGTAGTTTGTTTTTTGTTTTATTGTCATTGTGACATCCTACTTAGGGTTCCTTATAAAAGAAATGTACACAATGCACATCAATAAAAACAAGAAACATATTTAAAGGCGACATAATCCAAAACCCAAAATGGAGCAAAATTTAAGCAAAAAAAAAAAAAAAAAAGAATAAAAAAGAATATCTGAGCTAAGAGAATAAACAAACAGTGCAGGGTAAACTGACTGAAGAAGGACCAACAGGGCCAAGCAGCAAACACTGGAAAGACAATAGAGGAACAAGTCAGAGAAAATCACAGAAAGAAGGAGTGAGGTAAGGGCAGCACAATCAACTGATCCTTTTTGTAAGAGATCTCAAAATAGATGCATGATAGCAGTAAAGAATAACAGATGAAACAGTTCGGAGGTGCAAAAGACATACAGGATATTGAAGATGCTGTTCTTAGACTATACTTTAACTACAGCAGAGCAGCTGCAAGTCAGCTGTGTTGCCCTCTTAATTAGCACTCTCTTCTTTTCACATGATATAGTGGTATATTCTAGCCCTAAGCACCCTGTAAGAAGTTCAATCAAACTTGAATTTAATTAAACATATCAAATTTAGGGGGGAAGTTATGAACATTGGCTACCATTAAGAAGTGTTAGTTTACCTTTTATATGTATTAATTGCAATCCCCCAGAGTTGTGCAAAAAATATAATTTCTGTTTTCTCTGTTGCAGACTTTGTAAAGAACAAAGAATGAGAGATTGTGACTATTATAGGATTCTCAGTCTATATATGGCTCATATATAAGACAATGCTTTAACTTACATAAATCCTAGTAACATTGTGGAACAATACAGTGTGGTGTTAATAGGCCCGATATTCAGCCTGTGACGGTAAGCAGTTTGTAAGCCGCTCACAGCTTTGGGCTAAATTAACCCCAGATATTCAATGTCAGGGCATGTCTGGCCTTCAACATTGAATATCCAGATTGGTGTGGTAACCCAGAAGTTCACCAGGTACCAGTCAATATTCAGACTGGTGCCCAGTTAACCTCGGTTGACATAGGCACCCCATAAAAGAGGCTTGGGGAAGCTAAGTTGCTCAACAGCATTGAAGCTTAGGTTTTTGGAAGGAAGTATAAAATTCTGAAGGAAGACACCTTGTTCCTTCCTTCCTAGCGGTGGTCCAGAAAGGAACATAAGGAATAGCAGATGGCAGGTTCCCCACTTCGGGGCCCACAGGAGCCTTGGCTCCCAAATTTAGAAGAAAAAGAAAGAAAAGCACAGGGGTTGCCAACCTGATCTATAGCTGTTCCTTTGGGCATAGTGGGATGTGAGAAGTCTGTTTTCCAAAAGAATGAACCCATCAAGTGTTGCCAGTCTGATCCACAGCTGTCTCTGAGGCACAAAGTGCCCTAAAGGAAAAGAGATTGGTCATTGGGAAGACCTGATCCTGATCCTCCAAATTGAGAAAGAGACACAGACTGAAGCTGCTGCCACAAAACAGTCCTTGTTGGATAAAGACCTGAAAGCTGGAAGCAGTGGAGCTGGTGAGAACTACTACCTTAAAGCAATAGGGGATAGAAATCAAACCTGAGGCATATCCATTAGTCTGTTCCAAACAAGGGAAATCTAAGCACTGAGAAACACAGAGTCACAAAGGAGTGATAGAGTGCACACCAATGTTAAGTAAAGCATGTAAGAACAGCTGCCACTCATGAGAGGGAGAGGTGTAATACTAGGCTCAACCACTGTCCAAGGGATTACACAAATTGTTATGGGAGTTAGAAGACTGCTAGATAACATAAAGGAGGAGAAAGGTACCTTAAGGACTGACAATTTCTATCAATATTCTGCCTGTGAATAAATAAGAAAGCTGCTTAATTTGGAGGTGGAAAATACTATTCCATGAAGACCATTAATTACCAGTCTATTGAAATTGTTTCATTCCTTTTATAACTACTTCAAGTTGTTGTTATTGACTATTTGTCTAACTATTTTCTTATGACTTCTTTTGTATAGACTTATGCATTATTGGACAGCCCATTAAAAGGGAATTTTATTATAAATTCATAACGGTCCCCTGGTCATTTTTTGCCTTGTGAATTTAATGTATCTATCTATAAATAATAATTAACTTTGTTAAGTTTTAAATTTTAACTGTCTGTGTGCCATGTCAGAGAAGTTTGAGAACAGTTGTATATTTTGGGGGGCGCAGACCCCACAAGTGATTTTATGCACTGGCTTTTGGATATCCCTTGGCTCCAATAATCTGAGAGGTTTGCTACATATGTAACAAGCAAAAGTATGGCGAAGATAGAACTGAAAGCTGTTAAACACAGAAGCGACAATAATATAATCCATAGAAAACAATATATATATACATACACACAATATAGGATCAATATTCAAGTGGGTTTAAGCAGGATGAGCAAACTGGAACCTAATTTTCAGCAGCACTGCCTCTGTACATCATCGCTAATTGGCCATCCTCAAACTGGACAGATGAGAGTCGGGCCGGGTAGAGTTAGGGCACAGTAACTTAGCCAGTTAATGGCAATATTTGGTCTGCTAACCAGCTAAAGGTGTCTTTTACTAAAGATTAGCTTGATTTATCTGCAGCAGGGCCCATAGGAATAAAATGGGACCTGCTGCAGACAACTCGAGCTAACCTTTAGTAAAAGACCCCCTAAGTAACCACATTTTATTTATTTATTTATTAGGATTTATTTACCGCTTTTTTGAAGGAATTCACTGAAGGCGGTGTACACTAATAGGTCAAACATGAGCAATATGCAATTACAGCGGTAAAAATATTCAAATAACAATACAAAGTATGGTATGGTATACTAATATGTAATAGAGCATTATAATTGATAGTGAAGGGTAAAGCAAAGATGTAACATTTAGATAGATAAGACAGTAGGAAGAGTTAGAAAGTAAGGTGACTGAGTTAAAGAAAGTTGCACATGAGGATGGAGAGATGGTTAAATATTATCTCAACTAGGGAAGGAGTGGATAAACATAAAGCAAAACAGTTGTCCTAACTTTATGTGGCAAATTAACCAGGCATCAGTCTGAATATCAGCTGGTTCTTGGTTCCTGATTAACTTCTGGATTGATGTTCATATTCAGATATTCAATGCTGGGAGCCATGCATGCTGCAGCATTGAATGATAGATAGATAGATAGATAGATAGATAGATAGATAGATAGATAGATAGATAGATAGATCTTAACTGGCTATGCATTAGCTGGATCCACAAACCTGGAAATTCAATGCCAGTGCCTGAACATGGCCCGGCAGTGAATTTCTGGGTTTAACACCAGTGGCGCTCAACGAAACACTGATCACTGATGGTTGAAAATCAGGTCCTTTCTGTGTTTATCCCAGGCATTATTGAATTCCATCACCATTTTTGTCTTCACAACCTTCCCCCGGAGTGCATTCCAGGCATCCACCATGTTCTGTGAAAAAGTATTTCCCGATATTGTTCCTAACTCTCCCACCCTGCAATCCCAACTCATGAGCTCTAGTTCTACTGCTTCCCCATCTCTGAAAAAGATTAGTTTGCATATTACTACCTTTTAAGTACTGGTATTTAAATATCTGTATCATGTCCCTCATTCCTCATTTCCTTTAGGGCAGTGGTCTCCAACACAAGGCCTCCATAGTCTATTTTTGTGACCCTCATATCCAGCAACCCCCACTGCTAATGTGAGTAGAGAAATGTCCCTGTGAAGCTCCACTGGGTTGTGTATGCCTGTGTGGTCACATTGACACACAAGTGCGCACACACGCGCGCAAATGCAGGTTGACTCACCTCTCCCCATGTGTATCAATGTGACCATGCAGTCGTACATGACCCAGTGGCTGGTACCATTAGTAGTTTTACAACTCAATGTAAAAATACTGTCATAGTGCCAACTGACTGGAACACTCTTCTGTGGCAAGCGGGCATGCACATCTGATGGCAACAACTGTGGTAACGTCTCCTGGATTTAATTGGTGATGGTAGAACAAAAGGTTACTGGGGAAGAGAAAATTGTACAAGAAGAGCAGTAGCTCTGCTAACTAAGGAGTCAAACCTTAAAATGGCCACCCAGGAAACAGAAAATCCAAGCTACAGCTAAAAATTCTGCATAAATTACTACTACTACTACTACTACCATTTAGCATTTCTATAGCGCTACAAGGCCTACGCAGCGCTGCACAAACATAGAAAGACAGTCCCTGCTCAAAGAGCTTACAATCTAATAATCTGTGACAGATGTAAGGGGACCAGGAACCCAACCAAAAGGGATGAAGGTAATGGTGGTAGCTCTTCATGTTTTGTTTCACCTATCCTAGCTCCTACGCCCACTGGTGTCAACATTCAAATTTCATTTGTAAGCCTAAAATTCTTTGGTGGCCCCCAGAGCTTTCACATGCCCACTTTATGACCCTTTAAATGGAAAAGGTTGGAGACCACTGGTCTAGGGTATACATTTTCAATGTCCCATTTTCAACAAAAGTTTGGCAAAGATGATGAATGGAGGAGAACCTTTTGAAATAAGACCCTCTAGTCTTCATTGATTCATAGAACCAAAGGAAAACAACAATTAAATTTGAATGAATCAATTTAGAAAGCAACTTGTGAATGTTGGTTCACTTCAGAAAAATTATATAAAGATCTACTAACAGAGAAGTATAATTCATATCAATAAATGAAAGAGGAATATCTGTATCTGAGGGCAGAATCGGAATATGTTACAGTGATCGAGCTATTTAGGCTTCTGATTAAAGCACATTTTTAAATATAAACTTGCAGTTTTTCCTTATGATCATACAGTAGATAATTGAAACTTTTTAAATTACATTTTTATACCACATTAGTTCTTTTTATTTTTATAAAATTATCTCTAGCCAATCAGAATTTGCATTTCTCGGAAACCATCCAAGTTCAAGAAGAGAAGACACACAGCGTAGCACATGCTTTATGAGGCAGTCTAGTGAAAAGGATGCAATCATGGCTCATTTCCTGACCATTAATTCAGACATCATGTAATTGCAGAGAAGAATCTATTTTCTTTTCCAGCTATTTTGGAGCATGCTGCCTACTGCCACCAATGTGGAGGAGGACCTCTGACTCACCAGTCCAAGCTTTCTTTTAATTAGTGTCAGAGGTAACCCATAGGCAAGAACAGTTTGCTCAAGATAATCTATCATACAGCCTTTCATAGATCCCTGGCATCAAAGATTTCTGTCCATAAATAGAACATTTTTGATACAAAGACAGCTGGAAGAGGACGGCAAATTGAGTGAATATAAGATTGCACATCATGGACGCTTCGTGGAGGTTCTATATCTCACTTCCCTACATGGACTGGCATGAATTGTTTCAGACCTGTGACTTCCTGTTTTCTTCTTTTTTTTTTTTAATTTGTTTTTGTTTGCACATGGAAATAGAAACTAAGGGGTCCTTTTACAAAGCAGTGGTAAGGCACTTCCGTGGGACAAGCTCAACTATCTCGTGATAGTTCTGAGATCAGCATGTGCCATTCCCCATACAAAAAAATATAAAATATTTTTTATCACAGGAGGTGTGTTGGAGGTGGAGAGTAGGTAGTAAATACATGGCGGTAAGGTTCATGCTAATTATGAACTTAGCATGTGGCCATTAAGGGGAAAACAGATATTGCAGCCATTTTACTGCCGCACTAAAAGTGGCCTCAAAAATAGCTTAGGGCCCTGTTTGCTAAGGTGCACTAGCATTTTTACCACATGCTAAAAATTAGCACAGTCTAACCATGTAGACACCCATAGGAATATTATGAGTGTCTATATGGTTAGCACATGCTAATACTTAGCGCACGATAAAAATGCTAATGCACCTCTAGGGTGGCTTAGTAAACAGGGCCCTTAGGTCACTTTTTATCGTGGTTCAGTAAAAAGGTCTCTAAATCTGAGTGCCTTTGCATCAAAAGCTGTTTGGATCCTGAATTTATACATGAGCTTATTCTTTGTCATAATTATCTATAAGCATGTAACTGGAATAATTTTATAGAAAATAGTGTTTCAGTAAAAAAAATATTTTTGTTTACATTTCACAGTCAGAATTTTCAACTGATTTCTTGTTGTAACCTTTCTTGATTCTCAAAGTAGTAATGGTGCATGAAATCCAGAAAAAAAAAAGAAACAGCGATATGAATTTTAGCATATTTATTATTCATTAAAGGACTAAAAGATGTTCAATGTTGTGCATCTTCTGGATTCCACATATTCCCAAATGCCTTATCACCATGCACTGAAGCAGTAGTTTTTTCAAGCTTGTGATATATATGCCTTTATATTACTATAAGTATCAATCAAAATAATTAACACATAAGAATGACAAAATGTGATGTTTTTTGCCTTTTATATGTATGTGTCTGTGCATAATATTTCTTTCTTTTTTTCCCTAAGGAACAGCACACATCAAGAAATTGAGAGGCCCTTTTACAAAGCCGTGGGAGGACTAACACACGGGTAGCATGCACCAAAGCAGCACTGCCGTCGGGGTAGCAAGTGCTCCTGGTGGTAATTCTGAGTTTGGAATGCGTCGAAGCCCACAGATGAAAATATTTTTCTATTTTCTGCTGCAGAGGGTGTTCCCGGTGGTAATCGGCAGCTTGGCCGCATTGGCGTGTGCACATGTTCACTGCATGAGTAGCACATGAGTCCTTACCGTCAGGTTAATGGCTGGCGGTAGGGTCTCAGGCCATAAATAGGCATATGCTCATTTTCTGGCCAATTACAAAATGGCCTTTTCCCCAGTCACAGTAAAAAGTGGCCCAGTGCGTGCCAAAAAGACACGCCCACACTACCACAGGCCACTTTTTACCACGGCTTTGTAACAGGACCCCTGAATTAGGACATATTTGAAACTTCTGAGCAGCAAAACCATGTTGTCAATACTTGAAACTTAGAACTTAATAATAAGGGGTCCTTTTATTAAGGTGTGCTAACAGATTTAGCGCATGCTAAATGATAAGACACCCATAGGAATGTAATAGGCATCTTATCATTAAGTGCACGCTAATAATTGCTAATCATTAGTGCACCTTAGTAAACGGACCCCTAAATATTTTCTCATAGATGCAGAATGGTAGAAAAGCCTTATTAGAGCAGGACCTAAAGCTTAAAGCGTTGGCAACTGGTGCTACAGATATCAAAATGATCGTTCATTCAGCTCCTTTCTGTGTTGGTTATCATGTATGTATTTTTCTGTGGGATTCTAAAGGGACAAACAAGACAGAAATGAAACAGAAAACATTCAACTGGAAATTCATCAGAACTTATTCGAGTAGCAGATGATCCTGGGCCGTAAGTGCCAACATTTCAAAATGATTGGGGGTGCCAAATACAATGGAGGAGTTTGCTCAATATTTGGGTGCTCAGCATCCACTGGCAACCACAGAGCTGGCTCCTCTGACTGAGGTGCTCTGAGGATGTAGCTGGATGTTACCCAAAGACTGGCCATATTCAGCATCTGACAATCGGGATTTTTAAAATTTTAAACACACATCTAATTGTGATACATCACAGGTGATATACGGCATTAAATATCCTTGCAATCTTTATTACATTGGTCAAAAAAACAAAAAGATGAAGATTAAGCAGAAGATTGTGGAGCATTTGAGGAATCTCCATACATGGAGAGAAGAGGCTCCATTGGTGCAACACTGAGGATCAGCACAACATCACTTGGCCGAATTGAGATTCACAGTATTGGAAGCGGTAAGCATGAACTGTGGTGGAAGTGTTGTTTCAAGCTTATTGAAAAAGGAGCAGCAGCAGCCCCACAGGGACTCAATAAGGAAGTTGAGTGGACCAGTTTATAGTTACTTTGGAAATGATGGACATTTCCATATTTCAAAGAGAATTTCACTGCTTGGTAGAGAAGTCAGTATGAGTGACACATGTAAGAGTGATGTCACTTAAGAGAAAAGAAGGCTCAGCATTTTATGGCAGTTGCTTTCCAAAGAACAAGAGATTGAGCTGTATCCCAGCAGCTGTTGTTTAATAATTTAATTTAACATGTTTAATACTTAATAATAATTTTTTGAGATAAATAGCATTTATAGTTAGGAATACAGTGGGGGAAATAAGTATTTGATCCCTTGCTGATTTTGTAAGTTTGCCCACTGACAAAGACATGAGCAGCCCATAATTGAAGGGTAGGTTATTGGTAACAGTGAGAGATAGCACATCACAAATTAAATCCGGAAAATCACATTGTGGAAAGTATATGAATTTATTTGCATTCTGCAGAGGGAAATAAGTATTTAATCCCTCTGGCAAACAAGACCTAATACTTGGTGGCAAAACCCTTGTTGGCAAGCACAGCGGTCAGACGTCTTCTGTAGTTGATGATGAGGTTTGCACACATGTCAGGAGGAATTTTGGTCCACTCCTCTTTGCAGATCATCTCTAAATCATTAAGAGTTCTGGGCTGTCGCTTGGCAACTCGCAGCTTCAGCTCCCTCCATAAGTTTTCAATGGGATTAAGGTCTGGTGACTGGCTAGGCCACTCCATGACCCTAATGTGCTTCTTCCTGAGCCACTCCTTTGTTGCCTTGGCTGTATGTTTTGGGTCATTGTCGTGCTGGAAGACCCAGCCACGACCCATTTTGAAGGCCCTGGCGGAGGGAAGGAGGTTGTCACTCAGAATTGTACGGTACATGGCCCCATCCATTCTCCCATTGATGCGGTGAAGTAGTCCTGTGCCCTTAGCAGAGAAACACCCCCAAAACATAACATTTCCACCTCCATGCTTGACAGTGGGGACGGTGTTCTTTGGGTCATAGGCAGCATTTCTCTTCCTCCAAACACGGCGAGTTGAGTTCATGCCAAAGAGCTCAATTTTTGTCTCATCTGACCACAGCACCTTCTCCCAATCACTCTCGGCATCATCCAGGTGTTCACTGGCAAACTTCAGACGGGCCGTCACATGTGCCTTCCGGAGCAGGGGGACCTTGCGGGCACTGCAGGATTGCAATCCGTTATGTCGTAATGTGTTACCAATGGTTTTCGTGGTGACAGTGGTCCCAGCTGCCTTGAGATCATTGACAAGTTCCCCCCTTGTAGTTGTAGGCTGATTTCTAACCTTCCTCATGATCAAGGATACCCCACGAGGTGAGATTTTGCATGGAGCCCCAGATCTTTGTCGATTGACAGTCATTTTGTACTTCTTCCATTTTCTTACTATGGCACCAACAGTTGTCTCCTTCTCGCCCAGCGTCTTACTGATGGTTTTGTAGCCCATTCCAGCCTTGTGCAGGTGTATGATCTTGTCCCTGACATCCTTAGACAGCTCCTTGCTCTTGGCCATTTTGTAGAGGTTAGAGTCTGACTGATTCACTGAGTCTGTGGACAGGTGTCTTTCATACAGGTGACCATTGCCGACAGCTGTCTGTCATGCAGGTAACGAGTTGATTTGGAGCATCTACCTGGTCTGTAGGGGCCAGATCTCTTACTGGTTGGTGGGGGATCAAATACTTATTTCCCTCTGCAGAATGCAAATAAATTCATATACTTTCCACAATGTGATTTTCCGGATTTAATTTGTGATGTGCTATCTCTCACTGTTACCAATAACCTACCCTTCAATTATGGGCTGCTCATGTCTTTGTCAGTGGGCAAACTTACAAAATCAGCAAGGGATCAAATACTTATTTCCCCCACTGTATATATGGAATTGTATTTTTATTTTCATCAAAATATTTTTATAGCATTCATGTGGATGAAAATTCATGGAGGGTTTCCTCTGATGAAGCCAAAAGACTGGTGAAATGCCATGTTGGGGACTTAAGGCATCTTTTAATATATCAAACTCCTTTTGGATGACATAATAAAGATTTTAGGAAGTAAAGATAAAAAGGAGAAGAACCGAACAGGATGACCATAGCACTACTTTTAAAGATAAATAATCATAAGATCTAGGGGCCCTTTTACTAAAGCTTAGCACACACTAACGGAATTAGCATATGTTAAATGCTAAGAAGCCTATAGGTATAAAATGGGCTTCTTAACATTTAGGGCCCTATTTACTAAGTTGCACTAGAGGCACGCTAACGTTTTTAGCGCACACTAACCGTGTAGATGCCCGTAATATTCCTATAGCTACATCATGCAAGGTTCCGGACCAAGAAAGGGATCTAGGTGTCGTCGTTGATGATACGTTGAAACCTTCTGCTCAGTGTGCTGCTGAGGCTAAGAAAGCAAATAGAATGTTAGGTATTATTAGGAAAGGAATGGAAAACAAAAATGAGGATTTTATAATGCCTTTGTATCGCTCCATGGTGCGACTGCACCTTGAATATTGTGTTCAATTCTGGTTGCCGTATCTCAAAAAAAGATATAGTGGAATTAGAAAAGGTGCAGAGAACGGCGATGAAAATGAAAAAAGGGGATGGGACGACTTCCCTATGAGGAAAGGCTAAAGCGGCTAGGGCTCTTAAGCTTGGAGAAAAGGCAGCTCAGGGGAGATATGATAGAGGTCTATAAAATAATGAGTCGAGTGGAACGGCTAGATGTAAAGTGTCTGTTCATGCTTTCCAAAAATACTAGGACTAGTGGGCATGCGATGAAGCTACAATGTAGTAAATTTAAAAAGAAATCGGAGAAAACGTTTCTTCACGCAACGTGTAATTAAACTCTGGAATTCGTTGCCAGAGAATGTGGTAAAGGCGCTTAGCTTAGCAGAGTTTTAAAAAGGTTTGGACAGCTTCCTAAAGGAAAAGTCCATAGACCATTATTAAATGGACTTGGGGAAAATCCACTATTTCTGGGATAAACAGTATAAAACGTTTTGTACTTTTTTGGGATCTTGCCAGGTATTTGTGACCTGGATTGTCCACTGTTGGAAACAGGATGCAGGGCTTGATGGACCTTTGGTCTTTCCCAGTATGGCAATACTTATGTACTTATGTACATGGTTACTGTGCACTAATTTTTAGCACATACTAAAAATGCTAGCAAACCTTAGTAAACAGGGCCCTTGGTGTGCACTAGTTCTGTTCACAAACACTATTTAAGTAAAAGGGCCCCTTAATTATTAATTATTGAACTGTTCTATTAATGTGTGACAACAGAAAATAGGTTGGGGGCCGATATTCAGATGTGGGAGTTAACCGGGCTGCCTCCCGCAGTCGGCGCTGAGCCCGGATACTTAATGGCGAGCAGTTTCTGCTGACCGGCATTGAATATCCAGTTTATTCTTGGTCGGTTTAAACTTAACTGGCCAAGTCAATACTCAGCACTGGCTGGTTAAGGTTTAAACCAGCTAAAGATAGGCCTGCTATTTTGGCGGCCCAATTTGGCTACCAAACTTAGCTGGCAATGTGCTGAATATTCGTGATATAGCCAATTATCCACTAAATGCTGACCAGGACTATTCAGCGGGAGCTCACTAGCTATCTCCCACTGAATATTCATGGATAGCCAGTTAAACACTGTTTGATCAGTCAGAAGCCATTCCTGGCTGGTTAAATAGTGTTGAATGACAGGCGGGTTGCCTGTATTTTGATAAATTCATAAGCACAAGAACTTTTTCTTATCAACCAAATAAACCAGTGGTTGTAAACTCAGTCCTCAGGACACACCTAGAGGCCCTTCTTTAAAAGGGTGTTAAGCGCTTACTGTGCGAATTAGCGCATGTTAACTGCTTCCGCACAAGCACACCAACTCTTAGCACAGTGATTTAGGCGCCCTTTTACTACATCGTGGTAAAAGAGGCCCTGCGCTAGTGGTGATGGCTGTTTTTGCCACGCACCAGAGCCCCCTTTACCAAAGCAAGTAAAAAGGTCAAAAAAATAATGGCCGTGCAGCCATTTTGGGGGAGCTCTTAAAGCCACCCATTGAGGCAGCGTGCGGCACTGCCCAATTACCACCGGGTAATCCCTGTGCTAGAAAATTCAGACCTGATTTTCTGTAGCGCTGAAAATGGCTTGCGCTGGGGGTGGAACTACCAACAGCACCTGCGTTGGGCCGGCGGTAGTTTTGGTTTGCCACATGGTAAGCCCATTGCCACACAGCAACCCTTCAGTAAAATGGCCCCTTAGTGGTTAGCATGTGCAAATTCATGCAATAATTGCATTTTATTTTACTGGGTGGGAATTAGTTGGAGTATGGGCAGATAATGGGTATGGATAGTACATTGCAGTTGGTGCAGAAAACATTTGAAAAATGTTTCCACAGTGGTGTTACCTGGCAGTAATTGGGCAGCACCGTGTGCTTCCCGATTACCACTGGGTTAGTGCAGGAGCCATTACCGCAACCTTAATGGATGGTGGTAAGTGCTCCCCCCTCCCCACATGGCCACGTGGTAAGAGGAATTTTACCGCATGACCATGTCTTTTTCAGCCTTTTTACCCACTGAGGTAAAAAGGGCCTCAGCGTGCAGCAAAAACAGCATGTTACATTTACTGCAGATTAGTAAAAGGGCCTCTAAGAGACCTATGCAATAAGGCCCTACCGTGTACACAAAACTGATCCCAAAAGACAATAGCACATATGAACTAAAATTAGTGTGTAAGTGCATATTAATGAAGTAACATCATATACAAATAAGGATTTAGTGGGCTCACAGAATAAAAGGCTAATTTTCCATACAATATTGGCATTGGAATTGAGATGTCCAGGGTTGGGCATGCTCAATTCTGGTGGTATTTTACAAAAGGCTCTGCCGAACATGGAGCCTTTTGTAAAATTCGTATAAGGATGTGCAAGAATGCACATGTATTTGCCAGCAAGCATAGCGGGAGCAGCCATTTTACAAATATGCAGATGTAAAAAATGAGCAACATGAATGCAGCAGTGTTTGATGTGTTGGCACTTCCATGTAGAAGTGATGATTTCAGGACTTTGATGTATAGATGACACAGCTTCCACATGTAGCTATCCCATTTTACAAAACTTTACATTTAAGCGCCATCAATTAAGTAGTGAGGCCACAATATATATTTTTTTTAATTTGGAGGCAGAAAGAAACAGTGGAGCATTAAGAATTATTCTCCTAACCCCCTGTGTAAAGCTCTGGCTGAAACAACACTTTTGAAAAATCTATGCATGCTTCCAAGCTGGTGCAAAACCCAGTGGAAATTTTTTTTTCTCATATACGTGTATATCCAAGCCATGCCTAAATATAGCCCACTTCGACCCTCTGGATGTGTGGATTTCCAAGTGTAAATAGCAGCTTTCTCAAGTCATTTACACATGTAAATGTACCACTACTAACAAGTGTAGAAGGAGATAACCAAATTTCTCTCCATGGCATCAATGGGATGGATGGGCAAGAATAGGTGAGTCACTTTTTGATACCAGTCCTTTTCCTTTTTGAAGACTCTCCTGACTGGATAGTGTATGAGAATATGGGTCAGTTATCCTAGATGTGCATTACACTTTCAGCTTCCTGCTCTGATTGTTCTATAATCTCCTTCTGTCCCTTTTACATTCTCTACAACTTCAGAAGACATCTGAGGCATGTGCTTTTGGTCTAGTTTTACCCTTTGGTTTTGAAAGACGAATTTACGGGAGTCAGTTACATGATTTTTGTGCATGTTCTTTGCAGTTACATGTATTAAATGGCCTCGAGGGGAGGCAAAGCAGTCCCTATTGGGGTTTAATATAGAGAATATTGTTCAATCGGCAGCTGCATATAAGTATTTGTAATTTGAAGGCTTTCAGGGCTCTGGTAATGACTCTTTCACTTTTCTGTTTGTTCTTTTGATATAGAGATGCTGAATATGGCCTCATCATAATGAATTTTAGCTAATATACTGTTTATGAAGTAAGGGTTTTTTTTTACGAAATAGGGGGCGCCATCTTCATTGCTTTAAGTATTTATTGTTTATTATGTGGCCACCATTAGATGATTAATTATGAACACCCTATTCTTGCTCTCTCACATTAGGAGTTCTACCCCGATTGTTTCACTTACCTCTTGCGCCATAGTTTGCAAGTTGACCGATAGGAGTTTATTGGTAAAACATGGTTATTCAACATTTGTGATTTTATAGTGTTTAGTATGCTCTGGTAATGCTTTATTTAGAAATACATGATATGGTATGACTGTATGTGTGAATTTACATGTATGTATATGTAAGGGTTTATTTAAGAAAATATACATATATATATATATATATATATATATATATATATGTGTGTGTGTGTGTGTGTGTGTAGATATGTGAGCTTATAGATGTACGTATTGGTGGGCATATATAGGTATCATCTAGAAATATATGTTTTTTAAATGTTTTTTTAAAAGCTTTTTAATATATATACATATATATATGTGCATGGTGTATATGTAGTGTAGTGAATATATGTGTATATGTATATGGTTTTAAGTTGTGATAATTATGTGCATATGACTGAAATTATGGTTTACTGATATTGTTTAATTAATTTATGGTTTTAATTTATTTTTATGTCTTCATGTCAGACCCCTGATGCAGGCGGTTGTACGCCGAAACACAGCCTGTGTCGGGTATTTGTGATATTAAAGGACTACATTTTTCTCAATCCTGAAGGCCCAGTGTTTGCTTTTTTTGTTTACTTAACATTTCAGCACAAGAATGACTTTCAGACATCATTGTTGTGTTCTGATTAGAGATACAGAACCAAAGTCTTTGGCTAATGTGATTTTTGCTGTGCCTTGACAATTAATGTTCCAAGTGTTATTGCAAATTTTCACTATTTTGCTGCCTATATATATATATATATATATATATATATTTTTTTTTTTAAATCTTTTGGTATAACATATAAAGGGAAATATTGAACTGAAATCAAACTTTTTTCACCATCTCAAATGAGTTTATATATTCAATAAAATCTATTATCATAAACAAAATTTGTATTTCTTCTTTATATGCCTCTCAGCATAGTTGGGTATCACACTCGGAAACATGACATATTTAACATCATTTGTACAAAAAAGACATATAATACCACCACCAGCCATTAGGGTACTACAGTTGTCTGGGATTGATCATACTAACTTTAAAATCATTACACTAAATTTCAAGATTTTATGTCAGTTTGGTTCTCAGTGATTGTGAGCCCCCTAGGAACACAGAAAGTACCTGTATATAATGTGTACAGCACTGCGTACATCTAGTAGCGCTACAATAATGAGTAGTAGTAGTAGTAGAAATACCGGATAAAACTAAAAGAAGCCAAGCGAGATACATGTCTAGCGAAAGCAAAAGAACAAATGGCTAGAAATGTAAGAAGGGGCGACAACATTTTTTTCAGATATATTAGTGAAGGGAGGAAGACTAAAAATGGAAAGATGCTATGAACCATTATGTGGAAAATGATGAAGAAAAAGCAAATGTGCTAAACAAATACTTCTGTTCTGTTTTCACGGAAAAAAATCCTGGAGAAGGACCACGATTGACTGGCAAAAGTACATATGAGAATAGAGCGGATATAGCACTGTTCACAGAACAGTTTTGTTTATGAACAACTTGAAAATTAACTGGAGTACTGTGTTCAGTTTTGGAGGCCGAATCTTGCTAAGGATGTAAAAAGACTTGAAGCGGTGCAAAGAAAAACTACAAAAATAGTATGGGCTTTGTGTTACAAGACGCATGAGGACAGACTTGCTGACCTGAACGTATATACCTTGGAGGAAAGGAGAAACAGTGGTGATATGATACAGACGTTCAAATATTGAAACATATTAATCTTCAAACAAACCTTTTCCGGGGATGGGAAGGCAGTAGAACTAGAGGACATGAATTGAGGTTGAAGGGGGGCAGACTCAGGAAAAATGTTAGGAAGTATTTTTTCACAGAGAGTGTGGTGGATACTTGGAATGCCCTCCCGTGGGAGGTGGTGATGAAAACAGTAATGGAATTCAAAAATGCATGGGATAAACATAAAGGAATCCTGTTCAGAAGGAATGGATCCACAGAAGCTTAGCAGAGATGGGGTGGCACCACTGGTAATTAGGAAGCAAAGCTAGTGCTGGGCAGAATTCTACAGTCTGTGCCCTGAACAAGGCAAGGACAAATCAAGGTCAGGTATACATATAAAGTAGCACATACAATGAGTTTCTCTTGTTGAGCAGACTGGATGGACCGTACAGGTCGTTATCTGCCATCATCTACTATGTATCTATCCAAACATCCATGCTGTATGCATCTACTCCTCATGTAGCAACTTAGGGGTTGATATTCTGTCCAGTTAAGGTTCAAGGTTATTTTACTTGTTAGGCCGCATAAGGCCAACCATTAAAGTGGATTACAAAATTAAAAAATAACATAATTAAGGTAATCAAGGAAAAGAACGTCAACCAAATAGAAAGAAAAGAAAGAGAAAAAATAAACAAGCATAGCAAAAAAAGCAAAACAGAAACAAAGGCCTACTGTGTCACCAGAGACCCAAACCCCAGGATACCATACGACATCATACCCTCCTATGCCTATTGCATGATTTCAAGGTGCTTGAATGTACTAAAAATGGCTTATAAATAAAACATTGAGAAACCAAATACACAACTGGAAATTTTATAAAGTTTTGTAATGTACCATAGATTTATTTTAGATTTCTGTAATGTATCTAAGATTTATTTCTCTTACAGAGTTTCTATAGAATTATGTATAGAATTCAAGAACAAAACATCTCTCTGATTTATTATTATTAATTTTTGCCATAATGTTTTTGCCATTAGATTGTGACCTTCCAAACATGCAGCTAGAATATCTTTGCATGGCATGTTTCAAGCTGATATAAGCATCATTACAAATCAAAAGGTTTCTGCAGTAATTTATCAGTATATAAATTATTCCTGTCATTAATTATTTCCTATCTTCAGTAAGTGCTCAGTCAGAAGTTTTGCTGAGGATAATGCTTCATAAACACAGAATTCTGGCTACATTCCAACTGAAGAGTAACATATTTTGCAACTTGTAGTATTCACTTGGACTGAACTCTGTTTGAAAAAGCTTGTTCCCATTTAATTTATATTTAAACATCATCAGTGAGCAACATTATACAACAATAATGGCGTAGGTATAAGAGGCTTCGGGAGGCTTAGCCTCCCCAGCCCAAACTATGAATTTCCCCACTTGCTGCCTTCCCAGTACTGCTCTTATTTCTCTCCCTCTCCCTAAATCACCAGCTGTCATGCCAGAGCTTCTTGCTCCTTCTAATCTCTTACCATCCCCGCAATGCGTGCAGTATTAATTACATAGCAAAGCCGCATGGGACCGCAGCTCTTTGCACACTGTGACTGCTTCCTCTGGGTTGGCCCTGCCTCCTCTGAAAGAGAAAGTTATATTGGAGGAGGAGGGGCTGGCCCAGAGGAAGCAGCCTCAGATTACAGACCTGCTGCTTCACTATATAAATTAATACCGCAGGCCTGGCAGAAATGGTAACTGGAGGGAAGGAAGAAAAACTCCTTCATGCTGAGAGGCAGCTTAGGGAGGAGAGACACAGGAGCAAGGGGGGGGGGGGGGCAGGGAGGCAGGAGCATAACGACTCCCAGTCAGGATTTCGGTTAAACCACAGTACTGAAACAGTACTAGTTACTCTCATGACCAAGTTCAAATGAACGATTGCAAATGGAAAGAACATACTACTTCTACAATTTGACATGTCAAGCGCTTTCGACATGGTTGATCATGGAATACTACTACACATCCTTGAGTACTTCGGAATCGGAGGTAACTTTCTCAATTGGTTCAAGGGATTCTTAACCACACGATCATACCAAGTAACATCCAACTTGACTACCTCAGCCACATGAATACCTGAATGCGGAGTCCCACAGGGATCCCCCCTCTCGCCGACTTTATTCAACTTAATGATGATACCCTTGGCTAAACAACTATCAAACAAAAACCTCAACCCATACATATACGCAGACGACGTAACAATCTACATCCCCTTTAAACAAGAGCTAAAGGAAATTTCTAATGACATCAACCAAAGTTTCCATATCATGCATTCATGGGCGGATGCATTTCGGCTGAAACTTAATGCAGAAAAAACCCAATGCCTAATACTCACTTCTCAACATAACAAGAACAAATTCACCGCTATCAACACACCAAATCTGAACCTCCCAATTTCGGACACCCTAAAAATTCTTGGAGTTACCATCGATCGACACCTAACACTCGAGAGCCATGCGAAAAATACAACCAAGAAGATGTTCCACTCAATCTGAAAACTAAAAAGAGTAAGACCTTTCATCCCAAGGACTGTTTTCCGTAACCTGGTACAATCAATGGTGCTCAGTCATTTAGACTACTGCAACGCACTCTACACCAGCTGTAAAGAGCAAATAATCAAGAAACTTCAGACAGCCCAGAACACAGCAGCTAGACTCATATTCGGTAAAACAAAATATGAAAGTGCTAAACCTCTACAAGAAAAATTACACTGGCTCCCACTCAAAGAACGTATCACGTTCAAAAATATGCTCCCTAGTCCACAAAATCATTCACGGAGATGCACCAGCCTACATGTCAGAGCTGATAGACCTACCACCCAGAAATGTCAAAAGATCATCCCGCACATTCCTTAACCTGCACTTCCCTAACTGCAAAGGTCTGAAATACAAACTAATGCACGCATCAAACTTTACCTACGTGAGCATACAGTTATAGAACGCATTGCCACGCAACCTAAAAACGATTTGCAAACGAACTTTCGCAAACTACTGAAGACCCATCTCTTTAACAAGGCATACCACAATGTAACAAAAATAATAACAAAAAATAACAAAGATCAACCAATGTGAACATACACAACTCCTTCACATATAATCAGAATATCTTACAATATTCTGCTTGTTATACCATTATCATGTTTTATCCTTATCATATTGCCCAAGATCCTTCTATAACACAAAATGTCTATTTTCTAATGTATTTCCACCATTCATGATGTATTGTAAGCCACATTGAGCCTGCAAAGAGGTGGGAAAATGCGGGATACAAATGCAATAAATAAAGAAAAATAAAATTCCTGAAATGTATTCAGTTTGCATATCTACCATCAGCAAAAGAGGGGGAGGGGCAGCTTCTGCAGCTGCACAGGAGCCACACAGTGAGGGATTCCTTCTTTGCTGTGTTCAAAATTGCACCAGTCCCTTTCCTACGGAAAATCCACCCAAGGGATTTTCATTTGCTCTGTTCTACCTAGACCTGCTCACTTTAGCCTCCCCAAACAGCCAAGTCACTGATCGCCTATGATTAAAGTACAATATACAATGTTTGTGGCGGTATGGGAGGAAAATAACAAAAGCACGCACACTGGCTCATTTTCAGTGGTGTTGAAATATTTAATAAATAGCACACTGCACATGTGCAGAGCACACAGCGGAAGAGCTCTGCCCTATTCCCCAGATTCTATAATAAGGTTCCCAAAGTTGCGCACCCAACTTTGGGCATTCTTCCAAGATACATGAGCAAATAAATTGGATAATGAGCTCTGAACCCTCAAGAACTGGGTGTTAACAACCAATTATTGATGTTAATTGGTACTCAGTAAAATATGCATATGCAACTGGATGTATTCTATTGCATAAGGCATGGTGCCTAACTCCCTTGGTGCTTATCTCAAAAGGGAACATTGCCATGGTGTTTTGAAAATTGTGTGTGGCATTGCAGAATACTGCCTAAATGAGCCTAACTTGGGCACCAGCATTTACACTAGGTTTCAGCAGGCATAAGTCCAGCACCCAAAAGTTAGGCACGAGATCCACATGCCCTTTATAGAACAGCCCTTCGCACAGAATTCCCTTCTATATCTATAAACAGCTGCTGGTTGTATACCTTAACAGGGCAAGGAAAATTATGAATTGAAGCAAAAGTAGATACAGAGTCAAGAAGGATTGGATGAGTTTCATTTTGTATTTCATTTAATGCATTTATAACCTGCTCATTATTATACTTCTGAGTGAATAATAGAGTAATACATTCATAAAATTATACAAAAACATAGGCATTGCATTTCTTCCAAACTGTTTCCACCGGTTTCTTTCAAATTTTGTGGATAATTCTATAAGGAGCCACCTAATTTTAGGTGATAAGAACGCACATAAATGACCTTTTGTAGAATACCAACTAGCGGAAAAGTACACATCATGTGTTGATAGTGTGTACTTTGCCAGTAGGTGTGTGCATGGGCAATGTTTGGGTGGAGCATTCAAAGATGCATGTAAATTATAACATTCTATAATATGCACATCCTGGCTAACATCTGGGTGTAGGCATTTACACCAGCTACAGGGCTGGTTAAGTGTTCAGCTCTTAAATGAAAGCACTTGCACATGTATTCTATATACAGGCTTATTTTCAAAAATGATCACCGGCCATTTCCCAACATAAATCGGGAGATGGCCAGCGATCTTTCAAAAGTGGCGAAATCGGTATAATCGAAAGCGGCTTTTTTTACAGCATCGCCGCTTTCCCGTCGCCTCGCCGGCGAAAGTTCAAGGGGGTGTGTCGGCGGCGTAGCGAGGGCGGGCATGGGCGTGGCTACCAGATGGCCGGCTTTCGCGGATAATGGAAAAAAGAAAAAGCGGCGTTAAGCAGTATTTCGCCGGGTTTACTTGGTCCTTTTATTTTCACGACCAAGCCTCAAAAAGGTGCACAAACTGACCACATGACCACTGGAAGGAAGCGGAGATGACCTCCCCGTACTCCCCCAGTGGTCACTAACCCCCTCCCACACTAAAAAAAATACAAATCAAAAACTTTTTTTTACCAGCCTCTATGCCAGCCTCAAATGTCATACCCAGCTCCCTGACAGCAGTATGCATGTCCCTGGGCAGTTTTTAATGGGTGCAGTGCACTTCAGGCAGGCAGACCCAGGTCCATCCCCGCCCCCACCTGTTACACTTGTGCTGCTAAGTTTTGAGCCCTCCAAACCCCCCCCCCCCAAAACCCACTCTATCCACATGTAGGTGCCCCCCTTCACCCATAAAGGCTATGGTAATGGTGTAGAGTTGTGGGGAGTGGGTTTGGGGAGGATTTGGGGGGCTCAGCACCCAAGGTAAGGGAGCTATGCACCTGGGAGGTATTTGTATATTTTTCAAACATTTTTAGAAGTGCCCCCTAGGGTGCCCGGTTGGTGTCCTGGCATGTCAGGGGGACCAGTGCACTACAAATGCTGGCTCCTCCCATGACCAAATGCCTTGGATTTCGCCGGGTTTGAGATGGCCGGCATTTTTTTCCATTATCGCTGAAAAACAAAACCAGCCATCTCAAACCTGGCGAACTCTGGCATTTGGCCGGGCTACACCGTATTATCGAAAAAAAAAAAGATGGCTGGATATCTTTTTCGATAATACGGTTCCGGCCAGCTGTAGCGCCGCCACCAAAATAGATCGCCGGCGACCTATTTCGCCGGCAACGTTCGATTATGCCCCTCATAGGCATCTACTTTTCTTTATAGAATAGACTTGAAAGAGGTACCTGCCTACCCTGTTATCTCAGGCACCCATTTACAAAATTACCATTTTTGAGCCCAGTTAGAACTATCCTCTATTGGGCTATGTTGCAATGAACCTTGAACAACTAGGGATTTTTCTCCTATCTTACATCCATTACCAACTCATTCCACTCATTGCAATAACAGTTCTCAGCCAAGACATACACACCAGCATCTTTTTGAAACTATATAATTACTGGCTTTAAGTACAACCACTAGTTATACACGTCTTCTCTCATTTAATAATCTTAACTGTCACAGCCTATAGCATTAACAGAAGGTACAGCAAGGCCTAATTCAGTCTTCATAAAAAAAAAACAAAAAAAAACCCTATTAACTAGTTTCCATAGTTTACAACCCTTTCCCCCATAGTTTTAAAACTTGAACTTTCTGCCACAACATTAGAAAGGATAGTAGTTGAACAAGGCTCAAGCTTTCTGTCTTAAATGAAAAAGTTATTTTCTGTTCTATGCCAGGAGGAGAGGAAGCAGTGCTACCGACCTGAATTAGATATTATTAAGGTTCTGTGAAGAAGGTAGAATAGCTGCAAAGGTCTGGGCAACCTGATTACCATGTTAACTTTCAAAGGGTCTGTTTGAAGCAGTCTTCTTAGAATCAAAAGTATATAGTGAGGAAAGGTCCCAGGTAATCTTTTTTTCTGAGTAGAAACTTAACTGTCACAGCCTACAGCATTAACACATAGCCTCTAGAAGGCACAGCAGGGCACAGTATTTAGTGAGAAAGACACGGGTGTAAGTATGTTTAAAGAATATGTAATAGTATTGAAAAGAGTAAAGTGATGTAACTCATAATGTACATAAAGAAGAATGTACAGGGCGTCATGGTATTAAATTGTGGGTTCCTAAATAAATACATACCAACAAAACATGTGTATTTAGGGAAAGGCATGAGTAATATGGTGATTATAGAATATCTAACATCACACATGTGAATATATAATATTCTATAAGACTGTATTATGGACATTCATTTGCAATTGCTTTCTATAAACACATGTACACTCAAAGAGCTCCAGACTACAAATCATCTTTAGAGCTGTTCATCATAGGCAGAAAAAAATTAATGATATAGAAAAACACTAAAAAGTGTTGTAAACATGTTGTTTAACCTCAGAGTTCAACGCAGCCCTCTTTTCTCAGTGCCAGAAATTACATAAATCAAAGCCCATGGCCAGCGCTTCGCTGAAGCTGCTTCAGGGCTCATGGACTGTGTTAATCTGTGCTCTGCACTATGCGGCTGATGCTGATATGGGTTTACCAACAAGTGAACAGCTCTAAAGACAGTTTGTAGTCTGGAGCTCTTTGAGGCATTTTCCTCTCCTTTGCTATTGATTTAAAGAGTTATTTTGATTAAGTTTTTTTTCTGAATGCTTACTATTTAATGGAGGATTGTATCTATTTGCATATGGTTCATATTTTTGTATTCTCTTTCCTGTTGCATTTATATAGTGACTTCAAGTGACTCGCCCAAGATCACAAGAAGCAGCAGTGAGATTTGAACCAGGCTTGCCTGATTGTCAGCCTGGTGCTCTATTAGGCTACTCCTCCACTCCCCAGGAGCAGAAGCATGTTTGGTGAATTATGATATGCTTTGGTGCACAACTATTTTTATTATTTTATTTTTTTGTGTTTGATGATGATATTTCTTATATTTGTATCATGAACTGCATATAAATCAATTTAAATAGATAAGGAGAATGAACAAGGACAGAAATGTATTTATTAACATAAATGGAATAGTCCTGGCCATTTCCCTGGCAAAATCTGGGAAGAAGTTCTCATTCAGAGAATTTTGATTTTTCTATGGAGAAGGATTCAAGGAGTAGATTCCTCTTAATCAGGGATGCTTTCTGATCTGCAATGCAAACCTCAGCACTGGTCAGTCTCTGTATCCGACAAATGTTCTGTAGGGGCTGGATAGCTAACAAGGTTTCTGTGAGATTTCTGCTTGTCTTCTGGATAGGGTGCTGTCTCTGTGAACCTTCATTTCCCAATGTACTGGAAACTGATATTGTAGCAGTCAGTACCAATGCCCAGGCCCTTTGATGCCTCAGCTTTGATTCCATGCCACCAAGCACTGCCACATATCCAGAATTGGCTGAACCTCTTTCTGAATCATCACCAAAGTAGTCACTGCTGATGCAGTTGAACTCACTCAGGTGGTGATCTAGCATTGCCTGGATCCTCATGTCCAACTCATCTTCAAAAGCTAATACCAACACTGGATGAGCTGCAGAAAGAGTGATGGTTCACTTGAGGTATATTGGTTGCTGCACCCAAAACCCTATTAGATTGTTGTACTCCCCTCAGATGTTGTAAAGAATCAGCGGTCCTCCCTGCTGGGATATTTGAGAGGTGGAATGGGAGATACCAAGATCTCTCGGCTCCTAAAATTGTGTGCCAACAATGACCAATGCTTATGCTTAATCCACTGAAGCAGGTATCGAAGTAGCATATTCTGTTGCTTTATGGAGCAGTATTTGATGATGAACAGTCCTAATGATCTTTATTGAGCTCAAGGGGGCTCAATGATTCCTCAATGCGGATACATTCTCTGTGTCCAGTGTAGCTCTATGGTCCTTAGGTTCTCTTATTCCAAAGCACTCGGGTATAACTTGATTGAACATAAGAGCCTCTCCTTTTGCTCTTGACAGCCAAGAACACCCTTAGGTATCAGTTTTTGACAAGTGGTGTAGCTAATGAAGTCATGATCAAGCCTGAAACACAACAGGCACAACTCATGGGTATTAGTCACTCATATCATCTTGCCACATTGGCTGTACTTCTTGAAGCCACTGAGTCTTCAGGCAAAATTCAGGCTACAGCAAATTCAAATGACTTGATAAAAATGTACCAACCAATGCACAGATACCAATGTAGATTATGTCCATGACAAAAATTAAAGAAATACTACAAGGTAACATAAAACCTAGTTGTACACAATGAGAATGATGGTAATAAGATGTAAGTTAACACTTTTTATAGAAGAAATCTCAAATATATCAGTTGGTATTGTTTCCTCCTGGTTGCTTTCTTCTGCCCTTTTTTTTCTTATCTTAGCAACGTGCACAATGCATGGCTAAATGTAATACGATTTGATTTGTGTTGCCAACCTTCTCAAAAGAACAAATCTGTAAAATTACAACATCTGAAAGCTTAATACAATGATGTAAAATGGCAGTGGCATGGCTCATATCTTAAACTGACAGACTGATGGCGATTATTGCAAGGACAATGCCCTGCATATGTCAAACGATTTGCAAATAATTTATGTCACCTTATCCTCCATTATTGTTTTTGCAGAGGACATAAACTGTGTCACCAATATTAAACTGTCTGGAAAAAAAAGCCTAGCTCAGCTTTTCCCTAGCCGAGAGTGCAGAACCATCTGCACAGAGACAAACATGCATATGGCCATCATTTGTCCAACATCTTACACAATGTGAAGGTTTTTTACTTGAAATGCCAACCTATGTGGCAGATGATGTATGTGTTTCTTCAGTCCTGTGATTACCAGCACAGAGATGCTGTGCAGTGCTATTCACCTCATCAGTTCCACAAGCTGCACTCCAAGGCACGTGAAACATTTGCAGCAAGATGGCTTCTGACATGCAGCAAGGCAAAGGCAGTCTGGTGTGAATATTTGACTTTACATTTTGCTCAAATCAGGGCCCTATTCTGACCTGTAGAAATTAGTGTGGGTAGATATTTCATCCCACAAACCAGTAATTTGAAACCTAGAATAAATATTTTAAAAGGGAAGGAGAAAGGTAGTGGGTTGACTCCCCTACAAAATCTTATAATAATCACTTGCATTTTAACCTTATGACAATACTTAGATTGTGAACCCACTAGGGACAGAGAAAGTACCTGCAGATAATAAATGTAAACCGCTTTGATTGTACCACAGAAAAGCAGTATATCAAATCCCTTTACCAATTTACAATATTTGCCCTATTTGTAAACTTGCACTGCAAGAGTGTGCTTTTATTATTTTCAGTATGATCAATTCCAAACAATTGCCACTTGCATTTACTATTTTTATATGGGAAAGAAAATAATTACTATAGTTATTTTAGAATTTTGATTTTATGTTGGTGTGTGTTAGTATAGGATGATTGTATTATGCATATTAAATTTTTGCTCACACTGGAGAAATTGACTTTTTGGATTTCAAGGCTATAAAAAAAATATGGGACCTTGGAGATGTTTTATTAAATCTGGATATAGAGCTCTGGATACGGGTGGGTAAAAAGAGAACATTTGGTCTGATTATTTGTTAAAGGAATTTTTGTGTATTTTTTTTTTCTTGAAATACCAATAGAAAATTTAAACTAAGAGAAATAAATAAAACAAACAGATGTAGAGGAGTAGCCTAGTGGTTAGAGCAATGGGCTGACAATCAAAGAAGCCTAGTTCAGTTTCTAATGCTTCTCCTTGCAATCTTGCACAAGTCACTTAGGATCTCTATTATCAAGCCACGTTAGTGGTTCCCGCACGGCAATGTCAACAAAGCCCATTCAAAGTGAATGGGCTTTGTCAGCATTACAGCACCTGGAGCCACTGCTAGTGTGGCTTGATAAAATAGGCCCGTAGCCTGCCATTGCCTCAAGTACAAACTTAAGGGCCTTTTTACTACAGCTTACCATATGCTAATGGATACATGGTCCATAGGTATAAAATAGGACATGCAGCTTTTTAGCGCACACTAAGCTTTAGTAAAAGGGCTCCTCAGATTGTATGCCCTCTAGTCTCAGGAAACATACCTCCTGTACTTGAATCTAATTCATCTTGAGCTACTACTGAAAAAAAGTATGAGCTAAAATCATTAAGTACATAAGCATTGCCATACTGGGACAGACCAAAGGTCCATCAAGCCCAGCATCCTGTTTCCAACAGTGACCAATCTAGGTCACAAGTTCCTGGGCAAGATCCCAGAACAGTACAACAGATTTTATGCTGCTTATCCTAGAAATAAGTACTGGATTTTCCCCAAGTCCATTTTAATAATGGCTTGTGGGCTTTTCTTTTAGGATGCTATTCAAACCTTTTTTAAAACCCACTAAGCTAACCGCTTTTACTACATTTTCTGGCAACAAATTCCAGAGTTTAATTACACGTTGAGTGAAGAAATATTTTCTCCGATTCATTTTAAATTTACTACTTTCTAGCTTCATTGCGTGCTCACCTAGTCCTAGCATTTTTGGAAAGAGAGAACAAGCGATTCACGTCTACCCGTTCTACTCCACTCATTATTTTATAGACCTCTATCACATCTCCCCTCAACCGTCTTTTCTCCAAGCTGAAGAGCCCTAGCCACTTTAGCCTTTCCTCGTAGGGAAGTTGTCCCATCCCCTTTATTTATTTATTTGTAGCATTTGTATCCTACATTTCCCACCTATTTGCAGGCTCAATGTGGCTTATATTATGCCGTAATGGCGATCGCCATTTCTGGGTTCAGATTTTCGATTGGTAGTACATTTTTGTGCATACATACATGGTAAAGAAGAGTACATTGTGGTTTTGCATACAAAAGATTTTGCATTAAGGTGCATACATACATGATACAGAGGAAAGCATTATGGCATTGCATAAAGTTTTCTAAGTGATGTAATGAATTGTGACATAAGTTAGGTCCTCAACTATATAGAGATGTCATTTTCAATTTAGGAAATAGATTGCTTTATAGCGGTGGGGTTAAACAGTCAAGCGGCACGAGTTTGGTTTTGTCTAGTTCGTGTACAGTCTATTTATTTTGTATATAGGATGGATCATTATAGTAAGCCTTCTTGAACAGGTTTGTTTTCAGTAGTCTACGGAAGATTGTTAGGTCATGTATTAATTTTATGGCTTTCGTAGTGAATTCCATAGTTGTGTGCATACGTAGGAGAAGCTGGATGCATATGTGGATTTATATTTTAGTCCTTTGCAGCTGGGGTAGTGGAGATTGAGGAATGTTCGTGATGATCTTTTTGTGTTCCTAGTAGGCATGTCTATGAGGTCTGCCATATAGGTTGGAGCTTCCCCGTGAACGATTTTGTGGACTAGGGTGCAAACTTTGAACGCGATTCATTCTTTTAAAAGGAGCCAGTGTAATTTTTCATTTTATCATTTCATTCTTTATCATTTTTGTTGCCCTTCTCTGCACCTTTTCTAATTCCACTGTATCTTTGAGATGCGGTGACCAGAATTGAACACAATATTCAAGCAGCGGTCGCACCATGGAGCAATACAAAGGCATTATAACATCCAAAATAAATAAGCACAATTTATAGCAAAGGAGCTGTGTATTACTGTCACACACTGGGTGGATCAAAAATGTTAAACAGCAGTTGTGCCTATGTTCAAGGATTCAAAGATACAATAACAGCAGCAAGAGGAATACTACAGAAAGAATAGGGTGATAAGGCAAAAGGGACAGAAGACTGGACAAACCTAGCTTGTACTGTATACTTGCAAGTTCCCCTCTGTATTGGTAAGACCAGATAATGAGCAGCACTTTTTCTTTGTAACAATTCATTAATCAGAGAAATGATCCTTGCTAGTGTTTAGATGTTTTACTTAATTTGGTACTTCTGGCCTGCTGCCCCACTAGTGCCAAAATTATTATTTCTTACCCAGCAGGTGATAAATAACAACTTCCGTCATGATTAATATCACAAATTTCTCAACCTGACTAATGTAAAAAACTTGAAACCTGCAGAACAAGTGGGTGATAATTGTTGTGAGAGCCATGGGAGCTATATTCTGCTCACAAGGAAAGAAATCCACAGGAAATGAAGCGTTTGCTAGCAGTCCAGCTGATCCTAAGAGGCTTCATTAAGCATGTCTCTGGAACTCTCCATTTGTATATCGGTACTAAACTTGTTTTTTTCACAACACTAGGCATTAAGTATCTTCAAAAATAAGTGTTGGGTGTATTTTATTTTATAAAATAACTAAAGAATAAGAGAAAAGCAGAGAGAAAGCATTATTTCAAATTGCCAGTGTTTGATATGCTACGTTTTACTGATAGATGTTGACACAGACTGAACAGTTAAGAGATAAATCATTCTTGCTTTAAGCTACATTCTTTGTAGGTGATATACTAGACGTACTTATAGTGGAGAAGGTGGGAGGAATAGAAGGTGCTGTGCCAGGAAGAAGGGTGAACTTGATGTAGTGAGGGCAGTAATCTCAGTATAAGGGCTTGTTTTTGTATACATAGTTTTTAAGTACAATGAAGAAAATGAACACACAGTACATTCATTCACATAAAAACCACAATAAATATGATGGGCAAATAACAATGAAAAACTGATCAGTGACTGGCAAGTTCTTTGATTCTTTGTACGGTCCTAAAACAGCTGCAAATTTAGCTGCAGGGCAATGTTCCAACAACATTTATTAAAATACTCTTTCTTGAAAAATGCCTATTAAAGTAATATAGTAATTTACTTTGGCACACATTGCAGAATTGAGATAAGTATAGAACAAAAATGGCTAGATGTACTTTTCCTTTCATCCATAGACAGAAATTAGAAAAACTCCTACATCTACCCCAAAGAGAATGAGAATTTAATCTCAATAATCAATGACAAAATTCTGTATAGAGAACAATAATGAAAATGATAGCCTTTACATGGGGCAGAAGAACCCTGGGATAGCCAAAAATTGATCTTCTTCATCTGCTGTAAAGTAACCGAGATCCTTAATGTGACTGTCACAAAGTGAGGTTTATCGATTTATGCTGTACAAATTATGGTTCCACCTACATCAAAGTTTATTATGTTTTCCTGAAGAAAAACCTCCAAAAGCATAGAATCCATGGTGGTTAATCTGCTCACTTTATATGTAACCAAACATTTGATTAGAAGTTTCAAAAAAGAAAACACTTGGATGGGTGGTAGTTGCTATTATAAGTTTTGAGGTGTTATAAAATTTGGGTAGGGATATATTGGTTGTCCTAGATGTGATGAGCTCTTATGTGCTTTATTTCTTGCTTACTTCATTTATATTCTCTCATGTGGTTTGCTATACGCAAATAAGTTGTATGCTATTTCCCTTGTTTTGAAGATGTCCTTTTTTTATGTTAACCTTTTTCAGTTTACTGTGAAAATTTCAAATTAAAAAGTTTATTATGTTAAAGCTTTAAAGACTGGATTGCTTATTGGCCAATTTTAGATTTTAAAAAAACCAAAACAAAACACTCATACAAAAAAGAGCAGTCTAAGCTCTTCAATTAGTATTGCTGCAGCCGGGGCCATTGCAGGTTCCTAGATGCAGCTACACTGATTGTGGGCCCAAAATCAGCCAAGCAGGAGAGTTTAATTTCATGTTAGTGTGCATAGATCTGTTTCTCGAGATGCACATTCCAAGCTATGTCTTGCAACAAAGAAGACAGGAGCTTGCATTGCAGTCTTGACTAGATCACAGTGTTCATGTTGGTTAGTATGAAACAATCTGCATAGAAAAACTATAAAAAAAAAAAAAATCACAAGTCACTTAAATTTAATATTGAGGGAGACCAGGAGTGTCACAGATGAGCCAGAGGAGTATATTCAGGGAGGGACACTGTATGAGGGAGATGTTGTGGAAGTAAGGGGGTATGCTTAAGCAGGAAACGTGAAAGCCACAGGGAATAAGAGGAGCAGAACCAGATGTAGGAACAGGGAGAGAAGCATACTCAGGAGTCAGGGGAGGTAAAAAGGAGGCAGGTAAAGGGTGCTTCTTGAATGAAGACAAGAAGCTTCTGATCAGGCAGGTCTGTGAGAACCCCTGCATGCTCTTAAATGCAAAGCCACCCAAGACAACAGCAGGAGTCAAGTCTAAGATTTGGGAAACCATCTGACAATGAGTGATCAGAAGTATTGATAGTGGGACATTGAGCAGGCCAGGAAAGAAAATCTGAACAATATCAAAATCTCCAAGCACCAGACAGGAGGTATATGCATCCTTGAGCTGACACTATTGGAAGAGCTAATTAGGACATCTCTTCCACCAGCTTTCATTGGAGGCCTGATATTGCAAAGGCCCCAGCTATGCTAACAGATAGTAACCATGCAGCAACTATAGGAAAAAGGTTAATGGCATCATGATGAATTGTGTTGCTAGGGGAGGGGGAAGCAGGTTGTGGGATGATGATACAATCTAGGGCAGTGTCCATAATCTGTTAACAAGTGGAGGAAACATCAGATTTTGTTTAGGCTGTCAATTCACATCCAGTGGGAACTTAGAGAAGTTCTGGTGGCTCTGCTGTTTGATATTTTCAGTGCTTCATTAGAGTCTGTAAGTAATTTGGTAGGATTGCAATAGATGGATATGGTTCCTCTTCATACAAGTGTTAAGTAAGGAGGTGGCTGTGAACTACAGGCCAGTTAGTATGGCCTTGTTGGTGAGTAAATTGATGGTGTTGCTGCTACTAAAAATAAAAGGATAGTGCAGTTAGAAAACTGTGGAAGCACAGCTTCTCTAGACGTAGGTCTTGTCAGACTAATCTGATCAATTTTTTTGACTAGAGAGTTGGGTTGGACTGAAAGCATTACATATGATGTACTTGGCTGAGAGCAGGCCTTTGAAATGATTCTGCATAGGCAACTAATAATAAACCTGAGTTCTAAAATGACTGACTGGATTAGAAACTGGTTGAGTGGGAGGCAACAAAGGGTAGTAGCAAATGGGTGTCATATCAAGTAAGGGGTCATTATCAGGGACTAGTCCTTGGTTATTTATTATTATTATTTATTGCATTTGTATCCCACATTTTCCCACCTATTTGCAGGCTCAATGTGGCCTACAGAGTTTGGTTATGACATAATCATTCCATGATATCAGATACAATTAGTAATGTACAAAGATTAAGTGAGGGAAGAAAGATGGAAGGTGTTAGGCAGGATAGAAGGTGGACTTTAATAACTGGGTGGATTGGTGAGGTTCTGTTCTTTTCACTTGTAAACAATACTGAAAAAGGGGCTGTTGAAAGGTTTGCATTTTTGTAGATGATACTAAAAATGTTCTGGTGGAGTATAGCACTTTCATACCAGTGTGGCTCTGAATGGTGGAGTCATTTGATGCATCCCCCAGTAGAATTGAGGGTTTGACTTGGGCAGGTGTCCATATGCTTGAAGACAGTGAGAATAACCTTGGCCTCTACTCCTGGAAAGTAGATTCCAGATGGGTCTCAGGGGAAGTGCTAAGATACTACCTCTTACTGATGAAACATAAAACTTTTTGGGTAACCCCCATACCTGGCCAGGCACTGTAAGGGTTGGGGCTGGCCCAGGACCTAGGAGTCAAATCTCATTAAAGAGGAACAACACATACCCCCCTCCCCCCATATTCATGCAGTGGAAGGCAGCGCGGCTATCTGCCGCCACTGGCACTGACTCCAGACATTCATTGCCGGGCCATATCTGGCAACCAGAATTGAATATCCGGTTTCAGTTTTGGACTGGGCAACTTAACCGGCTAAGCAAACATTCAGCATTAGCTAGTTAAAGATAGGCCTGCTATATAAGCGGCATATCTTAACTGCTCAACTTTGCCGGTTTAGCACTTTATATTCATATTTGGCCAGCTAAATTGTAAGGCTAGCCGCTAAGCGCTAGTATTTCGCAGACATAATTGGCTATCTTGCGCTGAATATTAGCACTTAGCCATCTAAGTGCTAATTAACCAGCCAGAAGCCATTTCTGGGTGGTTAAATAGTGCGAGCCCACTATGGCTATGACCAGATCAAAAGCATATGGTTCATGTCTCTCCAAAACAACTGTATATTATGCTTTGCTGAAATGTTTATTGTCAATAAGTCTGCAACTCTGTTTTCCCCAATCAATGTTCTGAACCATGTGCTAGGGTTTGTATTTACCTGATTTGTGGTACTAGGGTGAGTGATCCATTTATGGTATGGGGGTTAACGAAACACTTGGCTCCGACTGCTATTATTATTATCATCAAATGAAGTTTCTTCTCTTTCTGGTGTATACAGTAACCTATAAGTCCAAATTTGAATCAACTAAGCAAATTTAATGGGAAATGTTTTGGTTTTCATCAGAAGAATAAGTCATTCTGGAATACTGGAATTGTTTCGTCAAATGAAGCAAAGGTGTTTGAGGGTAGGACTGTGAGACATATATACTGATAATTGTCAACATTTGCTTATTTCTGATCTGAAGAAGAAGGGATACCTTTGAAAGCTAATAAAAAATATATATTAAGTTAGTCCAATAAAAAAAGGTATTATCTTATTTTCTTTTCTATGTTTTGTTTTATTTCTATTTATTACCTTTAAATGGGGACTATCACAGTGACCACATCACTTGACGCTATCTTAAGAAGGAATTTAGGATGTAAGCACAGAACCAAGTTATGCTGAAACTTTGTGTAAGGTGAGCTACTAGGGCCTGAAGCTCACTGATCCTGCAGACTGACGTGATCACCACCAAAAATAGAACTCTCCATGTCAAATTCTTCTGAGGCTCAAAAGGAGCTTTCATCAACTGAGTAAGAACAATGCTGAAATCTCATGATCCAGTGGGGGGCTTAATGGAAGGAATCAATGCAAAGAACCATTTGGGTTTTAGAGCTGCTAGGGTTCACCATTAATTACCCCAAGTCCCATTTATGCCTAACTCACAATTGGAATTCATAGGAGCCTTGCTAGACATAATTCAGGTCAGGGCCTTCCTTCCCCAGTCCAACAGCAAAAATCTCTCACCTCTATATCCCAGAAGATCCAACAATCAGCAGATATCGGTTCGGAAAAGTTTGCTAGACCAAATGGCCTCCACTGTGTATATCATGCCCATGGTGCCCCTAAACTTGAGGGTAGCTCAAAGGGCCCTCTCTTCTCAGTGATCTCTGCGCACGGGCACTGTCATAGTTTCCTTTGGCGGGGCATCAAACTGAAGGATGTTCAACAACTCAGCCCTGGGCTCATCCTCAGTCTCTAACTCAAATGGAATGAACTTAGCCATCTCCCTGATAAAAACTGAAAGGAGAGTTGTTCTGGGTCAGATTTTCTCCTTTCATGAGGAGGGGAGGTATTTGAAGGAATGCCAAGAGATCCAAGAGGATCTCTGATGCCTTGTCACACAACCAGAAGTAGTCCAAGTCAGACTCATAAAAATACTATCCCAGAGAGATTTGAGTTTGAGCCTGCCTCACTTTTCTGACATCCTGGTCAGGCCCCTGGCGTGAGCAATGAGGAACTGGTGACCTCCTGCACTCCGAGGGAGCTTCCTTTCCTGATGGGTTGGAAAGTAACACAATCTCAGTGTGCATAGATGTACGCCCAACTGGTAGTGAATGGGCCTCAAGGATGGGCTGGGGCTCCTGCAGAGCCAACATCGAGATGCCTTTGATGCTGTAGCATCGTGTAGGGCAAGCAGGCACACCACCAACTCCTGCATCATGTCATGGAGCTGCTCCTCAAAAGCTGCTGTCAGTAAAGGCTGGGGCTCAGTTTGTTCTGTCACATACCTAGAAGATATCGGGACCACATTGGTGACCTGGTCTGAGTTCGATAGTAGTTATCATATCCCATTTGAGTCCCAGAAGAATGAGCTTTCCTTGTGTTGGGTGTGCTTCAAGAGTATCAACAAATTCAAAGGTGTGCTTCAAGTCTGATGCTGTTCGGCCTCTGCACTACACACAGCATCGGGGTTCCTCCATATAGATGAATATGAATCCTTCCGTGTCTTCAGGATCGGAGGATGCTTAGTCCCAATGGGCACCCCCAACACTTGATGTCGAGGCACGCCAAGACCTCCTCCTTACCGATGTGTTCCCAGTGTCCGAAGCACCTCCTGGAGCCACTGAGATCATGCCTCTGATGTTGAAGTCGATGAAGCAGACTTTTCTGCATAAAAAAATCCTTTTGAACTGTTTTTCTTGATCTCTCTTCCCTCTCTGACATCTATGAACAAGTTCACAAAGTGATTATGGTAGGGCTCCAGGCATTGCAGGCACCTATTGTGAGTGTCCGTAAGGGACATGGTCCTGGCTGCACCAGGTGCACTATTTAAAACCAATGGAAGTTTTAAGGGACATATCCAGGAAAGTATCTTAGGTGAAATCAAATAGTTCAATTGTGAAAAAAGAAGCTTCAACCAGGAAGCTCTAGGCCTAAGAGGGCCTGGTGACCCATGAAAAATAAACTTATAAGTTCCAAAAAACCTGACTAAAGGAAGAAAAATGGGAAAGAAGGCACTGGTCTACTTAATTACAAAAGTAGGAAAGAAAATAAAAAAAGAAGTATAAGGCAAATCACTGTAATCTTGACAGGCGAGCAGCGGGGAGACACCAAGAAATGTCTGCACTGCTCCATGGAAAACTAAAGACTGACCTGGTCCCAAGCAACAGCAACGGGTGGGACAACATGCACATGCACAGCAGCTTCTAGAAAGGTTTCTAGAATACAGAATGCTGGGGAATGTCTTCTCGCCAGGGCTCTGTCGGTAATTCACCCATCAGTCATAATACCACATCCTGCTTGTTCTCAAAGAAAGCATCCTGTCAACTATATGAAATTCTGTATGATTTTAGAAAAGAACCCCCGTTGGGATGCTCATTTATTATAGGGGTTAATCATCTTATAAACATGCAAATTCTCAGAGTTCACATTTGTCAGAGCCTAAAAACAAGTTTAGGAGTTTTAGTTCTTTCTCGAGGACGGAGGAGTAGCAGGGTTAGAACCAGAGGGCCCAGGTTCAAATTCCACAACAACTCTTTGTGACCATGGGCAAGTCACTTAACCCTCCACTGTTTTCAGATGAACAGGGGTGGCACTGGGAACCTCACCCCACTACGGCCCACCATTGAAACTGTCACACTTATGGCAGCCCCATAGGCCATTCATGGCTTGGTGCTTGTGGGCAGCAGGGACAAGAGAGAGAATGAGAGAGAGCGCTTTACTGGGAGGGATCTGAAGACACCATCAGGCTTATTTTCGAAAGGGAAGGATGCCCATCTTCCGACACAAATCGGGAGATGGGCGTCTTTCTTCTGAGGTCGCCCAAATCGGCATAATCGAAAGCCAATTTTGGGCACCCTCAACTGCTTTCCGTCGCGGGGACAACCAAAGTTCACGGGGGCGTGTCGGCAGTGTACCGATGGCGGGACTGGGGCGTGGTTAAGAGATGGGCGTCCTGGGCCGATAATGGAAAAAAGAAGGGCGTCCCTGACGAGCATTTGGCTGACTTTACTTGGTCCAATATTTTTCACGACCAAGCCTTGAAAAGGTGCCCGAACTGACCAGATGACCACCGGAGGGAATCAGGGATGATCTTCTCTTACTCCCCCAGTGGTCACCAACACCCCCCCCCCCCCCACCCAAAAAAAAAAAAATATTAAAAAAAACATTTTTTTCCAGCCTCTATGCCAGCCTCAAATGTCATACCCACCTCCATCACAGCAGTATGCAGGTCCCTGGAACAGTTTTTAGTGGGTGCAGTGCCCTTCAGGCAGGCGGACCCAGGCCCATCCCCCCCCCCACCTGTTAAACTTGTGGTGGTAAATGGGAGCCCTTCAAACCCCTCTAGAAACCCACTGTACCCACATGTAGGTGCCCCCCTTAATCCCTAAGGGCTATGGTAGTGGTGTACAGTTGTAGGTAGTGGGTTTTAGGGGGGGTTTGGGGGGCTCAGCACCCAAGGTAAGGGAGCTATGCACCTGGGAGCAATTTGTGAAGTCCACTGCAGTGCCCCCTAGGATGCCCGGTTGGTGTCCTGGCATGTGAGGAGGACCAGTGCACTACAAATGCTGGCTCCTCCCACGACCAAATGCCTTGGATTTGGTCGTTTTTGAGATGGGCATCCTCGGTTTCCATTATGGCCGTAAACCGGGGTTGACCATCTCTAAGGTCAACCTAAATGTTGAGATTTGGGCGTCCACGACCATATTATCGAAGCGAAAGATGGATGCCCATCTTGTTTTGATAATACTGGTTTCCCCGCCCCTTCGCTGGAACGTCCTTAGAGATGGTCGCCCCCATTCAATTATGCCCCTCCATATAGTAAATATATTAAGATATTATTAATAGGCTCTTCTCAAATTCAGTGAAAAGGAAGTCTAGTTTGATACAGATATTAAATGATGCAGATACAGTTTGGCTTCAGAAACCCTTTCATGTGCAAGAAATGTAATGTAGGTCATAAAACATAATATAAACTCTTTATTGGGTCAAAGGAAACTGGGAAATCTATAGTATAGATTGAAATTAAAACTTTCTTGTTCCATGCAGTGACTATATTCCCAATGATATATTGCTAAGTTTGTGTTATACAATTTGGGGCTGTTTACTAAGGTGCACTACCGTTTTTAACGCGTGCTAAACGTGTAGACACCCTTAGGAATATTATGGGCATCTACATGCTTAGTGCGTGCTAAAACGCTAACACGCCTCTAGCAGGGCCCTCGATTTGATTTTCTATGCAATGAATTCAATTCTTGTTTCCAAAGTCGTATTTTCTCACACACTAGTGAAGTGAGGGACCTTTTGGTAATCTCTGCATGCCACCTGCAGAGGTGTCTTTAGCATGATCTTCAAAATAATTATGCTCTATTCTTCTACAAAAATCTATAAGATTTTTGTATTTTTTCACTTTTTCACGAAGTTCATCATTCGTTAGCTGAGTGGTAAGAATTGTGAACAGATGTCCAAATACCAGTGCATCCAGTTCAGTTGGCCTACAGGAGTGAAAAAAGAAGCAAACCATTAGAACACAATTTATTTTAAATTAAAAAAAAAAAAATCACAAGCTTAAGAGAGCTATTTTCTCTACAAAATTATTACATGGTCATATATTTGTGCCATTTTAATTAACAGTTTTCTTTACTGTAAATTATACATAACCTACAATATCAAAAACATAATTAGCAAAATAAATTACAAATTTTCCAATGAAGAAAATTTATAGGAAATTTTCTTCTTTTGAACAGAATGTAGATTTATTTCTTTGATAAGTATCAACTGACCTTCCCTCTGAGAATGGATTTGGGGAGGTGGGAGGTAAATATTGGGATTTTGTTTTTCCATTCTCCCCTGTGGTTTCTATGCATAACAAAGCCCACCATTTGAACAAAATTGTGCATTTCAAAAGTAAAACATATCCCTTCTGGGCTTTTGATGTGCCTGAAGTTGCTTGATCAATAAGAAAGGAACTATGTTGGTGGCAGCATTTGGACCCATTTCCTTTGTGTTTTTGTCTAAACAAATGGAAATAAACATTATAGCAAAATCAAAGGAAAACAGAAGTCCCTTAAAAAATGCTACAACTAATCTTTTAGTGGCATTTGAAAATCCTTTGTAGTCTGACCTTTGTGACCCATACTTATGTAGATAAAAGAGAGAAAGATGTGTATCTGAACATTTTTACAAATGTAGTAAAATGTTATATATATATAATTTATTTATTGAATTTTAATAAAAATGTTATATTTAAAATGTTAAGTATTTCCAAAGGACCTCAAACTCAACATTTACTTCTAAAACTTTGCTCAAAAAGTATTTCTACAAGCTTTGGGTTTTCTTTCTTTTTTTTCCAAACAGTTTCTTATCACGTTGTTGTGAAGCAATGTTTCAACTTCTTTATTCAACTTAGAGGGAAAAGGAAGATATAATGAAACACTTGTTACATAGGAAGACTGTCCAAGTTGTACTGACTAGCCCTGTGGCTAAGGCTGTAGCATACTGGACCTGGGCATAAGATGGAGGAAGTAAATCCAGCCTATGTAAGGAAAACAGGTTTCACTTCTGTGGAAGTTCCCCTCACACAAACCTGGGTGACCCTAATTGGCAAGAAGGGAATGGCAAGGACCTCTAAGGAAATAAAATAGGTTATTTATTTATTTTGGATTTAGCTCAAGGCAAGTTACATTTAGGTACTGAGAGTATTTCCCTGTCACCAGAGGGCTTACAATCTAATTTTGTACCTGAGGCAATGGAGGATCTCTTTTGGGATCTTGCCAGGTACATGTGACCTGGTTTGGCCACTGTTGGAAATAGGATACAGGGCTTGATGGACCTTTGGACTGTCCTAGTATGGCAACGTTTATGTTCTTACTAGTAAAAAGAGCCCGTTTCTGAAAAAAAATGAAACGGGCACTAAAAAGGTTGTCCTCTAATGGCAATTATGTTTTTAAGGGAACTATTAGGAGAGAGTACGTGTGAGAGAGAGTGAGTGAGTATGTGTCACAGAGTGAGTATGTGTGTCAGAGAGAGAGAGAGAGAGAGAGAGACAGAATGTGTGTGTCTGTCTTTGTCAGTCCCGTGTGTCTGTCTTTGTCAGTCCTGTGTGCACCAATTATGCTCTCTCCCCTGCATTCATCCATGTGCAGCAAACATCCTCTGTGCCCTGCCCCCATCATCCATCCATGTGCAGCATCTCTCCCCTGCCTCCTCCATCTATCTTGGTGCAGCAATTCTCCTCTGTCCCTTGCCCTCCCCCACTACATGTGCATCAACTCTGCATTCTCCCCTGGCCTCTCCTCCATCCACCCATATCCAGGGCCCCCCTCCCTCCATCTCTCTCCCCTCTGAGTTCCAGGCCCCCCTCCCTACCTCTCTCTCTCTGTGCCCTCCGAGTTCCAGGCCCCCTCCCCTTCGAATCCAAAGCGGTGAAGAATTCCCCAGCTCCCACTGCTACAATAACAAACATAAGGCCGCTATCCTGAAACAAGAGATCCTGAACGCCCAATTCATGCCCTTAGAATGGGCTGAAAGAAACCCTCTTTCTTCAGAACCATGCAATAAATGGAATAATGGCTTCTGAGCCTCTCTTTAACTAGGACCAGAATCACCACTCCCAACTCCAACAAACTTCTGAAGTGGCTACAACCACCCCCCTTTTGGTTACAGCGCCACAAGGAAACTCCATAAATCATTTCCCGAGGAGTGGGAAAACTAACATGTAACCACTATCTTCAGAACCCACTGGTTATAAGTGATCTGGATATACACCTCGAGCAACGCGGACAGTGGACCACCTAACTGTTCCAAGGAGGGTTGGATCCCCCACGCCTCATTATGGTCCTCTCAAAGCCCCAGAAGCCTTCTGACGCTGGGCACCCCTCTTTAGATCAACCTCCTTTTGTTACAAATAAGAGGGCAAAGGTGGCTGCTGAATCAACGTCCTTTTGCCAAGGTGGTAATGTCTATCCTTTTGAAAATGAGACTTGCTCGACCCAGAACAGGCAAAGCCATAATGATCACCTAGGATATTTGCTCTGTGCTTGCCAAAAGCATAATTACCTTCCATTCTTTTCATAGCGGTTTTTTTTAGACTTTAAGCAATAGAGCCTTAAATAAGATGATGTCCACTGCAAAGCAGAATTAAATTGAGTCTGTTTTTCCTCCAGTACGCAGTGGTAAACAACCCAAACAAGACCATCCAACATCCATAAAAATGGCAATACCGTGCAAAGTAAACAAACTGCTGGAGCCTATATTAGCGGAACTCACACAAATAAAAAAAAATAAGATTCGGGATAGTACTTTAACAGTTACAGATTTAAAGGAAAATGTTAATCATATTAAAGAAAAATTTGATTTGGTATGTGAACAAGTGAGGGCCATGTGGTACAAAATGAACTTGCAGTTAAAGATTTACAACATCAGCAAAAAAAACACGAGCGAATTCAACTAGAGATTGAAGAAGGCTAATAGTAGCCGTTGAAATAATGGTCCTATATTAGGATTAACTGAGGGATTAAAAGGTCAAGACCTGGTGACTTTTATTGAAAAAAATGCTTCCCGCCCTGCTTGGCCTCACCTTTCAACAGCAGTTTGAGGTTAAGAGGCCACATAGGGTGCCTGCCCGACGTCTAGCATTCATGCAGTTGCAGAGGTCCTTTTTTGTTAAAAATACTGAGATACCCGCAAGCCCTTGCGATACTAAGGCAAAGTTTACCAGGAATACTGTTTGGAATGAGATGAAGTTAATTATTCTGCCTTATCTGGCTCCAGTAACCGCAAATCTTTCAAAACTTTTCAAGTGGACCTAATTCCTCATTTACTTGAGCTATTTCAAACATGCAAGGAGAAATGAAAGGCTCAATTTCTGAATATTTCATGGTTGTCTTACCTAAACCAGGAAGAGATCCTTTAGAAGTTACCAATTATAGACCTACTCTGCTAATAAATGTAGATGCTAAAATATATGCTAAGGCATTAGCTACTAGACTTTCAGCTTTAATGGAACAACTGAATGAAGATTTATTTCTAACCGTCTTTCCTTTAATAATTCTAGGTTATTTCTTCAGCTTTTACAAGTTGTCATGTCTCTGCCTTGTCCTGATTTCTCCATAGCACGGAGGCTTTTGACAGGGTAGAATGGCCTTATATGTTTTCAGTCCTGAAATGGTATGGCTTTGGACCCATCTACATTTCTAGGGTTCATATCTTACATTCAAATCCTTTGGCTTCATTATATATTAACAATATGATATCTAAACCTTATCACCTGCATAGAGGGACCAAGCAGAGTTCTCCCCTTTCCCCTCTCCTTTTTGATCTTGCCCTGGAGCCCCTCTTATGTGATATCACCACATACAACGGGTGTTCCTTATGGGAGGAAGAAATATAAATTGTCTGCATACGTGGACAATGTCCTACTGTATCTAGCCGACCCCCTTACTTCACTTCCAGCTTTATTATCCTTAATAGAGACATATGGAGCTTTTTCTGGGTATAAAGCAAATTGGACAAAATCTGAATTTATGCCTATGAATGTGTTTGCTACTAGAGACATGTTTGTACAATTTTCATTTTTATTGTCAATTAGAAGAGTTAATTATCTAGGCATTTTATTATTTCCTGATATTGATGACGTTTTAAAACATAATGAATCTCAAATTTTGTCTAAAATTTCCAAGTTATGTGACAACTGGTCTCCACTCCACTCCAGCTCAGAAGGTGGGGAAGGCTGGAAACTATAAAAATGTCAATAGCACCTCCTATTATTATGTACTATGTGCCCATGATTCTGATTTATTTCCTATCCCATTTTTATAAAACAGTTGATAAAAAAAGGGAGGTGTTAATTTTCCCCATATTTTAAAATATAATTCTGCTTTTATTCTCAGGCAGGGAGTTCTTCGGTTGCACAACACTACTTCTTACTTATTGTCCTCTTGGTTCCACCTTGAAAAGGACTTGGTAGCTCCTATGAAACTACAATATATGCTGGGAGCAGCTTTGCATCCACAATTTAAAGTTATTGCTATACTGGCATCAACTCTCTTAGCACTGCAGTCTTTGGACAATTCGTTTCAAATGAGAATTCTGTCCATGATTCATATCCCATTGTGCTGGAATCTTCTCTTCAAGTTTGAAATACATCATGATTCCTGGCAATGTTGGAGACAGAAAGGTATTTAGAGTCTGGAACAGGTTATTAGAGCAAAAATGTTTGCTCTCTTTTACTGAGCTCCGGAAAAGATTTCATCTTCCTTTCTCCCAATACTTCAAGTGGCTTCAATTTACACATATTATAAGGCAGGAAAGCTGAATGTTAATAATCTTGCTTCAGCCTTACCTACATTGGATTTTTGTACCTCCTCTTCCTGACAAATACAAACAAATACATCATTGTGTTCATTCAGATAACCCCTCTGGATTGTCTTCCACTTGGATTCATGAAACCCTTCACAATGGAATCAATCTTGATCTATTCTGGTCAGATGCTCTGCTTCAGCTTCTATTACACAATCTTTATTTTTTTGTAATGCATAGACTCCTGTCAAATTATTTTGACTCAAATTAATGTCATCAAATCTTGCTGGTCTTGTCAAATCTCTCCAGGAACTCTGGATCATCTCTTGTTTTTCTGTACCTACACTCATAACTTTTGGACTCTAGTATGGGAAAAAAATCCAACAAGTGTTGTGCATCAGAGAACCCTTAACATATGAGAATATCTTTCTTTGGTCACCTTCACTCTCTGCCTCTTTGGAGTATGGAGAACAACACTTATTTCAAATTCTTATTACAGTTGCTATACCAAATACCTTAAGAAATTGGAAGCCATTGAATAAGCTCAATATTCATATGTGGTGGGCTTCAGTGTGTCTTATATATAAACATGAATCCTTTGAAAATGAAAAATCAGGGAGTTATAGGAAATTTATGGACTCAGAGGGGCATAATCGAAAGGGGTGCCCAAGTTTTCCTGAGGACGTCCTCGCAGGACGTCCCAGCAAATGGGCAGGGAAACCCGTATTATTGAAAGAAAATGGGCATTCATCTTTCGTTTCACTAATATAGTTGGGGACGCCCAAATCGCAAAATTTAGGTCAACCTTAGAGATGGTCATCCCTGATTTTCGCCGATAATGGAAACCACAAGTGTAACAGGGGTGGGGGGGGGGGGGGGGGGTGATGGGCCTGGGTCCGTCTGGCTGAAGTGCACTGCACCCACTAAAATTGCTCCAGGGACCTGCATACTGCTGTCATGGAGCTGGGTATGACATTTGAGGCTGGCAAAAAATATTTAAAAGTTTTTTCTTTTAGGGCGGGAGGGGGTTGGTGACCACTGGGGGAGTAAGGGGAGGTCATCCCCGATTCCCTCCGGTGGTCATCTGGTCAGTTTGGGCACCTTTTTGAGGCTTGGTTGTAACAAAAAATGGACCAAGTAAAGTCTGGGACGCCCTTCTTTTTTCCATTATCTGTCGAGGACGCCCATGTGTTAGGCATGCACCAGTCCCGCCTTTGCTACGCTTCTGACATGCCCCCGTGAACTTTGGTTGTCCACGCGACAGAAAGCAGTTGAGGACGCCCAGCTTTCGATTATGCTGATTTGGGCGACCCTGGGAGAAGGACGCCCATCTCCCGATTTGTGTCGAAAGATGGGCGCCCTTCTCTTTCAAAAATAAGCCCGATAGTCATCTATGAGTACTTTTATAAACTCACATTAAGATTCACTTGGACCGTTGTATATTTTGCTCAGAATCTGCCTTTTGTGCTGTATTTAGATTCTTAGTTAACCCTGCATCCTTAGAACAATTTCTTCCTTATTTGAGTTATGTCGTTTTCCTCTTATGAATGAGGCTGTTACTCCTTTGATTTGGTACACAATCTGCCTACAATATTTGTAGATTCTTTGATCAGTTTCATTTTGGTTTTACTGATCCTATGTGTTTTGTTTTTCTTTTTCTATTTTGCATTGTTTTATAAAATTTTAAAATATTAATAAAAATATTGAACTTAAAAAAATGTCAGCTCACCAGACAAAAGGTGCTATGTATTATACATTTATGAATATAAACCTTAGCAGTGTTTCAATTCAAAAGAAATAAAGACTTTTAGCTCACAAATAAAATATATTCACTACATGATGGCTATGTGCTATTCTGGTGACCCATGGGAGTTCTCTGGATTTGTGTTTCATATATTCACTTAAATTGTCAAAGGCATCAACCAAGATAATCAAATAATTAGTATTACTGTAGGTTAACAAAATTACAGAAAGATAATCTATTGGATTTAAGGTATAGTAAATACAAAACAAAGAACTTACTGCTTGCTGAAGAAATATGGCTGCGCTCCTAGTCTTTGGGATAGTGCCTGGCAACACTGATCTACATCTTCAAACACCTGATGCAAAGTATTGGGCACAAATGATATAAAATTATTATCACTACAAGACTCTATTCATTAGTGCTTCATGAAAGTGTTATGAATCTGTCACATAAGGAGAAATTAGGATTTACCTGATAATTTTCTTTCCATTAGTCCTTCCCACTATTCCAGAACTTGTGGGACAGTTGTGTCCATCAACCAGCAGGTGGCAATAGAGAACTTAAAACTGAGCTCAGACACCTCTCTTGGCATCCAGTCCAGCTCCTCAATATTTATGTAGATGAGCAGTAAAGAGAAATTCAAAATAAACACAACAATCTTAAACAACTCACTAACCTAACACTAATCAGACGTGCAAACATGTGTGGACCTCACTGATCTCTGGACAAATTGTAGAGAACAAGAGATATACAGGAAGCACCATGCAAGGTGACAGTCATTATTTGACCCATTACTTCGCACCAACTAAACATCTCAGAAACCTAGGGCGGGCCTCTGGAACAGTGGGAAGGACTAAAGGAAAGAAAATTATCAAGAAGACCTAATTTTTCCTTCTATTACGTAGCTTCCCACTATTCTAGAACCTATGGGATGTTCAAAAGCAATCCCTAGAGTTGTTGGGATCTTGGTGCAGCTACCCTAAGGACTGAAGCCACATAACTGGCTTCTGATCATGCTGCAATGTTCCCCCTGTAGTGCTTGACAAAGGTACACGCCGTCAACCATATCTCTGCCTTGCAAATATCCACCTGAGACAGTAAGGTAGTCTCCGCCCAGGATGTCGTTGTACGCCTCATAGAATGAGCCCACAAGGCCTGAGAAGCCTGCTTCCATGCAAGTAAATATGCTTAAGTGATAGGCTTCTTCAGCCATCTAGCAATTTTGGGTTTGGAAGCCATGATGCTAAGTATCTGTTTACCAAAAAGCACAGTCTGTCTGATTTGCGAAACTCATTCGTGACTTCCAGACATCTTACGAGGACTCTACACACATCCAAGAATCTTCAAGGAAGAATACTGTAAAAGGACAAAATCCCCACAAATTAGTTGGGATGAAATACTGATACCACTTTCGGATTAAATTAAGGAACCATGCGTGCAGGGAGATCCCTGCTTCCAAAAAGTGAAGAAAGAATCTCGACAAGAGCCTGAAGCTCTGAAACCCTATGTGCTGATGCAGCAGCCACCAAGAATGCTGTACTTAGTGTAAGATCTTCAAGGAGGCCATCCAGAGTGGCTCAAAAGGAGGAATCTGAAGAGCCCGAAGGACTAAATTAAGGTTCCACTCTAGACATGACGTACAAAAAGGGAGGTGGCAAGTGACCCACTCCTCGCAAGCACTGAATGATATCTGGGTGAGCCGCAAGAGATGTCTTCTGTAGCCAGCCCCTGAAACAGGCCAAAGCCGCAACCTGAACTTTAAGAAAACCTAACACCAGTCCTTTCGGAAGATCTGCCTAGAGAAACGCTAGGATGATCTGAGCAGAGAAGGAAGAAAGTTTGCGATCAGAACACCAGCCATCGAATGTCCTTCACACCCTTGCATATGCTATGGATATAGAGCATTTCCAAGCCTGAACCAAAGTAGCAATGAACGAATCAGAATAACCTTTTAGTCTCAACTGAGCCCTTACAATGGCCAAGCCATATGACTAAAGGGACATGGATCCTCCATGAGCATCAGACCTTGCTCCAGTTGGCGGTGTACCTGTGGAAGACAGAGAGGACCCCCCCCCCCCCCACACACACACCGTCTAGCAACTGAATAAGATCTGTGTTCCATGGCCAATCTGGGGTTACAAGAATTATTCAACCTCTATGCAATGCGATCCTTTTCAACATGTGGCCTACCATAGGTCAAGAAGGAAAGACATACAGGAGATGCGTCTCCAGCCAGGGATGTAGTAGGGTATCAATCCCAGTTCATTCCAAAGGCTAAAGAACTTATGCACTTTGGCATTCGTTTTCACTGCCATCAAGTCCAGAAGTGGAGAACCTCATTAATCCACTATCAGCTGAAAACCCTGGCTGGATACTTCCCATTTTCCAATGTTCAAGGACTGCCTGCTGAGAAAGTCCATCTCCAAATTCAAGGACCCAGCAATGTAAGCTGCTGACAAGCAGAGAAGATTTTTCTCCACCCAACTCATGAGGGAGGCTGCCTCCATCATCATCAGACAGCTGCGGGTCTTGTTTTGCTTGTTGATATAAGCTACCTCCTTCACACTGTTGGAGGAAACTCGGACCAGGGTCCTCACCAGAAAGGGAGAGAAGTAATGTAAGGCATTCCGCACTGCCCTGAACTCCAAGCTATTTATCAACCACTGAGACTCCTGTTCTGTCCAGGTGTTCTCTGCAGATGGAACTTTTAATGAGCTCCCCAAACCAACTTGCTGGCATCCATTGTCACCACCTCACATTGTGTTATCGGAAAGGGCGCTCCGATAGTCAAATTCATAGGTGACAACCAACACCACATATTCCATCTGGCAACTGGTGTCAAAGGAAGATGAAGGTCATACTTCTGTGACACCAGAGACCAACGACTGAAAAGAGATTCCTGTAACAGCCGCATATTTATTTATTTATTTGTTACATTTGTATCCCACATTTTCCCACCTATTTGTAGGCTCAATGTGGCTTACATAGTACTGGAGAGGCGTTGCAGACTCCGGTGCAAACAAATACAAAGTGATGTTGTGGTAAGATAAAGTTCATGGGGTACAGCCCCATTAGGGAATTGTACAATGGAAGAGTTGTGTCATGTCCATTATGTTCTTTAGTTTTGTTGTGTTGCTGAAATTGGGCATTTAAGTTGGATCAGTAGGGTATGCCTATGAGCTCTTGCCGCTGTCACTGACCCCAGAACCTGGGCATAGTCCCAGACCTTGGTCCTGCCTTGACTGAGAAGACATCTGTTAAACCAGCTTCGATCTGCACTCCATGAGGAACAGCCTCTCCCTTGAAGTGACAAACAGAATGTCCACATACTCCAGCGTCTGTGATGGAGTTAGTCTGCGCTTCTCAAAAATGATCACCCAAACCAGTGACTGTAAAAGATAGACAACTTAGTCCGTCACCGCCATACTGTCTGAATAGGACAGCGCACAAATGATCGTCAAGATACAGGTGAACTCTGACTCTCTGGCGCAAAAGGAATGGCACCATCACCACCATAAACTTTGTAAATGTTCTTGGAGTCATGGCAAGACCAAAGGGCAAAGCCCTAAACTGGAAGTGACGGGTCAGCACTGCAAAATGTAGAAACCTTTGATGTGGCAGCCATATAGGTTTATGCAAGTATGCCTCCTTGGGATCGAGGGTGGTGAGAAATTCTCCCATTTGAACAGTCTATGACTGCTTTTAGTGTCTCCATGCAAAAGTGGGATACTCTGAGGCAGCAGTTTAGACTTATGAGATCTAAGACCAGATGAAAGGTGCTTTCCTTCTTTGGGACAATGAAGTAGATGGAATAGCTGCCTTGTCCCTGTTTGGCCTAGGGAACTGGAACAATGGTCCAGAGCATGGCCTGAACCTCAAATGCCTTGGCTCCTTTTCAACAATCACAGGAAGCATTATCATCCCCCTCCTCAGGGGGCGTTCTCCGTCCTGTAACGGCTCCTTCAAGAATGGCTCCTCAGAACAGACCCGAGCCACATCAGATAACGAGAGAAGCACAGATAGCCTCATCTATCTGGAGGTCTAAATGAGATCTCTTAGGAGCTGGAAGGACAGAAGGTGAAAAACTGAAGCACCTTGTAGCAAAATCTGACTATCCCTGCTTCGGTATATAATCTCCAGAGAAAACAAAGATCCCGATGCAGCTGAATGCTCTGAGGTTGTAAAATGGCAGCTGTGCTCCGCATGTGATCAGTCAAAGGCTGCTCCACTCGTGATGAGCCAGAGGCTGCTCCTCAATGCCAGTCAGCCCCGACAAAATGACACCCGTTCTACTCTCTCCTGCATCAAACTGAGCACCAGCCCTGCCGGAGAGCCCAAAGACCCTGACATATTTGTCTGCGCTGAATCCGAAGATATGCTGCCACCATTTCCTCCACAGCTCACAGATTCCCGGCTTGCATGCACTGCAACGCCTTGATGCCAGTGGGTCCCACAGCGGGAACACTGCTTAACAGCCTCCACGGGAGTCTCCATTCACCCGACTGTTACTAGCACACCACAAAGTGTCTCAAGCAGTACGTCAGGATCCCTCCCCTGCATCAAGTAGAACATGCAGCCTTCCAAGCAGGTCCAAGTCAAACTTTAGTTGGACTTACCACTGCCGGTTGCTCTTCCTAAGCTCACAGTCTCCACAAGTATTACCCAGATGAGAAAAGCTCAGGACTAATACCCTGTCCCATGCTCTCCAGCAAACCTCTTTTCTTCTCCTTTTTTTTTTTTTGTTGAGCTAGAAAAGGAAAGCTCCACAAGAAAACAGGGAAAAGGCAAAGGAAGGGAAGTGGTAAATTTGAGGGGGCACCACAGACAAGGATCTGAAGACCTCCAGATAGGACTGTGCAGACTCAAGCCACCCACAAAGCACAACTGGGGACCAATTGACCAATTGGACCAAAAGCAAGTCACTTCGAACCAGAGGGTGTAAAGTGTATCCATCCACCTGTTGGAGATAGCAAATACTGAGCAGCTGGACTGGATGCCAAGAGAGATATGTCTCAGCTCAGTTTTCAGTTCTCTATCTCCACCTGCTGGTTGATGGACACAACTATCCCACAGGTTCTGGAAAAGTGGGAAGTTACGCAATGGAAAAGGAAGATAAGTCATTATACAGCATACTAAAATACAAACGTTATTTTTTAAAAAATACTCTCTTTACGTTAAAGAGAAATGTGTGTGTGATTACCACTGTTAAGAAACGAAGAAAAACCCCCCGACTATATCATAATTGTACCCAAAGAAATTTTCTAGAATTTATACAAATTGTTTCAGTTTGTGTTTTACAGTACTATATAAGCAATGGATTGGACTGCTGCATATGCATAAATATTAATTACACTTTTTTAAAAGCAATAAGAGGCTTATATTAAGAGCAAAATACTTGGGTTAGACAGCTTCCTGTTATCATGCCTAAGAATCTGAAGATAATAAACTCACATTATAATATTACAAAACGTGTGATTTAGTATTATCTATCAGATTTGACAGACCTGATCAAGAGACTTGTTGGCCCATCCAATTGCTTTCATTTTGCGTTGAATTTCCCATCGCTTCTGATAGACCAAAATATAATTAAGAGGCCAAGGAAATGGTGAACTATATCTAGGTTCAGTAATCTTGAGAGTGAGAGAATGGGAGAATATGAGACAAAAGAAAAAAATGTTTAGTACGAAAAAAAACGATTATGGAATAAATACAAAAGTTCACAATTTATTATAAAAACAATGAAAGTTTCCACTGTGCAAATTTTTCCATGGTTTGGCATATAATAGCTAGATATTTTAAAGAAATTTATAGTTAACAGTTTAGAAAAATTAACATTTTAAAATATCCTTTTTTAACATAAAAAGTTTGCAATCAGTTATCTTAAACAATGATACATAGCTTCCCTAAAGCATATGTGCAAGCAAAATGAAAGTAAGTGAAAATATCACTAATGGTATAAACCTCAATGTTTAATTTATGAGTAGGGACTTGCAATTGTGAACAAAAGTGTTTTCTCATTAAATTTTAACTAAGATAAATGCTTCAGAACCACTCACCTCCTCCAATGTAGCTTCATCACACCACTGAATATACAACTATAAAGAAAAGAACACTTGCTACTAGTCAAAGACAGAAGAAAACCAGCACAAAAATACTGCATAGCGTGTCATCTTATATTTATCCTGGTTACATAATTTTGACATATGTGTTCTTAAACACTAAATTAAGGTAATGATGCTGCTTTGGAACTGCTGGACCAATACAGCTTGTATGCTAACCTCAATACTACTGAAAATTAGAGTATCAAATATAGCGTATATTAAATTTAAAGTTCTGAAAATATTCACCTAAAGACAGAATATTCTAAGTTGTGCAGTTGATTTACCTTGTATCTAAAAAAACAATTCCATGTAAAGTTTCTTTTCACACATAATAGATGTGTAATACAGTTACTTATGTTGACATACAGATTTATTAGTTAACTATTGCAGTGGCCCATCAAAAATTATGGAAAAAAAGGCACTAATACCTCTACCACCAGGAACACCCTTTTTCTCAGCAGAAGAAAGACATACACACTTTTTGCCTACACACAGGATGGACGTTGTTGAGAAGGCAATTTCAAATGTGTAAATACAATTCAGTTGGATGAAATATGGAGAAAAGTGTAGTCTATTTGTCCTATGATAAAAATCATTATTGTATTTTATATTCAAAACTGTTAACAATTTTGAAAGAGAGGCATAAAGTGGACCCTAAGGAAACAAAAGTAATCAGTAAATGTCTCTAAAAATCAGTGTAAATATGGTTTCTAGAGTGTGACTGACAGTGCAACCAACACATGACTGTAGCAAATTATACAGAATTCATTTGAATGTAAGTGTCCTGCTGAACAGCTAAGCACTTTTTGTTAAGTAAATTCAAAGTTACTGTTTAAAATTACCCTTTTCATTATTTGAGGTGCTGGAAAATTAGTTCCATCCAAAAAATAGTTTTGTTTTTTCTTCCTGTACTCAACAAATAATACAAGTTACTAGTTTGCGACTGTACCTCTGCTGTTAACAACATGTTGTTGACTAGTTCCATGTAAGCTTTCATCTCCGCCTTCTGGACTTCATCCAACCCATCACTAAGTGAATGACCCTGAAGGGACACAAAGCATCAATGCACTGAAAGGAAGGGTTTCAAAGTCTTAATTTTACTTCAGCAAACTATTCCAAAACATGAAAGTTTCAAAACATATTGAAGATGATATTGGAGAATGAACAAATATCATCCAACCAAGATGAATCCAGGTTGGGATCTGCCAACAGTATAGTTAACAGTGCTGTTGAAAGTACTAGGTCAAAGTACTTAAGTAAAAATAAATGTATATTTTAATACTTAAGTGAAAGTAAAATGAAGAACACATTAAAAAAATTACTTAAGTAAAAGTAAAAAAGTTACTGCCTAATATAATACTTTTTGAGTAAAAAGTAAAAGTATAACTACAGTGAATGCAACTATTGTTAACATTTTTAACCCAACAATTTTATTGCTCTACAATTCAATCTATTTCACTTTTACTAAAACTACATTTTGAAAATGACTGCCACTCATGTGAGTGCGCTTATGAGTCTTTAATCCACCACAGCTAAAAAGGTGTTCAACAACTGAACTATCAGGAACTGGATTGTTAGTTTGATAAAAAGTTCCCTCAAATCAGGCCAGGCAGCAATATTACTGATGCTTTTAAACTGGGTCTGCAGGTATTGATCAAAGGAATCTCAGTCTGAAACACTTGACTTCCTTATAGCAAAGAATGCTTTATCATCATCGTTGTCATTATCATTTGTATTAGTAGTAGTGCTAATTCATCTCTTGCATCTTCATCTTCGTTATCATTGTCATGCTGTCCAATTAAAGAGAAGGCTTTCACAAAGTTGAAATCATTGTCTGTTGTCCTATTTTTCGTCTGATGGCAAACTCTGAATATCTTCAAGAGCTGATGCAAGAATGTCATATGTATGCAAACTCTTCAGTCTTAATGCCAGACAAGCAAGAGTATCAATCCAGTGGACTGTCATACCAATGCAAAATTTTTACATGGGATGTCCAGAAGTCTGTTGTGATAGAGACATATATGTCTGTTCACCAAGAACTGCAACCAGCTTTAGCTTCATCTCTGCCTCAAAGTGACCTAACTCATCACTGTTCTGTTTGGCTGGAGACTATTAATCAGTTCAACAAGCACAGGCAACAATACTGTTCTCATAGACTGTGTTCCCTGAATACCAAAATTTAAGATGAGATGATCCACTGTTTGTGCAAAAAGGTTTGCAATTTCAAAATCCTGTTCCAGGTTTTGCTGTTTCATTTGGTTTACTGGGGAATCATTATTTAGGTCTCTGTCACTTTTACTTGTTTACTTTTAACTGCAAGCATGAGAAGTAACTAGGTAAAGGTAATAAAAATTGGTAAAATTATTACTTCAGTAAAAGTAAATTTTTTCTATACTTCTTTACAAGTAAAAGTAACTAAACTTTTACTTAAGTACAGTAACAAGTTACATTTACTTAGTTACTATACAACATTGGTTAAAAAATATTTTTGATCTTACACTGCGTATAGGGTTTATCTTCAAAATTATCTATAGAAATTGGGGTAAAAGTAAAAAAAGTGCCCAACTGTATTATTTCACCCTAAACATTTCTAGATCATTTTGATGCTACTTCTGATGGGGCATGATTATTTTCCCACTTTAGCGAATATTTGATCCTAGCACACCTGGATAATATGACACAGTATTAACCTGCTGAAAAGATTTTTTCTTTCTTTCTTTCTTTCAATCCAGCCAGACATAAAACATAAGATGTGCGAAGCAGATTCAGACCAAAGAGTCTTCAAGCCATCCTGTTTCAGAGTGGTCAGTTGGGTCATTTGGAAATACATGTCAGATTCTGGAAAAGGAAAAACTATTATCTGTTTCTCACTTCCTGAAGAAGGAGAAATGCAAGAAAATATGATAAGTAATGATTAATAGGCTTGTCCTCAAGAAACTGTAAATTAATTGCCTTAACCACATTTTCTTGCAATGTATTCCATAGTTTAATGACTGTAATAAAAATACTTTCTAAAATATGTTTTTTTTAAAAATCTGCTGCTAGTTTCATGGCATGTCCCCTATCCTAGTACTACCAGTAAGAGTGAATGACCAATTTCTTCCACAGTCCTCAGTCATGACTGCTCAGTGGTCTCTATGCCAAGCTAAAAAGATTTAATCTATTCAGCCTTATTCATAACAAGTTGTTCTATATCTTCTTAAACCATTTTCTCACTCCTTTCTCAACTTTTTCTAGTTTTGCTAAACCTTTTTTTGACATGTGGCAATGAAAACTGGAGAACAGCTTAATGGTGGCAAAGAACCAGGGAAACCAAATCTCATTGATGCTCCTTGTGATCTTGGGCAAGTCATTTAGGGCTTCTTTTACAAAGCTGCGCTAGTGATTCCCATGTGACAACTGACAGCAAACCCAAAGGAACTGAATGGGCTTCCTCTCATTTGCTGGGCTGAGAATCGCTAGCATGGTTTAGTAAAAGAGACCCTTAATCCCCTATTGCGTGAACTTAATCCAAATCTCCTTCCTTCCTTTCTTCTTCCCTTAACACATCACAATGGGAAAATTAGGTTCTTACCTTGGTAATTTTCTTTCCTTTAGTCATAGCAGATGAAGCCATTACGTATGGGTTGTGTCCATCAACCAGCAGGGGGAGATAGAGAGCACTCAACTTTTCACAGTGCCTCATGGCCAGCCAGCTCCACTGCCTCTTCAGTATTTGAAGCTTCCAAAGCAGTATGGCAAACCGCAATGGGAATACATGAACTTTTCCTCACAGCGAACGATGGCCCCTAACAAGGGCTATGAACTCCAAAAGGAGGAAATGAATACGTCCTCCTGGAGGGAATAAACTCGTCCTCCTTATTGTATAACTGGAGGGGATACACGCAACCTCCTGGAGGGAATAAACTCATCCTCCAAAACATAAACTGGAGGGAATGGACTCATCCTCCTATAAGTGAACATGAATCTGAAGACTGTTTTCCAACTTTCTCCCAAGGAAGGAAACTTCAGGAAACAACAAACAGAACCTGAACAGATTCACGCATACAGACAATCATACAGGGAGGGCTCATGGCTTCATCTGCTTTGGACTAAAGGAAAGAAAATTACCAAGGTAAGAACCTAATTTTCCCTTCTTGTCATCAAGCAGATGAAGCCATTACGTATGGGATGTAACAAAGCAATCCCTATATAGGGTGGGAACAGGTCACACCACGCGCTAGCACTTGTGCTCTAAAACGCGCATCCCTCCTAGCAGCCACATCCAGCCTGTAATGTCGGGCAAAAGAGAGCTTAGAAGCCCATGTTGCTGCACTGCATATCTCTTGACGAGAGAGTGCTCCAGTTTCAGCCCAAGAGAAGAAATCACTCTGGTAGAATGCGCCTTAAAGGCTACAGGCGGAGACCGGCCGGCAAGCAGATAAGCTGAAAAGATAGTTTCTTTGAGCCAGCGGGCAATAGTGGCTTTAGACGCTGGAGACCCTCTGCGAGGACCTGATAGCAAAACAAACAGATGATAATAGATCCTGAAAGAGATAGTAACTCGCAGATACTGCAGCAGAGTCCTGTGCACATCCAACAGGTGCAACTGCCCAAAAGATTCTGGAAACTCCTCCTTATCAAAGGAGGGCAAGAAAATAGGCTGGTTTAGGTGAAACGCTGAAACCACCTTAGGCATGAAGGAAGGCACGGTCCGAACTGTGACCCCGGACTCTGAGAATTGCAGAAATGGGTCTCTAGAGGACAGCGCCTGGAGCTCTGACACCCGTCTCGCCGACGTAATGGCCACAAGAAAAACGGCCTTTAGTGTCAAATCTTTCTCCGATGCTCGCCGAAGCGGCTCAAAAGGAGAAGCCTGCAGGGCCTTCAAAACTAGCCCCAGGTTCCAAACTGGACAGGGTGCTCGCACGGAAGGCCAGAGCCGAAGCACCCCACTAAGAAACCGTGCCACATCTGGATGAGCAGCTAAAGACACGCCTTCAACTACTACTACTACTATTTAGCATTTCTATAGCGCTACAAGGCATACGCAGCGTTGCACAAACATAGAAGAAAGACAGTCCCTGCTCAAAGAGCTTACAATCTAATAGACAAAAAATAAATAAAGTAAGCAAATCAAATCAATTAATGTGAACGGAAGGAAGAGAGGAGGGTAGGTGGAGGCGAGTGTTACAAGTGGTTACTAGTCAAAAGCAATGTTAAAGAGGTGGGCTTTCAGTCTAGATTTAAAGGTGGCCAAGGATGGGCAAGACGTAGGGGCTCAGGAAGTTTATTCCAGGCGTAGGGTGCAGCGAGACAGAAGGCACGAAGTCTGGAGTTGGCAGTAGTGGAGAAGGGAAAGATAAGAAGGATTTATCCATGGAGCGGAGTGCACGGGAAGGGGTGTAGGGAAGGACGAGTGTGGAGAGATACTGGGGAGCAGCAGAGTGAATACATTTATAGGTTAGTAGAAGAAGTTTGAACAGGATGCGAAAACGGATAGAGAGCCAGTGAAGGGTCTTGAGGAGAGGGGTAGTATGAGTAAAGCGACCCTGGCGGAAGATGAGACGGGCAGCAGAGTTTTGAACCGACTGGAGAGGGGAGAGGTGACTAAGTGGGAGGGCAGCAAGAAGCAGATTGCAGTAGTCTAAACGAGAGGTGACAAGGGTGTGGATGAGGGTTTTGGTAGAGTGCTCGGAAAGAAAGGGGCGGATTTTACGGATGTTGTAAAGAAAGAAACGACAGGTCTTGGCGGTCTGCTGGATATGAGCAGAGAAGGAGAGAGAAGAGTCAAAGATGACCCCAAGGTTTCGAGCTGAGGAGACAGGGAGAATGAGAGAGCCATCAACAGAAATAGAAAACGGGGGGAGCGGGGAGGTGGGTTTGGGGGGGGAAAATGAGAAGCTCGGTTTGGTCATATTTAATTTCAGGTGGCGTTGAGACATCCAGACAGCAATGTCAGACAAGCACGCTGAACTTTGGTTTGGATGCAAGGTGAGATATCAGGGGTAGAAAGGTAGATTTGGGAGTCATCAGCATAGAGATGGTAGGAAAAGCCATGGGATGAGATTAATGAACCAAGGGAAGAAGTGTAGATAGAAAAGAGGAGGGGACCAAGAACAGAACCCTGAGGTACGCCGACAGGCAGAGGGATAGAAGTAGAAGAGGATCCACCAGAGTGAACACTAAAGGTGCGGAGGGAGAGGTAGGAAGAGAACCAGGAAAGGACAGAGCCCTGGAATCCAAGTGAGGACAGGGTATCGAGAAGTATGCTGTGATCGACAGTGTCAAAAGCAGCGGAAAGATCAAGAAGAATGAGGATGGAATATTGACCTCTGGATTTAGCCAGTAATAGGTCATTGGAGACTTTACCACGAAGGGAGGCCAACGCTGCCACTTGCACCCACAGGGAATTATAGGCCAAGCCTATTTGTACACCATCCTGCAAAAGTCCAGAATCGGTGAGACAGGAGACTGCATGGGTGTGATCGCTTTTGAAGCACACCAAGACTCAAACTGGTGCCAAATCCTGGCATAAGCCACGGAAGTGGAACGCTTGCGGGCCTGCAGGAGAATGGAAATGACTGTGTTTGAATAGCCTTTGTCCCTCAATTGCGCCCTCTCAATCGCCATGCTATAAGACCAAAGCGGCAGGCGTCCTCCATGGCTACCGGGCCCTGTGACAACAAGTTCGGTACCAGAGGTAAAGGAAGGGGAGCCTCCACTAGCATCTGTTGGAGGTCCGCATACCAAGGCCTCCTGGGCCTATCCGGGGCGATAAGGACCACTTCTCCTGGGTGCAGCCGAATCCACAGGAGCATGCGCCCTATCAAGGGCCACGGAGGGAACACATACAGTAGGCCCGGAGGCCAGGGCTGAGTCAAGGCATCCAACCCTGCCAAGCGAGGATCTCTCTGTCTGCTGAAGAAGCACGGGACTTTGGCATTTCAATTTGTCGCCATAAGATCCATCACAGGCTTGCCCCATTTGGTACATATCTGCAGGAATACTTCGTCTGCTAGTTCCCATTCTGCTGGATCGATCTGATGCCTGCTTAGATAATCGGCTTGCATGTTGCTCTGACCTGCAATGTGAGCTGCCGACAGAAACTGAAGATGCAGCTTGGCCCAGTGGCAAATCTGTTCGGCCTGCGCGGCCAGTGCTCTGCACTGAGTGCCGCCTTGTCGATTTATGTAGGCCACTGCTGTCGTGTTGTCCGACATCACTCTGACAGCCAATCCTTCCAGGGTCACTTGAAAGGCCAGAAGCGCCTGAAACACCGCTTTCAACTCCAGGCGGTTGATGGACCACTCAGACTCCTCGGGTGTCCATAGACCCTGGGCATGTTTCCCCTTGCAAAGGCCGCCCCAGCCCTTCAGGCTGGCATCTGTCACTACTAGACACCAATCGGGGAGCGCCAGCGGCATTCCTCGCCGCAGCATGCTGTCTGAGAGCCACCACCATGCTGAGTCAGGCCGCAGGGAGCCAAGAAAGTCTGCATTGATAATCCTGAGACACTGGAGACCATCTCTGAAGTAGGGAATACTGTAGAGGTCTCAGGTGCGCTCTCGCCCAGGGCACCACTTCCAATGTGGCTGTCATCGATCCCAGCAGCTGGACAATGTCCCAAGCTCGTGGGCGGGGCATCCTCAGGAGCGGACGGACCTGATTCTGAAGCTTGCACCGCCTTAGCTCAGGTAGGTATACATAGCCCAAGTCTTTGTCGAACCTGGCCCCCAAATATTCTAGAGATTGCGAGGGGGTCAGGTGACTTTTGGCCATATTGACGACCCAGCCTAGAGATTGAAGTACTGAGACCACTCTGGCTATAGCTTGATAGCTCTCTGTTACAGAGTCTGATGAGCCAGTCGTCTAGGTACGGGTGAACCCTGATACCTTCTCGCCTGAGCAAAGCAGCTACTACCACCATTACCTTCGAAAAGGTTCGGGGAGCTGTGGTGAAGCCAAAAGGCAAGGCCTGGAACTGGAAATGTTTTCCCAACACCGCAAAACTCAGAAACTTCTGGTGCGGGGGGCCAAATTGGTATGTGCAAGTAAGTTTCTTTCAGGTCTAGAGACGTGAGACTGGCTGTATCGCAGCAATGACGGAGCGCAGGGTTTCCATGTGAAAATGCCGTACTCTCAGGGACTTGTTTAATTCTTTTAAGTCCAGAATAGGGTGAAAAGACCCACCTTTTCACGGCACCACAAAGTAGATGGAGTATCGGCCGTAGCCGTGTTCGGCGGGAGGTACCGGGGACACGGCCCCTAACCGAAACAGACCTTGTAAAGTCTCCTCTACCGCCGCCTGTTTGGCGGCAGAACCGCATCGGAACTCCACAAACACGTCTCTTACTGGGGCGTTGAATTCTATTCTGTAGCCATCTCTGATCATGTCCAGAACCCACTGATCTGAGGAAATATTGGCCCACTCCTCGGCAAAGAGGGAAAGACGTCCTCCGATGACAGGAAGCGAGGAGGGGGCCGGCGCACCATCGAGAGGGTCGCCCCTGAACTCCAGGCCTAGAGCCGATGGCTGCGGAACGCTTGTCCGAGCGAAAGGAGTTCCTCTGCTGAAAAACGGGCACGAGAAGTGAACCCAGCAGAACGCCCCGGGCGGTACCTTCTAGCTTCACGGAAGCGAGGACTATAAGAGAAGTGGACCGCCTGGCCCTTGGAGGAAGGCCTCGGCCTATCTTCAGGCAAGCGCTGGGGTTTAGGATCTCCCAGGCCTTTAACAATTTTATTTATTTATTTTTTTCCAACTCCTCACCAAATAGGAGAAGGCCTTGAAAGGGCAACTTCACCAACCTTTGCTTAGAGGCCATGTCCGCTGCCCAATGTCGTAGCCAAATAAGACGGCGAGCTGCCACTGCTACTGCCATTTGTTTAGCCGAAGCTCTTACAATATCATAAAGGGCATCAGCCAAAAAGGACAAGGCCGACTCCAGCCGCGGAGCCACATCCGAGAACGGCTCCGCTCCATCTCCGGGCTGTTCCACTGCCTGTTGCAACCACGCCAGGCAGGCTCTAGCAGCATAACAACTGCATGCAGACGCCCGAACAGTAAGACCTGCAATTTCAAAGGACCGTTTAAGTGCTGCTTCCAGCCTACGGTCTTGTATATCCTTCAGGGCAACTCCTCCTTCCACAGGGAGGGTCGTCCTCTTTGTCACCGCAGTGACTACGGCATCTACTTTAGGCATTGCAAAGCGAGCCAAATGCTCCTCACGCAGAGGGTATAATTGCCCCATATCCCTGGAAACTTTCAAAGGTCCCTCGGGGTCAGCCCACTGAGCGGAAATAAGCTCTTGGATGGAGTCATGCAAAGGAAAGGCTCGAGCAGGCTTTTTGGTACTAGCCATCCTAGGATTCACAAGAGGAGGCCGTGCCACTGTCAGGCTCTTCAATAGAAAGGACCTGGTAGGGCATCTGAAATAAGCGCTGGCAGCTCATCACGGTGGAAAATCCTCACCGCGGGAGGGATCATCAGATCCTGTGGTAATTCTGCACCTTACATCTGGCTCCTCAGACCACGAACGCCTGCCAGAACTCTCCGAATCCTCACAGCCCGACCACGGGGGGGGGGGGGGGGGGGGGGGGAGGGGGGGAGGTGCACCACAATCTGAAGGGGGAATTAGCCCTTCTACGCTTTTCTTTATGCCAATTATCAGGGAAAATAGCCTCAGCGGGCAGTCCCAGGCCAGAATCCACCGGGGGGGGGGGGGGGGGGGAGATAATAGAAGGGGCCTCAGACGACCCTTGAGGGAGAGCTCTTTTCAACATGTATGTTTTATGCAATAACAACACAAAATCAGGGGAGGAAAACTCGCCCTGGGCACCCAGACCCCGTCCGGGGCTAGCCGCTCCCTGAATATCCTCAATTCGAGGTCCCCCCCCCCACCCCCCAGGCTCAGGGCTCTCCGTCTCTACGGAGTCCGCACCATGCGGAGAATTCAAAATGGAGTCCGCTGCCAGCTCTGAGAGGGAAGAATCATCGCTCGCCATGCTCGGGCCGGCTCTTACACCTGTACAGCACGATTTACAGAGCCCCGCTGCTGATTTGCGCTTACCACACCGGGAATAGCGCTTTACATTCTCTGCAGCCATCGCCGAAAACGGCGGGAAAATTCAAAATGGCGGTTTCCGCCAAAAACGAACCGATCGCGGGCCCACCCCGGAGGAGTCAGAAAACACTCTTACCTCACCGGACCGAGTATCACAGCTCCGGTCCCATAGAAGAATCAAAGGAAAACCTCTGTTCCACTTTTTTTTTTTTTTTTTTTTTTTTTTTTTAACGCTGTGAGGAAAGCAGAGGTAATAAGAACTCCGGAGGCTCAGATGAGTGGGAAAGGCAGGGAAAGGCAAACCAATGTGCCTGCATCCACTGAGTGGGAAAGGACAGGGAAAAGCAAGCTAATATGTCCACATCCACGGGGGCATGGGTAAGGCAGGGAAAGGGCTAACCTATGTGCCTTTAAAGTGAAGCTGCTATAGCCTCTAACACCCCAGCTAACAACTGGCAAGCCAGGAGCCACCCCCGGGCAGATTTTTGATGGAGCTCGAAGAAGCTGCAGCCACCCTGCTTGGGGAGATAGAGAATACTGAAGAGGCAGTGGAGCTGGCTGGCCATGAGGCACCGTGAAAAGTTGAGTGCTCTCTATCTCCCCCTGCTGGTTGATGGACACAACCCATACGTAATGGCTTCATCTGCTTGATGACGAGGAAAGGGACATTATAATATTCCATATTTATTTTCTTTTAATCTGCTGCACATTGAATTGAGGATTTCAAAGTACTGCTCACAATGAAATCAAAACTGCTCCCTGAGCAGTAACACCTACTGAGGAACCAGCACTGTGTACCTGTAGTCTGAATATTATTCCCCCATGTGCATCACTTGGTCCTTATCTATATTAAGTTTCATTTGACATTTGGATTGATTTGGTTTATGCACATATTTATAGATTTAAACTGTCTGAAATGTAGGCAGCTAGCATGAATTTTTGAATACTTAAAATTTGTGAATCCAGATGTTTTTATGATCATGTATATTTAAATACATATGTACATATTACTCCACAATTCAGAAGGGAGGTGGAAAGAAAATAAGAGAAATTTAGAAATAATATAAACTTAACTGTTGATATTCAGCCCACAGCACTCAGTGTATTGCTGACCGCCGCAGGTGTTATGCCTGGAAATTCAATACCTGGCCATGTCTGGGCTCTAGCATTGAATTTCCAGGTTCCCAGAGCCAGCTACACTATAGCTGGTTAAATGTGATATTCAACACTTAACTGGCCATGGAGCACTGCATAAAGACAGAACTGAAGGTTGAGGTGCTTTCATTCTGCGTGATGAGGGTCAGAAAACAGTCCAGTTTCCAAGGTTCTTTGAAGGACATCTCCAGAAGAAGAGGGAACCAGATCCGTTTCAGCCAGGAGCGATGAGGATCATAGCTCCATGGTTCCGCTGCCACATCCCGACTGCTTCCTGACACAAGGGGTAAGATACCATACCTCCCTGCTTGGTGAGCTAGTACATCACAACCTATTGTCCATTTTAATGAGAACAATTTGGCTCCTTAGTCGACCTCTGAAAACCTTCAAAACGTTCCAAACTGCCCAGAGCTCCAGGAGATTGTTGAGCAACAGAATCTCCTGAGTGGACCAGTAACTGTGAAGTGTGAAGCCCATCTACATAAGCACCCCATCCCAGATTGGATGCATCTGTGGTCAAAATTTTCTGGGATGGAGGAATTTGAAATGATAGTCCCTGAGTCAAATTGGTTTGAATTGTCCAAAGAAGTGACTGCTGTAAATCTGAGATGACATCCTTCAGATTCCTCAAGGTCTGACATCACGGAGTCTCACAAATGGAGGTGTGCCATGGGTGTGACTTGTACAGTGAAAATCAATTGGCCCGGTAACCTCAGCATCTTCCGAGCTGTGACCTGCTGGTTGGTGTAAACCTGATGAGTGATGCAAATGAGTGCATCACCTGAGGAAGGTAGGCTCAAGCCCAAACTGTATGTAGCAGGGCTCCAATGTATTCCAACTGCTGCACTAGGGGCAGGTGGAACTTGGGATAGCTGATTATGAACTCCAGTTGTTCCAACACTCAAAAAGTTCTCTGCATTGTTCCATAGGCATCTTCCTTTGACGTGTTCTTGACCAGCCAATCGTCCAGATAGAGAAACATGTGCACTCCCAGTCTGCGAGGTGATGCTGTGACTACTGCAAGACATGTTGTAAAAACTCTGGGAGTGGATGTGAAGCCAAATGGCAGAATGCGATACTAGTAGTGTTTCCCTATTTGAAATCTGAGATACCTCTTGTGACTGGGATGTATCTGAATGTGGGTGTAAGCATTCTTTAAATCCAGAGAGCATAGTTAATCTAGTTCCGGAATCATAGGAAGCAGAGTATCTAGGGAAATGATCCTGAACTTTTCTTTGACCAAGCATTTGTTCAGGGACCTCAGGTCTAGGATGGGACGAAATTCCTCTGTCTTTTTGGGTATAAGGAACTGCTTGGATTAGAATCCCTTCTTCTCTTCCCCTGGTGGTTATGGGTTCAACCACATGTGCCTTTAGAAGGGAGGAGAATTCCTCTATGAGCACTTCCTGATGCTGAGGGCTGAATTTTGTCACTCTTGGTTGGCAATTTGGAGAAGGGGTTGATGGCAATTTAGAGTGTAACCCTCCTGGATTGTTTGAAGTACCCACCAGTCTGAGGTTAAAAAGGGCCACCTTTCTTAGAAAACCTTCAGCCTCCTTCTCACCGACAGGTCATCCAGAATGCATACTTTTACACTGGCTACACTGTTAGATCTAGTCAAAAGCTCGTCCCTTGCTTAGATTAGGGAGCTGGTTTGGGCTTCCGAGTCCACTGCTACCAGGGGCAGGACTGCAGAGGTTGGGCCTGTGGTGTAGGGCAGGACTAAGGAGTGAAACCAAGCCTTTGAGACTATTGGCACTCTTTCGGCCTGCACCTGCAATCTTCTGAAATGGAGGTCGTGACCTGGATTTGATGGTGTCAGTTCTCTTTTTTGTGAGGTCTGTCACCATCTCCATCTTGACCCCAAAAAGGTTATCACTTCAGTAAGAGATGTCCATTAACTTTACTTGAACTATTGGTTTCAGGTCCGAGATATGCCATGAGAGACTTCAAATACTGATACCTACTGTATGGGCACAATGCTTGGACGTCATACCAAAAGTGGCCCAAGCCATATGCTTTCAACACTCCTTCTGCTTATTTGCAAATTGGTGAAGCTGAGTGGCCTGAGTAGTCAGTGCCAGCACCGATGCCCGGCGAGGCACTAGTGACAACAACATTCAACAGGCAGAGCATGGATCTCCAGAATGTGCTGGAGTGGCACTATGAATGGTACCTGCCTCGGTGTTGCATTGAGCCAGAATGTACCTCAGTTCCTCTTGTAACATGACCCTAAAGCTGCTCCTCGAGGGCAGGCATCAGTAAAGGTGCAGCCAGAAGTCTGCAAAGAAGATGGAGGCGGAGTCCCGGCTATGAGGAAATTAGTACATTGGCACTGCTTCCACGGAGGGGGAGCACTCCTCATAGCGTGGATGCTTCTCAGGTACTGGGCAACACTGGTTCTCCAAAGCTCCTCGAACCGTGCTTTGAAGAGGATTGATGCGGACACTTCTTGGCCTTTGCTCAATGTCCAGCTCTGGATCCTTCGGTGTTGCCAAGAACGAAGTGGAATCCTCAAGGGTTTGAGGATGCTCGTCCCAAGTGGACACTATTAATGCCCAATGTTGAGGACAGTGGAAACTGCCTCAATGTCAGTGCATATCCAGCTTGGGGTGCAGCTCCCAATGCCACCTGGGTCAATGCCTCCAATGCCAATGTCAATGGACCAGACTTCTGTGAACTGAAACATTTTTCACACTGGGCCTCTCTACTCTTCTTTTCTTTTCTGTATTTTAGAACAGAGTTTACACTGAGAGGGCAATTGATTATGGCTGAGGCACCAGTTGTGAGTGGCAGCACAGACCTGGTCCTTCAGCACCGCAAACATTTTTTTTGAAACTGCTGGATAGTTTCTTGGACATTGGAAAAATAGCCAAATGAAATAGACGATGAAATTTTGAAAAAAAATAATAGAAACGAGACTTTCTTTTTTTTTTAACGTGACCAGGAGCTAACAAGTTGCGAAAAAGAAAGAAAAAACTTAGAAGAGCCAGAAACACTAAAAAGTTAAACAAGGAAAGGGTAGAAAACCAAAATAAAGTGAACGTAAGGGTCCTGCTCTACTCACAAAAGAACTGGGTAGGAATATGCTGCAGAAAAAAAAAACACGCACCAGAGACCAGCACCAACGCATCTAACTAGCTCCACGGTAAACAATCTGGATGGTAATGACCTACGCACATCAAATGCCAATTGGTGCGCGTCCATTACGCGCGCCAGAAAATAAAAAATATTTTTCAGACGCTCGTAGTGGATGGACGCCAAAATTGAAATTACTGCAAGGGCCACGCGGTAACTCCAATTTGGCACCAAACTCTAATTACTGCAAGGGCCTATGCGGCTTAGTAAAAGGGCCCTTATGTATGATGGCAGGCTAGAGGAAAGGGGAGGTAAGGAGGCAGGCTGCTTCATGGGCTCATGGGAGCAAGGGGGGGGGGGGGGGGAGATTAAAAAAAAAAAAAAAAGGGTTATGTAGGTCCCAGCTGATATTCAGTGCCAGAGCCTGCATAGCTAAGTTGGTGAATTTAAATACGCATAACCCCCGGTTCCTCCCCAGTGCCGACCCTTGTACCACCCCGACCTGCCCACTTTTTACATAGGCGATCAGAGACGATATTCAGTGGCACTGCCTAGTGTACTGCGGCAGAATATCAATGGTTGGGCGGCTCCCTGTGATTTAAGCAGGCCAGAGTGTGTCCTGCCTCTTTACATTGCTGTCAATATTGGCCGGCATATATTTAGCTGAAATGGAAAGCAGCAGTTCTTATGTTTAAGGAAGTTACACATCCTCTACCATATAAATATTATTGTATCAGAGAATGGTAGGTGATATTTTTCTGATGACATAATTAAATCATCTCAAAACACTACTTTTCTTACCTTAGCTTTTATAAACTGAACTACAGGGCCAAGTTCTGAAACTACTTGATTTCCCACATGAATAAAGGGTACTTTACCTGTGACAACAGAAAAAAAAGATAAGTGGCTATATGCAATGCAAACTAGAATAGCTGTTTGTGCAATAAAAATGAAAATTAATTATTTGGAGAATTTCAGAATACACAAATTTTAATAACCTCACAAACCTTTTAACCAGATTTGAGACTTATACCCTGACAGAAATACTGGTACATCAAATAACATGACTAACTGTTCACCATACTTATAAATTATTGGGTCAATATTGATCAGCACCAGTCAGGGATTTATTTATTTATTTTAATAATTGCCATCTCTATACAATAATTGGTAACTCTGCCTCCCTGGATGGCTGGCTGGCTGGGTTCGTAACAGCATTCAAATGAGATGACGTCAGCTCGCTTCCCGCGTTCCCTTCCCTCTGTGTCCCGCCCTCGCATAAAGATGAAATGACATCAGAGGAGGGCGAGACACAAAGGGAAGGCAAGGGAAGGCTGGAGGTGATGCGAGCTGAGCCTGCCACCGCTGCGACCTCAGGTAACATGAACGGCTTAAAGGCAGGACCAGCAGGAAGGAGAAGAGGGCAGGGGAGAGGAGGGGAGAATGGCTAGACATGGATGGGATGGGAAGACAGGGCAGAGGAGAATCGCTGGACATGGAGGGGAGGGCAGGGAAGAAAGGAGAAATCGCTTAGACGAGAGCCTTCCTAGGGCCCATTTCATTTTTCACAAAACGGGCTTTGTTGCTTGTTGTAACTAAAAAAACAAAACAGATATTCAGCACTGGTGTCTGGATAGTAGGCGGTGTTAAATAGCCAGATGTCTAACACATAGAAAATGGTCTATAAAATTACCCCCATTATGTCACACACTTGTCTTTTTTGGTATCCCAGCAGTTTTCTTTTCTTTCTACTTCAAGCTTTTGGCTGTGTTTGGGCTACAGTGCCATAAGCCTTTATTTTCTACTACCTACAGATTTCCCTCTTAAGGAACAGCACCTGTTGGGGATGGTCAGTCTGTCCATTTGTCCATCTGTACACATTGTTTGTTTGCACATGCACAAACAAAGCAATGGGTAGACAAAGCTGAAAACAGAAGCAAGAAGCAGCAGGGTTGTGGGGAGGTCAGGTCAGAGGCAGCAATGGTGGTAGAAGAAAGTCAGCACCATGGGGACCCAACTCCTGCAACATAAAAAACAAAAGGAAACCTACAGCAGCACAGTAAGCAACAGGCCATTGAGGGCCTGAACCTCAACAACAGAAGCAGCAGCTGCTTCCTGCTGTGGTACAGCAATCAGCAGGCCATTAAGGGCCCAAACCCTGTCACTAGAAGAAGCAGCAGGCTGGCAGGGACCTAGCCCCACTGGCAGGACACCCCCCCCCCCCCCCAGATCTCCCAGTGGCAGAATATCATGCTCACAGTGACCCAACCCTCCAAGAGGCAGCTTCCTGCAGCAGCATAGTTTTAAGTGTGTTGGCAGTGGTGGAGGAACTGACTAACTGAAAATTGTGAGAGGAAGCTTGGAGGAGGCAAGAAGAGCACGGAGTATAAGGTTGGAGAGACAGAGAGTAAAGGGAAGTGGGAACAGAGTGATTGGGAGTGTGGAGCACAGAATTCAAAGGGAAGAAAATACAGAACATTCACACACACACAGAAAGACATATCCAACTTTCTCCTTGAACACACACATATACACTCTGCCCAGCCTGATACATATTCACCCGAGTGGTCTATGGTGACTCCCTCACACATATTTATCTTATTTCCCTGTTACATGTGACCCTCTCCTCCTGCACAACCCTGCACTTACTTGCACAAACACCACACCTCCCTGTGTATTCAAAGTCAAGGGCTAGACATTTGTGCACCCACAGCAACAACCCACCCATCCCCAATCAACATTCACCTGGTTCCCACACACTCCCAAATACCACTGTTTTGCACTCACACACCTACAGCTACTATCCACACAGTGTCACATTCACACCTCCAAACTCAGTCAGTGAAGCTCCCTTTTCTACAATGCTTAGAGTGTGCATTTTTAAACTTACTTATATCCCCCTTTCAACGCATGTAACCCAATCACCACAGTGATTGTCTTTCACTAGGGAGGCAAGTATTACTTTATATCTTCCTTACAAAGTTAGAAATATTAAGAGATGTTAAAAAAAAAAAAAAAAAAAACCTTTAACCCTACCTAAAAGGAAGGTTGAGCCAGAAATGTTTTGGTCATATATGTTTAAAATTCTTGATCAGAATTGCAGGTGGAGTCTTGATGTTGCAGGAGAGGGATAGATTGGCTGTCGGTGCTCTAAACTGATTTCCTTTGCAAAAAGTTGACGTTCTCCAATAATAAAAAAATTACCTTGGTTTTCTGAGGCTTTAAGATATGAGACATGCCTGTAGAAGACTTGAGAGAGACCAGAGAAAATCATCCAATTAAAAAATATAGGGGGACTGGAAATCTAATATGGACTCAGTGGCCTCGGGGGGTTCTCAAGATTCCAGAGGACTCAGAAGCAGACGTCACCTCCAAGTTCTCTATCACTTGTTCTTGTCCAGTTCTCATCACCCCCCCCCCCCCCCCCCCCCACTTCAGCCACTTCTGAAGATCCAAGTCCAAGTCAGGAGTAAGATTAAACGCAACTCTCCTGGCTACACAGCCAGAGATACTGACAATGTTGATGGCTCACTGCTAGCTGGTGATAAAGAGATGACGTCCGTTCCCAACTGTGCCAGGGCTCCCAAATCGGCCTCAGACTTGGGAACAACTAAACTGGCATCAAGAGGGGTCTTGCCAGCATATCTCTCAATCAGCTGCTGGACCACAATGAAAGTCAAAGCCATCTAAGGATAGACTCGGACTTCTCTCCATTTGTAAAGTATTTTAAAGAGTAAGAGGTAAAATATTGAACAAAAAGCAGCCGCTATGATGCTGGCAGAGTTCACACCACCATCTTGACGCCTAACCCCTCCCCCCCAATACCCTGAGCTTGTTTTAATAACAATTATGACATGCTTTACAAAAATGAATCCAGAACAAAACATTTCTCCTTTGAAAAGATGGCTCTTTTCCTGCAAAGAGTCAGCACTATAAAATTAGTGCTTTTTCTGCCAGTCTGTTAAAACGTTCAGGTTTTACTTCAGATACAGCACACTTTACTGCTCTCTTTTCTCCTTATTGATTTTCAAAGTTAGCTCTGCTTGGCTTTTGCCAGGCCTGTGAATGAACCAGTGTAGAATTTCACCCCTTTTCTCCCTAGGTATGAAATACTGTGAAGTGAGAACCCTGTTGGTGCAAAAATTCTGGTTTATGATTATGTGTCTATGCACAAATACTCCCTTTATGGGAACAAGATCTTTGGACATTTCTTGCTGCCCCCCAGTTCAGGTATGACTTGAAAGACTAATCTCTGAACTACTGCTGAAAAATCTTGTTTTTCAACAAACCAGAGTACTTACTCAAGAAAAGGTGGAAAATGATCTCTGTGGCAGCTGTAACAGCTGCTATTTTACAAGTATGGAAAGCATGTGGAGCAAGGCTCGTGCAATTCTTTCCAACCCCTCTGCTTGTAAATGAATGTGTGCCTGCACTGGGAGGAGGGGGAAAGAGAGTGTCGGGGTGTATGTGTGTTGGTATGTGTTTCTATGCTTGAATTTGTGTGCACACTCGTGTGTGGGGGTGGTATAAATGTTTGTGTGAATTTTAAACACGTGTTTGTGTTTTGGTATGAATGAGTGCACTTGCTATGTGTCTGTGATCATGAGAAGAGATGAAAGGATTAGCAGTTTGAAAGGTACAATTCCTTAACCACTATGTTACAGTGAATCAGTGTATGTATTTTGCAGCTCTTGGGAACCGCTTCATCCATACAGTACAAATGCATTGTGACATCTTTTGGAAGAGGTTCATTTATCTTCCAGTTGCAGAAACTTCACTTCTATAGCACAAAAACTTCCACCAGATCACCTCCTCCCTCAGTCCTCGTGCCCCCTGCCGTCCCATTGGCTGGATCCTACCTATAGTCTCTGAATAGAGATGTCTTCGTTGGCTAGACCCTATTCACAGTCTTGCTAGTTATAATGTAAGCAGACAGGGTAGGCTCACTCTTGGAAGGGGTGAGGGTGTGGGTCAGGAAGAGACTACAGAACCACACATACAGATTTGAAATTTAGAAAAATGTCCAGATATACTATCATTCTACCTTCTGGATATTAATATAAAATTTTGCTTCCTTCTGAAAAAAGCCACAGAGTTGGCAATCCTAACCTCCTGAGTTCTGAGTACACCTCACATATCCCCTCTCAACATGTGGATACACCCTATCGCAAACTTTGCCAATAGGAACAGATGTCATTTGGCAGTACACATAACAACCAATAAGAAAACTGATTCTTAATGTAGTTTTCAAGCAGAATTAATAACAAAGAAAATAAAATGTATGCATGTATTATTTATAAAACTCTGATCTGTGTTGTGTGTGCTTGGGCATGTGCTGTGCCAGTGCAGGAGGTAGCTAGGATAGCGGGGCACTTGGGTGGTAAATCTGAGGGGGAAGGGTAGTTTGGACTATGTATGGGTAGTTTGGGGGGGGACTAGTATTAGGGATGGGGCAATTTGTGTATAGGGAAAATTTGCTGTGGGTTGTTTTGGGGGTTGGAGCAGTTTGTGGGGTGTTATATCAATTGTGGGTAGCTTTTGGGTATGGGGTAGTTTGAAGGGGGTATTTTTGGACATAGAGAAGTTTAGGGGCAGCTTGAATGATGGTAGGGCAGTTGAGGATAGTTTCTTGGAACAGAGAAGTTTGCAGGAAGTAGTTTTTAAGGGATGGGCAGTTCAGAAGGGTATTTATTTTTTTTTTGGTTGTGGGGCAGAATGTTGGATGATGTGGAAGTTGCAAGGTATAGTTTTTGGGTATGGGGCAGTTTGCGGGGTGCAACAGCAGATATGAGGGTGGCGGTATTTTCTGGGCTGTGAGGGCAGTTTGGGGAGTGGGGCAGTTGTTGGGTGTAGTACAGTGATCAAGACGCCTAGGTGGATGTCCACCTGGACGTTAGACACACTTTCTCAGTTCATAAGTACTTATCCAGAAGTCGATCCTCTTCTGGTGGATTCATCACCATTTGTCTGAGCAGAGCCCCTTGCAAGGCATTCACTAAATTATTTCTATTTTTCAGATTTTCAGATAGGATACTCCAATCCATATCCAGTAGATTAAAGTCACTCAGTATGATCAATCACAAAAATAAATACATTTAAGTGTCATGGCATCACTGCACCATAAGAAGTGCTCAGAGTAATATAATTAGATCTTTTCCGTTGAGACCTATAGAACCACCTCTGTGATAATTTATTTTCCCATTCAGGAAAACAGAACTTAATTCTTTGGAATCCATAGTACATTGCAGTTTGAGGGCACAAAAATTAAAAACTTACATTAAACTTTAGGATACAAAAGAAGAGACAAGATGTATTTTGTAGCACTGACAGCTTATTGTGTAATCTGAAGCACTGTTGCCATGGCACAAAAATGCAGGTAATAGCACAGCAATTTAAATTAATTTCACACTTACCAGATGGAGACATATATTCTGCATTTGCCCTACAAATCACCTGGCACGGAAGATTGCACATTTTCAAAAAGGCCTAAAAACAATGGAAAGCATTTGTTAGAAGGCAGTAAACACAGGTTTGCAAAGTAAATCTAAATTAGCTCTCCAAACTTTATTTTCTAATACATGTGTTAATTGCTTAAATATGCTATAATTATAGGTAGATTTACACAGCTGTAGTAATGCATCTTTTTAAGGAAATCATTAAAAAGCACAACAAGAAACAGCACATGATAACCTATATATCAGTGATTCTCAACCATTGTGTCACTGACAACTGGTAAGTGTCACCAAACATTTGACAGACAGCATGCTTTTGCTTGCTGCAGGTTGGGGTGGATTGAGAATTGGGAAGTCAGGGACTTGAACTCTCCATAACTGATCCCTAATTCTGTCACCAGTCCCAGATGAAAATGTTGCAACCTATCTTTCTCTTAACACCCTGACAGATCACCCTTGTGTCTGTATTTCCCTTACATCATTGTTAGCAACAATTAAATGATATATAGGGGTTTTTCCTTTGTTCAGCTGCAAATTGCAGTGTTTAGTGTGTCACACATGAACCACACTGATCTATATATTAGCTGATTTAATTTTGTTGCCTACTTGTCTGTAGTTAGTCTGTTTTTCAGCCTACTTTATTTTGTAAGTGATAACAGCTGTATCATTTTGGGTTTTTATTTTAACTGTACTAGACTGTATTTTATTATATTACTAGTAAAAAAAAGCCCCGTTTCTGATGCAAATGAAACGGGGGCTAGCAAGGTTTTCTTCAGAGTGTGCATGTGGGAGTGTGTGTGTCCCTGCCCTCTGCCCTCTCTCTCTCTCCCTCCCCCTCCCCCCTCCGAGTCCAGTCCTTCAGTGTTAGGTTTCCTGCTGTACTGTGTTTGTGTTACAGAGAGAGTGCGGGCATCTCTGTCCCCTCCCCCCTCTGAGTCCTTCACTGTTACAGAGAGAGGGATTTCGTGCTGTGCTGTTTTCCTTCACTCATGGGGAAACTGGACATCTCTGGCGCTTCACACTTCCGGCTGGAGGCTTCAGAACGTTGGTGGTGCCTTTTATTTATAGAGATAATCGGAAAACAATTTATTTTGAAAAGGTGAAATAGAAATATTGGAAATCAAATTAAATATTTTCATATTTGATCCTGTCTTCTGACCATGTGGTCTTATTCTGTGCATGAGTCTCATTTCTGAAGTCATGAGGTATCTGGACAGTGGCTCTATTTGGAATTGTAATGTAAATAAAATACAGTTCACACATGCAAACATGCTATGCTCATACAAAAGCAGCTGCATGAAAATACTTTTATGATCTTTCTTCAAGATCTGCCAGTCATGCCCCCTTTGACGTAAACTTTCTGTATCACAAGAGCGTGACCGGCACAACTAGCAGCAGCACATACAGAAAATGGTCCCACGTGCCATCACTTTGTTTTTACCACCCCCCCCCCCCCTACCACAGCTGGCTATTGCTATTTGGTAACTCATTAATAAACTAAAGGCCAGCAGAACTTGAAGCTGGTGGTCATATGGCAATCTACCAAAACCACTGAAAAGTAAATCAGTACCACAGGATTTTGCAGTTGAACATTATTGTTCATATGGCCAGCAGGAAGGAGCTAGTTTAGGCAGCCAGGGCTGACTGGGATCCAAGTGTTAAAATAGTTGCATATATTTCCAGAAAACTGCAAATACTGTTCTGTTTAATATGTTGTGTTCTTTTGGTGCATTGAGAGTATATTCAGTGTGCAAATTACTATCAATAACAGAGGTACTGGGGGTGAGGAGTGGGGAAAGTCAGCTGGTTCAACTGCACCAGAGCAACATAGAGGAGTCCTTCCCTGCTGTGTTTAAAAGTGACCCACTGTCCATTTACTGCTGACATAGCTGCCAGCTCCCCTGCCCAAGGATCTTAACTTGCCTAGCCATACCTTGTCCTGCCCCATCCTAGCCCTGCTCCAGCCCCACCCACTTTAGCCTCCATGTTCTAATTCAGTTGGGAGGGGGGGGGGGAGCAAATAGGAAAGAGGTCCTTGTTAAGGACTGCCACCATTTTTATAGGACCTGATTTACTGTTTCCCTATTGTATGCAAAAAAAAAAAAAAAACTTAGTAAGTCATGGAGGGGCATAATCGAACGTTGCCGGCGATCTATTTTGGCGGTGGCGCAACAGCTGGCCGGAACCGTATTTTCGAAAAAGATGGCCGGCCATCTTTTCTTTCAATAATACAGTTTAGCCCGGCGAAATGCCAGAGTTCACCGGTTTTGTTTTTCAGCGATAATGGAAAAAACTGCCGGCCATCTCAAACCCGGCGAAATCCAAGGCATTTGGTCATGGGAGGAACCAGCATTTGTAGTGCACTGGTCCCCCTCACATACCAGGACACCAACCGGGCACCCTAGGGGGCACTTTAAAAATGTTCAAAAAAATACACAAATAGCTCCCAGGTGCATAGCTCCCTTCCCTTGGGTGCTGAGCCCCCCAAATCCCCCCCCCCCAAACCCACTCCCCACAACTCTACACCATTACCATAGCCCTTAGGGGTGAAGGGGGGCACCTACATGTGGGTACAGTGGTTTTTTTTTTGGGGGGGGGGGGTTGGAGTGCTCAACACTTAGCACCACATGTGTACCAGGTAGGGGGGGGGGGGTGGACCTGGGTCTGCCTGCCTGAAGTGCACTGCACCCATTAAAAACTGCTCCAGGGATTTGCATACTGCTGTCAGGGAGCTGGGTATGACATTTGAGGCTGGCACACAGGATGGTAAAAAAAGGTTTTTATTTGTATTTTTTTAGTGTGGGAGGGGGTTGGTGACCACTGGGGGTCTATGGGGAGGTCATCCCACATTGCCTCTGGGCAAGACTTCTACAGTCTGTGTCCTGAAAATGGGGCTAGTTCTGAGCAAGACTTCTACGGTCTGTGTCCTGAAAATGGCAGATACAAATCAAGGTAAGGTATACACAAGAAGTAGCACATATGAGTTTATCTTGTTGGGCAGACTAGATGGACCGTGCAGGTCTTTTTCTGCCGTCATCTACTAGGTTACTATGTATTGCCTCTGGTGGTCATCTGGTCAGTTAGGGCACCTTTTTGAGGCTTGGTCGTGAAAATAAAAGGACTAAGTAAACCCAGCGAAAAACTGATGAACGCCACTTTTTTTTTCCATTAACCGTGAAAGCCGTCCATCTGGTAGCCATGCCCATGCCCGCCCATGTCCCGCCTTCGCTACGCCGCCAACACGCCCCCTTGAACTTTTGCCGGCGCGGCGACGGAAAAGCGATTGTGTCAAAAACGCCGCTTTCGATTATACCGATTTCACCGCTTTTGAGAGATCGCCGGCAATCTCCCAATTTATATTGGAAGATCGCCGGCGATCACTTTCGAAAATAAGCCTGATAGTAACATAGTAGATGATGGCAGAAAAAGACCTGCACAGTCTATCCAGTCTGCCCAACAAGATAAACTCATATGTGCTACTTTTTGTGTATACCTGACCTTGATACACCATTAAATACAGCCCTTAATACACCATTAAAAGACATTGAAAACAGCATAGCCTCCATCCCCCCCATGTCTCTCTTTCAGTCCTCTCCCATCCTCCCATTTTGCGTATACTTCATCTTCTGCACTGCACAATTAATTCCTGCACTGGCCTTGAAGTGTAATACCTCACAATACCATGCACCATGCAGTTTTCAGTGAATGTGAACTATGTGGTGCAGGAACTCCTGCAGACAAGACAACTGTTTCAGTTTGATGGTGGATGAAAATCCCAGGTACCATGGTGAAATTTCAAGTCCCCATGGCAACAGGAACAAAAGATACAAAGCAATAGGAAGGAATATAGTCAATAAATATCTAACAGATTGTAATAAAGAACGAAGATGATCAATAGACATCAAACAGGACTATAACAAACTAAGGGCCCTTTTACTAAGTTGAGTTAGGTGCTAGCACACATCTAACAGTAAAAATGTCTAACACAGGACACACTAAAGCATCCTGTGTTAGTTTTGCCTTCTGTGCATGCTAAGTGTGCAGTATTTAATTCTTTTACACTTTTTTTGGGAAGGGATAGGGCATGGACGGAGAATGGGCATGGAAGTGGTAACCAGTTAGCACTTGCTGATTACTGCTGGGTTAACATAGGAGGCAGAAAGGGCTCCCACATTAATTTTTTTTAATGGCTGTGTGCTAATAATGGTTAGTGCACAGCCAGAAATGAAACTAATAGAAAAAAAAGGCTTTATGGCCTGAAAATGGTAAAAAATAGCCTTAGCGAGTAGAAAAGACCCGTGTAAGGGTGCACCAAGGCCAATTCTTACTGCAGCTTAGTAAAAGGACCCCTAAATAACTGAACAAAACATCTAACCTTAGTCTAACATTAAACCATCAAAGTGTAAACTATTCACAGCACTCCATCATATTATCCTAAGCCATATGGCTAACCCAGGAACGGAATAAGATCAAATTCTCCAAATACAAAGTAGTACCCAAAATGGTCTTAAGACAAAATAACTAATAGATCAAATAAAACCAAGTGGAAGTAGTTGCAAAGAGAATACTCTTTATTAACTTCTTAAAGGCAATGGAACAGCCAAACTGTGGGTCAGGACCCCAAACGGGGGTCACAAAATCTGCCTTTGGAGGCACAACATAGGTGAATTTTCCATAGGTGCATCATTAACTGCACCTCTGGGGGGGGGGGGGGGGGGTCATACAATTTTATTTGGCTGCAATCATGGGCCCACAGCCACAAAAAGGTTTGAGAAGTACTGGTCTATATCATGAATGTAAGAGTCCACAGAGTTCCACAATTTCTGGGTGAAACAGAAAAAATGCCTTATTAAGTTTCACCTCAGTGGTTGATAGTCCACAAAATAACTTCATTTTGATAAGGTCAGGTTTCTACAAGCAAAATATTATTGCACAGTTCTCCAGGTGCCACACTGCATAGAAATTTAAAAAGCACTGCTGAGATATTAAATTTGCCTCTGAATTCAATCGGTAAACAATAGCGTATAGCATTGGTGAAACAAGATCCCAAAGACAAGCAAGCAGCAATATTCTGAATTCCTTGCAGTGGCATTTTTTAAAAACTAACTAGAAGAGAATTACAGGAATATACTGTAGTTTACTGTCACTTAGAGACTGTATAGGGATAGCTAAAATCAAATCTCTTCTAAGGCAGGTATTAGTTGGTTACAAGGAATAAACAAACAGCCCAGAATACCGCAGCCAGACTCATCTTTGGAAAAACTAAATACGAAAGGGCGAAACCTCTAAGAGAGAAACTACATTGGCTACCACTCAAGGAACGAATCGAGTTCAAGATCTGCACAACCGCCCACAAAATCATCCATGAAGACGCCACACTCTATATGTTAAACCTAGTGGACCTACCACCTAGAAACGCCGTAAGATCGGCCCGCAAATTCCTCAGTCTGAACTTCCCCAGCTGCAAAGGAATTAAATACAAACAGTCATACGCTACTACTTTTGCGTATAAAAGCACACAGATCTGGAACGCATTACCCATGGCCCTGAAAAATATGGACAATCTAACCAGCTTTCACAAATCTTTGAAGACACACCTCTTCAACAAAGCCTACTAAAGACATCCTTAATAAATCATCCCTCAAACCACTCAGGTGCATCAAAAACACCTCTCACAACACCTTTCTAGCACCTTGCATCTAATTCACTTACCTTCAGCTTATTATCGTCTGTATTTAAGATCATGTAATGACTGCATCATAACAACACTCTGTAAGCCACATTGAGCCTGCAAAAAGGTGGGATAATGTGGGGTACAAATGCAATAAATAAAAATTAAAAAATAAACCCTTAGGAAACACACTAAAGAAAACACCACAAGTCAAATAACTGGCCTGAGACTGACACTCACTGCAAGCAATCTGAGAGAAATGGTTCAAAAACATTTAAAATTCTGTGGATGATAATGTCAATGGCAGCACCAATACCTAGCAATAGAATCAAATCAGTCTTTGCCTCATTCAAGTGAATGCAGATCAAAAAGATGCCAACCATTCCCATACTAAAATGTGTCTGAAAGCTGGATCGGCACTACTCTCTCTTTTCTTTCAAGGAACATCTAGAGATGTTGCATCATTACTTTTTATTATACACTGCAGGATTTTATGTAATTGTAAGTGAATAATCAAACTGAACAATAAACTAAACTTTTCTATTTGCCCACAAAGCGCAAATTAGCCACTGGGCAGAATGCATCTACTACCAACCTAGGTTCTAAAGTGAGTTTCTTTAACAAGGGGCACAAAATTACTTTTTTATTAATTAATGTATTTATGAATGTAATTCTATTATTGTAACCCAAAGCAATTTACAATCAGTAACCAATATACAGAAGACATACAATTTTTCAAAGCTGCATTTAGAAACATAGTCAGTACATTTAATAATTGTTCTTTAATCAACTTAGACAGGCACAGTTTAAACAGGCATAAAGTGAACTTAGACACTGAAAAACTTCTGTAGGCATTTTCATAGCTAATCTCTACAAAGGCAGACAAAACTATTATTTCAAGTAGGTGGAAGAATCTTCCATTACCAAAATCAATAGCACTCTCCCAAATGAGTTACAAACCCTTGGTAGAAAAATGATAACTCAGCAAAATGCACTCTAGAAAGCCTGAACTCTCTGGACAATTTATTCTTTGGTGCTAGGTGGTGAGTCAGCTTACACATCAAATTAAAGTTTACACAGACAACTGGAGGCTTTGGCTAACTTATTCAATGTTGCTTATCCTGCGGTATGATACGAGAACACAACTTCCACTTTCTAGGCAGAGCTAAAAAACGAAATATAGACTCTGCCACCAGTATATATTCTGTGTGTGAGTGGGAGTGATGGATCTTAGAACAGAAAGTAAAGTTTGACTTCCCAGGGTGTAATGTGCACCAAACATCCACTAATCCAAGTTCAGCCTGAAGAAAATTCACTCCCTGTCCCTGGTCTGGGTGGTCTACAGTCTTTTTGGGGATCACTAGTGATATTTAGATCTCCAGTCAGAAATATAGGGTGACCATCTAACCCAAACAACTCAGCCAAAAGATCAGAGAAGAAAGAGTGACTTTGATATTCAGTGGATATAGATTACAAAGTGTCACTTTTTCCCCTGCAGCAAGCCCATCAGTATCTCCACTGGGCATCTTTAATTTTTTTTTTATGAGTGTCAAACATCTCCCACTTGTGAATCAGAATTGCCACCCCCACTGCCTCCCATTATACAGGAAAAAGACTAAAAAAGAAAACTATCCAGTAAGACATAATTTCTCCTTTGTGCTCAGTGACTGAAGGCTCTGCACTTTATTGGGAGCATTTAGACTTGAAGGTTTCCATAAAAGAACACAAATACGTCTAAGTACATAAGTAATGCCATACTGGGAAAAGACCAAGGGTCCATCGAGCCCAGCATCCTGTCCACGACAGCGGCCAATCCAGGCCAAGGGCACCTGGCAAGCTTCCCAAACGTACAAACATTCTATACACGTTATTCCTGGAATTTTGGATTTTTCCAAGTCCGTTTAGTAGCGGTTTATGGACTTGTCCTTTAGAAAACCGTCCAACCCCTTTTTAAACTCTGCTAAGCTAACCGCCTTCACCACTTTCTCCGGCAACGAATTCCAGAGTTTAATTACACGTTGGGTGAAGAAAAATTTTCTCCGATTTGTTTTAAATTTACTACACTGTGGTTTCATCGCATGCCCCCTAGTCCTAGTATTTTTGGAAAGCGTGAACAGACGCTTCACATCCACCTGTTCCACTCCACTCTAAGTATTGGCACTAACCTGTCTAGGTTCTAAAATACAACTTACACTTGTTTAAGTGATGACACTTAGACGTTTATCTTGCCTAGTTGTCTGCATTGATGTTTTAGACGCTGACAGTTGTAAAATGGTTGCTCCCCACTGCACATAACTGGTTCATATGCATATGTTTCTAATGTATTTCAGAAAAGGCTTTATTTTCGCAGATCCTTTACTAAACTATTACTAGAATTTAATAGTCCTGACCTAGATGTCTCAATTCTGATTTCAACGTTTTATCTGAAATGGAGCTGCACATGTATAAGAACTGAGATTAATAGAACAATATAGCCACTGGTTCTCTGTGTGATGGTCCTCTAATAGCAATTAAACTGATGATAATAACTTTAAGGTAGCTGTGTTATTCTTCTAGTGTATCATAATTGACAGAGGCAAGTAGCACCTTATAGACTAATTTATTGGAGCATGGGCTTTTCAGGATCAACTGGACTCTGGCCCTTGAAAGCTCATGCCCCAATAAATTGGTTAGTCACGGTTTCCCCTGGTAAGCAGCCCATGTTTTTAGTTGGTAACTGTGAAGGGTTTGAAATTATATTTGTAAAAATGTTATATTGCTTAATACGTGCCTTTATTTGTCAAAGGATGTTTTGTTCCTCCTGATGAAGAGACTGAAATACGGTTCTGTATTGGGGAACAAGTAGAGCTATTTAGTTCTTTGAAACAACATGTGGAAGAGAATGTCGGAATGACAAAAAAAGACAATTGTTACTGTGAGCGGATATTTATTCCTGTGGTCTCCATGAGGACTAGGAGTGTGTCATCATCAGTTGAAAGTGGAACATTTTCACCATTGAACGAACATATGACGAGAGGTCATCGGTGATATAAATATATGGTAGCAAGATATCATCGAAGTGTTTGAATAACACATAGAAGACAGTATCTTTATTTATACATACACGCTTCTCTGAAAGACTGCAGTTTGAGGAATCGTTGAACCGATGAACTTTGGCAGCAGATATTGCGATTAAGGCAAAATGGGTGAAATCACTTTATGTTAACTATTGAAACTAAGCAATAACAGTCCCATGAAGCACAGGTTGTGATATGCTGGAGAATGTGAATGGATGTGTGGGGTGATATAGTGGGGTGTATGACTGATGTTGAACGAATGGTGTTAAGGCATGTATTGTATTTAAATTATAATATAATAAAGTTGAATATTTGATACATATAAATATAACTCTGGAGAACGATTAATACAGTTTGTATAGTCTATAAGGTGCCAACTGACTGTCAAGTGACGCTAATAGTAATTGTAATGGGGGAAGGTTAATTTTGTGTATTTTGTTTTACATCACACTTCTTCTCAACACTAGCCCAGCTCCGATAGCACCTGCCTCTATCCTTTCATTGCCATGAAGCATCATTCAAGTAGGCTCCACATTCTTCTCTCAATCTAGGAATTACTCTAACAGCCCTTAGTGTAAGACCACAGATCCCATCAGAACACAGTACCTGTACTTCGTGATAGCTAGGATTTCCTCCTGCCCAATCCTGCCAGTTCAATGAGTAGAAGCTGAATTTGAACATATATTCTCTGAATGTACACAGTGAAGCGGTGCTTTCATTTTTGAAGTTTTCTACTAGGTTCTTCTTTGACTGTCTGGAGAAGGAGCTGGGGAGGCTTTTCAGTCTATCTGCATATTCCTGCCAGCTAATTCAGGGTGACTCCTAGGTCCATCTTGATCCACTTAAGCCTCTACTCCTGCTACCCAGTGCTCCCATCAGCCACCTGCCAGGTGCCGACAAGGTTTTACCTCTCATCTACATATTCCTCCCAGTGTCCTCCAGGTGCACTCTTAAATCAACCCTGATCCACTCAGGTCTTTGCTCCTGCCACCCAGCACTCCCACTGCCCATCTGCCAGGTGCTGGGGAGGATTTGCAGCCCATTTGCATATCCCTCCCAGCTAATCTGGCATGCATCACATTCTATCCCCACAGGTTTGTATTTTTCCTTCTCTTTCTATTTCCCACAGCTTCAGACATTGTTGATCACCATCTACTCCTTGGTACACTATCCTCACTTGGATTTCAGGCTCTGTTCTGTCTTGGTTTTTTTTTTTCTCTCTTTTCTCTCTTCTGTTGCATCCCTCCTGCACTGCTATCCCACTATCAGTCAGTAGACCTCAGGGATCAGTCTTGGGACCTTTTCTGTTCTGTCTATATATTTATTCTCTTGGTGCTCTGATCTCCTCCCAAGGTTTTCAGTATCATCTTTACAATGGTTGACTCCCAGATTTGTCTCTCCACACTTGAAATTTCACCAGGAATGCAGGCCCAAGTCAATTAGCCTACTTGTCTAACATTACTGCCTGGATGTCTCACTGCCATCTGAAACGGAGCATGCCCAAGACTAAATTTATCTTTCCCCCTAAACCCATCTCTCCTCTTCCCTCGTTCTCTATTTCAGTGGATAACACTCTCATCCTCCCTGTCTCATCAACTCAAAATTAATTTCTTCCTTTCTGAGCACTCTACCAAAATCCTTATCCACAATCTCATCACCTCATGCTTAGATTACTGCAACTTGCTTCTCACAAGTCTCTCACTAAACCATCTCTCTCCCCCCTTCAATCTGTCTTCTGCTGCATGACTTATCTTCCACCAGTGTCACTACACTCACATAACCCTTTCTTCAAGTAACTTCACTGGCTCCCTACCCATTTCTGTATACAGTTCAAACTCCTCTTACTGAGTTACAAGGGCATTCACTCTGCAGTTCTCAGTATCTCTCCTCTTTTATTTCTCTCTATACCCATTCTCGGGAACTCTGTTCATCTAGTAAATTAAATTACTCTTATCTGTGTCCTTCTCCCCCACTACAAATCCAGACTCCATTTATTTTATCTTGCTGTGCCTTATAGTCTAGAACAGACTTACTGAGTCACTACGTTTTGCTCTGTCTCTGGTCCTATTCAAATCTAAGTTAAAGCCTATTTTTTGCGGCTGCATTTAACTCTTAACCCCCTATTCATCTGTTCAGTGCCTATGTTCTTTTTAATAACGCCTTAATCCCTTATTTGTCCCGTTTGTTATAGACTGTAAACTCTGTTGAGGAGGGATTGCCTCTTATGTGTTTTGTGTACAACACTGCATATGTCTAGCAGCACTATAGAAAAGAGGAGTAGTAGGAGTAGCAGTAATGTGCTGTCACATGCTATATTGTTTTACTCATTTTCAAGCATCAATGTCATCAGATCTCTTTTAAAATAATTCAGTTGATAGAACATCTATGATCAAAACTGGGGTGCTTTGGCTTAAATCTGTCATAGTAGGAATGACTGTACAAAAGGAGATTTCAAACTCTTAACTCAGGAATAAAATACATATGTAAAATAAAAGAGAGACCTAGCATAACAACCAGTTGCCCTACTGGATCAGACCAAGGGCCCATCTAACCCAGTATCATGCTTCCAATAGTGGCCACTCTAGCTCACAAGTACCTGATAAGAGTCCCAAAAAGTAGAACGATTCCATGCTACTTAACACCAGGGATAAGCAGTGGCTTTACTACTACTACTTGACATTTCTAAAGCGCTACTAGGGTTACGCAGCACTGTACAATTTAACATAGAAGGACAGTCCCTGCTCAAAGGAGCTTACAATGTAAAGGACAAATGTACAGTCAGTCAAATAGGGGCAGTCTAGATTTCCTGAAAGGTATAAAGGCTAGGTGCCGAAAGCAACATTGAAGAGGTGGGCTTTGAGCAAGGATTTGAAGATGGGTAGGGAAGGGGCTTGGCGTAAGGGCTCAGGAAGTTTATTCCAAGCATAGGGTGAGGCGAGGCAGAATGAGCGGAGCCTGGAGTTGGCGGTGGTGGAGAAGGGTACTGAGAGGAGGGATTTGTAAGGGGAAATGAGGGTAGAGAGGTAATGAGGGGCTGCAGACTGAGTGCATTTGTAGGTAAGAAGGAGAAGCTTGAACTGTATGCGGTATCTGATTGGAAGCCAGTGAAGTGACCTGAGAAGAGGGGTGATAAGAGTATATCGGTTCAGGCGGAATATAAGACGTGCAGCAGAGTTCTGAACAGATTGAAGAGGGGATAGATGGCTAAGCGGGAGGCCAGTAAGGAGTAGGTTGCAGTAGTCAAGGCGAGAGGTAATGAGAGCATGGACGAGAGTACAGGTGGTGTGCTCAGAGAGGAAAGGGCGGATTTTGCTGATGTTAAAGAGAAAGAAGCTACAGGTCTTGGCTATCTGCTGGACATGCGCAGAGAAGGAGAGGGAGGAGTCGAAGATGACTCCGAGGTTGCGGGCAGATGAAACGGGAAGGATGAGGGTGCCATCAACCGAGACAGAGAGTGGAGGAAGAGGAGAAGTGGGTTTTGGTGGAAAGACAATAAGCTCGGTCTTGGACATGTTCAGTTTCAGGTGGCGGTTGGACATCCATGCAGCAATGTCGGATAAGCAGGCCGATACCTTGGCCTGGGTCTCCGCGGTGATGTCTGGTGTGGAGAGATCTAGCTGGGTGTCATCAGCATAAAGATGATACTGGAAACAATGAGATGAGATCAGTGAGCCCAGGGAAGAGGTGTAGATTAAAAAAAGAAGGGGTCCAAGGACAGATCCCTGGGGAACTCCAACAGAGAGCGGGATGGGGGTGGAGAAAGATCCATGAGAGTGTACTCAGAAGGTGCGGTGGGAGAGATAGGAGGAGAACCAGGAGAGGACAGAACCCTGGATCCCAAATGAGGACAGTGTGGCAAGAAGTAAATCATGATTGACAGTATCAAAAGCAGCGGATAGATCAAGGAGAATGAGGATGGAGTAGTGGCCTCTGGATTTGGCAAGGAACAGGTCATTACAGACTAGAGAGTGCCTTTTCTGTCGAGTGTAGAGGGCGAAAACCGGAAGCGGATTGAGGATGGCATGAGAGGAGGCTTTCCCTAGGTCTACCTTAATAATGGTTTATGAACTTATCCTCCAAAAATTTGTCCAAACCCATTTTAAACCCAGCTACATTAACAGCTTTTACCACTTGCTCCAGCAATCGGTTCCAGAGTTTAACTACATGTAGAGTGAAAACACATTTTCTCCTATTGTCTTGAATGTGCTACTATGTAACTTCATGTAGTTTCCCCTAATCTTTGTATTTTTTGAAAGAGTAAACAATCCATTCGCATTTACCCATTCTACTCCATTCAAGATTTCATACATCTCTATCACATCTCCCCTAAGCTGTCTTCTACAAGCTGAAGAGCCTTAACCTCTTTAACCTTTCCTCAATATGAGAGTCATTCCATCCCCATAATCATTTTGGTCATCCTCCTCTGTACCTTTTCAAGTTCCATTATAACTTTTTTTATTTCTTTATTTATATATTTATAAATGATTTTATACCCTCTTCTTGGCAAAACCATTCAAGATGATTTACAATCAATAAAAATAAAATAGCATCAAATGCACACACAATAACAATTAACAGAAAAAAAACCCAGATCCAAATAAAACCTCATCTGTCATGCCCTCTGGGGAACAGGTAGGATTTCAAAGTCTTTCTAAAACCAGAGATAGATCACAGATTTTCATCTCTTCTGGCAAATTATTCCATTCTTCCATTTTGCACTTGTCCACATTAAATTTTATCTGCCATTTGGATGCCCAGTCTTTCAGCAATTTCTCAGTCCACATGTGATTTAACAACTTTGAATAATTTTGTGCTGTATATTCCAACTCTCCCATGTTTTTTTTAGCGATCAATGAAAGAATATGTATATAAATGGGGGAGGTTATCAACCTGTGTTAGGTCTTTAAGTCACGTTATTTGCCCATTTTAATGCAACTTAAAGGGCCCTAATGCAGCTTGACTTAATTTAATGTGGCAATATTTAAGTTGCCGCAGGTTACATAGTAATGAGATGAAAAACATGCCACATCAAGGCCCAGAAATCAAAGTAAAACAACCTTAGCTTTTAGGTGGTGTTATTTTAATGCCAGGGTATTAATGCCACAAAGTTGTTGCCCAATGTTTGTTAAAGGAGATGCAGGACTACTTGGACCTCCCCACCCCCGATTACAGTTGCCCAATCATAGCTCCTCAACTGATCCCAGTCCCTCAAGGCACCCCCCCATCAACTCCCCCTCCCACAGATCAAAGCCCCTCAAAGCTCCCCCTCTAACTTCTAAGGCCTCCCTCTACCCCCCCCCCCCCAAGTGAGGGCTGCTAGGTTATGTGGTTGCTGGACATAAGTAATCCCCTTTGCTTCTGTCCAGCTGGAACCTTGCTCAAAATGGCGCCCCTAGTGTGCTACTATCTCTAGGGGGGTCATGCTTCCATATAAAGGGGGAGGTGGGGGTTGGTGTATTGATGGAAGGGGGGGGGGGTTGACCAGAGGAATGTGGGGAGTAATCGTGGGATGAGAGGAAATGGCACAGGCCCAGTAGGCTCTGGCCTGGGAGCATCAGGCCACAGCTTTGAGGCTTGATGCTTCCAGGCCACTAGAATACTGCATGCGAGGTGGCTCACAAAGTCCATTTACCATGGGAGTCAGCAACCTGCAGGACTGTTATATTGCAGATTGCTGACTCCTATGGTAAATCAAAGTGTAGTAAAAGCTTGCCTCTTGCTTCTCCTTGATAATATCAAATTGCCATTTTGGGGAGAAGTTATCAGAAATGTAAATGATATTTCTCATTTAGAGGAGTACTTACTAAAATGTGTTAAGGGAATAATTAACAATTTTGGCCCAACATGTAATAAATGATTTTGGCAAAATTGTGGGTTATTTGCCCCTAATGTAGTTTTTTTGCTCGGAGTTTAATAATGAAATGCAACCCCCCCCCCCCCCCCCCCAATCAGCTATGATGGCCAGGGGCTGGCAAAAACAATACTAAAGAACACAAACTCTAGCTAGTGTCATTCAAATAAACTGTGCTTTAAATCATCATTTGGAGAAAAGCCCTCAGAAACCAAAGGCAAATTGCCGAAGGTTTTGAATGCTATTACATGGTATAGACACACGTAAAAAGCGCTTGATTTCTATCACTGGGCTGTAAAAACTTGCAAGAAAGCAGAAAGGCAGATGATCTGCAAACTCCAAGACAGAAAATGAACAAAGCAGCTCGTTAAGAGACAAAATGTAATTTATTGATGAAAACCAAATAAAATATATATATATAATATATATATTTGTGTAAATCAGCCCGACACAGGCCATGTTTCGCCCAGTTTTTTCAGCGCTTTCAGAGTCAAGAGAGTGTCCGAGTGATTTCATGTCAGTTCCCTTTTTTGGGCATTTTTGATTGTGCTGTTTTTTCAACATATAATCAAGTGGACCAATGACTGCAATCTTTTGTACATTTTCTCAGTTGCTTTCTTCGATATATATCCATTATATTTTGACAGTAAAGGATTATTGTGTAGCCCCTGAAGCAGCCCTGCTGGGCGAAACATGGCCTGTGTCGGGCTGATTTACACAAATATATATATTATATTTTTTTTATTTGGTTTTCATCAATAAATTACATTTCGTCTTTTAACAATCTGCATTGTTCATTTTCTGTAAAAACTTGCAGGCAGAAACAATTCCTGGCCTCTCCTGCCCCATTAAGCCCTGGATTCAAAATGGTGCCAATCAGCCCCTTGTGGCACTACAGCTAGGGGTCAAGCTAAGAAATAAGGATGGTTCAAAGGGGGAGATCAGAAGGGTTAATTTATCCCACTTCTTGCCCCTTTAAGAGACAGCAGGCCCAACATGGGGTCTGATATCTGTTTTCCTGCAGTCAGGAATGTCCAATGCTCCTGGATGGAGAAACACAAATTTATAATTACTGCAAGAGTTATTAATCTGCATTACTGAGTTACAACAGGTTAGTGACTTCTGCGGTACATTTTATAGCAGTAAGATATCTTAATTTATTGCAGCTTAGTAACTACCCCTCTTATCCTTTTTCTAAGTCCCTGTGAATATAATGCTCCTTTTATAGCCACAAAGAATAAAAAGGCACCTTTTCAAAGAAGAATGTTAATATTAATCTGTTAACACCTTGCATTCAAAGATCAAGTAACTGCAGTAACAACAAAGGTCTTTATAACTCTATGGAAACTAAAGAGAATAAGACCTTATTTCCCAACTGAAACTTTTTGATCCCTTGTTCAAGCACTGGTACTCTCCCAGACTGACTACTGCAATGCTATTTATGCTGGAAGTAAAGAATGATTAACAAGGAAATAGCAAATTACACAAAATACAGCTGCCCATTTGATATTCAAAGTTTCTAGATTCGAAAGAGCATCTTCTTTATTAATCAGACTTCACTGGCTCCCAATAAAGGTGAGGTTCATTTTCAAAATCTGTACCTTTATATATAAAATATTTAAAGAAATGACGCCCGATTACATGCAAAACGTGATAGATTTCCCGGCACAAAATGGTACCTTAAGCGCCAGAGAATCTCTCATTCTGCTCTTCTCTAACTGGAAGAATATCAGGTACAAATCTATATTTACCTGCGGCTTTTCATATTTAGGCACAAAATGGTGGAACTCTCTTCCAAGAGAAATAAGACATGATAATTACCTGTCCTACCGCAAATCCCCCAAAACTTTCCTGTTCATAAAGTTTTTATCTCAAGATACTAATTAATTTCAGTACAGTACAACGCCAACTATCCGAATTTCCAATTATCCACCAATACCTTCCTAGGCAATCCACATGGTTTGCGCAGAGAAAAGCCCTGCCCTTTCCTTTTCAGGCCCTTTCCTGACATACACAGCAGAAAAAAAAGCCCTTTCTGCCTTGTTCTTGCGGGGACGTGGCAGAGGAAACAGCCTTGATATCGCTGCTTGCAGGGACATGGCAGAGGAAAACAGCCTTGATATCGCTGCTTGCAGGGATGTGGCAAAGGAAAACAACCTTGCTATCACTGCTTGGAAATGGGGAAAAAAGCGAAAAAAGCATGCTTTGTCATTAAAAGAGAAAATTAATATTGTGGAGAAATTAAGAAAGAGAGTGTCCGGGGAAAATCTGGCAGAAGAATATGGTGTAGGAACATCAACAATATCTGACATAACAAGACAAAGTGATGCTACTGTAAACTACGTCTCTTTTTGAAAAAGATGAAGGGAGTTGTTCCAGAAAAACCATGAAAAGGTCACCTATTGAAAAGGTAGATAAAGCTCTATATGTTTGGTTCCTGCAAAAAGGATCCTTGGGTCACCCGATATCTGGGCCACTATTAGCTGAAAAGGAAATGTTTTTCTATAAGCAACTTCAGGGGGATTCAGCCTTTAAAGCCCTTCGAAATTTCAAGCACCACCACGGAATAAGGCAAATTGAAATCCATGGTGAGAGACTTTCTGCAAATTTGCCAGCAGCTAACGACTTTCTTCTTCAATGTAATGTCCACCAAAAACACAGCCTTAAGAGTAAGATCCTTGTGTAAAGGCTCAAACGGAGGTGCTTGTAAAGCACTAAGCACCAGGTTTAGCCGCCAAGGAGAACAAGGCTGCAGAAGAGCCGGACGAAGATAAAGGGCCCCTCGCAATAAAAAAAAAAAAAAAATTACATCCGGGTTAGATGCCAGGGAGGACTCAGCTATTCAACCTTGAAAGCAAGCTAGAGCCGCCCCTTGAACTCGCTGAGAATTATACGCGAGACCCTTAGAAAGACCTTCCTGTAGAAAATCTAAGATCACTGAAATCGAAGCCAGGAAGGGTGATCCGGTCCACTGAACGCACCATGAAGAAAAAATCTTCCATACTCGGGCATAAGCATAAGAAGTGGACCATTTTCAGGCTTGGAGAAGCATGGTAATCACAGGTTCTGAAAACCCCTTTTTTTCTCAACCGGTGCCTATCAACAGCCAGGCCATAAGACCAAATCGTGAGGGCTTTTCCATCCGGACAGGACCATGGCGCAGTAGATCCGGAGTTACCGAAAGTCGCAGCAGAGTGTCGTGTGGTAACCGAATAAGATCTGCATACCACGGCCTTCGGGCCCAGTCTGGAGCCACCAGAACCACTTGCCTGAGATAACGACTGATTCGATGTAGAATTCTTCCTATCAGAGGCCATGGAGGAAAAACAGAGTAGCCCCTTTCTTTGGCCACGGCTGCAGTAGGGCGTCGATTCCTGCAGACCCAGGCTGTCTTTTTCGGGAGAAGAATCTAGGAACCTTGGCATTCTGGAACGTGGCCATGAGGTCCATCATTAGAGTTCCCCAACGACGACAAATCAGTCGGAACGCAGCCGACGAAAGCGTCCACTCTGCTGCATCCAACACAGTTTGACTGAGGAAATCCGCCTGGCTATCGGTCTGGCCTGCAATGTGAGCTGCTGAAAGGCAAAGAACATGAGTCTCCACTCAGTCCATGAGACGGGATGCTTCCACCGCTACAGACCCACTGCGTGTACCTCCTTGTTGACTGATGTATGCCACCGTCGTTGAATTGTCCAACAACACTCGAACTGCTTTCCCTTGCAGGAGATCCTGAAAAGACGCCAAGGCATTCACTGCCGCTCTCAATTCCAAACAATTTATGGACCAAGCCACCTCAAGAGGAGTCCAAGTCCCCTGGATCACTCTGTCTAGGCAATGAGCACCCTATCCCGACAGGCTGGCATCCGTCATGACCACCACCCAATCCAGGGAGGTTAACGTTATGCCCTTCTGCAAAGCGGTCATGCAGACCCACCAAGTCATGCTGTCCCTGGACGAACCCGTCCAGGGCAGTCGCCGTTGATAGTCCAGAGAAGTTGGTGACCATCTGCTCAGTAGAAACAACTGTAGAGGACGCATGTGAATCCTCGCCCATGGTACCACTTCCAGGGTAGCTGCCATGGACCCCAGGACTTGAACATAGTCCCAAATGCAAGGGCGGGGCATTTGAAGCAAGGAGCACACCTGTGCCACTAGGTTTACTCTTCGGCAATTGGGGAAGACTTTCCCTACATTTGTGTCGATGAGCACTCCCAAGTATTCCAAGGTTTGAGTTGGGAACAGTTGTCTCTTGTCGGAGTTGATAATCCAGGCCAAAGACAGAAGAAGATAGATTACCCGGGACGTGGCAGCCTGACTCTCCTGAGGTGAGTTCACTCGAATCAACCAGTCATCGACATAGAGGAGATTCGAGTTCATCCCTTTCTGTAAGAAGGCCACCACCACCATCACGTCCTTTGAGAAGGTGCATGGAGCTGTGGCCAGGTCAAAGGGAAGAGATCGAAACTGGAAGTGATGGCCTAAAATCGCAAACCTGAAGAACCTCTCATGCGGTTGCCAAATTGGAATGTGTAAGTAAGCTTCCTTCAGGTTGAGCGCCGTCAAGAACTCTCCCGGCTGGACTGCCGCAATAACAGCCCGTAAAGTTTCCATGCGAAAATGACAAACTCACAGAAACTTGTTCATGATCCTTAAATCGAGAACCGGCCGAAAAGTTCCACCCTTTTTGGGTACTACAAAGTAAATGGAATAGCGGCCTCTGTGAAATTCGGGAGGAGAAGTGGGAACTATGGTTTCCAACATTAGAAGCTCTTGCAATGTGGTTTGCACTGCTACCCTCTTCGAACGCGTGCCACATCAAGAATCCAGAAAAAATTCTGTGACGGGTGCACTGAATTCCAGTTTATATCCGTCCAACACCACGTAGAGGACCCATTGGTCTGAGGTTATCTTGACCCACTCTGGGAGAAACAGAGAGAGCTGTCCCCCTATCTGATGCTTCCAGACGTCTGCCTTGCAAGTCCTTGAGTGCTACTCCACCCTCAACTAGTAGAGTAGTCTTTTTAGTGACCACAGTCACTAGGGCATCCACCTTAGGAAGGGCTAATTGTTCCGATTGAATTGGAGCGACCGGATAAAGACGGAACATGGTCACCCTAACAGCGCTATCTGGGTCTGACCACTGGGCAGAAATTAACTCGTCAATGGCCTCATGCACCGGAAAAGCCCTTGCCGGACGTCTAGTGCTGGTCATCTTAGGGTTCACCAGCTGAGCAGCCGCAACGTCTGATTCATCAATATTTAAAGCTTCTTAAAGCCTGTGAAATGAGGATAACTCATCCTTGTGAAAAAGACGAACCGCAGAAGGATCATCTGCCTGTTCCTGAGGAAGGTCAATATCATCTAAATCCTCCACAGCCGCCTGTCTCCCAGACCCCTCAGAGGGAGCTACGACCGACGGAGCCGCAGACACGGGACCAAGGACACCTCCTTAGGGACAGGAGAGGTCTTTCTTCTTTTAAGAGCTGTCCTGTCCTCAGTAACAGACCCCAAAAGACCCTTCTCACCCCCAGCAGCTGCAGAAGGCCCGGAGGAGAGGGCTGTGCTAGAAAAGGTGAGGGCCCGCTTCAGAATATAGGCCAGATGCATCAAAACTACAAATTCTGGAGAAAAGAATTCCCCAGGAGCAGAAGGAGGGCTGGACTCTGACCCGACAAAGGAGCCAACATTTCAGACCCCCCCCCCCCCCAACAAGGTTCTACTAGATGGGGAAACCGAGAGGCAGGAACCGCCGCAGCGGTGTTTTGCAAAATGGCACGCGGACCATGCGACAGCGCAGGAAAACACCGACTTCAAGATGGAGGGAGAGCCCTCTGCCCCAGGCACCTCAGCGCACTCAGCGCTGCAGACTCCCGCTGCTGAACGACGCTTTCCACAGCGGGAACAGCGTTTAAATGTTTTCACCGCCATAACACCCCGCTGGGATAAAAACAAACCCGATGCTGGCACTTATCAGCTGATTCCCAACAAGCGCTGAACCGTGCAGCAGGAGCCGAGGAAATACACTCCGGCTGTAACAGCAGCAGAAACCAGACAGGCACCAAAGTGCTCTCAGTTCTCAATTTCATTTGTTTTTTTTTTGTTTTTTTTTGGGGGGGGGGGGGGGGGCGGGTTTGTGAGGAGGCAGGAGAGAGCAGAAAAAGAGAGACATAAAGCCTGTCAGGAGAGAGTATGGGGTAAGGCAGGGAACTTGCAGTAAAGTATGCCTCTAAAGCTGACACCCTCAGTCAGTCACCCTCCAGGCTCAACTGGCCAGTGGCCCAGGAGCACTCTCATTGGCCTTAATCCAGGAGCTGGAGAGAAGCCGTCTACCACCTGCTGGAGATAGAGATATACTAACTGATAGAGGGTATAGCCGTCTGCTATTACTCCCAACAGTTCTGTTATCTATATCTCCACCTGTAGATGTACACAACCCACCAGTTCCTGGATTCATCTGCTGTTTGTGACAAGGAAAGTCTGCATTCTAATCTGTACTACTAAATTAAACTAAGTAAATCTTTCTTTTTACTTCATACTTCACTGTGCCTCTGTGAGTTATTTCTCTCTCTCCAGAGTGACAAACAGGAGGCTTATCAGTACCTGTACTTTGCTAGAGTCTATAGTTTGTTTTATTTTCTCTCTCTCTCTCTCTCTCTCACTTGCTCACAATGGACTTCTACAGCAAACTTTAAGCCAGAATGAAGGACAGAGCTCCCAATGAAGTGTTCAGGGCAAGACTGGAAAATAATACTTTCAAACTGGATTTTCAAATCTGTGCATGTTATTTTCCAGCAAAAATCAGTGATTTTCATGGGTACAAAAGTATCCAAGGAATTTGAAGTCAGGTGGGTTATATGAAAATTGTCCCCTTAATGCTTAGGAGCCAGTGCTACAAAATAAGCCACGAGAAACTGGAAAAAGGAAACAGAGGAAAAAAGGTCTACATTTCTACCCTTAGAACTATGAAGTATACAGGCTTCTGCTTCTTCCAGTGGCAGGATACCAATTTCATTTAAGCTGATGGAGAGAGGAGAGTAATATGATTTATCTAACTTATGAAAAAATTCTGAGATTGACGGCATATAAATAGCATCAGAATAGAGTTGTGTGTGTATGCACTATACATACAAATCATCAAAATAATGCAATGAAGACAGTGAGAAACCTTACTACCAGACACTACCAAGCACAAACTGATGCTTGAAAGCATCTGTCAGGTTTGGCAAACTAGTATATTCAAAACTAAATCATTCTTAAAGCATATGCATCAAAACCAAAATTGGACTGAAAAGACAGAATAACTTTAAACAAAAAACACCCTGTTGCTTTAACTAATATTTGCTTTTGTTCAAAAATGTATATTGCACAGTTGCACACCACAGGATAGTATGTATGTTGTTTAGACATTTACATATCTCATTTTAAAAACAAGTTTTGGTGTCTCTTTTGGACACTCACATATGTTGATTGTACAACATAAAAATATGGAAACGATATTCTATATGGATGTCTTTATGTAACAAAATAGAAGCCAACCAACACAGTTGAGAGGACAATGCAGCATATGGAAGATGCTTAAAAATTCTTTATTGTTATTTGGTATGCCATTTACAGTTTTAGCTCAAGGGAAGTTAGATTCAGATAATGCAGGTATTTGCTTGATGTGGAAGGGTTTACAATCTAAGGGCCTCTTTTATCAAACCGCACTAGTGGTCCCCAGTGTGGTAATATCAACAAAGCCCATTCACTTTGCCACATGGGAACCACTAGCGCAGCTTGATAAGAGAGGCCGTTTGCAATTGAGGCAATGAAGGGTTAAGTGGCTTGCCCAAGATTACAAATACCTACAAGTGAGATTTGAACCAGGTTTCCCTGGCTCTCCACCCACTGCACTAACCATTAGGCTAACTTAGTTGTTTCCTCACTGCTGAGGCTAAACGTTGACTCCCCCACCAACTCTGGACTTTTTTTTTATAGAGCGAGAACACTAAATAACATTATGATAAAGTGGCTTCACACAAGCGCTGTCACTTTCCCCCAGCAAATTCAGTGGCCATATGCTTTATATTTAGAATGCAAGAATTGTGAAGACATAACTAAAAAGAGTATGCATTTGAATAGTTAAGAAGGAATCATTTACACCTGCAGGTATTCATATCAAAGCTCTCACTTGATATGAATTATTTTGCTAATTCAAGTAAGTGACAATCTAATAAACTGCCAATTAAGGGACATGCTACAAACAACCAGAATTGTGCCTGAAACGAGCAATGTTCATGGCTGCCAAAGAACTCTTGTTATTTTGGATATCCATCTTCAATAGTGAATAAAAGTTAATAGTTTGTATTAGTAAACACTGTAATTATGATTTTTCTCTACATAAGGTTCACACACTTTATAATATAGCAATGTTAGAATTACCTTAGCATTTTTACAGAAGACAGCTCCAATTATAGCGAAATATGAAAAGCATCTGCTAAAAGTTGTAATTTTGACAGTTTTAGTACAAAAGATTCATCTTGACTCAAATATCTACAACCACATTTTGTATTATACTGCTTAATTTCAGAGAATTTTTGTTTGAAGAAAACATATTCCATTTTGCATATGTGTCAAAAAGATGTAAAGTAGAATAAATCTTCACTTGTTTCCTGTGTCACTAACTATTCCTACTGCAAATATTTACATTAGAATACTCCCCTTTTAGGGCTTGATTCCAATAGTTTTGTTTTTTTTTGTCATTCTGTGTTTATGGAAAAAAAAAAAAGCAGATTCCAAAAGCGATTTGGAGATTAGATTTGGCATACAAGTACAACTGACCTGGTCTACTCATCCCTTTCTATGAATAATTATATTAGCCCGCACATAAATTTCTATACTGTATATTTGTTTTATTACATTAACATATTCCATGTTATTTCTCAAGCAAATGCCTTAGAACTGTATAATGAACTTTTCTTTCACCACTTGTATTATTTGGTTATATATATGTAATTCTGTGAAGCACATTATAAAACACTGATTTTTTTTAAACTGTGGTATAGAGGTAAAAATAAATAAATAAATAGCCAAGACATTCCCTCTCCCCCCTCAAAAACATTTCCTATCCTAATCCAGTTCACTTAGATCAGTCATCACAGCAACAATCCTCGACTTGAGTGCCATGCATCAAGGTCTTCTTCCGGAACCATGAAATCGTGGACTTTAAATTCAGCCACAGTATGGAAATCGTGGACTCTAAATTCAGCCACAGTATGGAAATCGTGGACTCTAAATTCAGCCACAGTACGCTACTATTGCACAATAAATGTTTCCATCCTAAGAGGGCTGTAAATGCTTATTCAGTAGCATCCCTAGCCCTAAGCCAGAAACACAGAAGACCTGATACAAGGTCTTCCCCAGGTTTTTCCCACTGAACAAAAGGCCAGCCCCGGTACATTTAGCATACTACATAAAGCCATTCTGAAACTACTGCAATATGAAATAGATGTGGACTAAAATAAACAAAAAAAATTCATAAAACCTGTTGTCTACTATAAAAGGTATCTTAAATAGGTTTTGGTTAAAATAAATAAATAAATAAATAAAACACCTCTATCATTGAAAAGCTTACAATATCAGGAAATTTCATAGCACCTATGTTATAATCCATTATTCATTAAAAAAAAAAAATAAAAGAAACTTACATTAGCCAGAATTTGGCACTACAGCTTCATCTGGCCATGAGCATATCATTCATATACAGACTTGGTCACTACAAATAGAATCGTTTTCTTTCCACTTGCAACACTTCTGGCAGTAGTGAGCCAGTCAGAAAGAGAACAGAAACACCTCACACAACAATTTGAAGCAAGAGTAGAATGAGTGCTTCAAAAGTGAAAAACATTGAAAACTCTAGTTCAAGAAGATTAAAAAAAAATCAGGTTTCTTCAGATAATTGTCCAAGAATCAAAAGAAAGAAAGTTGTGCTAATTATTCAGCAGATCATGGAGATGCTTAAAAAAACTTGATTACAAAGTAAGCATGGCAAGAGGATTACAGTCAAATGCAATTATAGGGAAATTAGATCTTACTTGCTAATTTTCTTTCCTTTAGTTGCACCAGACAAGTCCAGGACCTGTGGGTTTATATCCATCCACCAGCAGGTAGAGATAGAGAGTACAGAAGTGCTGTGCCTTAATAGAACTCTGGGCAGCTCAGACAATTCAATATTAGATAAAGCAGTGGAAAACAGTTGCTGAACTAATGCAAAAATATTTACTGAAAGTAATACTGATGTTACGCAAAAACATTTGCTCAACAAGAAAAACGGGAAGCTAGCAAAAAATAAAAACTCTACTTTAATGATATGGAGACACAAATAAGGATGGGTAACTGGACTTGTCTGGTGCAACTAAAGGAAATTGGCATGCACAATGGACAAGTCGAGGACTTATGGCGTGCAAAAAAGCAGTCCTCAAGATGGGAGAGGATCAGTCACACCTGTTCTGAGAACTGAAGTTCCAAAGGCAGCTTCCTCACAAGCTGCCACAACCGAGCAATTGTGCTTCACCTTGGTACGTAGAGAGGACCATGATGCTGCTTTACAGCTATCCGAAGGAGACACTGCATTACACTCTACCAAGAAGCTACCCCTATAATGGAGTGTATTCTCATGGTTGTAGGTAATTGTCTACCTGCCAAAATATATGCTGAAGGATCATTTCTTTACCCATCAAGCAACAGTAGCTTTAGACGCTGCCTCACCTAAGAAGACCTAAGAAGATAAACAACATATCTTACAAAAATTATTGGTGACTTACAGTGGTGGAAATAAGTATTTGATCCCTTGCTGATTTTGTAAGTTTGCCCACTGACAAAGACATGAGCAGCCCATAATTGAAGGGTAGGTTATTGGTAACAGTGAGAGATAGCACATCACAAATTAAATCCGGAAAATCACATTGTGGAAAGTATATGAATTTATTTGCATTCTGCAGAGGGAAATAAGTATTTAATCCCTCTGGCAAACAAGACCTAATACTTGGTGGCAAAACCCTTGTTGGCAAGCACAGCGGTCAGACGTCTTCTGTAGTTGATGATGAGGTTTGCACACATGTCAGGAGGAATTTTGGTCCACTCCTCTTTGCAGATCATCTCTAAATCATTAAGAGTTCTGGGCTGTCGTTTGGCAACTCGCAGCTTCAGCTCCCTCCATAAGTTTTCAATGGGATTAAGGTCTGGTGACTGGCTAGGCCACTCCATGACCCTAATGTGCTTCTTCCTGAGCCACTCCTTTGTTGCCTTGGCTGTATGTTTTGGGTCATTGTCGTGCTGGAAGACCCAGCCACGACCCATTTTTAAGGCCCTGGCGGAGGGAAGGAGGTTGTCACTCAGAATTGTACGGTACATGGCATTCTCCCATTGATGCGGTGAAGTAGTCCTGTGCCCTTAGCAGAGAAACACCCCCAAAACATAACATTTCCACCTCCATGCTTGACAGTAGGGACGGTGTTCTTTGGGTCATAGGCAGCATTTCTCTTCCTCCAAACACGGCGAGTTGAGTTCATGCCAAAGAGCTCAATTTTTGTCTCATCTGACCACAGCACCTTCTCCCAATCACTCTCGGCATCATCCAGGTGTTCACTGGCAAACTTCAGACGGGCCGTCACATGTGCCTTCCGGAGCAGGGGGACCTTGCGGGCACTGCAGGATTGCAATCCGTTATGTCGTAATGTGTTACCAATGGTTTTCGTGGTGACAGTGGTCCCAGCTGCCTTGAGATCATTGACAAGTTCCCCCCTTGTAGTTGTAGGCTGATTTCTAACCTTCCTCATGATCAAGGATACCCCACGAGGTGAGATTTTGCGTGGAGCCCCAGATCTTTGTCGATTGACAGTCATTTTGTACTTCTTCCATTTTCTTACTATGGCACCAACAGTTGTCTCCTTCTCGCCCAGCGTCTTACTGATGGTTTTGTAGCCCATTCCAGCCTTGTGCAGGTGTATGATCTTGTCCCTGACATCCTTAGACAGCTCCTTGCTCTTGGCCATTTTGTAGAGGTTAGAGTCTGACTGATTCACTGAGTCTGTGGACAGGTGTCTTTCATACAGGTGACCATTGCCGACAGCTGTCTGTCATGCAGGTAACGAGTTGATTTGGAGCATCTACCTGGTCTGTAGGGGCCAGATCTCTTACTGGTTGGTGGGGGATCAAATACTTATTTCCCTCTGCAGAATGCAAATAAATTCATATACTTTCCACAATGTGATTTTCCGGATTTAATTTGTGATGTGCTATCTCTCACTGTTACCAATAACCTACCCTTCAATTATGGGCTGCTCATGTCTTTGTCAGTGGGCAAACTTACAAAATCAGCAAGGGATCAAATACTTATTTCCACCACTGTAAGTAATGCATAAGAGATCTTTTGACATCTAACAGGTGCAAAAAGGAAAACTCTGAAGGATAGACTGCTCTTTAAAAGGAAGAGTCAAATTTGTAATCTTCACTTATTTCCTGTATCCACTGGTCTAATGTTATCCAGGTCGATTCCCGGAGAAATCCAGTAAGACGCACCGCTATCACCGACCTCGAGGAGTAGAACCAGGTCCCATCATTAGCTAGCTCTATATGCACTGTCTGCATGAGATCCCCGAGAGCCTAACCTGTTGTTAGAATAAAAGGAGGATCGCCATGTTTGAAAGTCTAACCTAATATAATCCAAGGATTTATATACCACAGGATCCAAAAGGTCCTAAGCAGTTTACAATATTTTAAAGTCTTACTATACAAAATGTAAAGCATAAACAAAATAACCTGAAATAAAATACAATTCATTTAAATTATAGCCTAATAGCTGCACAGACAAAAAGAAAATTCTCAAAAAGATAAGTTTCAGTCTATTTCTAAAAGAATATCAGCCATCTAACCTGAGTATCAAAAACAAATCATTCCAAACTGAAGCACTAAAAGTGGTATAAAAAAGTTTTCCAATATTTACTGTATCTTAACCCTATAGGAGAAATACAGATCAGCGGAGGAAGGAGTGACAGGAGATCGTTCCTGCTTGGAATAGGCCACTAGACCACCAAAGCATTCAAAGGTAGGACCAGGGAGGGCCTTCAGTTCATGGGAAGACAAGAGGAGTTGTGATTGGAGTGGCCGGCCCCAGACTAGGGTGATGCTTGGGGGGGGGGGGGGGGGAAGGAGGCAGAGAGTGGTTGCAGGGGGGCAGGGTTTGGTTTAGGCTGAAAATGCACTAGCAATTTTGGCTGACCAAACCCAGATTTCGGGCCGGTTCAGTGCTGAAGTCAAAACTGAAATTTGATTAGCCTCCAAAGGCAACCTCTGGTTTCTTCCCTGCAGAGACACAAACTGCTAGGAAGGGCTCAAAGTAAAAACTAAAGGTGCTGCAAAACCAGATTATTCTAGATTTTTATTATTATTTTCAGGCTGCCGAAATTGGTTATGCATGACAAGACTAATCCAGCTTTAAAGGTACTCCAGGAAGCTTCACTTGTATACAGAGGGGTACAGAGCCAGTTCTGCAAGCTGTTCAATTATTGCTCCCCAAGCTGGGAGAGAGTGGGGAGGTCTAACATGTAGGTGACACCAGCTACTAAAATATTAACTCAGTAGAGAATGAGAATTTAGAACATATTAGTCACGATGGACTGTGGGAATTTTTAATCACAAAAAGGCGTTACACTAGAATCAACGTTGATTGATCTGGAGTAATATACCACCGCACCAGGAAATCTTCAAACATAAGTGGAGCTGTTCATATTTTTGATTGTCTAATACTGAAGGAAGAACTGGTTTGTAAACCATGCGATGTATGAGAGCTAAAGAAGAGAGATAGGCAGGGATGGACAATGGTGCTATGATGGTGGATTGGTGGTATTACAAATGAGATGAGCCCGGTCAGTGTAATGCACCAAAAACTGAGAACTCATCACAATATTTATTATACATTTAGTTTTTGAATTTTTTTTACAATAGATAAAAAAAATTATTGACGTTAAAATTTGTGATTTATTTTCTCCCTTCCTTAGCCCTCGCAGGGAGGGGAAAACACAAAAAATAATAAGACAGAGAGCTTAGGCTCAGTTAGGCGCAATCAGTTATCTTTATTGATATCTTACAAAGCCAAATACAAAAAAAATAGTTCTCTCCCTGGAGCAGGTTGTCAATCAGCAGTGCACATCCTGAAAGACAATCTGCACAGCTAATACTGCCCCGGACATCACATACAGTGGTGGAAATAAGTATTTGATCCCTTGCTGATTTTGTAAGTTTGCCCACTGACAAAGACATGAGCAGCCCATAATTGAAGGGTAGGTTATTGGTAACAGTGAGAGATAGCACATCACAAATTAAATCCGGAAAATCACATTGTGGAAAGTATATGAATTTATTTGCATTCTGCAGAGGGAAATAAGTATTTGATCCCCCACCAACCAGTAAGAGATCTGGCCCTACAGATCAGGTAGATGCTCCAAATCAACTCGTTACCTGCATGACAGACAGCTGTCGGCAATGGTCACCTGTATGAAAGACACCTGTCCACAGACTCAGTGAATCAGTCAGACTCTAACCTCTACAAAATGGCCAAGAGCAAGGAGCTGTCTAAGGATGTCAGGGACAAGATCATACACCTGCACAAGGCTGGAATGGGCTACAAAACCATCAGTAAGACGCTGGGCGAGAAGGAGACAACTGTTGGTGCCATAGTAAGAAAATGGAAGAAGTACAAAATGACTGTCAATCGACAAAGATCTGGGGCTCCACCCAAAATCTCACCTCGTGGGGTATCCTTGATCATGAGGAAGGTTAGAAATCAGCCTACAACTACAAGGGGGGAACTTGTCAATGATCTCAAGGCAGCTGGGACCACTGTCACCACGAAAACCATTGGTAACACATTACGACATAACGGATTGCAATCCTGCAGTGCCCGCAAGGTCCCCCTGCTCCGGAAGGCACATGTGACGGCCCGTCTGAAGTTTGCCAGTGAACACCTGGATGATGCCGAGAGTGATTGGGAGAAGGTGCTGTGGTCAGATGAGACAAAAATTGAGCTCTTTGGCATGAACTCAACTCGCCGTGTTTGGAGGAAGAGAAATGCTGCCTATGACCCAAAGAACACCGTCCCCACTGTCAAGCATGGAGGTGGAAATGTTATGTTTTGGGGGTGTTTCTCTGCTAAGGGCACAGGACTACTTCACCGCATCAATGGGAGAATGGATGGGGCCATGTACCGTACAATTCTGAGTGACAACCTCCTTCCCTCCGCCAGGGCCTTAAAAATGGGTCGTGGCTGGGTCTTCCAGCACGACAATGACCCAAAACATACAGCCAAGGCAACAAAGGAGTGGCTCAGGAAGAAGCACATTAGGGTCATGGAGTGGCCTAGCCAGTCACCAGACCTTAATCCCATTGTAAACGTATGGAGGGAGCTGAAGCTGCGAGTTGCCAAGCGACAGCCCAGAACTCTTAATGATTTAGAGATGATCTGCAAAGAGGAGTGGACCAAAATTCCTCCTGACATGTGTGCAAACCTCATCATCAACTACAGAAGACGTCTGACCGCTGTGCTTGCCAACAAGGGTTTTGTCACCAAGTATTAGGTCTTGTTTGCCAGAGGGATTAAATACTTATTTCCCTCTGCAGAATGCAAATAAATTCATATACTTTCCACAATGTGATTTTCCGGATTTAATTTGTGATGTGCTATCTCTCACTGTTACCAATAACCTACCCTTCAATTATGGGCTGCTCATGTCTTTGTCAGTGGGCAAACTTACAAAATCAGCAAGGGATCAAATACTTATTTCCACCACTGTATATACTGTTACAAATTACGTTTTCCCATAAATCATGTGATTTCCCATAAACCAGAACCATTAGGTAAACTTATACCATATATGGATTGGTCATGTATTCTATCAGTCTCTCCTGATGTGTTTGCACATGAACAGTCTGTGGCCATTGGTTAATTACTTATGAGTTCTGTGTCAGTTCTGCGTGCACAGCCAGAACAATACCCTTGTGTCCTCTCTCTATCTCCCTTAGCCCTCACACTGTGTCCTCAGCCTGTCAGCAACTGCCAAGGTTACATCCACCTTATATGAAAAACATACTCAGCTGCAAACTAAATGTTATGAAATGTCAGTTCTCAGCTCCTGAGAAAGCAATGATTGTTACTCAAGATGCTGGGTTAGTAGGCTAACATGTGAGAACCAAACTGAGCAAAGTACAGGCCTTAGGCCCAGCCCTTAGGAACAGGCCTAAGCATAGAAAGGCATATACAAATTTAATGCCAAGAAGTGCAGAGTGATGCACTTGGGGTGCAGAAATACAAAAGATATGTACCAGATAGGAGGGGAGAGATTGTTAAGCTTGGATCAGGAGAGGGACATTAGGATGATGGTGTCTGAAGATTTCAAGGTTACAAAGGTGGTGGCCACAGCCAGAAGGATGCTAGGCTGCATAGAGAGGGGAAAAACCAGCAGAAGAAAGGAGGTGTTGATGCCCCTATACAAGTCATTGGTGAGGCCCCACTTTTTATGTTCAGTTTTGGAGGCCTTATCTCACTAAGAATGTTAAAAGACATGAAGCGGTTCAGAGAAAAGCAACTAAAATGGTAGGGGGTTTACAGACATACATGGAGAGAGTTTCTGACCTAAATATGTATAACCTGGAGGAAAGGAGAATCGGGGGTGATATGATACAGATGTTCAAGTATTTGAAAGGTATTAATCGGCAAACAAATCTTTTCCAGAGACGGGAAGGGGGTAGAACCAAAGAGCATGAATTGAGGCAGACTCAGGAATAATGTCAGGAAGTATTTTTTTTCAATGAGAGGGTGGTAGATACCGAGAATGCTCTCCCACAGGAGAATTAAAAAATGCATGGGACAAACACAAAGGAATCCTGTTCAGATGGATCGGATCCATAGAAGCTTAGCGGAGATTAAGTAGGAAAGCCGGTGCTGGGCAGACTTCTACAGTCTGTACCCTGATCAAAGCTGAATAGATTTGGATGGGCTGGAGTGGTGCTATTCAGGGTCTTTGACAACAAGTCTATGCCATAAAAAAGGCAAAGATAAATCAAGATCAGATATACATATGATGTATTACTTCATACCATATGCAATAAGTTTATCTTATTGGGCAGAATGGATGGACCATACAGGTCTTTATCTGCCGTCATCTACTATGTTACTATGTAACAAAAGCTCTCTCAGCATCTAGGGAGACTGCAATATGCTGAAGGTTTCAGATCTTGTGCTATTCAAGTTACATTATGGAATTAAGGAACATTGTTGCTTATGTCATAAACACCACCTGCACAGGACTTATCCACGCATCCAGGACTCTTTGCAAGTGCATTGTTAAAATTTTGGTGAGGATTTTACAGTCAGAGTTTAAGGGAATTTGGTCTATAATTTGGGGCCAGTAGGGAGTCTCTGCTAAAGTTGCGGATGAGTACTAATTGTGCTGCTGTGAAAGCAGCATCAGGTAGATTGTGCTGATGCAAACACTGAAAAGCATGCATAGTTGGGGGAACAAGCAGAGACTTCAAATGTTCATAAACAAATTTTTTCCAATTTTTTTATTATATGATCTCAAACACATTGAGACACTGAAATACACATTAAATTTACATAAATCAGTAATAGATGAAAAAGGAAAATAGAACAAATATCACCTTTGTCCACCAGAAAAGAAATATGATTCCAAGATTTTTAGAAAACCAAACGAAAAGAAAAAGAAAACTTACATCTGCCACCTCTTAGGTCAACCTCCAGCCTGCTATTCAGGGAGGACATACAACATTCACTTCCATTCTTGCATCAAGGAAATCAATAACCTGTTTAGAGTCCATGAATTGATATTGTTTACCCTCTAGCACTATATTACATACACAAGGGAAACGCAATACAAAATTTGCTCCCATGGCCTCGACTCTGGGGCGCAGGGCTAAAAAGGCCTCACCTGTGTCTGCCTAGAGAGATCAGGAAAAACTCTCACTTTTGAACCCATAAACAGTGTCTTAGTGAAAGTCTTAAAACAGCATTCCGGTCTGGCTCCAAGAAAAAGGTGACCAGCATAGTTGTCCTATGGGTAATAAGTTCCAATGAGTTTTCCAGGAAAGAAGTAAGGTTCATAACTTCTCCCACTACTGGTAAGGGGGGGCTCTCCATCCCCCACTTAAGGCTCCAGATGTATTGAGCACGTGTAATAGGAGGTAATGATTCCTTATCCATCCCCAGAATCTCACTCATATATTTTTTCACCATATCCACAGAATAAATTAGTGGAGACTTGGGGAAATTGAGAAACCTTAGATTAAGTCTTCTAACCTGGTTTTCCAGGTATTCCAGACGTTTATGAAGGAAATTATTATCTTTAACTAAGGCTGCTTCCAGAGTCCCCATTTCTTGTATCTTAGAGTCCATATTTCCTATCTTAGAGGACTGTTGTGCAGTTTCCTGTGCTTGAATCAGAACGGCTTGGGAAATAACTTTAATATCATTAGCATTTTCATGAATCATAGCCTGCATGGAAGAATGAGTGCTGTAGACCATGTCCCACAGTGACTCTAATGTCACAACAGCAGGTTTAATTATACCACTTGCTAATGGAGGGGAGTGAGGTAAGATCTCCCGGCGGGATTACTTGGAAACAATATCTTGGGGTAATACCTTTAAGGCCTGCGAGGTCATTGAAAATTGTTCCTGAGTCCTGTTCAAATTCGCAGAAGACCTCCCCTCAAGCAGCGCTGGCTGCACTGCTCCGGTGTCCGTTGCTGCTTGGGCTGCTGCGAAAATCTCACCCCCCGGCTGGCGTGGTGCCGTGCGTTCCACAGGGCTCAGAGAAGCCCCATCTCCGCTCTCTATCGACGTCAACGCATCGAGAGTTGCAGAAGGAGATGAAGCACTTAGAGGTCCCGGTTGTTTCGTCGGAAACTGTAAAGTTGTTTGCTTCATCGCTGGAAGGGTTCCAGGAGTTGAGGGGAAATCATTCATCTTTCCCCTCCGCTTTCCCATCGCGTTCGACGGGTCCGAGGACACGAATGAATCAAAAAAACTCAGAGCCTCCTCAGGAGCAAACCCGGGTGCGTCTGATCACAGCGCCATCTTGGAATCCTGTGAGTGAATGTTCATAAAATTTGATACTGTAGCAGTTGAGTCAGGCACCGAAGCTCCTCATACAAGTGGAGAACTGTTGGCGACCTCAGGATGTACTATCGAAACAAAAAAGTCTTCTTGGGCAGAGAGATTATCCCCTCTCAAGGGCTGAAATAAATTGCTATAGTCTACTACAATAACAAAGTTCTGGGTCTTAAAGCAGCAATTTGATTACATTCCTTCTGAGCCTGAAGGCAGCAAGCCAAAGCTGTCCTTCTTTGTTGCTCTCCAGTATTCCATGTCTCACCCATAGGTTTAAGAGGGTGTTATAGTCATATTTCAAATGAATAAGTCGCATCAACACTTGGTTATCTTGTAGCGCAACATTCTCACGCTCCAGTTGAGAAATCCGACATCCCAGATCTTGCTGCTTGTTAAAGCACAGTTTCTTTTTCCAAGCCAAGAAACTACGAATGTGTCTCATTTGGTAATTTTGAAAGCCATCCAGACTATGTTAGAGGTCAGACCTGTTCCATGATTCTGTTGAAAAAAAAGTCTAACAAAATGTGTGATTCTGTCTTGGAATTCATGCTCTCTCGACAACCAATTATTGATTTACCAATTTAGCCTATGTTTAGGAAGATCAGTACTTTATACAGTATTAAAGATGCAGCTGCATGGCTGTACATGAATATAGAAGAAATTATCTCCTTAACATTATTAAGCAATGATTATAAGCCCCAAAGAGGACATTAAGGTGACAAGCTCAACATGCATTTTGTTGCTGGTGGGTTTGCATATAGATTGCCAATCCAATAACAGGTTCGGCAGTTGACTGAAATCACCAGCAACAGTTATAACAGTATTCAGGTACTCATCTAGGACTTCTGCCGCTTCCTGAATAAAATCTAGCATATGACAATTGGACGTGTAGATGTTCATAAACAATAATTTATGGCTACCATAAGTTCCTATCTGCGATTTTGACCTTTTCCATGGCTGTACAACTGGTACTTGCAATGGATTTCTTATACAGAGACCCCTCCTTTCTGATTTGGAGAGAAAAATCAGATGTTTTACCCATCAAACACACAGTTTGCAGCAAGCAGTATAAGGCATGTCAGTCTCCTGAAGAAATAAATGTGTGCTCCTTTCTTCCTTATTCAACTACCTCAAAATCTTTTCCCTTTTTACTGGGCACTCAGGGAAGACAAAGGCATAGTGGAGAGATTAAATGAATTCTTTGCTTTGGTCTCCACCGAGGAATATTTGGGAGAGATACCGGTGCCAGAAATGGTATTGAAAACTGACGAGTCAGAGAAACAATCAAATCTCTATAAACCTGGAAGATGCAATGGTGCAATTTGACAAACTGAAGATTAGAAAATTGCCTGGACCTGATGGAATTCAGGCAAAATGGGAGCGACTATATTAAAGAACAAAATTACAGGGAATATTCAAAAGTATGGATTAATAAGACAAAAGCCAACATAGATTTAGTGAAGGGAAATCTTGCCTCACCAATCTATTACATTTTTTGAAGGGGTAAACAAACATGTGGATAAAGGTGAGCAGGTTGATATTCTGTATCTGGATTTTCAAAAGGCACTTGACAAAGTACTTCATGAAAGGCTCCAGAGGAAATTAGAGTCATGGGATAGGAGGTAGTGTTCTATTGTGGATTAAAAACTGATTAAAAGATAGAAAACAGAGTAGGGTTAAATAGTATTCTTAATGGAGAAGGGTAGATAGTGGGGTTCCGTAGGGGTCTGTGCTGGGACCTCTGCTTTTTAACATATTTATAAATGACCTACAGATGGGAGTAACACAAAGTTATTTAAAGTTGTGGACCTTATGAGATTGGGAGACTGGGCATCCAAATAGCAGATGATGTTTAACGTGAGCAAGTGCAAAGTGATGCATATGGGAAAAAGGAACCCAAATTATAGCTATGTGATGCAAGGTTTCACATTAGGAGTCACTGACCAGGAAAGGGATCTAGGTTTCATCGTTGATGACACTTTGCTCAGTGTGCGGCAGCAGCCAAGAAAGTAAATAGAATATTAGGTGTTATTAGGAAGTATAGGTATTATCACAAGATCATTTACTTATGTATTTAAAATAGTTTATAGTCCATGTTGCCTATAATTCTAAGCAGATAACAACAAAACATACATAACAAGGAGGAATGTTTGTTGGTATTTTATGCGAGTTCACTTCTTCTTTAACTTTTTCTTTTGTGTTCGATAAACAGTTGCACTTTGTACAGACATGGTTACTTTTTAATTTATAAATGAACTCTCATTATCCAGACATCTTTATCAAGAATACACTTTATCCCAACCATTCTAGGTAGAAAGTGCTCTACTCTGTATTACTTATAAAAAATATAAATATAATATATAAAATATTGTTTCATATCAAAGGGCTATAAACTCCAGGAAAGTGAAATAGCATGTCCAAAATTACAAATGAAAAAACTGTTCTGTATCATTTATTGAATGGCAGATTATATTTTTAACTCAATTATGGAAATGGTCACTTGTGTAGTTTAACACAAATTAAGATCTTAATTACATTTGTGTTTATTTTAAACAAAATAAGAAATTCCTTCATGCCTCTGAATATAATTTATAGAGAAGCCAGGCTCATTTTCCAAAACAATCTATTTTACTGTACAGCTTTAACACTGTTATAACAGCGTAATGTAATTCTTGTTCTAAAATGTTGAGAGAGTAAATTTACTGGTAGCACAGAGGAGCTTTGAAGATAAATGAAGATGCTATTCATTCAGCTGTAATTTCATCTTAGATGTGTATGAAAGATGTTGCACTCACATGTGGTGACTGAACATCTTCAGATTTAAGAGTATTTTCTGTGAAAATGAGATGTGCTAGATCTATGATGATGATATATCTAATAATAAATAATTATCTTTTATTCTGCTTAAAAATGTATTGCCAGATTTTCAATTCCTGTCTTTATTCATCTGTTGCTAGTACAAATTCAAATGTTATTTTGTGTCTAGCTTCCAAATATAGATCTAACTCACAAATCTTCAACAATCTATTTACTAATAATAAGCTTTCTTTTCCAACATGTTTAATACTTGTATAAGTACATAGGGAAAATTCTATATTTGGTGCTGAAAAGCAACACAGCTAGCATGATTCTATAAACTACACCTAAAGTTACGTGTAGTTTATAGAATATGCTCATGCGCCGTTCTTGCGACTAAAATTTAGGCACACCCATTTAGGACACCTAAAACCAGGCCTAAATTCCTGCGCTTAAGTTAGATGCAGATCGAGTGTAGTCCGTGGCCATAGTTTTGGAACACCCACAAACCTGCCCAAATTCATACCCATGACCCCTTTCAACAGACACATTAGAGATGTACCTAGAAGTTGTAAACAATTCTAATTAAAGTCAATTAGTGCTGCTAATTGGTTAAGTACTAATATCAGAACAGATTGGCTGGTTCATTAAGTTGTGTGGCAATTTGGCTATGTGACAAATTAGCACGGACAACTTAAGGCACCATATATAATTTGGGGGATAGTGATCAATTAAAACTTTCCATTTCAAAAACACCTTAATTGATTTTTATATGCTAGTGCTAACAGCCACTTTCACTAACTGTACAATGAGTACATAATTTCTGTAATATTCAACAGAATATTAAAGTATAAATTTGTAAACTCTTCTTTAGACACACACATACATGCGTCACATTTATTCTTCCTAAAGCTGGAAGCATTTTGAGTATTTGATTTTGAATACGAATGCACATGGGACTGTATACATAGCTTTTATTGGATGTTAATTATTCAAATACAGTTGTACATTAGCTTGATGTACAAATAGGTCCCCTTCTTTTGATTTGAAGAAGGAACTTACATTGTCTCTAAAAACCATGTATACCACCACTTTTGTATAACTTTCATGTTGGCCAAATGAAAGTTATCAATCCTGCAAGAATCCACGAAATACATCTTGGGGAAATTTTGAAATTAAAGATAACAAGTCCGTTATTCAGCCGGTTCTTCTACCGGCTGCTAAAAAAACATTCAAAATGGCATCTGTATTTAACTAAGACTCTGTCATTATATTAGCCAGAGAGCCCTTGCTTCGAACTTTTTAAATTATTGAAATGTAATATTTATCGGTTTTAATTATCCACAACATTCTTACAACATAAAATAATCAGAGAAAAGCCTCTCATTCTATACTAATGTTAAGTCCCATTGGCTCTAAAATGTTTAAGCTGAAGATCAATTTTTACTCCTGTTTAACAGAATCTTCTCACAACTGCTGCTAAAGATAATGACAGCATCTTAGTTAAATACGGGTGCCATTTTGAATGTTTGTTAGCAGTTGGTAGAAGAACCAGGCTCATGATAACCATATAGTAAGCAGTTAGCCACATGGATTTCGTATTTGAAAGGTAATTTTTTTCCACTTTATTATTTTTCAACATATCCCAGCAAATGAGATAATACAGAAATAGGAAATATACATATCCTTTAATATAATACTTTGGAAACCAGTGAAAGAGAAAAATAATATACTTTTGTCCACAATAAATGCAATGATCCAAGAATTAGAAATTAATAAAATTAACAAAATATTCTTAGAAAAAATAATCCAAAACTATCATATACACGTAAAGCTCTCCCCAGCCTGCCCTTAGAGTGCGATATGAGTCTATGCAGTGACTTTTATTTCCTTTCCAGCCAATAAGAAATTCTTCCAATTGTTTAGGTTCAAAAAATTGAAACTGTTCACCCTGAAATATCAGAAAATATAAGAAAGACAATTTGAGCACAAAGTTGGCTTCTAAAGCCAATATTCTCGGCTGAAAGGTCAAGAAGGCCTTACGCCTTATCTGTGTCTCTCCTGAAAGGTCAGGAAATATACAAACTTTTGATCCCAAAAATTGTGTGTCCAAATATCTAAAAGAAAGTTTCAAAACAGCATTCCAATCTAATTCAAAAGCAAAGGATACCACCATAGTAGTTCTCTGTGTAATTATTTCCAATGAGGATTCTAAAAAGAATGTTAGATTCATATTTTCTTGATCTTGACCTCAAAGCCTCTCCCACAGATTTCCCCGAGGCCAGTATATACTGGGCTTACATAATAGGAGGTAATGAGTCTCCAGACATCCCCAGAACCTCAATTAAATATTTCTTAACCATATAGACAGGTGCAATAAGAGGAGACCTTGGAAAATTGAGTACCTTCAAGTTAAGTCTTCTAATCTGATTTCTAGGTATTCCAAATGACAATGTATGATATTCTTATCTTTAACTGTGGTTACACCCAAAGTTTACAGTTTTTGAATTTTACCTTCCAAGGAATCCAATCTAGAGGACTGTTGAGCAGATGCCTGTGCTTGAAGAAGAGCAGCCTCTGACAAAACTTTAATATCTTTAGTATTTTCCAATGTCAAAGTTTGTAAAGAGGAATGCATGTCAAATGAAGGTTCCATAGTGACTCCAGTGTCACAATGGCTGGTTTAACAAAAACCCGCGAAGATAAAGCAGGAGTAGATAAGTTGGAAACTGGAGAAAGAGTACTCACAGTTTGTTGCGGCAAAATTGAGGCTGTGTTTTGTAGCAAATCCTGCGAAAAATGCAAGCTTCACAACGCTGTAGAGATATGCCCTCCCTGAGCTCCCAGGTCATCACTCACAGCAGAACCGGGGTCAGGCCAATCCAAAGCAGCACTACTTCCTGGCTGCAGGGGAGCTGCCTGCTCAACGGGGCTCAAGGAAGCTCCGTCTACGCTGCTCACCGACGATGACGCGCTGGCTCCGGCAAAAAGGGAGGAAGACTGCAGGGTTCCCGCCAGGACTCTGAAGTCATCGAGACTCTTCTGTTTCAGGACCGGAGCGCAGCAGGAGTTGAGGGAGTCTCCCACACCTTTCCTCTTCTCTTTCCCATGCTCAGCTAGGGAAGAGCTGTCTGAAAAACGCCCGAGGCAAGAAACTCTCAGAGAGCTGTGGGCATGGTAAGTCTGTATGACGCCATCTTGGATCTTTTGAAAGGTAATTTATGATAGTTAACTACTGTTTTATTTTTTAGGCGCTTCCCTTAAGGTGTTGGGATACTTGTAAAGAGCAAATATTCTGCCTAATAGCATCAGGCTGATTGATTAAGCTTGACAGCAGCACTGGTGATACAATATCAAAAATATCAAAGACCACCATCAGGTCCAGATAAGTGTTTTTGTTCTTTGTCACATACTTTATTGTTCTAGTTGCAGGCTTATTTGGGGGTATTTCTTTTGTGGAGGGGGAATTTTACAGACACTAGTAGCACTAAACACTGCAAAAATTAAAATATATAAAAAATTGGAATGGAGGTTTTTAACCTATGCAAGAAACTGGTTGCCTAATCGAGGACACTTTGAAATATTGTATTAATCGACATCCAAGGTCTCTTTCTCTCTATTTCCATTCATACCATAGTTAATGAGATGTCATTTTCATCTTGGCTCTGTGTGTGATTTTACTGACGTATTTTGTAGAGGACAAGCGTTTTTCTCCACATGGTTTGCCAATTTCAACTAGCAAACATGCACACAAAGTTTTGCCTGTTTCAGAGCAGGTTTAGCTTTATGCAGTAGCTTTTGAAATATGCCATTTTACAAAAGCACATAGACACATTTGTTGCCTTTATTTAACAATCTTCTTCAGCAAAACCCCTTTGTTCAAAAGATTTTTGTAATAGTTTCAGAAATGTTTTAATGTTTATATATAATGACAAATGTATTTATTTTATTGACCATATCATAGGCAATGAAGTCTTACTTTTGATTGGTCCCAGACCCAAGCCTCAAGTACTACTACTACAAATCATTTCTATAGCGCTACCAGTCGTATGCAGCGCTTCACAACTGAACATGAAGAAAAGACAGTCCCTGCTCAAAAGAGCTTACAATCTAAATCAGGACAGACAGACAGGACAAATAAGCGATAAGGGTAGGACAGACAGATAGGACACATAGGGAAAAGGGACTATTGAAGTAGCTATACCTAATCATTGGTCCCCTAATTCCTAATATCAAACTTAACCAAAATCACCTAAGAAGTTAATTTTCACTAATGTCCATCATCAAAAAGAGTCTATAAATACTTAAAGTACTTAGCTTATAAAAAAAAGAAACAGTTCCATCCTCAGTATCTTTCCTCTCTAACTCTCCCTACACTGCTCCTCAGAAACTCTCTTCATCGGGCAAACCACTCTTATTTGTTCCCTTCTCCTCCACTGCCAACTCCAAACTCCATTCTTTCCATATGGTTGCACCATATGCCTAGAAGTAGGTATTTCATGCTCTGTCTCTAGCTCTACTCAAATATGCATAAATCTAGTAGCACTACAGAAATGATAAGTAGTAGTAGTAGTAAAAGCCCACTTTTTTGAGGCTGCTTTTAATTCTTAAACCCCTATTAGCCTGTTTAATACCTACACTATTGTATTCATTCCCACAATAAATGAAACTCCATAACCTCTTTTTTGTCCTGTTTGCCTTAAATAGGTCTATCTGCATTTCTGAACAGCAGTGCATACACATGTAGTAGCACTATAGAAATAAGTAGTACTAGTAGTAGTAATATTAATTTTGGATGGATGACACATTTTTTGACTCTTTCCTTAAATAATATGTACCATTGTTACTTCTTATAAAAAACATAAAAAGATGTAGTTTCCTAAACAAAAGAAAATTGCTTTATAAAGTTAAGATCAGATATCTGCAAAAGTCAAATTTATAGTCATGGCTACTATCAGCTGCCAAGCAAAGGAATATTCAAGAAAAACAACAAATTTTAATTTATTCTGGTTCATTTATCAAAGTGACAACAGTAGGGCTGAATAAAGGAATTGAAATTGTCAAGAGAACAGTACATCACAAAACAGAAAACATTTTCCCCAGCATCCTCCTCTCTCACTACTCCACCCCTAGTCCAGCAGCATAACCTTTCACTCTCTCCTCTATGCCCTGCCCAGCATCTTCCCTCCTCACTGTGTCCAGCACCACAGTTGTGCATATATCTTTTCTAACTGAGCAGAAGATAAATGTTCCATTTTTCCTGTTCTTACCTCTAATAACAACCGATCCTCCATTTCTCTTATCCCTAGAATACTCCCCTTACCTCCTTCCATAGCATTATTTCTCCGCCAGCATCTGCCCATTGCCTCTTCTCCTTCCTCCTTGTTTGCAACTAATTCTACCTCTCCTGACTTTCCCTCAAAATCTGCCCCACCAGCATTTGCCCAGTCACTCTTCCCTTCACCTCCCCCAATCAACAACTGTCCGTATTCTCTCCTCCACTGACCATCAAGATCTGCCGTGCGTCTCTCTTTCTCCCCTAGCATTTGCACCATATACTTCTCCTCTGCTTCACCCTCTCTTTCCTGCCTCCTTCTCCCAACATCTGGCTTCTACCACTGGATACCATGGTTTAACTGAGCAATGGGAGCCTGTGCTATGGTTCCCCACTACCCTACTTGCCCTTCAACGCATGCAAGATAAGTAGTACTCACAGGCCATCACATCTCTATGCTAATCTCACAATGCAAAAAATTAGGATCAACATGTCCTAGCCTACAAGCACACATTCTGAATGTGTTCACAGTGCCACCACTGAAAAGCAGGTTTAGCAGTGGGGAGCTACTCCAGCTGACCAGCTTCACAGAATCTTCAGCTCATGGGGCCTAGGGATCCTGCCAGTTATACCATTCCATGAGGCCAGCTTCACTGCCTTTTTGGCTGGAGGGGCCACAGAATCTTTGCCAGTCACATTGTTTCCTCCTCTTTTTACTTCCCACCCCTCAAAAATTTGGCACTGTAGGTGACTGGCTAATTTATCTAATAGTAACACTGACCCTGGATAGGACATTTCACCAGAGAACTCTCCACACACAAAAAAATATAAAAATTCAAACTGGCATCATTTCAGCAACAACAATACAGTCTTAAATATATCCTAGGATATACAGTCTTAAATATTCTACTGACTGTAATAGCACTCACGTAGTGTACGTTCCTCAATGCCCGTGTCCTAAACTGTATGTTGGAAAGACATCTAGGGCTTTAAAACACAGACTATGTGATCATAAGTTTAATATTGTACATCAGAGGAGGGAAGCCCCGCTTGTAGTCCATAGCATCGACCCGTCTCATACCTTCTCTATCACTGTATTGTCATTGACCAGATTCATCCATCTATTAGAGGTGGCGATTTGGACCGCGCTTTAATTCAGAGGGAACAGAGATGGATCTATCGCCTGAAGACGCTTATTCCAACAGGGCTAAATAGCCATATAGAATGGAAGGCGTTTTTATGATCCCTCTATGCTCCCTCGGTGCTATATTAGCAATTTGGTCCCTTTAAATCCTGTCTATGATCCTGTTCCTTTAAATTTTTCCTTCCTAGCTGAATAGTGGTTGGCCTCGGCATCCCTTTAAATTCTGGGCGCCATGTTTGATTGCCAGCGGGGTTGAAAAATACCGGTAAGCTCCCTGAAGGTAGGATTTCATAGAAATTATACTGCCATGTATGCTGCATGTCTGTTTTCCTCGATATATTTATTTAAGAGTGTTTTTTTGTTGACTCTCCTTAGGGCAATTTTTGGCGTATGAGGGCGGAGCTCCTGATGAAACGTTTGGGAAACAGAAGCTTTCTGTCGAGCATACCCTCCAGACAACACTGTAGCCCAGATAGGTGTTATTACTTGTTTATTTGGTGCACAACACACCATAACCATAGTTTTGATTAAGTTAATGGCGGTTTTCACTGATGAGGAACCTGTATCATGGTCTCTAATGCCAAATTTGCAAGAGATCTATGACAGTCTGCAATTCACGTTTGCTTTATAGTGAATACAGAGTTTCTGAACTCTTTCCTCCTTAAAGATAACACTCGGCATACTCTTTCTTGCCTATATTTATATACTATTTGAATGAGAACGGGAAAATTAGGTTCTTACCTTGGTAATTTTCTTTCCTTTAGTCTTAGCAGATGAATCCATTACGGGTGGGTTATGTCCATCAACCAGCAGGGGGAGATAGAGAGCACTGAAAAACCATAGTGCCTCATGGCCAGCTAGCTCCATCTGCCTCTTCAGTATTTGAAGCTTCCAAAGCAGTGTTACACCGCAAAGCATAATAACATGAACTTTCCTCACAGCGGATGAACGCCCCAAAACTGGAGCTATAATTCAAAGGAGGGAATGAACTCATCCTCCTGTAACTGAACAGAAATCCTGAAGACTGTTTTCCAACTTCTCCCAATGAGGGAACATATCTACAGGAAAAACTGAACATAAAAGTAACATAAATCACATAATGAACCACTGAGGGAGGGCTCATGGATTCATCTGCTATGACTAAAGGAAAGAAAATTACCAAGGTAAGAACCTAATTTTCCCTTCCTTGTCATCAAGCAGATGAATCCATTACGAGTGGGATGTATCAAAGCAATCCCTAGATAGGGTAGAAACAAGCCACACCACGCGCCAGCACTTGTGCTCCAAAATGCGCGGCTCTCCTGGCAGCCACATCTAGCCTGTAATGTCGGGCAAACGAGAGCTTAGAAGCCCAAGTAGCTGCTCCACATATCTCTTGAAGAGAGAGTGCTCCAGTTTCAGCCCAAGAAGAGGAAATTGCTCTTGTGGAATGTGCCTTAAAGGCTTCAGGCGGAGGCCGGCCAGATAGCAGATATGCTGAAAAGATTGCTTCTTTGAGCCAACGGGCTATAGTGGCCATAACACTGGAGACCCTCTGCGCGGACCTGACAAAAGAACAAAAAGATGGTCAGAGGTCCTGAAGGCATTTGACATGCGCAGATATTGCAACAGAGCCCTTTGCACATCCAAAAGGTGCAACTGCCCATAGGCTTCTGGAAACTCCTCTTTAGAAAAGGAGGGCAGGAAAATAGGCTGGTTTCGGTGAAAACGCTGAAACCACCTTAGGCATGAAGGAAGGCACTGTACGTGCCATTACTCCGGACTCTGAGAACTGCAGAAATGGGTCTCGACAGGACAGCGCCTGGAGCTCAGATACCCGTCTCGCCGATGTCACGGCCACCAAAAAGACCGTCTTTAAGGTCACATCCTTCTCCTCCGAAGCTCGCCTAAGCAGCTCGAAGGGCAAACACTGAAGGGCCTTTAAAACTAACCCCCAGGTTCCAGGCCGGACACGGAGCCCGCACAGGAGGACGGAGCCGAAGCACCCCTCTAAGAAACCGTGTCACATCTGGCCAAGCAGCCAGAGAGAGGCCAGCGACCTTCCCTCGAAAACATGCTAAGGCTGCCACTTGAACACGCAGGGGATTATAGGCCAAGCCTTTTTGTAAACCATCCTGCAAAAAGTCAAGTATCGGCGAGACAGAAGCCCGCATGGGTGTAATCGTTTTAGAAGCACACCAAGCGTCAAATTGGAGCCAAATCCTGGCATAAGCCACGGAAGTGGAACACTTGCGGGCCTGTAGGAGAGTGAAAATGACTTTACTGGAATATACCTTGTCTCTCAATTGCGCCCTCTCAATAGCCATGCCGTAAGACCAAAGCGGCAGGCGTCCTCCATGGTCACCGGGCCCTGTGAAAACAGGTTCGGTACCAGAGGTAACGGCGGGATCCTCTACCAGCATCCGCCAGAGGTCCGCATACCCCGGCCTCCTGGGGTCAATCCGGGGCAATGAGAACCACCTCTCTTGGTGGAGCCGAATCCGCAGAGTACTCGCCCTATCAAGGGCCACAGAGGGAACACATACAGGAGGCGCCTGAGGCCAGGTTGAGCCAGGCATCCAACCCTGCAGAGCAAGGATCTCTCCGTCTGCTGTAGAAGCACAGGACTTTGGCATTTGTGCTTGACGCCATAAGATCCATTCGGGCTTTCCCCATTTTGGCACATATCTGCAGGAATACTTTGTCTGCAAGTTCCCACTCCACTGGGTCGATCTGATTCCTGCTCAGTTAATCGGCTTGCACGTTGCTCTGACCTGCAATATAAGCTGCTGACAGAAACTGCAGATGAAGCTTGGCCCAGTGGCAAATCTGCGCAGCCTGCGCTGCTAGTGCTACGCACTGAGTGCCTCCTTGGCGATTTATGTAAGCCACTGCTGTCATGTTGTCCGACAGAACTCCGACAGCCAATCCTTCCAGGGTCAATTGAAGGCCAGAATCGCCTGGAAAATCGCTTTCAACTCCAAGCGATTGATGGACCACTCCGACTCCTCGGGTATCCAAAGATCCTGGGCATGCTTTCCCCGGCAATGTGCACCCCAGCCCTTCAGGCTTGCATCTGTTATCACCAGCCACCAATCGGGGAGCACTACTACTACTATTTAGCATTTCTATAGCGCTACAAGGCGTACGCAGCGCTGCACAAACATAGAAGAAAGACAGTCCCTGCTCAAAGAGCTTACAATCTGATAGACAAAAAATAAAGTAATCAAATCAATTAATGTGCACAGGAAGGAGGAGAGGAGGGTAGGTGGAGGCGAGTGGTTACGAGTCAAAAGCACTAGCGGCATTCCTCGCCGTAGCATGCTGTCTGAGAGCCACCACTCCATACTGAGCCGGGCAGCAGGGAGCCACGTGAGTCTGCATTGATAATCCTGAGATATTGGAGACCATCGTTGAAGCAGGGAACACTGCAAAGGTCTCAGGTGCGCTCTCGCCTATGGCACCACTTCCAAACTGGCTGCCATCGACCCCAACAGCAGGACAATGTCCCAAGCTCGCGGGCGAGGCATCCTCAGGGGCAGACGGACCTGGTTCTGAAGCTTGCACCACCTTTGCTCGGGTAGGAAGACCATCCCCGAGGCTGTGTCGAACCGGACCCTCAAATATTCTAGAGATTGAGAGGGGGGTCAGGTGACTTTTGGCTACATTGACACCCAGCCCAGAGATTGCAGTACTGAGACCACTCTGGCTGTAACCTGATGACTCTCTTCTGCAGAGTCTGCTCTGATGAGTCAGTCGTCTAGGTACGGGTGAACCCGGACACCCTCTCGCCTGAGAAAAGCAGCTACTACCATCATTAACCTTGGAAAAAGGGTCGGGGAGCTGTGGCGAGGCAAACGGCAAAGGCCCGAAACTGGAAATGTTTTCCCATCACCGCAAACGCAGAAACCTCTGGTGCGGGGGCCAAATTGGTATGTGCAAGTAAGCTTCTTTCAGGTCCAGAGACATGAGAAACTCTCCTGGCTGTACCACCGCTATGACAGAGCGCAGGGTTTCCATGTGAAAATGCCGCCACGTTCAGATACTTGTTCACTTGTTTTAAGTCTAGGATAGGTCGAAAAGACCCTCCTTTTCGCGGCACCATGAAGTAAATGGAGTAACGGCAGAGCCGCATTCGGCAGGAGGCACGGTGGAAACCGCCCCAATGTGAATCAAGCCTTGCCAAGGTCATCCTCTACCGCCGCCCGTTTGGCGGCAGAACCACATTGGGACTCCACAAACCCGTCTCTTATCGGGGCATTGAATCTTTCTGTAGCCTTCTCTGATCAGGTCCAAGACCCACTGATCTGAGGCAATCTTGGCCCACATCCTCGAGAAGAGGGAAAGACGTCCTCCTATCACAGGAATCGAGGGGGGTGCCAGCGCACAATCATTGAGAGGGCCGCCCTTGAACTCCAGGTCTTGAGCCTGCTGCTGCAGAACGTTTGTCCGAGCGAAAAGGAGTTCCTCTGCTGAAACGGGCACGTGAAGTGAACCCAGCAGAACGCCCCGTGCAGTACCTTCTAGCTTCACGGAATCGAGGTCTGTAAGAGGAGGAAACCGCCTGACCCTTGAAGAAGGCCGCGGCCTATCCTCAGGTAAGCGCTGGGGTTTGGCAATCCCCCAGGCCTTTCACAATTTTCTCCAACTCCTCACCAAACAGGAGAAGCCTTGACAGGGCAACTTCACCAACCTTTGCTTAGAGGTCATGTCAGCTGCCCAATCCCGTAGCCACAGAAGACGGCGAGCCACCACCGCTACAGCCATCTGTTTAGACGAAGCTCTGACCAGATCATAAAGGGCGTCAGCCAAAAATGACAAGGCCGACTCCATCCCGCGGTGCCACCTCCGTAAGGGGCTCCGCTCCATCTCTGGGCTGTTCCACCGCCTGTTGTAACCAAGCGAGGCAGGCTCGGGCAGCGTAGCAGCTGCATGCAGACACCCGTTAGGATAGGCCTGAAATTTCAAAGGACCATTTCATAGCTGCCTCCAGGCAACGGTCCTGCATGTCCTTCAGGGCAACTCCTCCTTCTACTGGGAGGGTAGTTTTCTTTGTCACAGCCGTGACTAGGGCATCCACTTTAGGCACTGCTAGGCGCGCCAAATGCTCCTCACTTAGAGGGTATAATTGCCCCATAGCCCTGGCGACTTTCAAAGGCCCCTCGGGGTCAGCCCATTGAGCCGTGATAAGCTCTTGGATGGAGTCATGCAAAGAAAAGGCTCGAGCAGACTTCTTAGTACTTGCCATCCTCGGATTACCGGAGGAAGTCTCAGTACTCCCAGGGTCTTCTATAGAGAGGACCTGCAAGGCATCAGTAATAAGCGCTGGCAGCTCATCGCAGTGGAAAATCCTCACCGCGGAAGGATCATCTGGATCCGGTGGCAATCCTGCACCTTCTTCTGGCTCTCCAGACCACGAAGGCCTGCCAGACCCCTCAGAGTCCTCACATCCCGACCACAGGGGGGGGGGGGGGGGAAACGGGGGTGCGCCACTCTCTGAAAGGGAATCCACCCTTCTGCGCTTGTCTTGCGGCCATCTGTTAGGGGAAAACGCGCCTGACGGTAATCCAAGGCCAGACTCCACTGGAGGGGATACAGAAAGCAGGGCCGCAGAGGACCCCTGCGGAAGAGCTCTTTTTAACGTATGCATTATGCAGCAATAAAACAAATTCAGGGGAAAATGGCTCACCCTGGCCTCCCGGTTCCAGTCCGGGGGAAACAGCTCTTTTATTAGCCTCTACACGAGGCGCTCCTCCAGGCTCAAACCCCTCCGCCTCAGCGGGGTTGCGCCATGCTGTTCAAAATGGCGCCCAGCTGCCAGCTCCATGAGCGGGAAGGAACATCGCTCGCCATGCTCGGGCCGGCTCTACCGTCTGAAAAGCACGCCTTACAGAGCCCTGCTGCAGATTTGCGCTTGCCACAAATGGAACAGCGCTTTACTTTCTCAGCAGCCATCGCCGAAAGCGGCGGAAATTCAAAATGGCGGATTCGCGCCAAAATCGTCCTGAACGCGGGCCTCCCCGGAGGAGCTACAAAATGCTCTTACCTCACCAGACCGAGTTTCCGAGCTCCGGTCACGCTGCACAATCAGAAGAAAACCTGTTTTCTGGGATCGCAGCGCCAAAGCGCGACACGACTTATTTTTTTTTTTTTAATGCTGTGAGGAAAGTTTGAGGCAACAGCGAAAGAGACAAATTTCCAACTCTGGAGGATCAGTAGCGTGGGAAAGGCAGGGAAAGGGCGAACCTATGTGCCTGCATCCACAGCGTGGGCAAAAGACAGGGACAGGGCTTGCCTATTTGTCTACTTCCACATCGGGGGCCGGGTAAGGCATGGAAAGGGCTAACCTATTTGCCTTTAAAGTGGGCACCATCAGCCACAACACCCCTGCTACAACTGGCAAAAGCATAGGAGCCACCCCAGGCAGATTTTCTGAAGGAGCTTGAAACAAGCTGCAACCACCCTGCTGGGGAGATAGAGAATACTGAAGAGGCAGATGGAGCTAGCTGGCCATGAGGCACTATGGTTTTTCAGTGCTCTCTATCTCCCCTGCTGGTTGATGGACACAACCCACTCGTAATGGATTCATCTAGCTTGATGACAAGAAATTTGGTTTTGCGACAATCTCTGATCTTCAATTGGTCTATGTCCCAAATATTTTTTTCCCTGGTGGTCCAGCAAACCCTGATCTCCCTCCTCCCTGCAGCCCCCCACCCCCCTCAAATCTTTTTTTTTTATTTTCCCTGGTGGTCCAGTGAATTAGACCCATTCCCCTGCATGTTCACACCCCCACTTCCCAGTACTGATCCCACCCCTCCCTGTACCTTTACAAGGTGGAGGCAGGAGGGCAGGAGCAACAGCCTTCCTGCCATATAAGGAAAAAAACCCTCCTTACATGGCCACCCAGTGCATCCCAGAATGCACTGGGCAGGTCCTGGGTGCCACCATTGTTACGGGCAGGCCAGAGGCAGGAGGGAGGACCTGCTGCTCCTGCTCTTCTGCCTCCAACTTGTAAAGTTACAGGGAAGGGTGCGGATGGGGTCAGAACCGGGGGGGGGGGTGTACGTGTGGGTGAAGGGGTACAGATTTTTTTTTCTTATTTTTCTTACATTTGTACCCCGCGCTTTCCCACTCATAGCAGGTTCAATGCGGCTTACATATTATATACAGGTACTTATTTGTATCTGGGGCAATGGAGGGTTAAGTGACTTGTCCAGTCACAAGGAGCTGCCTGTGCCTGCAGTGGGAATCGAACCCAGTTCCCCAGGACCAAAGTCCACCACTCTAACCACTAGACCACCAGGGAGGGGTCAAGGTCCATTGGACCACCAGGGAAATTAAAAAAAAAATAACAAAAGAAGATTCGGGGGGGGGGGGGGGGGTCATGGTCCACTAGAGCACAAGGGAAATTTTTTTTAAGTGTGGGGTCGAGGGGGAATGGGACGGTGCATCAGAGCTGTCAAAATGCATTTGATAAATCAGACTCGCACACAGCGAGAGATGCACAAAGGGGATTCGTGCAGCTCATTTGCATGCAATCCCCATTGCGCATCACTAGCTGTTAGCGAGTCGCTGAATTTTTACCAGAATACGGCTGCCTTTGTGCATCAGGAACCTGATTACTAAACTTCCAGTCAACGAATGAGAAAAGAGCCTTAAGTTTCTAAAGAGCTGCTGCTGATCAAAGAGGGGATTCTACCTCTCCCCCCAACACACACCCTCAAATTTCACTGTGAACAACACTGGGTGTAGGGTGGAGAGGAAATGAAACAGGTTTCAGTCACCAGCTCCTAAGTTTGGGGCTGGCTCCTACATCAGTGAAAATTTGTCAAGGTCTGTATATACAATATAAAATATTTTCCCTAATAGTGAGAGAGGAAGAGATTCAAGTTGTGCTTATTTTAAAAAGGTCAACAATCCCCAAAAAATCCTTCACAATCATTAATACTTTTAGCACTTCTGAATGGACCATCAGATTTACCATGCATATATACCACTGCTATGCATAATCAGCAATCACTAAGGTGGAAGTATAACTTTCATCATCAGTCCATGGTCATTGGGAATTGTTTCAGAACAAAGAATAGGACCTGGACCTACTAACATTTGTTTTGCCTTACTCTCAATAGTGCACCTACTAAAGTCATTCCAGGTCAAACAAAAAGAATGCAACCTATAATGTTTTGCTAGCCTGAATACAATTCAAATTTCCTGTATATTTAAAAGAAATCTACTTGTTGGAACTGTAATTCATTAAAGCAAACCACCAAGTCCCGCCATTATAACATTTTGTAAACATAACACTTCTTACCTGAACAGCAAGAGAGGATGCGTTGTCTGAGAGCAAAATCTGTTCACCTATTAGAGGTAAAATAAAAAATACCCTTATAAAAATACAGGGGCTTAATTGTAGACAAAACATACTTAAGACCAAAATTAAAATTGTGACTAGAGCATTCTTTACATTGTCAAACTCTGTAATAGGAAAGTGAAAGAGGAACACTAAAAATATGCATGTATTAAAATGATTGTCACTAGATCTTAATAGCCATTTATCTTATTTTAGCAGCAACACATAATTTAAAATTCCCAACCACATGAAAATTCTTTTTGAGTTTTTAGTGCTATTTTTCATTTATTAATAAAAATTAAGCAAAATAGCAACTTTGTGGCTTCTTCAGCTAAATGTATAAGCACGCAGAATCATGTGGTCTAATATATGGATACAGTGAGTATTACATGCTGTATCTAGGTCTGTCACAGAAAGAAAGATGACAAGTTTCCTACAATAAAAATTCCATGCTTAGAAGACTAGGCCCGCTACCTATTAGTCTTCATTACTTTGCAGTCTTCTGACAACTGTAGCAGGCTGCTAAGCCCAAATGGGGCCATAATGCGATCTGATGATATATGAAGAGCTGCTAAAGGAAGCCTGAACCATACTCGCCTATACATTTTAACAGTTCCTTTTTATGGAGAGCCCATTTTACCACAAGACTTAAAAAAAAAAAAAAAAAAAACTGCTACCTCAGCTATAGGCTCAGTGTGTTTGCCAACCTTGCCTTCAACCACATCATTTTATACTGCCTGCAGCAACGAATATAATAAGTCAATAATAAGCCTAGGATCTTAAAGGCCATGAATAGATGGTTTATAATAGCAAAAATCAAACTTAGCTAAAATCTCATCACAAAGAAATAACATAGGATTTCTATTTACAATTTTCTATTTAATTACACAGTTAATTATACTACTGAATGTTTAATGTGATTCATAAAATCATTATTGACCGGAGAAAAGCAGCACCCACCTTTCAAAGGCTGATACAGAGCAGCATTTTCAGGCCAAGCTTCTGCAGCTGTATAAATAAAAAAAAAATAAAAGGATTCACAATTATGTTTCAAATAAAAAAAGATTCACAATTAAGCAAACATTCAAAAAATGGGAAAATTAGGTTCTTACCATGATATTTTTCTTTCCTTTAGTCATAGCAGATGAAGCCATTACGTATGGGTTGTGTCCATCAACCAGCAGGGGGAGATAGAGAGCACTCAACTTTTCTCAGTGCCTCATGGCCAGCTAGCTCCACTGCCTCTTCAGTATTTGAAGCTTCCAAAGCAGTATGGCAAACCGCAATGGGAATAACATGAACTTTCCTCACAGCAAACGATGGCCCCTTAAACAAGGCATGACTCAAAAAAGGAGGGAATGAACTCATCCTCCTGGAGGGAATAAACTCGTCCTCCACTTTGTATAAACGGAGGGAATACTTGCATCCTCCTGGAGGGAATAAACTCATCCTCCCAAAACATGAACTGGAGGGAATGAACTCATCCTCCTATAACTGTAACAAGAATCCTGAAGACTGTTTTCCAACTCCCCAAGGAAGGCATATAACTTCAGGAAACAAGAACAGCACCTAAAATCAGAATCACCGCAATACAGACAATCATACAGGGAGGGCTCATGGCTTCATCTGCTATGACTAAAGGAAAGAAAATTATCATGGTAAGAACCTAATTTCCCTTCCTTGTCATCAAGCAGATGAAGCCATTACGAATGGGATGTGACACAGCAATCCCTAAATAGGGTGGGAACAAGCCACACCACGCGCTAGCACCTGTGCTCTAAAATGCGCATCCCTCCTGGCAGCCACATCCAGCCTGTAATGTCGGGCGAAAGAAAGCTTAGAAGCCCATGTTGCAGCACTGCAAATCTCATGAAGAGATAGTGCTCCAGTTTCTGCCCAGAAGAGGAAATCGCTCTTGTGGAATGTGCCTTAAAGGCTTCAGGCGGAGCCCGGCCAGACAGCAGATATGCTGAAAAGATAGCTTCTTTGAGCCAACGGGCAATAGTGGCTTTAGACGCTGAAGACCCTCTGCGAGGACCTGCAAACAGCACAAAAATATGATCAGAGGTCCTGAAAGAATTTGTAATTCGCAGATACTGCAACAGAGTCCTGCGCACATCCAAAAGGTGCAACTGCCCAAATGAACCTGGAAACTCCTCCTCAACAAGGAGGGAAGAAAAAACAGGCTGGTTTAGGTGAAACGCTGAAACCACCTTAGGCATGAAGGAAGGCACGGTCCGAACCGTGACCCCGGACTCTTGAGAATTGCAGAAAAAGGTCTCTACAGAACAGCGCCTGGAGCTCTGACACCCGTCTCGCCGAGGTAATGGCCACTTAAAAGATGGCCTTCAGTGTCAAATCTTTCTCTGAAGCACGCCGAAGCGGTTCAAAGGGAGCCCCCTGAAGGGCCTTCAATACTAACCCCAGGTTCCAAGCTGGACAAGGTGCCCGCACGGGAGGACGGAGCCGAAGCACCCATCTAAGAAACCGTGCCACATCTGGATGAGCAGCTAGGACACGCCTTCAACCTTGCCCGCAGGGAGGCCAATGCTGCCACTTGCACCCGCAGGGAATTATAGGCCAAGCCTTTGTGTACACCATCCTGCAAAAAGTCCAGAATCGGCGAGACAGGAGCCCGCAACGGAGAAAGCGCTCTTGAAACACACCAGACTTCAAACTGGCGCCAAATCCTTACGGGCCTGCTGCAGGAGAGTGGAAATTACCTTATTTGAGTGGCCTTTATCGCTCAATTGCGCTCTCTCAATCGCCATGCCATAAGACCAAAGCGGCAGCCGTCCTCCATGGCCACCGGACCCTGTGACAACAGGTGCGGAACCAGAGGGAACGGAAAGGGTGCCTCCAACAGCATCTGTCGGAGGTCCGCATACCAAGGCCTCCTGGGCCAATCTGGGGCGATGAGCACCACTTCTCCTGGATGCAGCCGAATCCGCAGGAGCACTCGCCCTATCAAGGGCCACGGAGGGAAGACATACAGCAAGCCCAGGGGCCAGGGTTGAGCCAAGGCATCCAACCCGGCAGAGCGAGGATCCCTCCGTCTGCTGAAGAAGCACGGGACTTTGGCATTGGAACTGGTCGCCATAAGATCCATCACTGGCTTACCCCATTTGGCACATATCTGCAGGAATAAATCGTCTGCTAGTTCCCACTCTACTGGATGATCTGATGCCTGCTTAGTTAGTCGGCTTGCACATTGCTCTGACCTGCAATGTGAGCTGCTGACAGGGACTGTAGATGCAGCTCGGCACAGTGGCAAATTTGTTCGGCCTGCGCGGCTAGAGCTCTGCACTGAGTGCCGCCTTGTCTATTTATGTAGGCCACTGCTGTCGTGTTGTCCGACATCACTCGGACAGCCAATCCTTCCAGGGTCACTTGAAAGGCCAGAAGAGCCAGAAACACCACTTTCAACTCTAGGCGGTTGATAGACCACTCCGACTCGTTGGCGTCCACAGACCCTGGGCATGCTTCCCCTGGCAATGTGCGCCCCAGCCCTTCAGGCTGGCATCTGTCACCACTAGGCACCAATCGGGGAGCGCCAGCAGCATTCCCCGCCGCAACATGCTGTCTGAGAGCCACCACTCCATACTGAGGCGAGCCGCAGGGAGCCAAGAAAGTCTGCACTGATAATCCTGAGATACTGGAGACCATCGTTGAAGTAGAGAATACTGTAGAGGTCTCAGGTGCGCTCTCGCCCATGGCACCACTTCCAAGGTGGCCGTCATCGATCCCAACAGCTGGACAATGTCCCAAGCTCGCAGGCGGGGCATCCTCAGGATCAGATGGACCTGATTCTGAAGCTTGCACCGCCTTTGCTCGGGAAGAAAACACATAGCCCGAGGCTGTGTCGAACCTGGCCCCCAAATATTCTAGAGATTGCGAGGGGGTCAGGTAACCTTTGGCCATATTGACGACCCAGCCCACAGATTGAAGGACTGAAACCACTCTGGCTATAGCTAGGTGACTCTCTTTTTCTGAGTCTGCTCTGATGAGCCAGTCGTCTAGGTACAGGTGAACCCGGATACCCTCTCGCCTGAGAAAGGCAGCTACTACCACCACTACCTTGGAGAAGGTTCGGGGAGCTGTGGCGAGGCCAAAAGGCAAGGCCCAAAACTGGAAATGTTTTCCCAACACCGCAAACCGCAGAAACTTCTGGTGCAGGAGCCAAATTGGTATGTGCAAGTAAGCTTCTTTCAGGTCCAGAGACGTGAGAAACTCTCCTGGCTGTACTGTCGCAATGACGGAGCGCAGGGTTTCCATGTGAAAATGCCGCGCTTTTAAGGATCGGGCGAAAAGACCCGCCTTTTCGTGGCACCACAAAGTAAATGGAGTAGCGGCCTAGACCTTGTTCGGCGGGAGGCACCGGGGTCACAGCCCCTATCTGGCACAGACTGTGCAGAGTCTCCTCTACCGCCGCCCGTTTGGCAGCAGAACCGCATCGGGACTCCACAAACACGTCTCTCACCGGGGCATCAATTCTATTCGGTATCCGTCTCTGATCAGGTCCAAGACCCACTGATCTGCGGAGATTTTGGCCCACTCCTCGAAAAAGAGGGAAAGTCTTCCTCCGATGACAGGAAACGAGGAGGGGGCCGGCGCACCATCATTGAGAGGGTCGCCCCTGAACTCCAGGCCTTGAACCAGCAGCTGCGGAACGTTTGTCTGAGCGAAAGGAGTTTCTCTGCTGAAAGCGGGCATGCGAAGTGAACCCAGCAGCACGCCCCAGGCGGTACCTTCTAGCTTCACGGAAGCGAGGTCTGTAAGAGGAGCGGACCGCCTAACCCTTAGAGGAAGGCTTCGGCCTATCTTCGGGCAAGCGCTGAGGTTTGGAATCCCCCAGGCCTTTAACAATGTTTTCCAGCTCCTCACCAAACAGGAGAAGGCCTTGAAAGGGCAACTTCACCAACCTTTGCTTAGAGGCCATGTCCGCCGCCCAATGTCGTAGCCAAAGAGTGCAGCGAGCCGCCACTGCTACAGCCATTTGCTTAGCCGAAGCTCTGACCATATCATAAAGGGTGTCAGCCAAAAAGGACAAGGCCGACTCCATCCGCGGAGCCACTTCAGATAAGGTCTCCGCTCCATCACCGGGCTGTTCCACTGCCTCCTGTAACCAAGCCAGGCAGGCTCTAGCAGCATAACAACTGCATGCAGATGCCCAGTGAGACCTGCCAAATCAAAGGACCGCTTCAGAGCTGAATCAAGCCTGCGGTCTTGAATATCCTTCAGGGCAACACCTCCTTCAACAGGGAGGGTAGTTCTCTTTGTCACAGCCGTGACCAGGGCATCCACTTTAGGCATTGCAAAGCGAGCCAAATGTTCCTCACTCAGAGGATATAATTGCCCCATAGCCCTGGCAACCTTCAAAGGTCCCTCAGGGTCAGCCCACTGAACTGAAATAAGCTCTTGGATGGAGTCATGCAAAGGAAAGGCTCGAGCAGGCTTTCTGGTACTAGCCATCCTTGGATTAACCAAGGAGGCTGTGCCACTCCCAGAATCTTCAATCGAGAGGGCTTGTAAGGCATCTGAAATAAGCGCTGGCAGCTCCTCGGGGTGGAAAATCCTCACCGCAGATGGATCATCAAACTCCTGTGGTAATTCTGCACCCGACTCTGGCTCCTCAGTCCAAGAAGTTCTGCCAGACCCCTCAGAATCCTCATAGCCCGACAATGGGGGGGAAAAGGGGGGTGCGCCACACTCAGAAGGGGAATTAGCCCTTCTGCGTTTATCAGGATAAGAAACAGGCAAAGCCAACTCCAAAAGGCCAGGATCCACCGGGGGGGCAGGCAGAGGGTCCGAAGATCCCTGTGGAAGAGCTCTTTTAAGCATGTATGCCCTATGCAGCATTAAAACAAAATCAGGGGAGAAAACCGCTCCCTGACCGCCCGGATCCTGCCCAGGGCTATCAGCTCTATTATTAACCTCACATAGAGGACCCCCCCCCCCCCCCGGATTCAGGGCTCTCCGTCGCAACGGAGGCCGCGCCATGTGGAAAATCCAAAATGGCGTCCGCTTCCAGCTCAGAGCGTGAAAGATCGCCGCTCGCCATGCTCGGGCTGGCTCTACCGTCTGTACAGCACGAATTACAGAGCCCAGCTGCTGATTTGCGCTTGCCACATTTAGAACAGCACTTTACAGTCTCCGCAGCCATCGCCGAAAACAGCGGTAAAATTCAAAAATGGCGGTTTGCGCCAAAAACGTCCCGATCGTGGGCCCACCCCGGAGGAGTCAGAAAATACTCTTACCTCACTAGACCGAGCATCACAGCTCCGGTCCTGCAGAAGAATCTCAAGAAAAAAAACCTCTTTTCCAAGATCGCTTTTTTTTTTTTTTTTTTTTTTAACGCTGTGAGGAAAGCAGAGGAAAAAGAGGTAAATAAAAACACTACGGAGGCTCAGATAAGTGGGAAAGGCAGGGAAAGGCAATGTGCAATGTGCCTGCATCCACTGAGTGGGAAAGGACAGGGAAAAGCAAGCTAATATGTCCACATCCACGGGGGCATGGGTAAGGCAGGGAAAGGGCTGACCTATGTGCCTTCAAAGTGAAGCTGCTATAGCCTCTAACACCCCGGCTAACAACTGGCAAGCCAGGAGCCACCCCCAGGCAGATTTTTGATGGAGCTCGAAGAAGTTGCAGCCGCCCTGCTTGGGGAGAGAGAGAATACTGAAGAGGCAGTGGAGCTAGCTGGCCATGAGGCACTGAGAAAAGTTGAGTGCTCTCTATCTCCCCCTGCTGGTTGATGGACACAACCAATACGTAATGGCTTCATCTGCTTGATGACAAGGAAATGATTGATAAACTGGAAGAAATATCAGCAATGAGATGTTAACAATTTCAATTATTATATATAAAATACATAAATATAGACCAGCATTTTTCAACTGGTGTGCCACAGGAGTTTGGTGTCACTCCTGTCCCCTAACCAGCCAGTGACCAGGCATTCTAAGTTTTCTTCTGTAGTAGTCGGCGGCAGCGATTCAGACAGCCTGCTAGTGCCAACCCCTGAGTCTATTCTCCGACGCTTCCCACTTATACAGAAGCAGGAAGTTACATCAGAGAGAAGGCCGAAGGGTTGGCACTAGCAAAGCTGTCTGAATCTCTGCTTGCTGCCGCCAACCACTACAGAAGAAAACTTAAAATGCTGGGTCGCAGGCTGAAGAGGGTGTAGCTATATGAGGTAATCGGCTCTTGCGTGGGGCTCTTTGTACTGCAGCACTTTTAACAAAATACAGGACTTGCACTGTAAACTGCTTTAAACTCCCTTGATAGCCAGGTAACATAGTAAGGAAGGTATGATAGTGTGTGTACATATATACGATCAGTGCATTGTATGTGAACACATTTTCCCCTTTCCATCTTCCTCTCCTCCTTCTGGATGGATAGGATTTTTGGTAGTAATACGATTTTCTCTGTGTTATTCCTGTGAGAGTCACACCAAATGAAAACAACTCATGCCTGTAAACTCATAGATACAGCTTTCATTATTTCTAATAAAGCCATGCGGTCGCCAGACTAATAGTGAAGTCTACTTGGATAAGTTGAAAATAAAGGCCAATAAACATATGGGTAATGGCAAGCTAAAAAGTTAGTCATAAGTACATAAGTATTACTACACTGGGGATAGACCAAAGGAAAATTAAGCCCAGCATCCTGTTTCCAACAGTGGCCAATCCAGGTCACAAAAACCTGGAAAGATCCTAAAAAAGCTCAATACATTTTATGCTGCTTACCCCAGAAATAAACAGTGGATTTTCCACAAGTCAATTTAATAATGGTCTATGGACTTTTCCTTTAGGAAGGGTCCAAATCCTTTTTAAACCCTGCTAAGCTAACCGCCTTTACCACATTCTCTGGCAACGAATGACAGAGTTTAATTACACGTTGAGTGAAGAAACATTTTCTCCAATTGGTACTGAATTTACTACTTTGCAGCTTCATCGCATGCCCCCTAGTCCTAGTATTTTTGGAAAGAGTAAATAAATGATTCACTACTCATTCCACTCCAATAAAAAAGTACCACCTACAACAATTTACGAGCATACTTTGATGCAAGGGGTTGACAGAACCAAGCCAAATGCAGGTTTTATGGGCCCAGGCTGCTTTACAAGGGAAGAGGCACAAAGAGTGACACCATCTTTGATTTACTTCCAGGAAAGTGTGTGCTGCAGAGCTGGAAGAAGCGTCAGGAGTACAGGTTCCCGCTAGATTGGAAAAATGTGTGTAAAGTGAGGGGGCAAGAATAGGGCATCTCGAATTGTTGGGAAAGTGTGGGAACAGACTAGGGGGTTTCTGTTGTTGTAATGCACGAGTGGGTGTGTTTGGAGCATAAACGGAGCAATATTGGGAAGAGGGATAAAATCAGAGAGAGAGAGGATGCTGTATTATTTATATTGGCATCAACAGTTGTGTTAGAAATGCTGAGAGGTGGAGTATTTCAGTAAATACTCGTTTCGTAAAATATATCAGTAAAAAACTGATGGTATGCCTTGATAATTTTTGCACTTTGTCAGTGTGCCACGTGATGAAAAAGGTTGAAAATCATTGATATAGACAAACAAGTACACGCACGAGTACTTGACACATGGTTAAATAAATGATTCGTGTAATGAACTGCAACTTCAAATGTATATATTTTAAACTTAATTTTACTCTGAAATTCAACTATATAGTTGAAAAATATCTTATTGTAATTTTATTGCTATACATTTACTTCCAGTTTGAAGATATTTTCTTTACAGCAATTTCATATAACCAGAGAAACTGAGAGTAGTATATGCATTTGCATATTAGAGCAATGAATTTGGAGAATCAGTGGTGTTATGTTCAAATTAAGAATCCCCAAGTGACAGGTTCAGAAATGGCACCATGGGGATGGGGAGGGGCTGCACTACATCATAAGAGCCGGGAGTTGCTTCAAGTGAGCTCCCTTTTTTCTTGGGCCTCCTTTGTTTTGGTAGACATGGAGGGGCATAATCGAAAAGGCGCCGGCCATCTCTATGGGCAACCATCTCCAGCGCCAGTGCCACAAGCGGGCGGAGCCAATCGTATTTTCGAAAAAGATGGCCGGCCATCTTTTTCTTCTCTAATACGATTGGGCCCGGCCAAATGTCAGAGTTCGCCGGGTTTGAGATGGCCGGCATCGGTTTTTGGCCATAATGGAAAAAAATGTCGGTGATCTCAAACTCGGTGAAATGCAAGGCATTTGGTTGTGGGAGGCGCCAGCATTTGTAGTGCACTGGCCCCCCCTGACATGCCAGGACACGAACCGGGCACCCTAGTGGGCACTTCTAAAAATTAAAAAAAAAAGAAAAATAGCACCCAGGTGCATAGCTCACTTACTTTGTGTGTTGGGCCCCCCAAATCCCCCCAAAACCCACTCCCCACAACTCTACACCATTACCATAGCCCTAAGGGGTGAAGGGGGGCACCTAGATGTGGATACAGTGGGTTTTGGGGGGTTTTGAAAGGCTCAACATTTACCACCACAAGTGTAACAGGTAGTAGGGGGGGATGGGCCTGGGTCCACCTGTCTGAAGTGCACTGCACCCACTAAAAACTGCTCCAGGGACTTGCATACTGCTGTCAGGGAGCTGGGTATGACATCTGAGGCTGGCATAGAGGCAGGCAAAAAAGGTTTGTTTTTTTTGGTGGGGGGGGGGGGGTTGGTGACCACTGAGGGAGTAAGGGGAGGTCATCCGGTGGTCATCTGGTCAGTTGGCGCACTTTTTTGAAGCTTGACAAAAAAGGGACCAAGTAAAGCCAGCGAAATGCTCGTCAAGCCTGGCTTTTTTTTTCCATTATCGGGCGAAGCCAGCCATCTCGTGAGCATGCCCCCGTCCCACCCCTGTCCTGCCTTCACTACCCTACCAACATGCCCCCTTGATGTTTCGCCGGCTCCACAATGGCCAAAATCGGCTTTCGATAATACCGATTTGGCCGGGTTCAGGAGATCGCCGGCCATCTCCCGATTTGTGTCTGAAGATGGCCAGCGATCACTTTCGAAAATGAGCTGGATAATATCAACTGCTAAGTACAGCTCACCCTTAGGAATAAGCACTATGAAAGCTAAATCAACTGAACATCAAGTGCTGCAGAGTGGTAGTTTCCACATACACCATGACCGGGCATGGTGAAATTTATTCATACCTGTTCATTTCCTTTCCTTGTGTCCTGTTAGACCAGTCCAGACCAAAGGTTCTGACCCCCTACCATCAGATGGAGGAAAAGGTATTAAATTCTTCCAGCGGCATTAACTCTATAAGGTCTGGTGCTACCTGAACTTTCAGTACGCTACTGCCAAAGCAGAACTAGACTCATGTTGTACTCTCTTGGAACCACTGCAACATAATTCAACAACTATAAGTGAAATAACTATATACAAAAATGCAGGGACAGAGCAGGCAAATCTCAAAATCACTCCCGGTACCAAAAAAAAATTTTTTTAAAAAGAAATTAACAGGTATGAATACATTTCCCCTTTACCAATTAAGACTAATGGGCTATACAAAAGAAATATACAAAAAAAGGGAGCAAACCCATAAAACCTAATACAAACTACCTGGTATTTAGAAAGACTTTTAAAACATTTTTATTTAACAAATATGTACTAGTTAAAAATTAGACCGTGTTGAGTATTAAGATTGTAATTCCTAGATTGCTGGTTCGTCCAGTTCTTCTTTGAATTTTGTAATCCACATAGGAGTCTTCTATAATATAATATAGCATAACAATACAAAACTCAAAAATAAATGAAAGCCAAAAAAATGAGTTTGCTAATTCCCACTATACCCAAAAAGTGTCAAACTGCCAAGGAAAACCCCAAAGAAGCCTCAAACCCCCCAGGATCAAGCACACTATTTCCAGATCCTTTTTTGGGGCAACAATAATATCATCGCATTCAGGGCATGTTCACATACATTTAACTAAGCATAATCATGAAGGTGGGGGGGGGGGGGGGGGGGAAGAGCAGGAAAATAAAACCTCCACAATTAAAAAGGTGGAGAAAAACCCTCTGCCAAAAACAAAAACAAAAACAAAATCCTTCTAAATAACTAATCTGACAGGAGCGCTAACATGGTATAGTATCTAAAGTGACTTCCAAAACAAAAACATGAAAACTGCTCTAAGCAAAAATTCCAAAAAGAAGATATTACTACTTAGCTTGAAGATACTATAGCTCTCCCACAAGAGCTTCCGGATCACGTTGGTCCAAGCCACTCACCTTCTCTGGTAATAACAGTTTCTATCAAGAACAGCTAGCACCCAACGCTTCACTCTATTTTCAGCTCGGGACAGTACACCAGACCTCAACGAGGACCACTCGTTTTGCCACAGGCTGCTTCAGGAGGTGGAGCTCACCTAACTAGTGGGCTTTAGCAAACTCGTCTTTTGTTTGTTTGTTTTTACTTTTGTATTATACATAAAAGCAATACTATACTAGAAGGGGGAAGACAAGTTACTCTGAATTACTGCTCTGCCAAAGGCAACCATTGCCCCCGGAGAGCATATCAATCTCATGCATTACAAAGGAATGCAGTAAGGACTATGTCGCTGACCTGCAAATGTATTTTGGGATGGCCAACTAGGCCTCTGCCCGAGAAGTTTCTTGAGCCCAAGAGGAATGTGCTCACAGACTATTTGGAACAACCTTCTCATAAATAATATAGGCCGCCTCAACTGCTTTCCCCTCTAGTCGCTAGGGTATTAGCCTAGTGGCCGGTTTGGTGGCAGAATATTGTGGGGGGGGGGGGGGGGGGTTCGCTATGTTTTTCTCTGTCCTGTCATTTCATATTGTAGTTCCTTTCCCTCTTTGTTTCATGCTAATATTGTACACCACTTTGGTTTTCTTTTAAGAAAGGCAGTATATCAAGCCTCTTTTTAAAAACATTAAACATTAATAAACTGCACTATCGAAGACTTAAAGGCAGCCTGCCCCTTACACATTCCCTGAAACTGAACAAACAGAATGTCTCAACATTCAAAAGGAGTTAGTAACCTCCAGGTGATCTAACAGAATCCTGCAAACATCTAATCTAGGAAGTTTTGGTACAAATCCTGAGCTACCTCAGTACAAAAAGGCCAATAGACTACCGGATTCAACTAAAGTGGGAAACCACTTCTGGCAAGAATGACAGCTTATTGCAAATAGAGATAATATCAGCCTAAAAGGACAAGAAGGGGTCCCTGCAAGACAGAGCCTGCAACTTGGAAACCGGTTACCAGAAAGGCTGCCTTCAGACTGATATCCTTCATGAAGGCTCCCTTCAAAGGCTCAACGGCAATCCCAGATTAAGGTCCCACTGTGGCATGACTGCTTAGAATGGAGGATGAATGTGCTAACTCTGTGCAATCCATCTGTGCTACCAGGGAGGTCCAATGGACCTTACCCCAGAAATACAAAACAGCAAAAGAGCCAACATTTAGAGGTTAGAGCTAAACCCTGTTCCAAGCCCCTCTATAAAAACTCCAGGATAGCCAGCAACTCTGCTCACTGATGGAAACCTCGTACTTGATACACCAGCATTCAAAGAAACGCATTTTTTTTTAAACGCTGTGAGGAAAGTTGGAGGCAGGCAGCAAGAGGGACTCCGAGAGGAGGGGGGAATGGGTAAGGCAAGGAAAGGGCGAACCTATATGCCTTTAAAGTGGGCACCACCAGCCACAACACCCCTGCTCAACTGGCAAAGCACAGGAGCCACCCCAGGCAGAAATCCAGGAGCTGGTAAAAGTTACGTCCACACCTGCTGGGAGATAGAGAAATACTGAAGGCAGTTGGGGCTAGCCGTCCAAAGGTCACTGTGGTTTTCAGTGTTCTCTATCTCCACCTGCTGGTAGGCAGATACAACACATCAGTTAATGGATTCATCTGCTGCTGATGACAAGGAATAACCAATTCAGGTAATAATTAATTGTTTGAGATATGGTGTTTCTTTGTGAGGGTTTGTTTGAATAGGAACGATTTGAGGATTTTGTGGAATCTAGTATATTCCTGTATTTTTCTTAATTTGGGTGATAAGGAGTTCCACCATTTAGTTCCTAGGTAAGTGAAGTCTGCAGAATGGACAGTTTTGTAGATCACTTTTTTGCAATTTGGGAGGTATAGTCTGACATACTTTCTTGCCTCATATTTAGTGTTTTTTTTAGGTAAGTTTATTAATGGTACCATATAGTCTGGAACTGTGCCATTTAGTATTTGAAAGATAAAGGTACATAATTTGAAGGTGATTCTCGCTTTGATGGGAAGGCAGTGTAATTTGATTATTAAAGGGGAGGCACTTTCAAAACAAGGGATTTTATATATGAACCTGGCTGCAGTGTTTTGAGTTGTTTGGAGTTTTTTCAACAGGTTCTCCTTACAGCCAGCATATATGACATTACAATAATTGAATTGGGATAATGTTAGTGATTGTACCAATAGTCTGAATGTTTCTGATGAGAAATAGGGTCTGATCCTTTTTAGTTTCCAAAGAGACCCGAAAGACTACTGAGGAAACTCGAATATCAAATGTTTGTCTATAATTATACCTAGAATTTTCAGATTATTGTCAATGGGGAATGAAGTGTTGTCAATTGTGAAACTGTTGTAGTCATTTTGGTCAAATTGGTTGGTAATGACCATGAATTTCTGGATTCTGAGGAACAGGTTTCCATCAAATTTAAGCCAGAAACTCCAGATCCTCCAAGTTCGCTCATGGCTAACTTGCACGTGGCTCTACCTAAGCAGCTCTACAAGATAAGAACCCATGTGAAAGGTGGCAACTAGAGTACCTGATCTCGTGAAAGGCCATGAACTCTTGGAGACCAGCATCTGTAAGATAGCGAGGCTATACCCCACTCCCCACCATTCCATTGTCCAGCCACTCTAGTCCTCCACAGTAAGGGAAAGGGTGCCACAGAGCAGCATAGAGCCACAACAGTACCTTCTAAAAAAGCTAACCATGAGCCAGGCAGAAATCAGTGCCACTTACCCTGTTCCTGGATATAGGAAAGAAAATACTGAACAGTCATTACCCACAGACAAAACACCTGCTAAGATTACAGACCAGAGTGATTGATCTTTCCCAGATCAAAGCTTCTACTTCCCCGATCAGGATATATTTCTCCTAGAATTTTCTGCAGTCAGGGAGGGGGGACCTCCCCCTCCTCTCCCCCCCCCCCCCCCCCCCCCCCACACACACACTTTGAAATCTACATTACAATTCCTGGTAGTAACAGTAATCCTTGAATTCCATCCTCGGGAGCAATGCCTGGAAGACGCATTTCACCTCCACTCTAAAGCCAGCCTATCGGAGGGCAAGAAAACGACTGCTGTCCCTGCACAAAAGACAAGCAGCAGGAGGGAATGCATGCTCACCTAAGGTAAACACTGACAAGGTCCACTCCAACAGCCTGAGCAGTCCACTAGACACCAACCAGCACACAACATTTAGTGCGTACCATCCACAACTCAGAACAATGAACACAACCACCCCACTGCATCAACATTGACTCAGCCTGCAGCAGACTAGAATGCCTCAATTCTTCATGTCCTAGCGACAACCACTGCTGCTCCTGAGAAGAGCCCATCCCATACCACTCATCCACTTACAGGGAAGGGAGAGAGGACCCCCATAAACTCTGCTATGCACTCTCCCTGGCAGGGTCCCCTGGGACCTCTGCCAGGTCACTGCACCGCACCAAGTCCCTAGGCTTGAGCATGAGAGGGGCAAGTCTTCCCTGGCTCAATCTGGGGAAGGTCTGTGGAACAATCCCTGGAAGTGCATACTGGTCAAGGGCTCCACCCCTGGGGAGATATAACAAATCTTGTTGTACCAATCCATTCTGTACCATCTGCTTGAGGCAGAAAAATACTGACTAGCTGTAGAATGCAATGTTCCTTATACCGGTGATATCTTTGGAAGAGTAAAGCTTCTCTGCCTCCATCTGCTAAAAGGGAGGGCATGACCTGTTCTGAACTGGTCTAGCAGGATGAAAAGGAATTTACAATATAGTAAATATAAAGTTACATAAATGACTAAAGGCATATAGCAATGTCTAAAATATGCACAAATATTACACTCAGCCTGGAAATAAAGCAGTTAAATGATAATTCTTCCATTAGTGATGATCAATAAGAGAAGTATAACTAAATTAGTAATTATATACTGAATGAACAGCCAATTACACTAACCTATATAAAAGGAGCAATCAATGTTTCAAAGGAACCAAGAGATCAATTTTTTTTTTAAATGATCCAATGAATTGGGCTAACAAGAGGCAACAAAGCTAAATTTATAGAGCCAATAACTACTTCACTGCTTCAAATATTTAGTTTGCAGATGTTCAAATAAATCAGAATTTTAAAAAAATCTATTCATTCATAAATGTCTATTATTCTAAGACACTCATTAAAGTAAAAATGTCTCTGCGTTGTAAATGGTATAATAATTGGTAAAGCAAAAGTTGTTTACCTGCAGGGCAGGTTCTCTGCAGATACACAAATGACAGACATCCTGCAGACAGCACTAAGATCTTGGGTGGACATTCCCACAAACTGGTGCTTCTCTGCTTCTACCTCAGTCTGAATGTGCTTAGGGTCAGTTCTTAGGGAAGTGTGTATGATTTATCCTTTACTCTATAGAGAACCTCATTACCCCCACTCACATATATTTACTTATTACTTCTAATTTACCTGTTTTTCTTTGTACCTTATTTGCAACAATATTTTGTATTCTGTTAATGATGTCCGCCTTTGCAACATAAAGTAAGCCACATTGAGCTGCAAATAGGTGGGAAAATGTGGGATACAAATGCAGCAAATAAATAAATAAATTGCAGGTAAGCACTTTACTCTCTCCATCAGCCACACAAACAGGGACTCCCCAGCTATTGGTTGCTCTAGGATCATATAACAGTTTTGGAAGTTGAAGTGTCTACTTGAACTATAGAGAGAGTTATTCATATGATCCTTTATCACAAGAGATCCTGTGCAACCCTTTAAATTTTTTTCTACAAGAGTTGAAGAAGGTATGCAAATAGTTTTAATAATACTGTTTGACCAAAAGGCAGTAGGAAAATACAAAACTATGTAGGAAAGATCATGTTGCTGCCTTGCACATCTTTTAGCTGATCTTAAATGAGCCACGGATGTTGTCACTGCTCTGATTTTGTGGGCCTTTATCTTATCTTGGGTTAAAAGGACAGCACAAATGCATTCTACTTACCAGTAAGAAATGGTTCTCTTAAAAATTGAGATACCCAGATGTCCCAGTCACAAGATATAAAACACTGAACTAATTTTGTGTTCTTTTGTTCCGTTTAGATCAGGGGTTCTCAACCCAGTCCTCAGTACCTAGTCAGTCAGTTTTTCAGGATATTCACAATGAAGGACCACCTACACTTCCGGAAATCACTAAAAACTTACCTGTTCAAAAAGGCATATCCTACTGACCCAACTTAAATGCCTGAACCCTGCAACACAACGGATCCAAAGCTTGTACTGGACATAATTTAACTCTTCCTCCTTACGATTCCCTACTGTGTATGTAACACATGATCTTTATTCTTCCACAACATCACTCTGTATTTGTTCATACCGGTTTTGGCGATCGCCTTACGGTACTATGTAAGCCACATTGAGCCTGCAAATAGGTGGGAAAATGCGGGATACAAATGTAACAAATAAATAAATACGCATGAGACAGATTTGCAGGCACTACCTTCATTTTATATTCAAGTCTCTCTCGTACATGTTCATTGTGGATATCCTGAAAACCTGACTGGCTAGATATGTCCCAAGGACTGGGTTGAGAACACTGGTTTAGATACAACTCAAACGTCACACTATTAACTGATTGATGTGGAAAGCAGAAACTAATATCAGTAGAAACCTCAGATGTGTTTTAAGCACTACCCTATCTGAAAAAAACTGTATATTATGGGGAATATAGCATCTGAATATTGCTGACCCTGTGTACCACAGTGAGCCCTTCAGCCCTTAAGGCTGGCATCCACAGTCAGCACAGGGGAGCCAAAGAGATCCCTTTCAAGTCAAGAGTCCAACAAGCAAGGCTCCAGCAAGCCTGCGGCAAAAGGAACAGCCGGGCCTCAAACTCCTGAGAACTTGGGAACCAGTACAAAAAGAGAGCCTCTGCAGGGGACTCTCATGCACGCATGCCCATGGACCCACTTTCAGGTCACTACCATTGAGCTAAGGACCTGAACATAGTCACATGCCCTTGGGGTTTGCAAAGCATACAGATGGCTTAGCTGCGACTGGAGTTTGTACATCTACGCTTCTGTGAGAAACTCCTTATTTCAACAACTGATAGGGAAACAAAGGGCTCTTGATTTAGTTCACCATCCATCCCAAATTCTGAGCTCAATTATCTGGGAGGTGGCCATCTTGGACTCCTCCGCCAAGTCAGCCCTGATTAACTAATCATTGAGGTAGGAAGGCACTCTGATACCCTGGGAGTGTAGCTGAGCTGCCGCCGCCGCCACCACCACCACCACCACCACCACCATCACCTTAGAGAAGGTGCAAGGGGCTATCAAAAGCCTAAAAGGAAGGGCGCGGAACCAAAAATGCATCCCTAGGACATAGAAGCACAAGTAGCACTTGTGGGCCACACGAATAGGAATATGAAGTTAGGCCTCCAGATTCATGGTTGTTAGAAATTTGCCCTATCAGACTGAGGCAATGGCCAAGCACAGCATATCCATATGGGATCACAGCATCCAAATCACCATGTTGACACCTTGAAGGAGCCCGCCTTCTTTGGCACCACAAAACAGACTGAGTAGCATCCTCTTCCCTGCTCCTTGGGAGGCACCACCTTATAAGAATTTAAGAACATAGCCATTGCCATACTGGGTCAGACCAAAGGGTCATCAAGCCCACTATCCTGTGTCCACAGTGGCCAATCCAGCTCACAAATACCTGGCAAGATTCCAAACAGTAAAAACAGATTTTATGCTGCGCATCCCAGAATAAGCAGTGGACTATCCTAAATTCATATTAATAATGGCTTATGGACTTTTCTTGTAGGAATTTGTCCAAACCTTTTATAAACCCTGCCAAGCTAATGGTCCTGGAGTGCCACAAGGCAGGTTAGAATCATCCTGAGCAATGAAGTTTCAAAAAATTGGGGAGCTGCTATGAAGAGTCATGCCACATAGGCCTTGCAGTTGGATTCTAAATTGTGGATGACCATAAAGTCCAGATTAAATTAGCAACTATAATTTCCCTTAGCCTTCGATAAGAGTACACCAGGTTTGAGGGGAGGGGAGGAAGGGAGGTTTTTCAACTTGAAAACACTGATGCTTATTATTGTTCTTGTGTTTACTCATGCATTGTTCTTATAAAAATCATGATTTAAAAAAAAACCTGCTAAATTAACTGCTTTTTCCACATTCTCTGGCAATGAATTCCAGAATTTAATTACACTTTGGGTTAAGAAATATTTTCTCCGATTTGTTTTAAATTACTACTTATTAGCTTCACTATGTGTCCCCATCCTTGTATTTTTTGGAAAGCGTGAACAAGCAATTCACCTCCACCTATTCCAGTATTTTATAGGCCTCTATCGTATCTCCCCTCAGCTGTCTTCTCCAAACTGAAGAGCCCTAGCCTCTTTAGATCTTCCTCATAGAGAAGTCATCTATCTTATTCCCTTTATCATTTTGTTGCCCTTCTCTAATTCCACAAAAACAGAATCATTTTGAGATGCAGTTACCAAAACTGTACACAAAATTAGAGGTGCAGTCACACCATGGAGCGATACAAAGGCATTATAATATTCTCAGTTTTGTTCTCTATTCTTTTCTTAATTCCTAACGTTCTATTTGCTTTCTTAGCCGCTACTGGACACTGAGCAGAGGGTTTCAACGTATCAACCACCTAGATACTTTTTCTGGGCAGCGACTCCTACTGTGGAACCTTCCATCACATAGCTATAGTTTGGGTTCCTCTTCCCTATATGATTCACTTTACACTTCCTCACATGCCATCTGCCATTTGGATGCCCAGTCTCCCAGTCTCATAAGGTCCTTCTGCAATTTTTCACAATCTTCTTGTGACCCCAGATGGAGCAGCTGAAGAAGCATGTTGGCCACTGCCTTGCATTTTGTGAAGGAACTGCAAGGAGAGATCAACAAGGCTTCTGAAACAGAATACCAGATCCAAAGCATAGACTTGACTCTCCATTTCAAACACCCACTGGTCCAAGGTGCTACGGGATCACTCGTAGCAAAAGAAGAATAGTCTGCCACCCACTCAAACCAACGAGGGTTCCAGCACAGCCTCACTACACCCTTGGCCAAGGTTCATCAGAAGTGCTCGGCATCACCATCAGACCTTCACAGACCTCGAAAGAAATCTTGTTTGGACTGTCTCTCTGCCCCTGCCAGGACTCGAGGAGCTCGCCTGCCATGCCAGAAGCATCTGCCTCCTTTTCAGTGGCTCTTGCTCAGGCCCAAATGGCCAGAGTCTTCTGACGCACCAATGGGAGATGCGGTGGCCATGCCTCTCTCAAGTTCCCAATTTCTCCAGACCTTCCCCAAACAACAAGCACCACTTAAAAGGCACCGAACTCAGGCGTGCATGCTTTGGAAGAAGAATCCACCAACCAGCAGCAGATTCACAGTCATCCTGTGTCTGTTTTCTGTCTCCATATTGGAACCAAATGTGCCCCCCCCCCCCCAAAGCGCTCACATACATGATGCAGATGGGTGTCTTGCTCCGCCAAAGGATGAGCCCTTGGATCCGGCCGGAGACAGTGGAGTAAACCCCTCCTTCTCCAGAGGACAGCCGACCCACCCCCACTCTTCGCCTGGGAAGGCCGCCGTTCCCTGTAAGTTGAGCCTCCAGGTGCGGGCAGCCTACAGGGCTTCTGGAACAGGGGGCAGACAGGCCCCGCAAACAGTGGCGGTAGAGGAAGAAGCAGACAGCAGTCTAGGAGAATCAGTAGCAGGCAGTGGTCAAGGAGAGTCAGTAGCAGGCAGTGGTCGAGGCAGGCAGCGGTCAAGGAGAGTCAGTAGCAGGCAGTGGTCGAGGCAGGCAGCGGTCAAGGAGAGTCAGTAGCAGGCAGTGGTCGAGGCAGGCAGCGGTCAAGGAGAGTCAGTAGCAGGCAGTGGTCGAGGCAGGCAGCGGTCAAGGAGAGTCAGTAGCAGGCAGTGGTCGAGGCAGGCAGCGGTCAAGGAGAGTCAGTAGCAGGCAGTGGTCGAGGCAGGCAGTGGTCAAGGAGAATCAGTAGCAGGCAGAGGTCGAGGCAGGCAGCGGTCAAGGAGAGTCAGTAGCAGGCAGTGGTCAAGGCAGGCAAAGTCCGATAGCAAGGTACAGAGTTCCATCCAACGATGCGGAGCTCTCAGGAACGAGAAGCCGAAGCACTGGCTAGGAGGAGTAGTGCTCCTTAAGTAGTCCTCCTCATTAGCGCAGGGCCCCAGCTGGTGCTTCCTGCGATGAGTCTTCAGGTTACCAATCCGAGGTGACGCTAGTCACCGCTTCCCCTGCTTGTTCCCACAACCGGAAGAGACGCCAGCTATCCTCCGCCGGCGCCATGTTGCTGGGGTTCCATCCCGGAAGTGGAAAGCCGGCCATCGGCGGCAACGAGGCGAGAACAACCGGCGATCCTCTGTATCCGGACTAAAGGCAATGGCCGCCTCTCCCCACTGGCTGGCGATGGCCGGCCACCGGAGGACCTGCAGCGAAGGCCGGCCATCCCTGGCGGCCCCGGGCCCCATGGCCCACTGGTGCCAGCGGCGAGCAGGTGCATGTTGGTCCCGGCGGAAGACGGGACAATGGGAGTGGGAGTTCCCATAAGGAGGACTTTAGGGAGGCAAAGACTCTTGAAAGGCTATACCCCATATCGGTGGAGGAGACTGACATATTGGTGGATCACCAAGATAGATGCCTTCATCATAGCTATGATGATGGCGAGCTTCAAGCTGCCATTTGTGTAGGGCTGTGGAGTCGGTACTACAACAAACTTTCAAATCCTCACACATATACATATCTTTGCTCTGGATCTTCTGGTCAATATAACATTACCAGTATTTTCTTTAGATGCAGGACATATATATATTTTTTTTGTTTGTTTGGTTGGTTGGGGTTTTTTTTTTTTGGGGGGGGGTGGGGGGTTGTCCTGGATTTAAAAATACAAGTACTGGTAAGTTATATTGACCAGAAGATCCAGAGCAAAGATATATGTATAAAATGATACATCTACCATATAAAGTTGTAAGTTTTTATGTTGAAGCTGGAGTCAGTACATTTTTATCAACTCCACCCAAAATTGCTTCCAACTCCACAGTCCTGATCTGTGGCAGCTATGTGGCCTGAGCCATGCTGCGATGGCTGCAGCAGATCCCCAATTCCCCAAAGGTGACACCTTAGGAGTCCAGGGCTGCCTTCCTGATGGATGACCTCTGTGATCTGGTTTGTATTTCTTTACGTTCAGTAGCCTCAGTGGTCATGGCCAGGAGAAAACCATAGGGGAGAATCTCCTCCCAGAGCTCACCTCCATCACATAAAGGACAGAAGGAGCAGACAGCTGTGCTCAGCCACTGGCTCCCACAGGCAGTGCATTGCCAATATACACAAGCCTGCACTGCTCCACCTGGGCTGACTGCACCCAGGACTCACTGAATATCTGCCAACCCCCACCTGGCTCTTTTATGTGGAGCTCTCTCTATCTTTTTTGTTGTTGTTTGTTTTACCTTGTCTTTCCCTTTTTTTTTTTTTTAACTAACTTCAGTCTCCTGACAACAGGGGAATAAAGTTAGACCAAGTAGCCCAGCTAAATTAAAACCTAATTACTCAGGACTGCCTAGAGAACACAAGGGAGGTATACCCCCAAAGGGGTATGGGAGGTCAAGGGAGGGATAGGGGCCCCAGGGTGACCGAGCCATGTGACTCAGCAAGTTAGTACCCATGGGCGATGAACTGGGGCTCAGATCCATGGCTCCACACTCTACCAGGTCTGTACCATGAATCAGAAACTTGGGACCAGGCACATCATCCTGACCAACCTACCACCTTGCTGAAAGCAGAGAATGTACTAGAGTTTTCCACAGAGCACCAGCCCTTATACTGGTGATGTTACTGGGGAAATGTCAGTTTCTCTACCACCATCTGCTGGTAGGGAGGAAGGGGATACAACCAAGTTGTCGGGATGGTGTAGCTGGATAATAATGGTTTTCATCTTTGGTAAGTGCAATGAGCCGTCATTCATGAACTTCCTACTTCAAGGGTAAGGCACAGAGAGTACATTCCCAAACCTTATCAAATTAATACACTTATTTCTATCATGGTAACTATATGAATTCACTTCCTCCACAATATGCAAATCTATTTTATGCATATTCTTTGTGGCTAACCTGAAAATCCAACTGGCTGGATGTGTCCCAAGGTCTGGGTTTAGATCACCTGGTCTACAGGCACACACACCATAGCTTGCTTTACAGTCTGGTGTAAACATGCTTTGTCTAGTTAACAATACAAAGCAACAGGATCTCTCTCTCTCTCTCTGGGAGTTACAGACACTGACTCTACAGTATATCCAGCCAGCCTAAAGACCAAATGTCCAGAACCCAGGATTCAAGCCTGGAGATTCTGTGCAGCAGCACAATGCACTGCTACTGAGCTATCAGACCACACACTGACTCCATCAAATCAGAAACAAGGGAAGGCAACACACATGTAACAATAAGACGGCTCATTTTTATAAGCATCAAGGTTTATTGACCCAAGATGTAGATATTGACCAATGCAAAGCTGAAGTCAATATTTTTCTCAAAAGACAATAAATCATGATGTACACTAAAACAGAAGTCTAACTATATATTATGGACCTTTTAATTTTCCAGTTAAAACTTTCACTGTTTACTGAAATTACCCATTCTAAAAATGATTTGTTTCTCTAGGAAAATCTGTATGATTTAATGCTACTATTGTACTGCAGACCCTTTACATCAAAGTTCCAAGCTTCAATACAATACTAAAACCGTAAATTAATAAGCAAATATTGACTTTTCCAGAGGTTAACATTTGACAGGTAAATACTAACCAAGGTGAAGCAGAGGTTAATATTACCCTTGAGAAATAATAAATTCTACTGTTCAGTGAAACAGAATTTAGAACTGTACACTTTCCTCTAGAATATTTTAATTGCCAGTTCTTTCATAAAGGCATTTGACAAAGTACCTCATGAAAGACTCCAGAGGAAACTGGAGAGTCATGGGATAGGAAGTAAGGAGAAATTAGGTCCTACCTGCTAATTTGCTTTCCTTTAGTCCCTCCAGACCGGCCCAGAATGACCGATGGGTTGTGCACGCTTACCAGCAGGTGGAGACTGAGACGACTGATTTTGAGACAGTCAATAAGAGCCATGCTCAGCCCCTTGGAAACCTCTGTATTCACATGGCAAAGGAAAGAGACACTAAACATCTATGCACCAGTCGGTTCATACAGCCACCTACCAACAAAGAGACCTTGCTGGCCACTGTCAAAAAATTTTGACTACTCCAAACTGAGTCAGCAACATCAGTATGTGCCTATATGCAACTGCGTAGAAACGGTTGAATAATTGATCTCGTTGCGAAAATAGACATATCCATAGATATACTTTTTTTTTTTAATTTGTAAAAATTGTTGTTGGTGGGTTTTTTTTAATCAAACAACTCCCCACAGAGACAAGAGCGAATGCAACTAACACCAGTACAAAACCATCTCCAAGAACAAATCTGACACCGAATAGGGAGGGATCTGGGCCGGTCCGGAGGGACTAAAGGAAAGCAAATTAGCAGGCAGGACCTAATTTCTCCTACCTTAGCGTCCCTCCGGACCGGCCCAGAATGACTGATGGGAAGTACCAGAGCAGTAAACCACAGGCGGGACCAAATTAGAACCACTGCCAGATACCGGTAAATTAAAACCGAGACCTGACACACCTGGACATCTGTCCAACTATACCAAACAAGTAACAATGTCCAAGACAACCGAACACTAGTGTGCAGGCCTCTACGACTTGAGTCCTATATCCCGCCATACAACCTTGGCACACCAGTACACACCTGGAGACTCCATCTCTCTGAAAAAGTCCTTTATTGAATAACAATGTTTACTCACAGTTAACTGCAGATCAAAGGTTCTACCCCACTGGCACAGAGTTTCCGTGGTACTGAGATTAGCAGTAGCTCAGAGCTGGCAGAATGGTGTACAATGCCCTTTTTCAGCAACATGCAAGGTAAAAACTAAGTGCACTAACCAAGGGTAACACAAGAAAGGGTACTGAACTGTCTTACAAGATGGCAACTACCTCAAGACTAGAGAGAATAAAACAGGGGACGCTCTGACCCAGTAAGCAGGGGGGGGAACCCACCAATGGAAACAGAGCTTACCAACTGGCAACAGCTTAACCAATCATTAACAGTTCTAAACAGACAGGCAAGAGGAATCACATTGCCCTATGACTACACCCACCATAATGTATTGCTGATGTGACTCTGCAGTGAGCGTAACAGAAAAAGTGTCACACTCACCCCAGAAACACATCACAACCAAGGAAAGGCTATCAGAGGACAGAACAACTAGAGCTCAGTTCCCGCCATGTGGGCCGCTGAAAGAGCAACCAGATGAAATTCTGTCCAACTCATGAGCTGATCTGAGCACTACAATACAGAAACCTAGAATATGCCTCCTCAGAGTCACCAAAGAATGCTTCTGTCAGATGGAGACCTGAATCCTTTCAGAACGAGCAGAAGGAAGAAACTGTGCACCGAGACAGCAGGAAAAGACATGTCAAACACAGAACAATGGAAGCGAAAGATGACTCCGGAACTAAGCACTCTCCCCCTATTACGCAGAGGAAGTTACTACATAGACTGCCCTGCCAACCTTACCAACCTTCTCGAGGAATGAAGTGCCTGCAAAACCCCAGACAGGTCCTAGAAGAATAAGGACCGTAGACTGGAAATACTAAGGAATGACCAGACTTTCTGAAGAAAGACAGAAACTGGTACACAATGTTCTCAAGGGACCAAGCCACAGAAAGAAAGACAGCCCTGAGAGAGCATCTAGGCCCCCTAACTCGTCAATGAAATGGCTCTGAAGATAACAGGAGAGAAAAAAAGAGCACAAAGGAAGAAGAAGCAGAGCAAGAATAAACTAAGAGTGAAATCACAAAGAGTAAAGAAAGGAGACAAAAAAGGCAAACACTGTCACAAAAAGACCATACAATCTCAGAAAGATTTGCAAAGAGTCACTCAAGGAACAACCCGAAAGAAAAAAGCATGACCACCTGACTGAAAGGGAAACCAAGGTTATTCCCCCCAGCCCAAAACACTCACATAAATGTGGAACCGCAGAACAGCTGCGGACCAGTCCATGGATATAGGACAGATGTCCGAGGGATCCCAAACTAAGACAAAAGCCAAAGAAGTAGAGCGTTGACAAAAGCAAGCATCCGAGCTAAGCCAAGAGGAGAAGATCCTCAGTGTCTGAACAACGGGTCCATCAGCAATAAGGCAGAAGGTATCAAAAGGCTGTATGACCCAGCTGTTGGACCCAGAAAGCAGGGCTGTGGAGTCGGAGTCGTGGAGTCGGCAGCAATTTTGGGTACATTGAGTCGGAGTTGGAGTCGGCAAAAATGTACCGACTCCTCATACATTTGAATAAAGTACTTCTCTGCTGTGAATAAAGCTTAGTACCTAGTTGTTTCACTAGTGTGAAGTCCAGCTGAACTATTTTGCTGGAGAGCTTCCCTCTACTCAGTCTCCCTTTGCATTTACTGACCTGCTGTAGAGCACCTCCTCTCTGACCCCACAGTGAACTTAAGCTCCAAGAAAAGATCATTCAGCACACACAGATAAGGCAGCAGAGAGACTCCACCCAACTTCCTCTCTCTCTGCAAGAAGAGCTTTATATTTTAGTGGAAGTGGCACACCATTCACAATGGCAAAAAGAATATCAGGAAACATGACAAAGTCTGCTGTTTATGAACACTTTACAATATCAACAGATGGGAAACATTATGTATGTCAATGTATTATAGAAGATGATGATGGTGAAAAAGCATGTGATGCAAAAATTAGCAGTTTCAGTGGTTATGAAAAAAATGCACCTACAAGAGCATCAAATTTAAAAAGACACTTGCAGCGTTTCCATCCTAAAGTGTTAGAAGCTGTGAATGAGAAAGATAGCAATGAAAACATTCCATCTACTTCAGGGTCAATAAAAGATCAGAAATCTACTGGAGGCCAGACACAACTATCAAGATTTTTTACAGCTGACAAAGTTACTATAACAATGACACCAGAAAAATTCAAAAACCACATCATTGAAATAGCAGTAAAGAATAGTATACCACTATCTTTTTTTTCACAACCAGCCTTTTTAGGCTTAAATGGAGAAATGGCTAAAAAGCTTGGAGTGTCTCTGGAACGAGAAAGTATAAGGAAACTTATACTTGAAGAGGCCAAATGTAAGAAGGAAGAACTAAGAAAAAGTCTGAAGGGACGTTTTGTCTTTATTAAAATGGATGCATGCACACGTCACAGAGTCAATTATTTTGCAATTAATGTTAGATTTGCTGATGAAAACAAAAAAACAATAACCCGGACATTAGGAGTAAAGGACACTCAGGCACATCATACCAGTGAGTATCTGCAGAAGTTAGTGGAAGGTGTTTTAGAAGATTTTGAAATTAAAAAGGAACACATTCTATGTATTGTAACTGATAATGCTTCAAATATGTTAAGCACAATTGAAAAAATGAAGGAAGTTGATGAAGAAAGCAGCATACAAATATCAGAAGATGACAGTTCTGCAATTCAAGAAAGCTGTGAAAGTTTGGATGATATTGCTGAAGAAGCATCTAAGCTTATTATCATTCAACATATGCGTTGTGCTGTTCATACTCTGCAACTAGCAATAAGAGATGGATTGAAGGATCGTCATGCGGCTACACTAATTAGCAAGTTGAGGCAAGTAGCTGTTGCAGCCAAGTTCCCTAAAACAGATGCTATTCTGAAGAGACGTGCTGGAAAAGGAGCCATTTTGGATCAAGCAACGCGCTGGGGAAGCACTTACTTGATGATAAAGCGTTTGCTTGAACTAAAAGACTTTCTTGAAGAACTGGACAATGTAAATGTTTCATTAAAAGAAAACCAGTGGGCTCAAGTTACAGAATTAGAAAGGCTACTTTCTTACCCTTTTGCTGTTACCAAGAAGCTGCAATATGAAGATTTAACACCAGGTAAATTCTTCTTGGAATGGAAGGGCTTGATATATAACCTTAACAAAAGTGGGGGGTTAATTGCTGATGGCATTGTATCTCCAATGAGGAAAAGAGAGGAGCCCTTGCTGGATAATCAAATTCTCTTAGCTGCTATTTATGTTGATCCAATTAGCCTAATTTTGTTGAGCAGTGACCAAATTGCTACAGGAAAACAGGCACTCTGTGACATAGCAGTTCGCATGAAAGGGTTGCTACCTGAAACTCATAAACCACTGGATGAAGCTAAAGCTATAAATACTGGTGGTAATGGTAACTCAGGTTCATCCTCTTCAAATGAAGAAGAGAATTTTCAAGCCTATTTGGACAAAATGGAAGATTCAAAAGCAAAGCGATGTTGGTTAAGCATGGAAAAGCAACCTGTAAATATCCATATAAAGAAATTCATGCAAGAGTTTTTGAAAGGATTAAAAGAAGTGGAAAAGTTTGACCGCTCATCAAAACTGACTATAGAAGAAGCCATCATTGTTTATCCAGAGATTGTCAGTGATGCAGCTAGAACCGTAACAGCAATGCCACCCACCCAAGTCAGCGTTGAAAGACTGTTTTCAGCACTGAAAATAATCAAATCAGATTTAAGGGCTTCTATGAAGGAGGATCTGGCAGAAGCAATTCTGTTTCTAAGAACAATATATTAGTTCATTTTGGATTATGTTTAACAGCTATTCTACAGCTAAATATGCCAAGTTTAAATAATATATAAGTTGTTTTAGGTTTTCTAAATGTTTTTGGTTTATGTAGGTTAACTTTGATTTTGTTCTAATTTCCAAAGGATGTTGTTCTAGAATTTCCAAAGGATGTGGTTGTTCCAGATTTTTATACTTGCTAATGCTATGATGACTTTATACTTGATAAAAAAAACAATAACCATAACCCTTTTTTATGTGTGTTTTTTTTGTTTAAACTTTAGAATGAATGAATATTTATAGTTTCTTTAATAAATAAAATAAAAAGTCACAATGACATAGATTTTAAACCCAAAGATTAACATGCAGCCTTGCATGCTGCACTCTTTCAGTCAACATGCAAAAAAAAATACATATTAAAAACTGAGGAGTCGGAGGTACCATAAACTGAGGAGTCAGAGTCAGAGTCGAAGGATTTTTGTATCGACTCCACAGCCCTGCCAGAAAGAACTGTGGAGTTGCAGAACTACCAAACTATTGATACGAAGAACCACCGAATACGGTGTAGGAGATCAAACAGAAAACACGAGGAAAACCAGGAATTGTGTCTTACCATCCCCCAAGAAAAACCTAGAGGAATCTGTCTGTCCCACGAGAAGACTCACAACTGATCAAGACCGCCGATCTTGCCACTCTAACAGAGGAGAACAGACACACAGGGGCCTTCCTGACTGACCAGCACCGAGTTCCTGAAGAGGAGGCGGAACTCGTAATGTCGCAAGCAAATCACTTCAACCCTGGAACCACAACCGCCATCCCAGCCTAGCCAAGAGACTGGCAGCAGAGAGAAAAATGGGCTCCAGAAAATTCCCACTGGCAACCGAGAATTCAAGCAGCCAAGATGGGAAGTATAACAGAGTAAGGAAGACTGTCTGAAGCTAGGCGGAACTCCCTCCATCTCAACAACCGCTCAGTAGCAACAGAGCTGCTGGAGGGAAAACAGCCAAGATCTCAGGAGCAAAGCAATCCCTAAACTCCCAACTCCTGGAAAATAACAGATACAGGAAACCAACCGGCCTCCATAGAGAAAGAAAAACAGCAGACTACTCTGCGAATCTGACAGGAGGAAACCTGCAGAAATGCATAATATTGTATGTTGGGGAGTTAGCAACTCATTAGAAACCCACCAGGAAATTTGTAGGATTCCGAACAAAAGACAAATGATCAAGAATAGCCACCAAAAAAGTCTTACTGAGGGAATGAGAGATGGAAGTTAGTCCTGGTGCACCATTCCCATGCTGTAGGATCTCAGCTAGATAGGGTTAAACAGAGTCAAGGAAGAATGTAAGAGAAATGCTAAAGATAGCAACCATTGGCGAGGCTAAGCCATGCAGAACGCAATAACCGTCATAGGAGATAGTGAGGACTGCAGGCAGCATGCTGAGAAAGGCACCGTCAAACCTTTGAATAATTTAGACTTAGGATCTCAGAGAAGAACAACAACAAGAAAGCAGCTAGCTGCTTCAAATATTGAAAGAAATGAGGTCACCAAGGAGAAAAGATAATAAACAAGCAAGAGAAAGTGAATCAAAATCCACTAATGGCAATACACGCAAGCTGCGATAGCTAGCAAACCTGTGCCAACACCTAGGAAAAGGCTACTGATACACGAAGTATGAATAGAAACAAAAGTGGAAACCATGAGCCCACAAAAAAATGCTTTGGCTCAAAATTATAGTTATAAACCCCCTGCGAACTGCTGAGGAAAGACCACTGATAAACTGTAAACCATGATCTCAGAAGGATGGTTTGGTTAGAAAACTGTCAATGCAAAATACACATAACAGCAAGTAACAAACATTACAGAAATTTCTCGACTCATGGAATACAGGAGAAAAACCATCATATGGTTCCCCAAGGCTAAAAGAAGGTCCCCTGGGAATAGACCCACATAAACAGAAAAATACGAGAAACTGACATGCTGTCACAATCTCCCATGGACCTATATTGTACCTTTTCTAAAGTGTAAAAGTCATTTTTTTCTTTCTTTTTAAGAATGTGACAGGAGAATCATCCCCAAACCATCCACTGGAATACGAGGAACATAACAGCTCAATAGATAGTGCTTTGCTAACTAGCTCAGGAATGAGAGGAGATGAGCACCTAATGTAGCAGACCAGAGAAAGTAAGGAGATCTTCCACCAGTAAGGACCTTCTAAGCTCATGTCTCTTGCCAGGGCCTGGAAGATAGGCAAATCTGAGCAGGACATTTAAGGGTAATAGAATCCAAAGCCACTAGTAATGTTAAATTCCATAAGGAAGCTTGCCTATGGAATATCCAAAAGGAGCACTGGACTTACAAAGTTCCATAAGGGCTCATTTTCAAAGCACTTAAAACTTACACAGTTGGGTTACTACGGAACTTTGTAAGTCTTAAGTGCTTTGAAAATATGCCTCATAGTAACCTATGGAACTGTGTAAGTCTAAGTGCTTTGAAAATGAGCCCCACAGTATTGCAGCAGGAACAATAGAATGAATTTGAGCAAACCAGATGGACTTAATGGTCTTTATCCACCATCATATTCTGTTTCTATGAGAAGTACTGCACCTCATTTTCTAGGTTTCTTGAGAAATCTGGTTTCCAAGACACATTAGGTGGGTTTTTTCCTTTGATAATGCCATTTCACAGAATTCTGACAACCAGAATATAGGATTCTCATACTATGCTATTACTACTGTTGTTCATGTTAAATTTATAAATAATTTACATTAAAAGTTTCAATGTGGGGAATCTTTCCTCAACCTCTAAAGGACTTTATTGCACAAAGAGGCAATATATACTAGCATTTTTCTAAAAGACACAAAATGGGACATGCCCAAAAATATCTGCCTATACAGAGGTGGTTTTATTCCTGAAAACTATAAAATCTGAACATAGTTATGGTAAGACTGCTTTTTCTGTGGTCCTGTCTGCTCATTTAGCTATGAGGATACCAGCGCTGAATATTGCTGGTACTCACGTAACTGCTGGCTCCTCCCCGAGCCTGATTCCAAGGCCAGGTAGTGCCAACATTCAGTGGCACTGTATAGACAGCTCACTGAGCCACAGTTAAAAGTACAAGAGCCTAAATTGCTTTGTTTATCAGGCTCTATAAAATGTAATGGTTTATTTTCCAACTACTTAAGGGGTTATTTGAGAACACAAAAATATTAATCATGAAAGGGCCAATTTTAAAAGTGAGTGTCTCCTTTTAGGCAACCGACGCCGCAGACTGAAGCCTATTCTATAACAGCCTCTGGGCAGATGAACTCCATTAGAGAATGCTATCGTAACCCGGCATGTGCGTGACCACAATTACACCAGCCACGGACCTGAAATAAAAGTGGCCATATAAAGCATAACTGACAGCGTTCTGTAAGTTGACTGCATAAGTGGTAGCCCCACCTATGCCCCCACCCCATACTCCACAAATTACATTTATGAACTAAACCAGTTAAATGCGCTGTTACAGAATAGTGCCTAGTCTCCTTGCTGCAATTTATGAATGTATACTTACCTGAGAAAGTGCTCGTATTCTGTACATTTAAATGATTTCTTTTCTAATTGAATCAAATACATTTTATTTCCATAACACATATGGATTAACAAACCAAAAACAAAACAAACATTCCCCACAGTAACCATCATCAGTAGCACTCACATTCCCCCAGCTGTGAGAACATGGTCCCTATTTAGTAGACTCACCCCCACCTCACACAACCCCAGTGCCACCAGTTTCTCACTATAATCCTAACTCACTGCCTCCCCACAAGCTCGACCTTAACTCTCTTTCTACACTCAGCCCAACTACTCTCAAACCTATCACAGCTCTTTCAGTCCTCTTGCCACTACCAACAATGTTCACTATTAACATTAGCTGTGCAATGAAGCCAATGCCCGGTCCAGGTCACAAGTGTCCTAAAAGGTATGTAGACTTTATACTGTGGCTCTTCAAAAGTCCACATGATTAGGGATTTTTCCTCCAGAAATCTTTTTTTAAACCAACTATTCCAAATAAATAATTTTACCCAGGACCACATTATGACTTTTGTAGGCCCCAGGTACTTTTGCCTTTGAGGGCCCCTCCCTCGGTGGCATTTAATATATGACTCAGCTTTTTATTTGAATTGTATGTATATTTTATTTGTATTTGATTTGTTTGTACTTTATTCATTGTGCATATTTTCAAAGCTGAAAAGCAAGAAATGAAAAAACTTCTTTTTATTCTTTGATTTTAAAAAATCATTATGGTTTTTGGGGGCCCCAGGCACTGTGCCTATTGTACCTAATAGATAAGTCTGTTCTGCTTTTACCGCACCCTTTGGCGAAAAATTCCAGAGCTTAATTGTGCGCTGAGTGAAAAAATATTTTTTTCTGATTTGATTTAAATGGGCTACTTAGATTTGTGCCTACCGCCATGATTTTATAGACCTATTTCAGATTTCCTGTCACACATTTCTTCTGCAGATTGAAGAGCCCTTCCTCACAGGGTAAAGTTCCATCCCTACTAGTCCAGAGGCTGCACTGACTAGGGTTACCATATGTCCGGTTTTACCCAGACATGTCCTCTTTTTGAGGACATTGCGAGGCACCCGGGCAGGTTTTGTTAGCCTGCCTATTTGTCTAGGTTTGCGGACGAATGGGCAAGCGGGTCTCAGGGTATCTTATCCGCCCTTCCTTTACCTTATCATGCCCTAGTGGTCTAGTGGCCTCTTTCCTGCTCACCGCAGCTACAGACCTGTCTTGCTCCCGGCGTCACTTCAAAATGGCTGTCAAGAGATCAAGCAGGAAGGGTGGTGTGTGACAGGGGGCGGGATGATATTTTCTATCCTCTTTCTTCTCATGGCAAATATGGTAACCCTAGCACTGACAGCAAGCCTCTAAAGGTGATGAGGGAGAATTAAACTAGAGCAAAAAATGTTTTGGAAGGGCTGGGGACTGAGATATGGTTAGCGGGAGTGTGTTTATTGGGGGGAATTGGGTGTGGGATGATTGAGTTTGGGAGTGGGGATATGGGCTATGAGTCAAAGAGAAAAGAAACTTAATTTTAATTAAATGGTTGCTTGCCAGCAGCAGCCACTCTCTCAAACTGAAGGGGTTTATTTCTTTTCTAAAAGTGGACCCAACTTTCAAAACACTAAAGACCACTGATCTGAATTATCAACATGGCTAAATTTTCATGCACAATGCAGTGATTATATGTCTTATTTTCTGGACTCTTGTTTCTTGTTAAAAGATTGGGGGGGAGGGGGAAGCTGAAGATGTAGTCTTTTAAGATCAACCAACCCATTATGATTTTAGTCAATTAGTAGTAGTAGTCCCCTGTGCGGCCACTCCTTTGCTGTTCATCTTGTATTCATAAATTTATCAAGACACTCCTAGCATCTAGTTGTTAACTTCTCAAAGTTACTGCAATTTTCAACAGACGTTCCTCTTTGTTCTCAAACCAAGGGTAGAGCAATATTTCTCTAGAGTTCCCATGAAGGCAACGAGCTACCTCCGATGAAACTTAGCCCAACTGTCAAGATATTGGCACACTAACACACTAAAGGTGTATTGGGCCTTATTCTATAAAGGTTATACTCCTACAATTTATGCTCCTAAATTTAGGAGCATAATTTACGTTCCTAAATTTATGCTCCTAAATTAGGCACATACTTTTTGCTACAATACAGAGTATGCTCCTAATTTAAGAGCATACTTTTAGGAGCATAACCTTTAAAGAATAAAGACCATTACAGCGTGCGTCTTCTAACACCTAACACTAGGTGCCCAGTAAAGCAAGATTATGACAGTCTTATTTCACTACAAAACATCGGTGCAGCGCTGGAGAGGGTAGCTATGTGTTTTTAAAGAGAAACAATCAAACCAAAAATTACCTGCTATCTGAGAAACAAACGCGTCCGCTACAAGAGACATGTTTCCCGTCGCTGGAAAGAAAAAAAAAACCCCTTCTCGGGAAGCACAGCAGCAGGAAACGGGCACCTAAAATCTCTTATTTTTTCAACACTACTACAAGGTTAAACACCAAAACAGGAAGTACGCGACATAGAAGCTCTGTCAGCTGCGAATATACTTCCGCCTTCCAACCGCGTGCGGCCTGGCTGCCCAGTTACTATGGAGATGAGTGGGACCATGGAGGTTTGATTGAGAACAGCCGGCATGACGTCAAAAGGTTGAAGCCAATTAGGTTAGCTCTCGTTTCCCTTCCCCACGCAGGCGCGCCGCGCAGCTGTCTTTCAACGTACACACAAAAGCAAACAAATGCATGAGCTGCTGCATCTATGTTGTCGTTCTTTATTATTGGTACCATTTTCAAGCATACCAGCTTGTGGAGCATACGGATGTACACAAAGGAAGTATAATAACGGAATAACTTTTCATAGATAGAATAGTAATTTGTTGTAAATCGTAACCAGTTTGTCATTTGGAGGGGTTGGTTTTGGGAACACCCTAATGTGTTATATTCGTGCTGTGATTTTATTTTCTCCTTGTAAAAGGCCACTAAAACAGACGTCATGTTATGAGAATTAGGTATTCAACATTCAGAGTTTCTATCTATATATTTACTTATTTATGACATTTATATCCCACATTAAACATGAATTGGGTTGAAAGGGAGCAACTAAAATGATAGCGGGGATGGGACGACTTCCCAATGAAGAAAGACTAAGGAGGCTAAGGCTTTTCAGCTTGGAGAAGAGACGGCTGAGGGGAGACATGATAGAGTTATATAAAATAATGAGTGGAGTGGAACAGGTGAATCAGGGGCTTAGCCACGGGTGGGCCCAGGCCCACCCACTTTTGGTTCAGGCCCACCCAGCAGTGGAGGCAGCGGAGCGGAGGGAGCAGACTGAGCTCCGATCCCGCATCTGCCTCCCTCTCTCTCACGGCAGCATAGGCGCCCCGTATAAGAGGCTTGGGGAGAGCCCGCCACTGCCCCGCCCGCCGCCGCCGCCGCCGTACCTTTAAATATTACAGTTTTGCTGGAGTCGCGGGCAGCCGGCATTGAAGACATCGGCAGGCTTACGCCGGTTCCAGCAGCCTTCCCTTCCCTCGTTGCAAGTCGGATGATGGCTCTGCCCTCTTCTGACGTATTTCCTGTATCTACGAGGGCGGAGCCATCATCCGACTTGCAACGAGGGAAGGGAAGGCTGCTGGAACCGGCGTAAGCCTGCCGATGTCTTCAATGCCGGCTGCCCGCGACTCCAGCAAAACTATAATATTTAAAGGTGCGGAGGGGGGCAGGAAGGAAACAGGGCAGACGGGAGAGGAGGGTTGCTGCACATGGTGGAAGAAGGGGAGAGGAGGGTTGCTGGATGGAGGGAAGGGGAGAGGAGGGTTGCTGGACATGGTGGAAGAAGGGGAGAGGAGGGTTGCTGGATATGGTGGAAGAAGGGGCGAGGAGGGTTGCTGGATGGAGGGAACTACTACTACTACTACTACTTAGCATTTCTATAGCGCTGCCAGGGTTACGCAGCGCTGTACAAGTTTAAACACGGGGGAGGGACAGTCCCTGCTCAAGAGAGCTTACAATCTAACGGTAACAGACTACGTAGTCAGTGTAGGTAACAGGAATGGGGAAGGTGGTTAGGCGCCAAAAGCAAGGGAGAAGAGATGGGCCTTGAGTAAGGACTTGAAGATGGGCAGGGAGGGCACATGGCGTAAGGGCTCAGGAAGTCTGTTCCAGGCATAAGGTGCTGCGAGGCAGAAGGGGCGGAGTCTGGAGTTAGCGGTGGTGGAGAAGGGTACAGATAGGAGTGATTTGTCCTGAGAGCGGAGGTTACGGGTGGGAACATACGGGGAGAGGAGGGTAGAGAGGTAATGGGGGACAGCAGATTGAGTGCACTTGAAGGTCAATAGGAGAAGCTTGAACTGTGTATGGTAGTGGATTGGGAGCCAGTGAAGCGACTTGAGGAGAGGGGTGATATGAGAGTATCGGTTCACGCGGTAGATAAGACATGCGGCGGAATTTTGGACAGATTGAAGGGGGGATAGGTGGCTAAGCGGGAGGCCAGCGAGGAGAAGGTTGCAATAGTCAAGACGAGAGGTAACGAACGAGTGGACGAGGGTTCGGGTGGTCTGTTCAGAGAGGAATGGGCGAATTTTGCTAATATTATAGAGGAAGAAGCGATAGGTCTTAGCTGTCTGTTGGATATGGGCAGAGAAGGAGAGGGAGGAATCGAAGATGACTCCGAGATTGCGTGCTGAAGAGACGGGGAGGATGAGGGTGTTGTCAACAGAGACGGAAAGTGGGGGAAGAGGAGAAGAGGGTTTGGGTGGAAAGATAAGGAGCTCAGTCTTTGCCATGTTCAGTTTCAGATGCCGGTTGGACATCCAGGCAGCGATGTCGGAAAGGCAGGCTGAAACTTTGGCCTGGGTTTCAACTGTGATGTCGGGAGTGAAGAGGTAAAGCTGGGTGTCATCGGCATAGAGATGGTACTGGAAACCATGAGATGAGATCAACGAGCCTAGGGAAGAGGTGTATATTGAGAAGAGAAGTGGTCCAAGGACAGATCCTTGGGGAACCCCAACAGAGAGCGGGACGGGGGTGGAAGAGGAGCCATTAGAAGATACTCTGAAGGTGCGTTGGGAAAGATACGAGGAGAACCAGGAGAGGACGGAGCCCTGGAACCCAAATGAGGACAGTGTGTCAAGAAGTAAATTATGATTGATGGTGTCAAAGGCGGCGGATAGGTCGAGGAGGATGAGGATGGAGTAATGGCCTTTGGATTTGGCGAGGAACAGGTCATTGCAGACTTTAGAGAGTGCTGTTTCTGTCGAGTGTAGTGGGCGAAAGCCAGATTGAAGCGGGTCGAGGACAACCTGAGAGGAGAGGAAGTCAAGGCAACGGCTGTGGACAGCACGTTCAAGGGAAGGGGAGAGGAGGGTTGCTGTACATGGTGGAAGAAGGGGAGAGGAGGGTTGCTGGACATGGTGGAAGAAGGGGAGAGGAGGGTTGCTGGATATGGTGGAAGAAGGGGAGAGGAGGGTTGCTGGATGGAGGGAAGGGGAGATTAGGGTTGCTGGACATGGTGGAAGAAGGGGAGAGGAGGGTTGCTGGATATGGTGGAAGAAGGGGAGAGGAGGGTTGCTGGATGGAGGGAAGGGGAGAGGAGGGTTGCTGGACATGGTGGAAGAAGGGGAGAGGAGGGTTGCTGGATATAGTGGAAGAAGGGGAGAGGAGGGTTGCTGGATGGAGGGAAGGGGAGAGGAGGGTTGCTGCACATGGTGGAAGAAGGGGAGAGGAGGGTTGCTGGATGGAGGGATGGGGAGAGGAGGGTTGCTGGACATGGTGGAAGAAGGGGAGAGGAGGGTTGCTGGATATGGTGGAAGAAGGGGAGAGGATGGTTGCTGGATGGAGGGGAGAGGAGGGTTGCTGGACATGATGGAAGAAGGGGAGAGGAGGGTTGCTGGATATGGTGGAAGAAGGGGAGAGGAGGGTTGCTGGATGGAGGGAAGGGGAGAGGAGGGTTGCTGGACATGGTGGAAGAAGGGGAGGGGAGAGGAGGGTTGCTGGATGGAGGGCAGGGGAGAGGAGAGTTGCTGGACATGGGTGGATGGAGGGGAGGGTAGGGGGGAGAGGAGGGTTGCTGCACATGGAGGGGGAGGGAGGAGTGAGGAAGGAGATGAGATAACAGAAAAGGAAGAGAGTAGAAAAACTGCACATGGATGAAGAAAATAGGCAAAAGCTGGATCCACTGGACAGTCAAGTTTGCGGAGGATCCAGCTTTTACTTACGGATGTAGGACAAGAAATGAAGAAGAAAGGCGGAAAGTAAACAAATAAATGGAAAGGAAGCCCTGGAAACGGAGTTAAGAGGACAGATAGCAGCAGAATCGGATACTGGGCCAGCACAATCAGAAAAACAAAGTCACCAGACAACAAAGGTAGAAAAGATCATTTTATTTTCATTATGGTGTTTGGAATATGTCCACTTTGAGAATTAGGTGTTCAACATTAAAAGTTTATTTACTTATTTATGACATTTTATCCCACATTAAACATGAATTAGGATGTTTTGTGGCTCTACATGAAAATTGTGATATTATGATCCCTTATTTCAATATTGTTGACGGTCTGCATTTTCTGTATGGGTGGTATATTGGTGTATTAGGTTCTGCCCAGTGTAATATTTATGGTACAGTAAGGTTCTGAGTGTGTTTTTGCACAAAGTTTTGCATAGTGTTTTGCAGTTGAGCGATTGTGGTTAGTATATGCTTTGAGCAACCACTTTATTCTTTGACATATGATACATAGCTAATATCTAAATTTAATAAAAGGTATTAATTGTGACATTTATTTTTTTTTTTTTTTCTGTGTGTGATCAGACAATTATGGATTTAAGCTCCACCCCTGGCCCCACCCCTAACCCCGCCCCTTTAGCCTCCCCAAACAGTTGGGCCACCGACCGCCTATGCACGGCAGCGCTTCCCAAACGCTGCCCACCGCCGCCACGATCGCAGGATTTACCTCCCTCCGTCTTAGCACTCAGCAGCAGCGGTAGCGAATCATACACGCTGCCTCCTTCTAACCCGGAAGCGGCAGAGGAGACGCTTCCGGGTTAGAAGGAGGCAGCGTGTATGATTCGCTACCGCTGCTGCTGAGTGCTGGGACGGAGGGAGGTAGATCCTGCGATCGTGGCGGTGGTGAGCTGCATTTGGGAAGCGCTGCCGTGAGAGTGAGGGAGGCAGATGCGGGAACGGAGCTCAGCCTGCACTGTAAATTTTTTTTTGGGGGGGGGGAGAAGAGGGCTCCGGGCGGGCAGGTAGAATCGCAGGACATGGATGGGAGCGGGAGGGGCGAGAGGAGAATCGCTGATGGCTGGAGGGAGGGGACAGGGGAGAAAAGAGAATTGCTGGGTAGGGTATAGATGGATAGAGGGGGGCAGGGGCAAGAACAAAATTGCTGGGTATGGCTGGATAGGGGCAGGGCAGAGAGGAGAATTGCTGGGTATGGATGAATGGAGGGGGGCAGGGGAGGGAAGAGAATTGCTGGGGATGGATGAATGGAGGGGACAAGGGGAGAGAGAAGAGAATTGCTGGGTATGGATGGATAGAGGGGGGCAGGGGAGAGAAAAGAATTGCTAGGTATGGATGGCTGGAGGGGAGAGGAGAGTTGCTGGACATGCGTGGATGGAGGGGAGGAAAGAGGAGATAGGAAGGTTGCTGGACATGGGTGTATGAAGGGGAGGGCAGGGGAGAGGAGGGTTGCTGGACATGGATGGAAGAGAGGGAAGGGAGAGAGAAGAAATGCTGGACATGGATGGAGGGGATGGAAGAATGAGGAAGGAGATGAGATGAGGGAAAAGGAAGAGAGGAGAAAAACTGCACATGGATGAAGAAAATAGGCAGAAGCTGGATCCACTAGACAGTCAAGTCTGCAGAGGACCCAGCTTTTACTTATGGATATAGAGCAAGAAATGAAGTAGAAAGGAGGAAAGTAAAGAAATAAATGGAAAGGAAGCCCTGGAAACGGAGTTAAGAGGCCAGATAGCAGCAGAATCGGATACTGGGCCAGCATGATCAGAAAAACAGTCACCAGACAACAAAGGTAGAAAAAAATCATTTTATTTTCATTATAGTGTTTGGAATATGTCCACTTAGAGAGTCAGGTGCTCAACATTAAAAGTTTATATTTATTTACTTATTTATGGCATTTTATCCCACATTAAACATGAATTAAATTGGAACCTGGGACCATTTAATTTTTTTTCCCTGGAGACAGTAATGCATTGCCCCCCCCCCCCCCCCCCCCCCCCCCCCCAGGCTCTCTCCCCGGCTATAGCCAGCTCTGCAATTTTGAGGGGAGGTGCACAGGTGGATGGGGGGGTGCAGAGGTGGACCGGGGAGAGAGCCTGTTGTTAAACATTTACCAGCACACCACTGTCTAGTGCCCACCCATCCAACCTGTTGGCCCACCCAAAAATTGACTTCTGGCTACGCCACTGAGGTGAATGTGAAGCGTCTGTTCACGCTTTCCAAAAATACTAGGACTAGGGGGCATGCGATGAAACCACAGTGTAGTAAATTTAAAACAAATCGGAGAAAATGTTTCTTCACCCAACGCATAATTAAACTCTGGAATTCGTTGCCGGAGAACGTGGTGAAGGCAGTTAGCTTAGCAGAGTTTAAAAAGGGGTTAGACGGTTTCCTAAAGGACAAGTCCATAAACAACTACTAAATGGGAAGAATCCACAATTCCAGGAATAACATGTATAGAATGTTTGTACGTTTGGGAAGCTTGCCAGGTGCCCTTGGCCTGGATTGGCCGCTGTCATGGACGGGATGCTGGGCTCGATGGATCCTTGGTCTTTTCCCAGTGTGGCGTTACTTACGTACTTATTTAATTTTTTTTTCCTGTGCCTAGATCAAAAGAGAAATATGGTTTGTGCGAACTTGCTCCTTTTGTTTTGTGGAATGAAGTGGTATATTATAAAAATGCACTTAATATTATTTATTAGTACTATTTAAAAGAGAGATATTCAATAATGAGGGTAGAGTTACCCTTGTGCAGAAGTCCAGAGCCAGTTTAAATGTGCTAAAATTTTCCAGTTCTGTGATATATATTTATTTCTTCGTCTGTTTGGTTGTAAAAGGCATATCTGGAGGGTAACGGGGTGCTAATCTTTATCTTCCGGCTGTGTGTTTGTATATAGGTGAGTCACGGGAATATTGATGGCTCAGGGAAAGCAGTAGTAGAACAGATGGAGCTGAATGACATTTATGTTGTCCAAATGGTGATGCATAGCTTGATGGGATGTCCTCATTGTAAGACCAGATTAAATCATTTCTGAGGGGCCCCTTTACTAAGCCGCAGCGAAGTGAGTGCGCTGGGCCAGTTTTTACTGCGTCCTGGATAAAGGGCCTTTTTTAAGGGGCCAGAAAATGGACTTACGGCAAAATTAAAAACCAGCGCGCGCCTGAGAACTTACCTCCACCCACTGACTTAGCAGTAAGGTCTCACGCACTATTCAAGCAGTAGGCATGGATCCTCAGAAGCTTAGCGGAGATTGGGTGGCAGAGCCAGTGGGGGGAGGCGAGGCTGGTGGTTTGGAGGCGGGGCTAGTGCTGGGCAGACTTCTACGGTCTGTGCCCTGAAAATGGCAGATACAAATCAAGGTCAGGTAAAACAAAAAACTAACACATATGAATTTATCTTGTTGGGCAGACTGGATGGACTGTGCAGGTCTTTCTCTGCCATCATCTACTATGTTACTATGTAGTGCACCCACACTGCCGTCTACCACTGGATAAGTCGTCTACCGCCAGATAAGCGCCACATGGTAGAAAATATTTTCTACTGTGTCTTTTCGGCGCATGACAAATTCAGAATTACCATCTGGGGCACGCGGTAGCTGGGTGGTAATGATGATTTGTCATGAGCTTGTATAATTATGGTCTAGCCTTAAATCTATTAACTGGTTGATATTCAGCAGAAGTTAACCAAGTCGACATGAAGCTTCCTGATATGATTTGATAACAGCATTTTCTATGGCGCTACAAGGCATACACAGCGCTGCACAAACATAGAAGAAAGACAGTCCCTGCTCAAAGAGCTTACAATCTAATAGACAAAAAATAAATAAAGTAAGCAAATCAAATCAATTAATGTGAACGGGAAGGAAGAGAGGAGGGTAGGTGGAGGCGAGTGGTTACAAGTGGTTACGAGTCAAAAGCAATGTTAAAGAGGTGGGCTTTCAGTCTAGATTTAAAGGTGGCCAAGGATGGGGCAAGACGTAGGGGCTCAGGAAGTTTATTCCAGGCGTAGGGTGCAGCGAGACAGAAGGCGCGAAGTCTGGAGTTGGCAGTAGTGGAGAAGGGAACAGATAAGAAGGATTTATCCATGGAGCGGAGTGCACGGGAAGGGGTGTAGGGAAGGACGAGTGTGGAGAGATACTGGGGAGCAGCAGAGTGAGTACATTTATAGGTTAGTAGAAGAAGTTTGAACAGGATAAGAAAACGGATAGGGAGCCAGTGAAGGGTCTTGAGGAGAGGGGTAGTATGAGTAAAGCGACCCTGGCGGAAGATGAGACGGGCAGCAGAGTTTTGAACCGACTGGAGAGGGGAGAGGAGACTGAGTGGGAGGCCAGCAAAAAGCAGATTGCAGTAGTCTAAACGAGAGGTGACAAGGGTGTGGATGAGGGTTTTGGTAGAGTGCTCGGAAAGAAAGGGGCGGATTTTACGGATGTTGTAAAGAAAGAAACGACAGGTCTTGGCAATCTGCTGGATATGAGCAGAGAAGGAGAGAGAAGAGTCAAAGATGACCCCAAGGTTTCGAGCTGAGGAGACAGGGAGAATGAGAGAGCCATCAACAGAAATAGAAAACGGGGGGAGCGGGGAGGTGGGTTTGGGGGGGAAAATGAGAAGCTCGGTTTTGGTCATATTTAATTTCAGTTATTACCCAAATGCAAACACAGTTATAATGTTAATTAATAAATGTTGTATGTTACTGAATTCTATTATTCTGTCTCTCTGTAGTTCCAGTTTTGGCACAATATAAGTCATCACAAGGACAAAATATAAGAAAACCAATGGAATGCATTAGGGGCTTATAGCCCATTTAGTTATGTTTAAACATAGGAGAGATCTGCATGAAAGAAAATGTTTATTTTTATTATTTTGACTTATGAAAACCACTTGTCCCAGAAACATGCTCAAAACAGAATAATCCATTTGTACAAAAGAAATAAGGTGAAGATGTGATTCCATGTGCCCTAATGAAAGGAGAGTTTAATTTTACTTCAATCTTTATAACACCAGGAGGGGCATTTTCAAAAGGGACGTCCAAGTTGCAATTTGGACGTCCTTGCAAAACGTCCAAATCCAGGGGCGGGGAAACCTGTATTTTCGAAACAAGATAGACGTCTATTTTTCATTTCAAAAATACCGTCAGGGATGTCCAAATCCTTAAATTTTGCCGTCCCTAAATTTGGACGTCCCTAGACATGGACGTTTCTGATTTTCGGTGATTTTCGAAACCAAAGACATTCATGTCAAAAACGATCATACTTCGGAGTCGGAGGCCCGGTCCTCAAGTGGTTCGAAGGATTCCTCACCACCAGATCCTACCAAGTAATAACAGATGCCGAAAGATCACCTCCATGGATACCGGAATGCGGAGTTCCTCAAGGATCCCCCTTATCACCTACCATCTTCAACTTAATGATGATACCACTAGCCAAACTATTAGCCAATCACAACCTTAACCCTTTTATATATGCAGACAATGTCACAATCTACATCCCGTTCAAACACAATATAACCGAAATCACCAACGAGATCAACCAAGGCCTCAGAATTATGCACACCTGGGCAGACTCATTCCGTCTAAAACTCAACGCTGAAAAAACTCAATGCCTAGTACTCACTTCTCAATATAACACAAACAACTACTCCACTATTACCACACCATACTGCACCCTTCCTATCTCAGAAAACCTGAAGATTCTCGGAGTTACCATAGACCGAAACCTCACTCTCGATACCCACGTGAAGAACACGACAAAAAAGATGTTCTATTCGATGTGGAAACTCAAAAGAGTCAAGCCTTACTTCCCGAGAAGCATTTTCCATACCCTGGTACAATCTATGGGACTAAGTCACTTGGACTACTGTAACGCTCTGTACGCCGGCTGCAAAGAACAGATTATTAAGAAACTCCAGACTGCCCAAAATACCGCAGCCAGACTCATATTTGGTAAAACCAAATACGAAAGTGCGACACCCTTAAGAGAGAACCTTTACTGGCTACCACTCAAAGAACGCATCGAATTCAAGATATGCACGATCGTACACAAGATCATTCCCCCAGATGCCCCTCTTTACATGTCTAACCTAGTGGACCTACCACCCAGAAACGCCAAGAGATCAGCCCGCAAATTCCTCAACTTGAACTTCCCCAGCTGTAAAGGGCTTAAATACAAGCAAGCATACGCCACCACCTTCTCGTATAGAAGCACACAGCTATGGAATGCACTACCCCCAACCTTAAAAACCATGGATAATCTAAGCAACTTTCGCAAATCCTTGAAGACACACCTCTTCAACAGAGCCTATATAAAGAACCTCTAAAGACACAAATCACTACACAACCCACCCACACAACCAACTACACCTCCCACATCATCCTACTTAACACCCTCTTCTCTTTCTTTAAATATCTTCGTCCTACCACCGACTATATCTATTATTCCCTCATGAATATGTCATAATAACACTCTGTAGGCCACACTGAGCCTGCAAATAGGTGGGATAATGTGCGGTACAAATGTAATAAATAAATAAATAGATCAAATGCAAGCCATTTGGTCATGGGAGGAGTCAGCATTTGTAGTGCACTGGTCCCCCTGACATGCCAGGACACCAGCCGGGCACCCTAGGGGGCACTGCAGTGGACTTCATAAAATGCTTCCAGGTACACAACTCCCTTACCTTGTGTGCTGAGCCCCCCAAAACCCACTACCCCCAACTGTACACCACTACCATAGCCTTTACGGGTGAAGGGGGGCACCTAGATGTGGGTACAGTGGGTTTGTGGTGGGTTTTGGAGGGCTCGCTGTTTCCTCCACAAATGTAACAGGTAAGGGGCGTATGGGCCTGGGTCCGCCTGTCTGAAGTGCACTGCAGTACCCACTAAAACTGCTCCAGGGACCTGCATGCGCTGTCACGGACCTGAGTATGACATCTGAGGCTGGCACGAAATATTTTTAAAGATGTTTTTTGAGGGTAGGAGGGTGTTAGTGACCACTGGGGGAGTAACGGGAGGTCATCCCCGATTCTGTCCGGTGGTCATCTGGTCATTTCGGGCACCTTTTTGTGCCTTAGTCGTAAGAAAAACATGTCCGGGTGAAAACGTCCAAGTGCTCGTCAGGGACGTCCTTGTTTTTTTTCGATTATAGGTCAAGGACGTCCAAGTGTTAGGCACGGCTAGTCCCGCCTTTGCTACGCCTTCGACACGCTCCCTTGAACTTTGGCCGTCCTTGTGCAGTTAAAGACGTCCTAAATCGAGCTTCGATTATACCGATTTGGACGTCCCTGGGAGAAGGACGTCCATCTTCAGATTTATCTCGAAAGATGGACGTCGTCGTTCGAAAATGAGCCCGCAGGCTTACTAGGCAGAATATAACAATACTTAAGATGAACCCATCAGTAAACAGGATATCCTCACTGAAATTTGGCAATCTATTACTGTATTTTATAGAACAGTGTATAAAAATTTTCACAAAATACAGCCTTTCTTAGTTCTGTTTCCACCAGCTACAATAATTTTGGCATGGTATACTACTTACAATGTCAACCCAATACGTAATAGAACATTATAATTGATAGTGAAGGGTAAGGCAAAGTTGTAACATATAGATGGGTAAGAAAGTAGGAAGAGTTAGAAAGTAAGGTGACTGATTTAATGAAATTTGTACATGAGGTCAGTGAGATGTTTAAATATTATCTCAGCTATGGTAGGAGTGGATAAACATGTCCTGCTGCAGTATGTGCAGCCCGAGTCACTCCTTGTGTGCGTGAGTGAGACTAACAAATTAGTTACTTCTTCCATTAAAGGCCTGGTTGAAGAGCCAAGCTTTCACCTGCTTCCTGAAGTAGAGATAGTCTTGTGTTAAGCGGAGCCTTTCAGGCAGTGCATTCCAGAGTGTGGGGGCTACTCCGGAGAAGGCTCACTTGCGGGTATCACATTGTATAATGTCCTTTGGAGAGGGTGTGGTTAGTCCTTGGGAGGACCTTAGTGTCCTTTGCGATGTGTGGAGGATCATCCTATTCTTCAGATACTCAGGGCCATTTCCTTTCAGGGCCTTGAAGATCAGACATAGAGTTTTAAATTTAGCCCTGTATTGTACTGGTAGCCAATGAAGTTTTTGCAAAAATGCTGTGATGTGGTTACATTGCTTGCAACCTTCTAAGAGTCTTGCTGCTGCATTCTGAATCAATTGGAGTTGGTGCAGGCCCTTTGTAGTCAGACCATTGTATAATGCATTCCAGTAATCCAGTCTTGATGTTATGGCATGCACAACTGGGATAAGATTTACCTTCTCAATGTAAGGAGAGAGACAGAGTAGCTGTCGCAAATAGTAGAAGCAGCTCTTGAAGGTTGCGTGGATTTGGGGAATCCGCGTAAGTGTTGAATCTAACTGTATTCCTAGGTTCCTGACTTGTGATTTGAGGGGGGGGTTCGTACTTCCCAAAAGGGATTTTGATGTCGGTATGTATCCACTTGTGTTAGGGACCCAGAGAAGCTCGGTTTTACTTGGGTTCAGTCAAAGGTTGTTGTGTTTAGCCCATTTTTGAATTGATGTTAGACAGGTAATCAGTTTATTCAAGGCTGTAGGTAAGTCAGGATCAATGGGTATGAGTAGCTGCACATCATCCTCATAGATGTAGAACTGAGTGTCCATTGGCCGACTCAGCAAGCTAGATATAAAGATATCTGATCAGATAAATAGCTCTGTATGAGAGATTATACAACAAAAATATATCTTGCAAAATACACTTAGCATCTAGTTATATCACTATGGACCACAAATCCTGAGACAAATCAGTCTTTCATAGATAAAACCATGGACTAAATAAACTTCTGAAGCAAAGATAGTAAATCCTGCTTATCTCTTACCCTGCAGTCCTTAGTGCAGACTTCCAGTGGTAAAGAATTGGATTCCTCTGTTGAGACGCTAGCAGAAGCCTCTGCGAGTCAACTTCAATCCAGGAATAAAATCCAAGGTCTATACTCGGTATACTGACTACACAGGCTTTCGAGAAGGCCTTAGTGCTGCAGCAGAACTGACCTTGTCAGCTTTATTACAAGAAAAATTCAGTTCCCTGGTGTTTAAGAAAATCAGTCTCTCTCTCTCTTCTCAGAGCAATCTATCTACCAACAAGTCTTCTGTCCTTCCCCCTTCTCCTCTCCCTCTTCAGTCCAACATTGGCATCTTTCTGGTGATACCAATGGACCAATCACAAATGGTATAATTCTGTCCATCAGAATTTATAGTGGAGAATGCAAGGGTTTGTGATAGCAACAAAGAAAGTCTTATCAGTCATGGCTTATGGTAGCAAACCTCCCTGTTGATTCACATATACTCCCGGAGACATCTGTCTTCTGTGAAGCAAGCTCCTCCGCTCTTCCCAAGAGGCTAGTTTGCAGTAAACAACGTGTCCTTGGATGAAGTCATCATGGGTATGCAAAGCAGTAATTTTCCTTTGTGAAAAGCTGCTTTCTGATAGTTACAGATGTATACAGGGCACAGGCTGTAGAATCCATATTATTTAAAAATATGGTGCAGGCTTGTATGGACCTCAGACCAGCAAAGGTGAGACACAGGAAAATACAGAAATATGAAGTCTTCTGGTATATCCATGTTTATTAATGTGGTCCAGAGATTTTCATGATTTATGTAGTCAAAGGCCTTGCTGTAGTCAGTCAAACACATGTAGATATCATTTTGGTATTCTTTTGTCTTTTCAAGAATTCACCCCACATCCATGATAATGTCTCTTGTTTCTTGCCTTTTACTGAACCTTGCTTGAAGTTCAGGCAGTTCATGTTCTAGGTATAGTTGTAGTCTCCACAAAATGCTGTTGGGTAGAATCTTGCTGCCCTTTGGGATTAGAGAGATTTTGTGACAATTTCTACAATCAGTGAGATCTCCTTTCCTCAGTATTAATATGAACACATCTTTTACAGACAATCGGCCATGATGCTGTCTTCCAATTTTTCTGGCAGAGTCTTGTATGTACTGCAAGAACTACATCTGATTGCTGTAATACTTCAGTAGGAATGTCATCAGTGCTTTGTTCTTTGATAAAGCTTTCAATGCTGCTTTGACTTCTTTCATCACTAGTGGTTTCTAATCATAAAGTATAGGTTGAAACTACTTGATCCACTTCATCTTTATGGTATAATGACTTTGTATATTCTTTCCATCTTGTCTTAATCTTCTCAGCATTGTTCAACATAGATCCTTAAGTGTCTTTGCATTTCAGTTTGAGGCTGGAATTTTCTCTTTAACTCTTGTTGCTTTAGAAAAGCTGATCTTGTTCTTCCTACTATACTTTCTGCTTCTATTACCTTGCTTGCAGTTGTAGTTCTTCTCTTTGTCTCATTTTGTGGTATATTGGAAATTCTGGCTAAGTTCTGTGACTGCCTTTCTTCCTCCTCCCCTGTAGCTTCTCTATGGGGTCCTTTTACTAAGGCACGCCAAAAAATGGCCTGCGCTGGTGTAGACGCGTGTATTGGACATGCATAGGTCCATTTTTCAGCGCACCTGCAAAAAAGGCCTTTTGGGGGGGGGGGGCAAAAATGGACGTGAAGCAAAATAAAAATTGGCGTGCATCCATTTTGGGCCTGAGACCTTACCTCCACCCATTGACCTAGTGGTAAAGTCTCACGCGTTAACCGTGTGGTAATGGTCTAAGCGTGTGCAATGCTGATTACTGCCCAGTAAGCGCCATGTGCTGGAACTTTTCCAGCGCGCCTAGTGGATGCATGTAAAAAATGAAATTTCCGCCCAGGCCTCATGGTAGCCAGGCGGTAGTTCAAAATTGATGTGTGTAGTATGTGTATATGCGCCTAGTACGCACATACTCGCATATGTAACTTAGTAGAAGGGCCCCTATGTTTCTGAGCAATTTTGAGAGTTTCTTCTTTCTGTCATTAGTATCCAATGTGGCAAATCAATTTCACAAGTGGTCATTAAATTCCAGTGGTATATTTTCAAGATCATACTTTAATATGTTAATGACTGGCTTGCTCTTTCAGCTTCAACTTGAGTTTGTATACTAGTAACTGGCTACTTTAGCCACTCTCATTAACCATCACTGAGATCTTCCAAATAAGATATCACACTTGCAGGGTCTGGCTCTTCTCCTATTATCTTTTCCTTTACTGATCTAAAATCCCTTTAGTATTCCACCATATAGCAGCTCAAGCAGGGATACCCCTATCGATGCCTACACTTGTTCTTGGGCTGCATATAAAATGAATGGGAGTAATTGATTCCAGTTTTCATTTTGTCCATCTAAACCTTTTTGGAACATGGCCTTCAGTGTTTGGTTAAAATGATTCACTAGACTATTGAACTGAATAACTGTGCCCCCTTTTCTATGACTGCCTTTGCAATTACCCTCAGGTCTCTCAAGAGTGCCAAGGTACACTTATCTGATTGACCTGAGAATGTGCCGTGTGGAGGGGCATAATCGAAAGGGACGTCCAAGTTTTGCTGAGGACGTCCTCACAAAACGTCCCGATGGAGGGACAGGGAAACCCATATTATCAAAACAAGATGGACGTCCATCTTTCGTTTCGATAATACAGTCAGGGACGCCCAAATCTTGAAACTTAGGTCATCCTTAGAGATGGTCGTCCCTAGACTTGGTCGTTTCTGATTTTCAGCGATAATGGAAACCAAGGACGCCCATCTCACAAACGACCAAATGCAAGCCCTTTGGTCATGGGAGGAGCCAGCATTCGTAGTGCACTGGTCCCCCTGTCATGCCAGGACACCAACCAGGCACCCTAGGGGGCACTGCAGTGGACTTCAGAAATTGCTCCCAGGTACATAGCTCCCTTACCTTGAGTGCTGAGCCCCTCAAAACCCACTACTCACAACTGTACACCACTACCATAGCCCTTATGGGTGAAGGGGGGCACCTAGATGTGGGTACAGTGGGTTTTGGAGGGCTCACATTTACCACCACAAGTGTAAAAGGTAGGGGGGGAATGGTCCTGGGTCCGCCTGCCTGAAGTGCACTGCACCCACTAAAACTGCTCCAGGGACCTGCATACTGCTGTGATGGACCTGAGTATGACATTTGAGGCTGGCATAGAGGCTGGCACAAAATATTTTTAAAGATTTTTTTTGAGGGTGGGAGGGAGTTAGTGACCACTGGGGGAGTAAGGGGAGGTCATCCCCTATTCTCTTTGATGGTCATCTGGTCAGTTCGGGCACCTTTTTATGCCTTGGTCATAAGAAAAACAGGACCAGTTAAAGTCATCCAGGTGCTCGTCAGGGACGCCCTTTTTTTTCCATTATGGGTCGAGGACGTCCATGTGTTAGGCACGCCCAAGTGCCACCTTTGCTATTCCTCCGACATGCCCCTGTGAACTTTCGTCGTCCCTGCAACGGAAAGCAGTTGGGGACGTCCAAAATCGGCTTTCGATTATACCGATTTGGATGACGCTGTGAGTAGGACGCCCATCTTCCGATTTGTGTCGAAATATGGGCGTCCTTCTCTTTCAAAAATAAGCTTGATAAGCTCCAACTGTGTCTGGATTATGGTTTCCACATGCTGGCTATGCAAACCCCACGCTTGGTACCATATTGTGACAAGCAAAGAGTTCATCCCAATTCCTGGAGCTTTAAGCAGTAGCAAGGGTAAAACAAAAACAAAGCCAAGAGCACTGTTCTTCCATTAATACTGTTCAATTCATGGTAACTCCCAAACTCCGCAGGCTTCTTGTCTCTTGGTCTGTTTCTGCACCAGAAAGGAGAACGTATTAATGGCCATTTCTCTGCTACTTTTGTTAGAAGCTTGGCTCAGTTCAGTTATCTACAACTGCTCCTTTAATCCCTTTTACTTTGACTTCAATTTATTGCAGGGGCATAGCCAGATCTCAGGTTTTGGGGGGGTGCCTGAGCCCAAAGTGTGGGGGAGGGCACAAATACCTGAGTTGGCAGGGGCCCCAAATCCCACCAATTGGAGTCCTCCGGAAAAAATTCAGGAAAAAAAACCCTTTTTTTTCTACCTTTGTTGTCTGGTCATTGCTTTGATACCAGTGTCTCTTTACTAATTTTCTCTGTTTTCTTTTAACTGTCTATCCAGTGTCTCCTGGCCTTTTGACATTTCTTCTCTGTGTCCACTATCCAGTTTTCTTCTGTGTCGCTATCCATCCTGTCCAGCATCTGTGTCCTTATCCCTATCTTCCAAAATCCCTGTTCTCTAAAGACTCTCTCTCTCTCTACCTCTCCCTTCTCTCTGCTTCCTACCCCCAGTTCCAGCATCTGTCCCCCTCCCCTTTGCTCCAGTCTTTCTCTCTCTCTTCCCTCTGCTGCCCCCCTGGTCCTGCATCCCCCCCCCCCCCCTCTCCTTTGCTCCAGATCTCTCTTTCTCTTGCATCTTATTCCCCCCTCAGTTCCAGCGTTTCTCCCTTCCCCCTCTTTCTCCCTCCCTGGATAGGCCCATCATCTTGCTACCCTTTACTCTCCATCCATGGGCTGGGCATCTCTCTACTTTCCTCCTCTCCACCAACCTGCAGGAACTTGGCATTTCTCTGTCATCCCTCCCCCTGCAGTTCTCAAAATGCTCACGGATCGCTACCAAAAGCAATGATTGAAACAAGCTGCCTCTGCCCAACCCCGCCAGAGCCTTATGATTTGTGTGAAGAATGTATGCAAATTCAGGGTGGAGCTTGGTTGGTTTGTTTGGCCCACCAGATAAAAAAGTATTGTGCTATCTCTGCAAAAACATATAGCTGATAAAAAAAATCAAGCAGCTTAATTACTGAAAAATAGGTCCGACTGGGGTGCCCAGCACCCAGAAGAGGGAGAATGCACAAAAAATGAATACAATTTTAAGAAGTCTAAAGAATCTAACTCAAGACACTAGCAAGGCAAAGAAGAGGTCTACATGCGACAGACATTAAAAAATGATTACATTTAGAAAAAGAGGCAGTCAAAGTAGAACATAAGACAAAACACTCATCTTACTGGCTCCACAGAAAAACAAAGACCAAGGAGGGTTCACACAGCAATGCACAGTTGAAAATGGCACAGATGCGCTGTAGAGTCTCTCAAGGGCTTCCAGACGTTTCTAGCTGGAGAGTTCTTTTTTTCCCACTCAGATTCTGTTGGATGATGTTGCCCATCTGTGAGGACTCAATATTTCTGCTTGACTTCAGATACAGTAATATATATATATATATATAATTTTTTTTAATGAAGGGCATTTATTTGCCTTTTCCAAAACATGGAAGGCCTCTAAATTATAAAGTAGTATGTGATTGTTCTGTTTCATCAAATTAGATGAACAATTATCCACTTGAATTTGTTCCATGTCCTATATTTGAGTGAGCAGAATCTACAACTTGTCTTGCACAGCTAGTTTTAAAATTGAACATATGTTCTGTACAACTGCTTGCTTTAATTTTGAGCAAATGAATGATAGAGCTTATCTATCATTTATTTCTTTCATATGCACATACAGACATTTTATTTAATTATTCACGAATTAGCCCATGAAAAGCATTATCTCATTCCTTTGGGACATTTTGTTGGAAGACTTAAGCAAAGCAAACACCATCATGTAATGTAGATATTTTTTTACCTTTCTATTTAAGATTTTTTTTAAGACATGTAATTACACTTACAAGGAATGCCCTTGCAGAAGTTCATTTGACAAGCAGAAAGTTATTCCTGCGGAAGTGTTTTTATATACAAGCAAATGAGGACTTCTAACCTATAAGAAAATAAATTTTGTGGTTTTAGTTTTCATTTATTAAAAAAAAACAACTTTGGGCCCTGTTTACTAAGGGGTCCTTTACAAAGCTGCGGTAAAAATTGACCTGCGGTAGTGTGGGTGCAGCTTTTTGGTGCATGCTGGGCCACTTTTTATCGCAGCTGGGAAAAAGGCCATTTTTTAATGGGCCGGGAAATGGGCGTGCGCAAAAATGAAAACCAGTGTACCTATTTACAGCCTGAGCCCTTACCACCAGCCATTGACCTAACAGTTAGGGCTCAAGTACTAGCTATGCGGTAACCATGCAGAGCATGACATCATGGCCGCGCTGCCAATTACCGCCAGGAACACCCCGAGGTAGAAAATATAAAAATATTTTCTACCGTGTGATTCGGCATGTCCCAAACTCAGAATTACCGCCAGGTGCACACGCTACCCTAGCGGTAGTGCCGATTTAGCATGTGCTACCCGCACGTTAATCCTCCTGCTGCTTTGTAAAAGGGCCCCTAAGCCGTGCTATAGGCGTCCTAGCGTTTTTAGTGCACATAGAAAATTAGTACATGCTAAATGCTAGAGACAACCATAGGAACATAAGGTGCCTCTAGTGTTTAGCATGCCCTAATTTTAGCACTCACTAAAAACTCTAGCACACCTTCAGTGCCGTAGCGAGGGCGGCTGACACCCGGGGCCGGTCGCCGCTGCGCAACCCCCCCCCCCCCCCCGGGTACAGCACGGCGCCCCCCCCCCCCTTCGGCGCGCACCCTCCCCCGTCGGAGCGCATTCTTACTTGTATTAGGAAGCGAGGGGCAGATCCGCCCCCGAGTGCACGTCGCTGGTTCCCTGCGTCGGCTCCGCTGGTTCCCTGCTCTCTCTGCCCCTGAACAGGAAGTAACCTGTTCTGGGGCAGAGGGAGCAGGGAACCAGCGGAGCCGACAACCCCCAGCAGCGTGCACCTGGGGCAGACCGCCCCACTGTCCCCCCTTCCTACGCCACTGCACACCTTAGTAAACAGGGCCCTTTGTGTGTTACTTTTACTGTTGGAGAACATGCTGCTTCAAAGCTGGCACTTGCATTTTTTCAGAAAATACAAGTGGAAATCCATGCTTCCTGGTATGGCCTAGCTGAGGGGGCCGCTGGACCACCAGGTCAATTTGTGACTTGGGGGAGGGGGCCTGGCCGGGGGAGGGAGGACTTCTATTTGGGGTTGGGGGGGAGGGGTGGGAATTTCTGTGGCATGCTTGTTTTATCTTTACAGTATGTCAACTTTCCTGTCAGTGCCTGAGTCAATCACTGCTCAGGCACTGACAGCAGTGGCGTAGCTATGGAGGTCCATGGGGGCCTGAGCCATCCCAAATTGACTCTGAGCCCCTGGTTTGGCTGGTGGGGGTCCCCAACCCCCACCAGCTGAAGCCTTTGTTCAGCGTTGTTCTCCGGCACCACCACATTGCTTGCCCAGCTCTTTCTTCACCTCACATCCGGCACGCTCGTTTTATTGAAATTGAGCATGCAGCAGTGGTCTCCGGCTGCACATTGCCAGCCATGCTCTCTCTTCCCCTCACATCCGGCAACTTGTTTGCATGCTCAATTTCATTAAAACGAGCGTGCCAGACGTGAAGGGAAGAGAGAGCAGGGCAGGCAATTCGGCAGTCCCGGAGACCAGCGCTGAACAAAGGCTTTAGCTGGCGGGGGTTGAGGACCCCCGCCAGCCATGGTATGTGCAGCGCCGGCAGTGGGTGGGGAGTGGCAGGGCAGTGGTGGGGGGCAGAGGGCCAAAATGTGCCCCCCCCCCCACACACTTTGGGCTCTGCCCCCTCCTACCTGGCTACACCCCTAACAGGAAAGTTAGTGCTAAGCACCGAGCAGCTAATTACTGCTGTGATTTTAACTCAGCATTAGTTTGCATGCTCATTACTCTGAGCATGCTGTGGCAATTTTTCTGGACTAGGTTCACAATAGAGTTTCACTCTATCATGAACCATTGAGCATCGGCATCTGAATGGATACAGGTCCAAAATGAACTGAAAAGACATTCATTTTGGGTATCTGTTATAGTCTACAGGGCCAGGAAAGCAGTACTTATTTTTGCTTGGTTAGCATGAGGCTCACTGGGGATCAAACCTATGTCCCTTGGGAGTAGAGATTAGAGGCACCTGAAGCCACAGGTACATTAGTACATAAGTATTGCCATACTGGGAAAGACCAAAGTTCCATCAAGCCCAGCATCCTGTTTCCAACGGTGGCCAATCCAGGACACAGATACCCGGCAAGATCCCAAAAATGTACAAAACATTTTATACTGCTTATCCCAGAAATAGTGGATTTTCCCCAAGTCCATTTAATAACGGTCTATGGACTTTTCCTTTAGGAAGCCATCCAAACCTTTTTTAACCTCCGCTAAGCTAACCGCCTATACCACTTTCTCTGGCAACGAATTCCAGAGTTTAATTACACGTTGAGTGAAGAAAATGTTTCTCCGATTCATTTTAAATTTACTTCATTGTAGCTTCATCGCATGCCCCCTAGTCCTAGTATTTTTGGAAAGTGTGAACAGATGCTTCACATCTACCCGTTCCACTCCACTCATTATTTTATAGACCTCTATCATATCTCCCCTCAGCCACCTTTTCTCCAAGCTGAAGAGCTCTAGCCTTTCCTCATAGGGAAGTCGTCCCATCCCCTTTATCATTTTCGTCGCCCTTCTCTGCACCTTTTCTAATTCCACTATATCTTTTTTGAGATGCGGTGACCCGAATTGAACACAATATTCGAGGTGCGGTCGCACCATGGAGCGATACAAAGGCATTATAACATCCTCATTTTTGTTTTCCATTCCTTTCCTAATAATACCTAACATTCGATTTGCTTTCTTAGCCGCAGCAGCACACTGAGCAGAAGGTTTCAACGTATCATCAACGACGACACCTACATCCCTTTCTTGGTCCGTGACTCCTAAAGTGGAACCTTGCATGACATAGCTATAATTGGGGTTCCTCTTTCCCACATGCATCACTTTGCACTTGCTCACATTAAACGTCATTATGTTTGTGCAGCCCTGCGTACGCCTTGTAGCGCTATAGAAATGCTAAATAGTAGTAGTAGTAGTAATATCTGCCATTTAGACGCCCAGCCTCCCAGTCTCGTAAGGTCCGCTTGTAAATTTTCACAATCCTCCTGCGATTTAACGACTTTGAATAACTTTGTGTCATCAGCAAATGTAATTACCTCACTAGTTACTCCCATCTCTAGGTCATTTATAAATATGTTAAAAAGCAGCGGTCCCAGCACAGAGCCCTGGGGAACCCCACTAACTACCCTTCTCCATTGAGAATACTGACCATTTAACCCTACTCTCTGTTTTCTATCTTTTAACCAGTTTTTAATCCACAATAGAACACTACCTCCTATCCCATGACTCTCCAATTTCCTCTGCAGTCTTTCATGAGGTACTTTGTCAAACGCCTTCTGAAAATCCAGATACACAGTATCAGCCGGCTTCCCTTTATCCACATGTTTGTTCACCCTTTCAAAGAAATGTAGTAGATTGGTAAGGCAAGATTTCCCTTCTCTCAATCCATGTTGACTTTGTCTCATTAATCCATGCTTTTGAATATGCTCTGTAATTTTGTTCTTAATAATAGTCTCTACAATTTTGCCCGGCACCGACGTCAGACTCACCGTCTATAATTTCCCGGATCTCCTCTAGAACCTTTTTTAAGGTTCAACTAGACAGTTGAAGTCCAAATCAGCGAAATAGTGGTCCTCTAGGCTGTGGAAGGAACAACAAGCCCCTGCAGGAGCCCATTGGATCAGCATTTGGTTCCTAATCAAGGACAGACCACTTGCAGGTCCAGTGTAGTTCTTTGAATAAGTACCTTGTTTTTGGCTGCCCAAAGGATAAGTATTTACTGGCTTCTGTTCCTGAGCAGCTCTTACAGCTTCAGTTGTCTGTAGTCTATGCCTGAGGGTCATGAACTCCATCCCCCATGAGCCTGACAGCCAGACCAAGTGGAGCCAGTTTGGGAAGGGTCAAGGAAGAAGCAGGAGTCACTTGTCCTACCATGTTGAAACTTTATGACAAGCAGCCAAACAGACCTATCCCAGCCTCACTTCTAAATGCCTTGGCTGATGCTGTCATTATAAATTTGAGACCAGCACCATCTCCTTGCCATTTCTTTCTCAGATTTCAGAAGGAAAGATGCTTGTGCTAGGAATGTGTACACTTCAGAAGAAAAGGGGTGTAATTAATTAGGCTTAGAGAAAGCAGAGTATACACAAGGCTCAAGTACAGTGGAGCTATGCACTGATTGAGTTTGAATGTTAGAGAAAAGTCAGGTTCTGTGCATAGCTACAAAGTTATGAGGAAGATTTTGGGCCAATCTTGAATTTCTAACATCTCCATCCTGATGCATTATGGTACCTGCAGTTCTGCTTCGAGGAGTAGAATCAGGGATTACAAATGCCACACAGTTTTGCAATGCAAGTTCAAAACCAGGACTAACCAAAAAGTCTTCCTCCTGGAATGTGTAACATGGTCTGGGCCAGCCCAACCACTAGGAGGACTAGGCATTTACTAGGTCAGCATAATGTAGGGGCAGTACTGGCATGGCAGTCAGTGCATCTAAACAAGATTTTATGGCATCTTGATCCACCTGTATGGCTCAAGGCCTGCTTTGTCCCACCCCCTCAAAAAAAGGAAGGTTGGGGGAGAGGGACAGAACATGGCAGACACTGAGCATGTGCGAAGGCTCAAGGCCCTGTGCCAGCTGTTCTGAGACTTTTAAAGAAACTGACTGTAAAATGGTTTTACCCCTCCTCCTCCCCCCAAAAATTGTGCTACCCTGGATGAGTTAAGGGAAGGGGAGATGCTGGGCACCTTTGGTGGGGTGAAGTAGGGCTAGGGAGATGCTGGACACCTGAGGGGGATAAGGAAAGGTAGATGCTAACACTTGAGGGGCTAGGGAAAGAGAGATGGTAGATACTAGGGGGTGGGCCTTGAGTTGCCACTTGGGATTGATGCATGGTTGAAGGTTCACCTATGGCCTTGGTCTTCATTCCCTGTCTTCAAGGCTGAACAGGTCAGGTTACCAGGATATCCCTAATGAATATCCATATCTACTACAATGAGATTCCTAAATTTTCAATCTAGTTACTAAAATTAAATATCCCTTCTTATAAAGTAACTACCATAATTAAGTATCAAGTCTTTATTAGCATCAAAAAGATAATAACATTTTTCACAATACTCCAATATTGTACACCAAGTTCGTCTATAGTTCTATTTTACTCATCCATAGCACTAACATACTTTCTTTCACAACCTACTGCATTCATACTCTCCTTCTTAACTCACACAGATTATTTGCAGAGGTACAGAAATGTGCAATACATGTGGAGGGGCATAATCGAACGCGAACGTCTATCTCCATGGGCGTCTATGTCCGAAAACGGGTACGTGAAGAGGAGGGACAGACCGTATTTTCGGAAAAAATGGACGTCCATCTTTTCTTCAATAATACAGTTTGTACGTACCAAATTCCATGGATTTGTTCGTTTCTGAGTTGGACGTTTGTTTTTTTTAGCGATAATGGAAACTAAAACCGTCCAGCTCAAAAACGTCCTAATCCGAGCCATTTGGTTGTGGGAGGGGCCAGGATTCGTAGTACACTGGCCCCCCTGACATGCCAGGACACCAACTGGGCACCCTAGAGGTCAGTGCGGTGGACTTCCGAAACAGCTGCCACATGCATAGCTCCCTACCACGGGTGCTGAGCCCCCAACCCCCTCCCCCAAAACCCACTACCCACAAATGTACAACACTACCATAGCTCTTAGGGGTGAAGGGGGCACCTACATGTGGGTACAGTGGGTTTTTGAGGCCTCCCATTTACCAGCACGTGTTACAGGTAGGGGGGATGGGCCTGGGTCCACCTGCCTGAAGTGCACTGCGGTACCCACTAAAAGTGCTCCAGGCCTCTAGGACTTGTTGCTGCTGTAGAACTTTGGCACACCAGTTGACACCTGAAGACTAATGTCTCTGAAAACGTCCTTTATTGGAATAAGCACGTTTACTCACAGTTAACTGCAGATCAGAGGTTGTGCCCCACTGGCAAAGAGTCTCCCTGGTACTGAGATTAGCAGTAGGTCAGAGCTGGCAGAATGCTGTACAATGCCCACTTTCAGTAACGTGGGTAACACATGAAAGGGAGGTAAAACTGGCTTACAAAAATGGCCACTACCTCATGGACTACCGGAAACAAAACAGGGCACACTCTGACCCAGTAAGCAGAGGGAAAAGCACCATGGGAGTAGAGCCTACCAACTACCAACATCGTGAGCATTTAACACAAGCTAGTGGAATCACGGATCCCAATACCCTACACCCACCACAATGCATTGCTGATGTGACTCTGCAGTGCGCATAACAGAAAAGGTGTCACACTCACCTGAGAGCCACATCAGAACCAGGGAAAGGGCTGTCAGAGGATAGAACACATTCTGCTGTCATGGAGGTGGGTACGGCATTTGAGGCTGGCATACAGGCTGGCAAAAAAAGTTTGTAAAGTGGGGTTTTTTTGGTGGGAGGGGGTTAGTGACCACTGGGGGAGTCAGGGGAGGTCATCCCCGATTCCCTCCGGTGGTCATCTGGTCAGTTGGGGCACATTTTGGGGACTTGGACCTGAAAAAAAAGGATCCAAATAAAGTGGACCAAATTCTCGTCAAAAACGCCCTTGTTTCGATTATCAGCTAAAGAAGCCCATCTCTCCTCGGCCGATAACCATGCCCCAGTCCCGCCTTCACCACGCCTCCGACATGCCCCCATCCACTTTGTTCGTTCCTGCGACGGAGTGCAGTTGAAGATGACCAAAATTGGCTTTCTATTATACCGATTTGTTCGCCCACAGGAGAAAGACGCCCATCTCCCGATTTGGGTCGAAATATGGGCGTCTTTCTCTTTCGAAAATAAGCTGGATAATATTTCTGGATTTTTTCATAGTAATAATTTTTTTTTAAGTTCTTTACCCCTGATTAGTTTCCACAATATGGCTCCTTCCTGTTGTTAGTAAACATTCTTCAAAAAGATTTTAAGTAAAAATGTCACTATGCTTGCCTATGCAAGCTACTTGCTGGTCTTGGAACCATTTCCAAGATATTCTTAACAGGACAATAGCAGTGAAGAGAAAGAAAATTATCACAAATTTGAAGGAAGAAAAGTGTACATATATTTTTGAAGCATCGTTGAAAAGAGCGGAGGAAGCCGCGTTAAAAAGTAACGTGCAGTGGAGAAGCACGAATTTCGTATTTCTATGTTGGGAAAAGGAAATGACTCCAAAACCAGCAAGTAGGTTGCATAGGCAAGCATAGTGACATTTTTACTTAAAATCTTTTTGAAGAATGTTTACTAACAACGGGATGGAGCCATATTATGGAAAGTAATCAGGAGTAAAGAACTTTAAAAAAAATTATTGCTATGAAAAAATAACCAGGAATATTACGTGTATTGCACATTTCTGTACCTCTGCAATCTGTGTGAGTTAAGAAGGAGAGTATGAATGTGGTAGGTTGTGAAAGAAGGTATGTTAGAGTTGTGGATGAGTAAACTAGAACTATAGAAGAACTTGGTGTACAATATTGGAGTATTGTGAAAAATTGTATTATCTTTTTGATACTAATAAAGAATTGATACTTATTTATGGTAGTTACTTTATAAGAAGGGATAATTAATATCCATGAGAGAGATTTGCACAGCTACTAAGTCCATTATATAAAAATATCTCTCATGCATATTCATGAAATTTATCCTGAAAACTTGACCTGTTGGCATCCCTTGAGGACTAGGAGTGAAGACCAAGGACATAAGGCATCAGATACCCTTGGTCCAGCCCTTGAACTTGAGAGCTCTGTTTATAGTGCAGAGCAGACCAACTCCAAATTAAGAAGCTGAAAAAAGCACTGCAAATGTTGGTGCTACTTCACTCCTCGTTTGATCTTTTGAAGTCTTCCTGATCATATATTTCCTGCTTTGCTCCATTTCTGGTGCCTTGGGGTCTTTGTGCCAATGTTGATGTTGCTTCACAGCTCTCCTGGTTCCTTGTAGTCTTCATTTCAGTGTTTATGTTTTGCTGTTCCAGAGTGACTTAAAGTCTTTATACCACTGTCAGTGCCCTTTGCCTCTCTTTTTGTGCCTGGGGTTTTCATTGCAGTCTTGATGTTTTGTACTGCTGTTGCCTCTGTTACAGATACCTACTAGCAAGTTTTCAAAGCTATTTGGATTCAGTTTGCACTTTACCAATAGAAGAAGATTTTGAAATAAGGTTCAAGGCTTATTGTTTCACTCTGGCTTTTCCAGAAAAGATATCTTAATTATGTCTTACTGAGATCTGTTATTAGGTTAACAATTCTGAGTGTAATTTTTTATTTGTTTTATTCATTCCCATGTTTATTCTATGTTTGTTTTAACAGTTTATTCATATGTTATTTTAATATTTCTTGTGTGTGGGGGGGGGGGTTTCTAATACCATTTAGAACTATCAGTGATTACAAGGATATATAAATGATTTAAGTTACTATTACTCACTCTTATTCAATTGCTAGATCTGACTCCTATGCAGATGACATTCAGATCCTTGTGGGCTTAAATTATAATGACCCACATGATATCCGTGACCTGAATGACAAATTGTCTAAACTTGCTAATTGGCTTTATAAAAACAGGCTCATACTTAACTCAGAGAAATCTTTTTTTTTTAATTTAAAGATTTTTTATTGTACAATCTAAATAACAATCACAATGAGACTTCGTCTCTTGAACATTTTCAAATTCCTCAACAAACATGCTATGTCAACATCCATTTTGTCTTTATTCCCCCCTCCCCCCATTCCCCCCCCCACCCTCCTCCCTTCAACCCTCCCTTCCTCCCCCCCTCTCCTCCCTTCCCCCCTCCCCTCCCTTCCCCCTTCCCTTCCCCTTTCTCCCACTCTTTTAGCAACTTCCCCCTCCCCACCTCCCTTCCTATCCCCCTATGAGTTGACGTTCCTATTCCCCTGCATTCCCAGCTAATATTTTCCCCAGCCTTATCCATTCTTCTGCTTGTGATTTATATTTTCCCTGACGTTTATCCGTCAATTTTTCCAAACCTATCATTAATTTTAGTTTTTCCTTCCAGTCTTGCTCCGTGGGGCCTATCTTCTGTTTCCATTTTATTGCTATGATTGTTTTTGCTGCTGCTAAGCATATCCTTTTTATTCTACATTGCCATTTCTTTCCCCCTTTATTCCCATAGCCAAGTAAACACCATTTGGGATCACATGGAAATTGGACTCCAATCGCCAGAGTTATGAGTCCTGTGACTAGCACCCAATATCCCTTTATAATCGAGCATTCCCACCATATATGAAAGTATGTTCCCTTCTCACGCTCACATCGCCAGCATATATCCGTAGCTTCAGGGTACATTACTTTTATTCTGTCTGGGGTGTAATACCAACGGCTCATTATCTTATAGGCATTTTCCTTAACTAGTACGCATACTGACGCTTTTTTCACTTCCAGACACATTCTTTTCCATTCACTCTCATTAAATTCAGTTTTGAGGTCTTGTTCCCAGGCCTTCATATATGGTAGTTTTGTAAATCTTGTACCCCTGATGTGTTCATATAGCTTTGATATTCCCTTATTTCCCTCAGTAATTGCCCCCCATAAATTCTCAAACTTTTCATTCTCTAGCCATTCCCCTTTATGCCAATGTTCCCTTATCATATAACTTTTGACTTGGAGATATGCAAAGTGATCCGTCTCGGGTAAATCATAGTCTTGTCTTAAGACTTGAAACGTTTTGAGTTTCCCCTCTACTGTTAGCTCTCGAAATCTAATCAATCCTTTATCCATCCAATTTTTAAAAATTTTATTCTCCTGACCCCCTGCGAAGCCTGGCTCTTGAGTTATCCAGGCATATGTTGATCTTTCTTGCGGGCCCCTCAGTTTCTTTTTAAGTCTGCCCCACAGCCTGAATAGATGGGAAACAAATGGGTTCAATGTCAAGTTTCTATAAGTGGCCTCTGGGAGAGATCCCCATAGCAGTGCATCTAATTTTCCCTCCCGCACATAAATCTGCTCTAACCGTGTTACAGGGGAGAAATCTACCTTACTCCAAGTTCCTATTTGTTTAAGCTGTGCTGCCCAATAATACCATACTATGTTTGGCAAACCCCTTCCTCCCTGCTCCACTGTCCCCCACATTATTTTCCTTGATAGCCGTGCTTGGTGACCTCCCCATATAAATTTCCCCAATTCTGATTGTATTTTCTGCAATTCTCCCTTAGGGACCGAAATTGGCAGGGTTTGAAATAAGAATAATAATCTTGGGAGTATATTCATTTTGACCGCCGCTATGCGGCCCCACCATGACAACCAGCCTGTCCTCCATTTGCTGAGATCTTTCCGAATAGCTATAATTAATGGTATATAGTTAATCTGATATAACATGGTAAGATCTCTCGGTATTTGTATGCCTAAATATCTAAAGTTCGAGTTTGCCCAACGAAAAGCAGTATTCGTCTTCAGTTGTTCTATCTCCTGATCAGAAGTCGTGATCCCCATCAGTTCTGACTTATCCAGATTTACTTTAAATCCTGACATTCTCCCAAATGAGCTCAACTCCTGAATAATCTTCGGTATTGTTGACAGAGGTGTTCCTATGTAAAATAATATATCATCTGCGAATAATGCAATTTTGTGTTCTCTCCCACCCATGCGTACCCCTCTTATTTCTTTTAATTCTCTAACTCGCTGTGCTAGGGGTTCTATAGAGATGGCAAAAAGTAACGGAGACAGCGGGCAGCCCTGTCGTGTTCCCCTTTGGATATCAAATAGATTTGACCAACCCCCATTCACCTTAATCCGAGCCACTGGTTGTTCATATAATTTTTTCACCCATCCTATAAAAGGTCTTCCCATTCCCATTTCTGTCATTACTTCCCATAAGTATTCCCACTCAACTCTATCAAACGCTTTTTCCGCGTCCACCGCAAGCAGTGTCATAGAGTCTCCCCTTCTCTGCGCCCCCCAGATCAGGTTGAGGGTTCTCCTAATGTTATCCGCTACCTGCCTGTTTCTAATAAAACCTGATTGATCTTCGTGTATAAGGGATGGCAAAACCCCGCTCAGCCTTTCTGCCAAAACTTTTGCAAGAATCTTAACATCTATATTCAGCAGGGATATCGGGCGATATGACCCACATAATGTGGGGTCCCTCCCTGATTTTAACAGAACCGATATCCCTGCTTCTTGCATACTAGTTGGCAGGCTCTGCTCCATAAAGCCGGCATTCCCCAAACGGACCAGCAGCGGCCCTAATTCACCTTGAAAGATTTTGTAATACTTAGCTGTGAATCCATCTAATCCTGGGGATTTTCCTCCCTTAAGGCCTTTAATGATTTTTGATACCTCATTCAATGTTATAGGTGCTTCCAGCATTTCTCTCTGCTGAGCCGTCACTCGCTGCAGCTCTAGATTCTGTAGAAAAGCCCTAATCTCTTCTTTAGGAGCCACTGTTTCTTTTTTATAGAGTGCCTGATAAAAATTCAGGAATTGTTCTCTAATTTCTCTATCTTGGTGAAATATCGAGTCTTTTGGGCCCTTTATTTTGGTGATCATATTTGTTATCCTTCTGTCCTTCAAGCCCCTGGATAGTAAATTACCCGCTTTATTACTAAATTCAAAGAATTTTTGCTGCATTAACTGCCTATGGTACTCCATTGTTTTCATCTGAATCGATTGTAGTTCTGCTCTCCACCGCTTAAGCTCTAGTAATTGGTGTGGCCTTCCCTCCCTCTGGTGTAGTGCCTCTAATCTAACCAATTGCTTCCGTACTTCAAGCTCATATTTTACTCTCTCTTTTTTCTTATATGCCCCCTTCTGAATTAGTGTCCCTCTCACTACTGCTTTTAAGGCATCCCACAATATTCCCTCCGAGACTTCCCCTGTATCATTAATTTCTAGGTAATCTTTAATGGTTTGCCGCACTTCCTGGCAATCTTTCTCCTCATCTAACAGTGATTCATTGAGTCTCCAAATTTGCCTGCAATCCTGTTTACCCATTCCTTCTATTGTCATCCAAACTGGGGCATGGTCGGAGGCATGTATGCTTTCTATCTCTGCCTCCTTCACGTCGCCCCATATCCTCCTACTCCCCCAGAGTGCATCTATTCTTGCATATGTTCCTTGCACATGTGCATAATGTGTGTATTGCCTCTGGTTTGGATGCATCAGTCTCCATATATCAATCAAATCTAGTTCTCGCATCAATTTATGAAATTGGCGCCCAATATATCCTCTCCCTCTCTCCTGCTGTTTAGAATGATCAAGTGTCCCATCTGCATAGTTAAAGTCACCCCCCATCAACACCATCCCTTCTATAAAGGGGATCAGGCCCTCCCTGATAGATTCGAAGAACTTTTCTTGGCCTGCATTCGGGGCATACACATTTACTAAGGTAACTCGTTGATTATTCATCTTCCCCTTAATAGCTAGACATCTCCCTTCTTTATCTCTGTATATCGATTCAGTGTTAAATTTCAGGTGTTCTTTCACATATATCACCAGCCCTCCTGTTTTGTTTCCCCTTGAGTCGGCCAGAGCGGTCCCTTCACCCAGTCCCTTATTCATTATTAAGGGTTCATCCTGCTTTTTAATGTGTGTCTCTTGTAACATCACTATATCCCAATTTAATTTACGTAGCTCCCGAAAAATGATGCTTCTCTTGCCCGGGTTGTTTAGCCCATTAACATTCCATGTCCCTATTTGTAGTCTCCCTCCCTTTGCCCCCCTTGGGGTCCCCCTCCCCCCCCCTCCCACCCCCTAATTCCCCCATCAACTGGCTAGGTTCCTGTCGTGCCAGTTTTGCCCGTCAGGAAGTGCGCCCTCCTTAGAGCTGCATCTCTCAATCTTATGCTCATTTACCCCTCCCTCCCTTAGACTTAACATTGAATTATACCCTCACAGATTTGAATCATCTTAATATTCCTGTTCTATTCCCCAAGTCTTTCCCTTTGCAACTTCTATATAAAACTCCCACTCAGTTCAAACTCAGTCCTGCATATGTTCAGGTTCCCTCTGCGGTCTCCTCATCTCCTCTCTCAGTTTGGGGAGTTAGACGCCTTCTCCTCCCCTCTACCGTCTGCCATTCTCTCTGTTCCTTCCGCTTCGTGTTGCGTTGGATTTGCTGCTCAGGTTCATCTTCTCTCGGCACGTCTGCACATCCCATTTCTCGCAGTACTTTCCATGCACCCTGATGGGATTGAAGGCGTCTGGTATTATTTCCAACTGTAATTGTAATCCAAACGGAAACATCCAACGATATCTCAAGCCAGTCTTTTGGAGATAGTTGGTAACTTCTTTGAAGTCCCTTCTTCTTTGCAGCGTTTTCCGCGCTAAGTCTTGAAATATTTTAACTTTTACCGAGTTCCAAGTAATTTCACCTTTTTCACGTGCTCTCTTCCATACCTTTTCTTTTACTTGATATTGGTGGAAACAGGCTATTATGTCCCTGGGCATTCCGCCCCTCGGCGAACCGAGACTTCTGTGCGCTCGATCCAGTTCCACTGATTCAATCCTTTGGCCTTCCGCCATATTAGCATCTTGTTGGAGCAGAAAAGCGCAGATCTCTTTTACCACCATTTCTGGATTTTTAAATTGCTCCTCTTCTGGGATCCCTCGAAATCGCAAGTTGCACCTTCTTGTGCGGTTCTCCAAGTCCTCTAACATTAGTTCTAAGTCTTCTCGTGAAAGCTGTTCTTTTTTAAGGGACCCTCTAACCTCCTTCAACTCCGTCGTTAGTGCTTCCGTCTTCTCCTCATTTTCCGCCAACCGGGTGCCTATCTCCTTAATTTCTTCGTGCAGCTCCGCTACAGCGGATTGTATGCTGCGACGCGTGGACACCATTTCTGTTTTAAGATCTTTAAACCAGCGGACGAAGTCTCTTTTGCTGAGCTCCGATTCGCTTTCAATCTGCTCCTCGGGGTCCGACTCACTTTCGTCGGCGGCCATCTTTGCTTCGCGCGGTCTGAGTCCCGCTACCTTACTGGCGCCAGCTTTTTCGGCCCCGAATTTAAACTTGGCGAGTTTTTTCTTTGCTGCCATACTCGGCTCTCTCTATCGCCTTTTCTGGGGAGTAATTTCTGCTGTTTTACAGGAGGGAAGGTCAATTTCGCTCTTGGGATGGCAGAGCCTGCAGATTAAGCTGCCATCTCCTGGGTTGACGTCACTTCCTCCCCCTTAACTCAGAGAAATCTTGTGAACTTCTCATAGGACATAAAGTTCCTCCCACTCTTTCATGCACTGTTGTTTTGGTGGGTGACCTAATGTTTTCTACCTCTCAGTGAAGGTTTTAGGGGTGGTCTGTGCCTGAACTATGATGACCTTCCAGCCCCATATTTCTCAAGTAGTTCAGCGTTGCTTCTATAAACTTAGCATGATATACTTGGTTCTAAATTTGTTTACTCCACCTGCTCTCTGTATTCTCATCTACTCATTTGTTATTTCCAGTCTGGGCTATTGTAATTCCCTTCTCCATGGTATCCAGGCTAAGGATATTCATAGGTTACAGTTAGTACAGAACATAGTGGTAAAATTAGTTACTAACTCAAAGTATGATCGCATCACTTAACTCTTATGTACTGAACAGTGGTTGCCAGTTCATCACCAGATATCCTACAAAATTCTTACACTAGTACACAAAATTCACCACTCAGGAACCCCCTATATCTTTCATGTTTAATGATGACTTACACCCCCCACACACACACACCGTTTACTAAGCTGTGCAGCAATGCCAACACAGGCACAGCCCATTCAAAGTGAATGGGCTGTGTCCGCATTAGCGTTCCACCAGCCGCTATTGAGGCTTAGTAAACAGGGATTTACTTTCTAGTAGATAAAAGGGCCCCTTCATTACCTAAGTTATATATTTAACAGACTAATAAGCAAAAAGGTGGAAATATTTCATGCATTACAACTTGAAACTCAGCTACGTCTAGTCAGATCATTCTTCGACCAAAATGCCTTCGCACTACTAGTCCAAATGTTAGTTCTACCTCATTTGGATTACTGTAACATTCTATTTCTTGGTATTAAGTGTCAATATCAGAAAAAAATGCAAATCATACAGAACACAACTGCTAGACTTATATACAGATTGAATATATTGTAAGCTCGCTCCTCCTTAACTCATCCGTCGCAGCTCCAAAAATCACAAACAAATTCAGGTACAGTTCAATTCAAAAAAAAAACACAAAGAAAACAGTTCAGGGGATAGAAAGAGAGTCTCTCGTTTGGTCTGGCTTTTTATTCAAGTCCCAGCCCTCAACACTTTTACTCTCTTCAAGCCGGGCGATACACAGCCCTGGCTTCAGCAGCTACTTCCCCTCTACCTCTTAGAAGAGGAAAACTTTGCCAAAAAAAACAAATCAATAATACAGTCCCGTGTTTCTCGGCTGCTTCCCCTCTCCCTCTCCCGGAGAGTTGTAGTAAAAAAAACACCCCACATTAAACTTCTGGCCTGTTCTCTCTTCACAGGTAAGTGGCTCTTGTGAAACAAAAACCCATGAGCCGCAGCCCAGTCCTTCTTTAGCTTTTCAAACACGTAACAAGTCCTTCACGCCGTACCTCTCTCTCTCTCGCTCTGGCTCTGCGCAGGAACAAAGCCAAGGGCCTCCACCCTCTTGGTCAGTCACACTCTCACCTGACCTCCTCCCGCTTGGACCCACTTTGGCATCTGTTATCTCCCGGGCTTTCGCTGAGCCAGCGCTGAAAAGTCCATCGGCTCTTCCTGGGCGTTCTCCGGTTCAGTCAGTTCCATAGGGCATGGGTCCGCCTCCTCCTCCCCCTTTTCAGGAGCCCAGTCCATATTCTCCTCACCCCGCCCTTCCCTCAGCTGCCTCCCCTTTTCTTCATTAAGGATCTTTTGTATCTTTTCTTTCTCTGCCCACTTGTCCCACCACCTCCTCCACCAGGTTGGAGACTCGGCCTTACTCCTTTCCCTGCAGCCCTCCTCTGGTGACTCTCGGGAATGCAGGTACCCTCTCCTACCACTGGGTTCCTTTAATGCATGTTGGGATTTGTAGTCTCTTTCTCTCCTTTTCTCTTCTTGTCCCCTAGACCGTTCCACCTCCTCTTTACATACCCCCCCCTTAAGCTTCCTCCCACCCCTTCTTCCTCCTTCTTCTCTCTCTCCTCATCTACCCGGGACAGGGCATCAACATTTCCTAAACATCGCCCTGGGCGATGCTCCACGGAATATTGGAATGGCTGCAAAGCTAAGTACCATCGCATCAGTCTCCCATTATTATTCTTCATCGTATTCAGCCATTTCAATGGAGCATGGTCTGTTACCAGCTTAAATTTTCTCCCTTCTAAATAGACCCTACACTCCAGCACTGCCCATCGTATGGCCAAACACTCCTTTTCTATGGTGGAGTAATGATCCTCATGAGGAAGGAGCTTCCGGCTTAAATAAAGCACCGGATGCTCCTCCCCATCATACTCCTGGGACATAACAGCCCCTAACCCCCTTCCCGAAGCATCGGTTTGAAGGACAAAGGGTTTCTCGAAGTCCACTGCCTTCAATACCGGTTCCTGGCACAAGGCCCTCTGCATCTGTTCAAAGGCCCTCAACTCCTCCCCTCCCCATCTCAAGTGGTCCGGATTCTTCCCTCGCAACATGTCAGTTAGGGGGGCGGCTATGACGGAAAAATGAGGGATGAACCTGCGGTAATACCCCACCATCCCTAGAAATCTACGCAATTGTTTCTTGGTGTTGGGTCGGGGAAACTCCTGGATGCCCTGGACCTTGTTTAATAAGGGTCGCACCTCTCCCCGGCCCACATTATACCCCAAATACTTCACCCGGTACTGAGCAAAATAACATTTTTTTGGGTTTAAGGTAAGCCCTGCCTTCCTAAAAGCCTGCAGAACCGCCTCCACCTGTTTTAAATGGTCATTCCAGCTTGCACTATGTACTACCACATCATCCATATACGCTGCCGCGTAGGTCTGATGTGGTCGGAGAACCCTGTCCAGCAGCCTCTGACAGCTCGCTGCCGCCGAATTCAGGCCAAAGGGCAATCTTTTAAACTGGTACAGGCCTATGGGAGTGCTAAAAGCCGTCTTAGCTTGAGCTCCTTGAGTAAGAGGAATCTGCCAATACCCCTTTGTCAAGTCCAGGGTAGTGAGATATTGAGCGGATCCTAGCCTGTCCACCAGCTCCTCAACATAGGGCATAGGATATGCGTCTGTTTGAGAAATGGTGTTAAGCTGGCGGAAATCAATGCAGAATCTCCACTCCCCTTCAGGTTTTGGCACTAACACCACTGGACTTGACCAGGGGCTATTTGACTCTTCAATTATCCCGAAATCTAACATTTCCTGCACCTGTTTTATAACCTCTCTCTTTTTCAAGGGGGAAAGCCTATATGGTTTCTGCCTAACCACCTTACCCCTTTCTGTTATAATGTCGTGCTCCATGAGGTGAGTATTTCCCGGACATGCTGTTAGCACATCATCAAACCCCTTCAGGAGCCTTCTTATTTCCTTTTTTTGTGTCTGGGTCAACCGGGGATTAATCCCTGGCTCCCCGGGCTTGAAAATTTCCCTTATTTGCGGGCCCAACTCCTCTCCTTCCTTTTCCTCCACCCCGGTCTGCCACCCCACTCTTGCTACCCAGAGTTTCATCCGGTTCACATGGAAGGTTTGGACCCGACCCTTCTCGTTCGCCACTTCATACGTGAGGGGCCCTAGCCTCCTCTTCACCACCCAGGGACCCTTCCACCTAGAGGCAAACTTATGAGGATCCTCAGAGATTAGGATAAGGACCCTATCTCCTGCTACAAACTCCCTCTTTCGGGTACCTTTATCATAATATTCCTTTTGTAAGTGTTGGCTCTGTTCTAGCCTATCCTGGGAATATTCCTGTAACTTATCCAATCTGGCCCTTAGATCCTGTAGATATTCTACCACGGACTGACCGGGCATTTCCGAAGGTACCCAGTGTTCCTGCAATATATCTATAATTCCTCTGGGTCTCCGGCCAAACATTAGTTCGTAAGGAGAAACTCCTAAGGAGTCCTGCACCTTCTCCCTATATGCATATAGCACGAAGGGTAACAGCTGGTCCCAACCTGTCCTATCTTCGCCTAGCGCTTTTTTTAACATCCCCTTTAAGGTTCTATTAAAACGTTCCACCATCCCATTCGTTTGAGGATGGTAGGCCGCTGTCCGAATATGCTGTATCCCAAAAGCCTCCCATACTTGTCTTAAGGTGCCTGACATGAAGTTGGATCCCCTGTCTATTAAAACCTCTTGGGGGAACCCTACCTCACAAAAGATTTTTATCAATTCCCTGGCAATGCCCTTCGCTGATATGCTCCTTAATGGTATGGCCCAGGGGTACCTAGTGGCCATGTCCATGACCACCAAAACATAGAGGAAGCCTCTCTGCGATTTTGTTACCGGACCAATAACATCCATTGCTATTCTCCTCACTGGTTGTTCCACCCTGGGCAGGGGCCTTAGAGGGGCCTTAGGTGGGAGCCGGTCGGCCACCTTTTGGCAATTTGGGCAAGACTTGCAATACTTCTCCACCTCCCCATAAACTCCAGGCCAATAAAATCGCGCCAGTATCTGAGTCAGGGTAGCCTGGGAGCCCTTATGCCCCCCTAACGGATGGTCATGAGCCAATCTTACCACTAGAGCCCGAAAAGCCTGGGGAACTACTAGCTGCCTCCCTCCTTCAGAATTCTCCCAATTTGGCACCCTACGATACAACAGGTCCTCTTCCACCAGGAACCCCGGAGCCTCAATGCCCTCCCCTTGTCGTGCCCTCTCCCAGGCATATTCTAAAGTAGGGTCAGCCGCCTGCTCCCTATGAAACTGGGGAAACTGCTCCTTCAATTCTTTAGGGGCCGCCGGCAGGTAGCTTTCTTTTTTCACCTGCTCCAATGCCCCCCGTCTACCCCTCTGCTCCCTTTTCTTCGAAGCTCTATCCCTCCTCACTTTCCCAGGCTCCCCTAAGACCTCTCCCTGAAACGGAAAAATACCTCCTATTCCCTCTTCCTCTGCCTCGGGGTCCCGTTGCGCCTGAGCACGTGTAGTTACTAACACTCTTTTTTTTTCCATACAGTCTGCAAATGGAGGCCAGTCTCTTCCCAAAATCACCTCCTGGGGCAACCTGGGCAGAACAGCCAGGGCTATCTCTACCTCTCCTGTGGGCCCCTTTAAGTTAACTCTATGGAGGGTATAACGAGTACTGGCCCCATGTATACATTAAATGGCCACTGCTCCTTCATAGGTATCCTCACCTCCTGTCCTCCTCTTCCTTATTTGCTCCCATAAGCTCCTAGATATCATGGACTGGTCGGCCCCAGAGTCTAACATGGCTTCCATGGGTAAACCCTCTACCTCTATCTTGGCCGTATACCGTGGCCTAAACCCATGGGCCACCTGGGAGATCCATCCCTCGCGCCCTGGGCAATCCTTCTTGAAGTGCCCTATTTTCCCACACTCATAACACCCCGTTCCCTCGTAAGAGGTGGCTTTTTTTTTATGGCCTTCTAGCCCTACTGGCCTTTTTCCAACCCAACTTGTACCGGCCTTCCCTTTCTGGGGGTCATTCTTAAGGCCAGGAACTGTGGGGCCCCAGCCTTCTTGAGATCGGGGCTTCCCCCCCCCCCCCCCCCGGTCGGGTCCGCCCCAATGTTGGGCTTCCAGGTAACACTCCAACCCAGCTACCACGCCCTCCACCGTCTTACAGCCCCTTTGGATCAGCCCTGCCCTAATCTCCCCGGGTAAGCCCTGCAGGTATTGTTCCACTACCAGTTCTTGCAGAATTTCTGCAATGGTGTGGTGATCTGGTTCCAACCATCTTTTTACTAAGTCCATCAGTTTATTGGCCAGGGCTTTAGGGGTTTCCCCTTTTTCCCATTTAGTGGCCCGGAACTTTCGCCTGTAAGCCTGGGTACTTAGTCCATATCGGTCCTTAATGGCCTCTCTCAACCGCCCATAGTGGGCCGCATCGCCCGGTGCCAAGTCTCTAAAGGCTGCCAGAGCCTCCCCGGACAAGGAAGGCGCTATCCGCATGGCCCACTGCTCTTGCGGCCATCCTGCGGCTACCGCCACCCTCTCAAAGGCGGTCAGGAAATCATCTACATTATCTTGCTCAGACAACTTTCCCCAGGTAAGTGAGTTCATGGATAAAGGTCCTACCGCACCGCTTCCTCCTGGGCCCTGTTCGATCCCTCCGGGTCCAAAATCCCTTGGGGTACTGATCCCCCTCTGAAAAAAGTCCTGGAGCAGATTCAACACCGGCTGTTGTTGCTCTCGTGCGGCCGTCAAGGACTCCTCCACCATCTTCGCGGCCAGTTCTTGCTGTTTCTGGAACTGCATAGTCATCCAGGCGAAGATCTCTTTGGGGTCCATCCTGGCTTTGGGAACAGCTACTCCTGCGGAACAGAAAGCAGAAGACAAAAACTCCAAGTGCGATTTCACCACTTAAGTTCTCCCTTATCCTAGGAACCCTCTATTCCCCTATTTGGGCCCCGCTTACCGGAACCCAAGCAGGGTCTGCGCTTTTCTCAGCGTTGGCCCCTCTGTCGGGCTTCTCCTCCTTGTATGTCCTGGCCTCCTCGAGCGACAGGTCACGAAACAACCTTGACATCCCACTTCTGACACCAATTGTAAGCTCGCTCCTCCTTAACTCATCCGTCGCAGCTCCAAAAATCACAAACAAATTCAGGTACAGTTCAATTAAAAAAAAAAACACAAAGAAAACAGTTCAGGGGATAGAAAGAGAGTCTCTCGTTTGGTCTGGCTTTTTATTCAAGTCCCAGCCCTCAACACTTTTACTCTCTTCAAGCCGGGCGATACACAGCCCTGGCTTCAGCAGCTACTTCCCCTCTACCTCTTAGAAGAGGAAAACTTTGCCAAAAAAAACAAATCAATAATACAGTCCCGTGTTTCTCGGCTGCTTCCCCTCTCCCTCTCCCGGAGAGTTGTAGTAAAAAAAAACACCCCACATTAAACTTCTGGCCTGTTCTCTCTTCACAGGTAAGTGGCTCTTGTGAAACAAAAACCCATGAGCCGCAGCCCAGTCCTTCTTTAGCTTTTCAAACACGTAACAAGTCCTTCACGCCGTACCTCTCTCTCTCTCGCTCTGGCTCTGCGCGGGAACAAAGCCAAGGGCCTCCACCCTCTTGGTCAGTCACACTCTCACCTGACCTCCTCCCGCTTGGACCCACTTTGGCATCTGTTATCTCCCGGGCTTTCGCTGAGCCAGCGCTGAAAAGTCCATCGGCTCTTCCTGGGCGTTCTCCGGTTCAGTCAGTTCCATAGGGCATGGGTCCGCCTCCTCCTCCCCCTTTTCAGGAGCCCAGTCCATATTCTCCTCACCCCGCCCTTCCCTCAGCTGCCTCCCCTTTTCTTCATTAAGGATCTTTTGTATCTTTTCTTTCTCCGCCCACTTGTCCCACCACCTCCTCCACCAGGTTGGAGACTCGGCCTTACTCCTTTCCCTGCAGCCCTCCTCTGGTGACTCTCGGGAATGCAGGTACCCTCTCCTACCACTGGGTTCCTTTAATGCATGTTGGGATTTGTAGTCTCTTTCTCTCCTTTTCTCTTCTTGTCCCCTAGACCGTTCCACCTCCTCTTTACAATATATACTAGTGTTTCAACTCATCTAAACAAACTGCACTGGCTTCCCATAGCAGAAAAACTCAGGTTCAAAGCTGCTTGTTCAGCTTTTCAAATCCTACAGGGCTTCACCCCTGAACTGTTGACTAAGACTGCTTCGCTATCAGGCTCATTTTCGAAAGAGATGGACATCCAAAAAGTGACATAAATCAGCATTTGGACGTCCTTCTCACAGAGACATCCAAATTGGTATAATCAAAACTGCATTTTGGATGTCTTTGTCAGAAGTCTGTCGCAAGGGCGTCCAAATCTCAAGAAGGCGTGTTTGAGGCGGGACTTGGGCACTCCTAAGACTTGGACGTCTTTGAGCCATAATGGAACAAAGCAAAGACGTCCAGGACTAAAACTTGGACGTTTTCAACTAGACCTGTTTTTATTATGAATAAGGCACAAAAAGGTGCTCGAAATGACCAGATGACCATTGGAAGGAATCAGGGATGACCTCCCCTTACTCCCCCAGTGGTCACTAACCCCCTCCCAACCCCCAAAATTGTGATGAACAACATTACTTGCCAGCCTCAGATGTCATACTCAGGTCCATTACAGTGCATGCAGGTCCCTGGAGTAGTTTAGTAGTAGGTGCAGTGCACTTCATACAGGTGGACCTAGGCCCATAGCCCCCTACTTGTTACACTTGTGGAAGAAACAGCGAGCCCTCCAAAACCCACCAGAAACCATCTGTACCCACATATAGGTGCCCCCCTTCACCTGTAAGGGCTATGGTAGTGGTGTACAGTTGTGAGTAGTGGGTTTTGGGAGGCTCAGCACACAAGGTAAGGGAGTTGTGTACCTGGGAGCATTTTATGAAGACTGCAGTGCCCCCTAAGGTGCCCAATTGCTATGCTGGCATGTCAGGGGGACCAGTCTACTACAAATGCTGGCTCCTTCCATGTCCAAATGGCTTGACTTTGGACGTTTTAGACTTGGACATCTTTGTGTTCAAAAATCGCCGAAAGTCAAAGACGTCCAAATCATAAAACGTCCAAATCCAAGGACATCCATGGTATTTTCGATCACAAAAGATGAACGTACATCTTTTTCGAAAATGACCTTTTCCCCGCCTCCGAATTTGGACGTTTTACAAAGACATCCAAATTCCAACTTAGACTTTCTTTCAAAAATGCCCCTCCACGTCTGTTCCAGTCTAACAGACTGAAGCAACAACTGATGCTAGCATCACCGTTCCAAAAGACAATTCAAAATCAGAAGATTTTCAGCTCTCTATTCACCGTTCTTGGAGTCAAAATGTGGAACTCTTTAGCTATTAGATTGTAAGCTCTTTGAGCAGGGACTGTCTTTCTTCTATGTTTGTGCAGCGCTGCGTACGCCTTGTAGTGCTATAGAAATGCTAAATAGTAGTAGTAGTACTATTCCCATCAGAACAGAAAATAGCTACCTCAACTTCAGGAAGAGGCTAAAAATCTTTCTGTTCTCAAAGACTGCTTCATAACAATCCACCATGACTTCTACCTCCTAGTATCATCCATTATCCTTTCCTTAATATTTTTAGTCTCATGCATTAAACCAATGGTCTCTAATGTTTCTCATACCTCCCACTAACACTTTTTGCTTTTGTCTCACCTAGAATGTAAACCGCACTGAACCCTGGAAAGCAGATATTAGCAATACACAAGAATTCATTTGAATTTGAATCAGTGTATCATTAGATTTTAAGGATCTGCATAGGAAAACTTTTTAGTTTGGTTTGTTTTTAGAACAATCACTCATTTGGTTCATTTTTGGATACTGAATGATTTATTTCATTGTTCATTTGATTAGTTTCCATTAAAGTCACTGGAGATTGCAATTTTTTATAACAGTGAAGTTTTCCACTCATTTTCAGTGTCACTGGAATGGAGGAGTAGCCTAAAGGTTAGAGCAGTGAGCTGTGAGCAAAGGAAGCTGGAAATCAAATCCTCACAACTTAATCAATTGGTAATTCCATCTTTTACAGTTACAGTTTATTTAGACATATCTGTTTTGATTTTATCCAACTGAAGTTTCAGCCCTAGACGTTTTTATTTTGTTCCAAGTGTTAGGAACGCCTTAAGCCCACCCCCGAAAGATCCCTATCGTGATTTGTACAACCTGCAAACAAATTGCATAGATAAATCTTTGTAAAATAAGTTTCAAAAATACCAATTTGGATGTTTTGAGAAGAAATTCATCCAAATGCTGCTTTATGACACTTTTTGGATGTTTTTCTCTTTTGAAAATGAGCCCCTTAGAGGGCGCCCAAGTTTTCCTGAAGACGTCCTCGCAGGACGTCCCAGCGAAGGGGTGGGGAAACCCGTATTATTGACATAAGATGGGCGTTCATCTTTTGTTTTGATAATACGGTCGGGGACGCCCAAATCTTGACATGGTCGTCCTTAGACTTGATCGTTTCTGATTTTCGGCGATAATGGAAACTAAGGACGCCCATCTCAGAAACGACCAAATGCAAGCCCTTTGGTCTTGGGAGGAGCTAGCATTTATAGTGCACTGGTCCCCCTGACATGCCAGGACACCAACCGGGCACACTAGGGGGCACTGCAGTGGACTTCAGAAAAAGCTCCCAGGTACATAGCTCCCTTACGTGTGCTGAGCCCCCCAACCCCCCCCAAAAAAACACACTACCCACAACTGTACACCACTACCATAGCCCTTACGGGTGAAGGGGGGCACCTAGATGTGGGTACAGTGGGTTTTGGAGGGCTCACATTTACTACCACAAGTGTAACAGATAGGGGGGATGGACCTGGGTCCACCTGCCTGAAGTGCACTGCACTGCACCCACTAAAACTGCTCCAGGGACCTGCATACTGGAGCGATGGACCTGAGTATGACATTTGTGGCTGGCAGAAAATATTTTTAATGTTCTTTTTTGAGGGTGGGAAGGGGTTAGTGACCACTAGAGGAGTAAGGGGAGGTCATCCCCTATTCTCTCCGGTGGTCATCTGGTCAGTTCGGGCACCTTTTTGTGCCTTGGTCGTAAGAAATACTGGACCAGGTAATGTCGTCTAAATGCTCATCAGGGACGCCCTTTTTTTCCATTATGGGTTGAGGACGTCCATGTGTTAGGCATGCCCAAGTCCCGCCTTCGCTACACCTCCGACATGCCCCTGGGAACTTTGGTCGTCCCCGCGATGGAAAGCAGTTGGGGACGCCCAAAATCGGCTTTCGATTATGCCGATTTGGGCGATCCTGTGAGAAGGACGCCCATCTTCCAATTTGTGTCCAAAGATGGGCGTCCTTCTCTTTCGAAAATAAGCCTGTATTTATTTATTTTATTTTTGTTACATTTGTGCGCTTTCCCACTCATGGCAGGCTCAATGTGGCTTACATGGGGCAATGGAGGGTTAAGTGACTTGCCCAGAGTCACAAGGAGCTGCCTGTGCCTGAAGTGGGAATCAAACTCAGTTCCTCAGTTCCCCAGGACCAAAGTCCACCACCCTAACCACTAGGCCACTCCTCTCCCAACCACAGTATGGGAAGCTTTACTTTATAGTGAACTATAACCTAGAAACAGAGTATCCATAATGAATATGGGTTACAAATCTGTCTAACTAAATAAACATAGAATATGATGGCAGATAAGGGCCATAAGACCTATCTAGTCTATCCAATTTGATTCATGTTGCCATAGGTTTAAACCACAACTGAGCTCTTGTTTTCCTCTTAACTCCTTTTGCCATATAGGAGCTTCTGTACTTATCCCTTCTAGATGTCTGCTTCTGGTTCTGCTTTCCATCACCTCCACTAGAAGTCTATCACCCTGGAAGGCAAGGTGACCCTCCCTTGCATCCCAGTAAGACCAAATAACAACCGAGCAGGCAAACTTACATTTATCATATGGGGGTCAACCTTTAGGAAAATGTTACTTTTTCCAAGAGTCCAAAGTGGTGTCCAACTCCCTAAAGAAAATTGTTGCACTCTTTATGATTTTCTTTCCTGTTTGTTTTTCTTCCTACCCTACGGTTGGCAAGAGCCTATCTTCAGCACAATCTCCTGTTTGGAATTTAAATTATTAATTCAGTAAGTTGGAAAATGCTGATGATTATTGAGCTCATTTTCAAAGCAGAAAAACATCCAAGAACATAACATAAGCATTGCCATAACATAACTGAAGGTCCATCAGGCCCAGTATCCTGTTTTAGTGGCCAATCCAGAACAGTAAAACGTTTTTCTGCCATAATGGAACAAAGCAAAAACGTCCAGGGCTAAAAGTTAGACATTTTTATCTAGACCTGTTTCAATCATGACTAAGTCACAAAAAGGTGCCCTATATGACCACTGGAGGGATTAAGGCATGACCCCCGTTACTACCCCAGTAGTCACTGACCCTTTCTCACTCCCCAAAGATATAAATGAAACAGCTTCAGATGTAGCAGCCACTCCTATTAGAGCAGCAAGAAGGTCCCCGGAGTCGCCTAGTGGTCAGTGCAGTGCACTGTAGAGAAGTGGACCCAGGCCCATATCCCACTCTAACTGTTACACTTGTGGTGGAAAGTGTGAGCCTTCCAAAACCCTACTGTACCCAAATATAGGTAACACCTGCAGACATTAGGGCTATTGTAGTGGTATACAGTAGATTTTTGGTGGTTTTTAGAGAGCTTACTATACAATATAAGGGGTTATTTGTGACCTGGATTGACCACTGTTGGAAACAGGATGCTGGGCTTCATGGACCTTTGGTCTGTCCCAGTGTGGCAATACTTACAGTGGTGGAAATAAGTATTTGATCCCTTGCTGATTTTGTAAGTTTGCCCACTGACAAAGACATGAGCAGCCCATAATTGAAGGGTAGGTTATTGGTAACAGTGAGAGATAGCACATCACAAATTAAATCCGGAAAATCACATTGTGGAAAGTATATGAATTTATTTGCATTCTGCAGAGGGAAATAAGTATTTGATCCCCCACCAACCAGTAAGAGATCTGGCCCCTACAGACCAGGTAGATGCTCCAAATCAACTCGTTACCTGCATGACAGACAGCTGTCGGCAATGGTCACCTGTATGAAAGACACCTGTCCACAGACTCAGTGAATCAGTCAGACTCTAACCTCTACAAAATGGCCAAGAGCAAGGAGCTGTCTAAGGATGTCAGGGACAAGATCATACACCTGCACAAGGCTGGAATGGGCTACAAAACCATCAGTAAGACGCTGGGCGAGAAGGAGACAACTGTTGGTGCCATAGTAAGAAAATGGAAGAAGTACAAAATGACTGTCAATCGACAAAGATCTGGGGCTCCACGCAAAATCTCACCTCGTGGGGTATCCTTGATCATGAGGAAGGTTAGAAATCAGCCTACAACTACAAGGGGGGAACTTGTCAATGATCTCAAGGCAGCTGGGACCACTGTCACCACGAAAACCATTGGTAACACATTACGACATAACGGATTGCAATCCTGCAGTGCCCGCAAGGTCCCCCTGCTCCGGAAGGCACATGTGACGGCCCGTCTGAAGTTTGCCAGTGAACACCTGGATGATGCCGAGAGTGATTGGGAGAAGGTGCTGTGGTCAGATGAGACAAAAATTGAGCTCTTTGGCATGAACTCAACTCGCCGTGTTTAGAGGAAGAGAAATGCTGCCTATGACCCAAAGAACACCGTCCCCACTGTCAAGCATGGAGGTGGAAATGTTATGTTTTGGGGGTGTTTCTCTGCTAAGGGCACAGGACTACTTCACCGCATCAATGGGAGAATGGATGGGGCCATGTACCGTACAATTCTGAGTGACAACCTCCTTCCCTCCGCCAGGGCCTTAAAAATGGGTCGTGGCTGGGTCTTCCAGCACGACAATGACCCAAAACATACAGCCAAGGCAACAAAGGAGTGGCTCAGGAAGAAGCACATTAGGGTCATGGAGTGGCCTAGCCAGTCACCAGACCTTAATCCCATTGAAAACTTATGGAGGGAGCTGAAGCTGCGAGTTGCCAAGCGACAGCCCAGAACTCTTAATGATTTAGAGATGATCTGCAAAGAGGAGTGGATCAAAATTCCTCCTGACATGTGTGCAAACCTCATCATCAACTACAGAAGACGTCTGACCGCTGTGCTTGCCAACAAGGGTTTTGCCACCAAGTATTAGGTCTTGTTTGCCAGAGGGATTAAATACTTATTTCCCTCTGCAGAATGCAAATAAATTCATATACTTTCCACAATGTGATTTTCCGGATTTAATTTGTGATGTGCTATCTCTCACTGTTACCAATAACCTACCCTTCAATTATGGGCTGCTCATGTCTTTGTCAGTGGGCAAACTTACAAAATCAGCAAGGGATCAAATACTTATTTCCACCACTGTATGTACTAATACTTATGGGTAAAGGTGAGATGTGTACCTGGGACCTTTTATGTGAAATCCACTGCAGCACCTCCTAGGTTGCTCCACTGCTGTGCTAAGATGTCTATCTAGCCAGTCTAGTAAGAATGCTGACCCCCCCTAGACATCTGAATAGCTAGTTATTGTGCGTTTTTCCCTTGGACTTTTTTTCCCCCGAAAATGGTCGCAAAAGTAAAACAAACTGAACACAAAGCATCTAGGAAATGGTCATTTTCTAAACAAAAAGACAATTTTCAGGTTTGAAAATCCCAATGTTCATCACTTGATTTTTGGAAGTTTTCAGCAAAATGGCCAAAATCGGATTTAGATGTGATATAAAAAATGCCCCTTCACACATTTATATTAGACAGTTTATGGGAAGGTGGGATTTATTTAGATGGAACTGTGGAGATTATATATGGGAAAGTAATGGATACTTTGCTTAGCTATAGGTGGAATATAATGAATAAACCTAAACCTAACCTCCTCCCATCATTTGAAGTTTGGAGTGGGCATTTGGGGTGGTGATCCCCTCCCAAATGTTGTGGGTTCTAAAGATAAATTGGTCCCCCTCCCCCCACTGCTAATAATATTTTCATACCCTTTCCCCCTCCCCCACAAAGTGAGCAAGCAAATTATAGGATCTGCCCCCTCCTCTGTTTTCTTCACTATGAAGTTTAGCCAGTGAATCCAGAAATAGTATGGGGCCCTGGACAGTCCAAAGTGAAGCTGGTAAGAAAAGTTGCTCTGCTCCAGCCAGCAGGAAAGGATTGTGCAGGGTAGAGTTTAAAGGGACGATTGGGAGTAGGGTGGAAAATGAAAAAGGCTGCCAGTGATGCCACCATGAACTTGCAGTACATTGTCAATAGTCACATATGTTGCATACCACTAAAATAGCCCTGACTGGAAACAGTGGGAATAAGCAGGGTCGTAGCCTTATAATCATTCAATAACAGTTAATAGATGAAATATCTCCTATGCCCAAGCTGACCTAGCCAAAGATTTGCAGCCCTATAAGTTTTTATTGCATTTTTTGTATTTTTATAATTATAGGCAAAGGTATTAATCACCTCTACATCTATACCCAAAACATATCATATTTCTAAATCTAAAATCCCCTTAACTTCTAATGCAACCACATTCCTCAACTATTCCTACCTCCATCATACATGCCCCTTAATCTATATAACCTGCACCTGTTCTCCATCATGGAAGCCAACTACCGCCTTGTGTAGCCATTGGTGCTCCCTTTCTGTACTTATCCAGTACTGTCTTTCCAGGAACCACCTTTATAATCAAGTAGCCTAGCCAATGACTAGTGGTGAACTCCACTGCCTGAATCCATGTACCCACCAGTCTCTTGAAAATTCCCTGCTGACATATTTTAATACCAACGAGTTGGCAGTGTCATACATATCTATATCACCTGAGTTATGCATTATGTCCTGTCCCAAGTAAGCTGCCATATTTAATCATAACTACTCAGTCAGCACCTCCTGCTAGCCCAAGCCACTCTTTCTCAATAGTGCTAGGGCCTGCTGAAGTAACATTGAATATTCAGGGCTGACCTGCCAAATGTTTGCAGCCTGGATTTATGCGGGTCCTAGTTAGTATTCAACAGGGACGTGCATAAAAAACAGGGATTATATATAGAAGACTGACCTCTAGTGATAGTATCACAAGACTACCACTAGAGTTGTGGCCACCTTTTCAGAGCAGCAGCCACTAGAAACCAGGAGTGAGTGGTGTACGCTTCTGCCCTGATGACCCACACTACCACTAGGGAGCTTAAGGTAGGCCAAGGGGGCCTACTTGGACTTGGGGGGGATCGAAATCAGGGAAACTCTGTATTGTTGGCAGGTTTTAGGGGGATCGGAATTGGGAAGTGGCTTGTAATGGTGGCGGGGTTTGGGGGTGGTGGTCTAGTCATGCTGTGGAGTGGGGTTAGGAGGGACAGGAGCAGGTATTTGAGATTCAGGCTACCACCGACAGCTATATGGGTGCTGGCCAATATTCAGCTCCTCCCCAACTCCGCCACTGGAATGCCCCTCTTCTGCCCACTTTTAAAAGGCTAGGCAGTGCTCATATTCAGCAACCCTTCCCGATTAATTTGCACTGAATATCAGCAGCTGGCCCACTGAGCATGATTTAAGCAGGCAGGAGCTTCTTCTGCTGACTTAAATCATTTTGAATATCGACCCAATTATTATTTGGATAATTCTTCAGTTGAATGTCACAGACTAATTTTTCTCCTGTGATTCGGATTCTAACCAAGGACCTACAAATCATGGAGACATCACTGTAATATGTTCCAAGTGGGCTGTTTTTTTTAAATTTCCTAAATCAATGGTGTCAAGCTCGGTAGGTTTAAAATTTCCAAAATATTTGATGAATCCCTTTAGTATAGCTCCCAGAGCTCCAATTGGTATTACAGTCAATTTTTCCTTCCATAATCTTTTGACTTCACTCTGCAAATCCTGATACTTTTGTTATTTTTTTTTCATCAGTTCTAGCATCTCCTGGTATTGCCACATGTATGAATATACATTTTTTTTCTACTAATATCTGGTGTGTCTGTATCTTAAAATTCCAGAAGACTTTGACCTATTTTCTAAGACTTTTTCAATTGTGTGATCCCAGCAGTTTTTGCTGACAGTGAAGCCATTTTTTCTATATAAATTCCAGTGCATGATCTTTGCAACTAAGGCATTGCTTGTATTGTGTTTGGGCAATTTTACTAAAGCCACTAATCAGGTGGTCTACAGTTTCATCCTTCAGTTTGCACAAGTGGTATTTGCTATACTCCAAAATATGTTCAATTTTGGCTGTGATGGTATTAATTTGCAAGACCTGCTCCTGAGCTGCAATGATTATTCCCTGGGTTTCTTTTTTATGTATTCCAGATTTCAACCACTGCCACCTCAGATTCTGATTTATTTTTCCTTCAATACCATGCAAATATTGACCATAGAGTGCCTGTTTTTCTCTTGATCTGACTTTTAATTTCTTTTGTATTCCACTTTGGGCTAGATTGTTTATCTGGCGTAAAAAAAAAAGCATTATTCTGTAAACCGCACTTAAAGTTAGGTGCAGTATATCGAATAACACATATCCAGGAATTGTGCTTAACTTTAGGTGCGGCCATTTGCACCAACTGAAACCTGGATCCCGCACCTAAATTTACATGCATAAAGTTCATTTACATTTAAATAGTGCCAATAATTGCTTGTTAAAAAGCCAATTATTGGCGCTAATTGGCTTGTTATTTAATTAAATTGTATGCACAATTTTTGACGACTTTTACAGAATTAGGGGGTTTATTTTTTGTTGTCTTCCATAAGCAATGCCTTATTACTTTTCTGGATGTAATCATTCAGATTGTGTTTTTCTTTTTCTATAGTTTATTTCTAATAACCCCCTACCGCCTGTATTTCTGGGTAAATATAATCTGTGAATGTCACGTCTTGGATGAGGTGCATGATTTATGGTCATTAATTTCCTTGTTTTCTGGCCAAGATTGTCCAGTTCCGCTTGTGTCCAGTCAATTATCCCTGAAGTGTATTGAATTACAGGAACTGCTCAAGTGTTTATTGCTTTAACAACATTTCCTCTGTTTAGCTTTGGTCTTAAAATTTTCTGCATTCAGTTTATGTAGTTTGAGCTAGTAGTCTTTTCATTTTGATTGTGTAGTAAATCAGAAGCTTCCATTAATCCCAAGTACATTTGTCCTTCTTGTTCTAGTTGTTGTCATTTTCATTCATTAGCTGTATTCCATTTTCTTCCCAATATTGCACATTTGTTGAGATCAAATTCCACCACTATGTCCTCACTAAAAATATGTTCATCAACGAATCGATTTCAGCTTTTCAGTTTGCAAATAATTTTAAGTCATCCGTATATAATGGGTAATTTTTGAACTTTGCTTTGATAGTTGTATTTGTTTTGTTCAGAATTCTTGTATTTGCTTTGTTCAGGGATAATTGCCAGTACAAATGGTAGAGGTGATAATGAGTTACCTTAGTATGGGCCCTTTTTACGAAGCTGCGGCAAAAGGGGGCCTGCGCTGGCGCTGGCATTTGCTTGTTTTTGATGCATGCCGAGGCCCCATTTTACCGCAGTGGGTAAAAGGCAGGTCTTGTTTTTTTTCAGGAAATGGCCATGCGGCAAATGAAGCACTTGCTATGCGACCATTTTGGGGGGAGCACTTACCGCCACCCATTGAGGTGGTGGTAAGGGCTCCCACGCTAACCCGGCAGTAACCAGGCAGTGCGCGGCAGTGCCTGATTACTGCCAGGTACACATTGGCACTACAAAAATAAAAATATGTTTGTAGCGACAGGTATGACGCATACTGAGGGCGGGAACTACCAGCAGGCTGCTGCGGTAACCCAGCGGTTCTTCTCTTTTAATGAGCGGTAAAGCTGCGTTGGGGCTTACCGCCACGTTATAAAAAGGTCCCTATATACCTTATCTGAACTTTACCTCTCCTACCTTTTCACCATTTATAACAATATTTGTTTTCCATGTAGCTATTGGCACTTTCAAGAATCTTCTAATATTTTTGCTTATTCGGTTGGCTAGATTTCTAGTGAACAGCTTGAATGTTAGAGGCAAACAAGTTATTGGTTGTAGTTGTCTTTTCCCTTATTTTCCAGTATTAGAAAAGTTCTTCTGATGTCATCCATTCTTCATTTCTTGCAGTTTGCAGAAGGTCATTCAGTTGTACTGTTAGCCTGGAGGAAGGTAGACTTGTCAAATGTTTGAGCCAAAAGCCATGGAATTAATCTTTTCCAGGAGCACTCCAGTTTTTAATCTTCTTAATTTGCATTTGAAGAAATTCTGCTGTTATCACTACATTTGCCATTTCTTTTCTTGTAATTTCTTGTCCAATTTAGTTGATCTATTGTACCTTTTTATATGGTCTTTATGGCTTTATTATATTGCTTTCCAAAATTCAATGGTTTTTTTTTTTCATATTAGGTCTTTCAGGTGCTTCATATTTTGATTGGCCACTTTCAAGGCACAACTTGTGGTAAAATAACCCATCTTAACAGTAGCCCATGTTAATAACTTCCCCATTAAGGGGCCCTTTTACTAAGCCGTAGTAAAACCTGCAATTACTGTGACTTAACGTGGGACTTTACTGTGTGGTAGCTGCAAATTTAGGGCCTCTTTTATCAAGTCGCTTTCTGCGCGGCAGTGTCGATCGAGTCCATTCAAAGTGAATGGACTTTGTCGGCATTACCGTACCGGGAGCTGCTAGCATGGCTTGATAAAAGAGGTCCTTAATGCGGCAACCATTGGGTACATTCCCAGCATTTGCTGTTATAGGTGCCGCTTTAAAATTGCAGATACTGCACAGTATTGGGCTTGGAGTTAGCGCGGAAGCACCTAGGACTAGATTCAGTAAATCATGCTGAAAAATCAGCGTGGAAAACATTATGCAGTGAGCACTATTCTGTAATAGGTATCTGCATTTTACAGAATAGCACCTAAGTGCCTAATCTGCGCCTAATTTAAGATGCCTGCATTTATGCCTGCTGAAACTAGGTGTAAATGCCAGCGCCTGGATCAGGTGTATTCTATAAAAATGCCTGTAACTCATAGGAACACCCTTGAAATGCCCCCTAAATATGTCCCTTTGACAGGGCCGCCAAGAGACTGAACTGGGGCAGGGCTGCTGCTGCCCCCCCACCAATCGCTGCTGCTGCTGCCACCCCTTGATTGCTGCTGCCCCCCCCCCCCCATCGCTGCCGCTGCCAAAACAGGATTGAAAATTTAAATACCTTGGTGGGCGGGGATCCTGAGGCCCTGCCAGCAGAAGACGTCTTCCTCCAGCACTGACTGCCTGCCCCTGTGGCTGCTTTTCCTCTCAGGGCATGCTCGTTTTCAAAATCGAGCATGCATGCCTGAGAGGAAAAGCAGCCACTCACCAGTGGGCAGAAGAGCAGCGCTGAAGGAAGTTCCAGGTCCTCCCCAGCCTCCAAGGGGGGCCCGGTGCTGGAGTTTTCTCTGTCCTGCTCCTGTTGGAACACGATCACTCGGGTCCCGTCAGGAGCAGGAGAGAGAGAGAGAGAGACCCCGGCTCCGGGCCCCCCTTGGAGGCCCGGGCCCAGGGAATTTTGCCTCCCCTCTCAGCGGCCCTGCCCCTTGAAATTACATGCTATTGGAGTTACACGCACATCGTTATAGAATATGATGTCAAAATAAGTCCAACTTAAAGCAAATTAACACTAATAATTGATTGCTAGCAGTCAATTATTGGTACTGATTGGCTCATTACTCAGTTAAGTTGTACACGCAAATCAGCACTGATTTGCATGTATAACTTTAGTCACCATATATAGAATTCAGGGCTTAGCACCATGCTTAGGGCCATGCTGTTTGGGATCTGATGGTCCCATGGACCTCCAGCCCTTGTGTTTGACAGGTCTGGCCTTTTGACAGCCCAGACCTGTCAAGCAAGTGCGGGAGGACTGTTCCTGAGCATGCGCTCAGCCACAGTCCTCCCGCACTTTACCCTATGATCAGAGATAATAGAGTGCTTAAATTTGCATGCTATTATCTCTGATCATAGGGGTGGTAAAGCCCTGCTCTGTTCCAGTGCTATTTTTAGACTGTTTGGAACAGTGCAGGGCTTTTGATCATCTGTCCATTAGTGTGCATGGTTTACCACATGATAACGTCAAAAATATTGCAATGCTCCTTAACGCAATTGTACACTAGCAGTTACAATGTGGTTTACTGCACATTAGCCCCCAATTCTATATATGGCATCGAAAATTGTGTGCCCAAATTTGAGCGCTTTGCTGAGATTTGCCTAGAAATTAATTGCTTAACAAGCTCTTAACTATCAATAATTGGGTGCCAACAACTAATTTGATATTAATTGAGTAAAGTGATGTGGTAGCCATGTTATTCCACTTTTGAAGGTAATGAATAGAAATAAAACAAAACAGAGAAAAGAAAATAAGTTGATACCTTTTTTATTGGATTAACAAAACATTTTTTGATTAGCTTTCGAAGGTAACCCTTCTTCTTCATATCAGAAAACTGACACTCATTTGAATTTGCAAATGCATCTGGCTGTGCGTTATTCTATAAAGCAGGGTGATAACGCCCATAGCGATATCCCAAAAGGGGGCTTGGCCATGCAAGGGGCATGGGCATGTCAGGGGTGTTTTGAAAAGTTACATGCATAGTTATAGAATACTGCCTCAGTGAGCCTAACTTGGGCACCGGCATTTACACCAGGTTTCAGCAGGCACAAGCCTGGCACCCAATGCTGCGTGCAGGAATCAGCACTACATGCAGTTCTATAAAGGATGTGTGGCCTTTATAAAATACCATTTAGTGCTGATTTTTGAGTGCCATTTATAGAGTTCCCCTCTAAGGAAGAGATTCTATATATGGCGCCTAAAAAATCAACTCAGAAATCAATTCCGAGTAAGTGTATTGTATAAGCGGCGCTGAGATTTAGGCTCGGTATATAGAATACTTTTAGTTGATACATCAGTGGCTAAATCTACACGCCTCCATGTACACCAGTGAAAATGTGACATAAATCCCGGATGTAGATTTAGGCGCACTGGGCATCATTACAGCACACAAGTCCTCCATCATGGCAAGGTGATGTCCTATGGAAGGAATTATTATTATTATTTGTATAATGCTGCTAGGTACACACAGTAATGTAAAGAAATATATAGGAGTCTCCCCCTACTTCTTGGCACTTACAATGTAGTTTAGGATAAATAGATAAATCTAACAGTCAAAATAGAGGGAAAGCCTTGTAAATAAAGCCCTTGCACACTCCCAATCACACTCAGAAATGTATATTTCTACAACCTCTAGAGCTATTTCATGCCTCAATCTCTCCTGTCAATATCCCATCCAAAACTGCTCCTTGAGAATCTTCCTTATTATGCATTTTTATTCCCCTGTGGATATAAAACAGGAGAAATAAGTTAATAAATCAATCCCCAAAGAAGAAATAGCATTAAAATCAGTTAAGCCTTTTACTTGTTCCCAACAAACATAAACCATATGTCAGGACATAGTCCTGACTCTGTATAGGTAAAAGTGTATGTGCTGTGTAACACCATTTGTACTTTTGCCCACTGCATGTGTCCTCTGTTAACAGCATATATAGTTTTCACAACTGGGATAGCTTGATCCTGTGAGCCTGAGATACTACATGGCCAGTCCTGGGTTAGGGGGAGGTTGGGGTACTGAGTCTCATAAGTACATAAGTATTGCCATACTGGGACAGACCAAAGGTCCATCAAGCCCAGCATCCTGTTTCCAACAGTGGCCAATACATGCTTGTCTGCTCAGTGATTAGGTGGAGGTCTGTCAAGTGGCTTTATTCATACAAATGCCTTTTTTTAGCTGTCAGTTTTGATGGGCCTCACACTAGCTTTCTAATTCTGCTGCTGTGTTTATCACCTCTGAATCTCATATGATGACCTCTCTTTTCCTAGAATTTTATGTACTAGACTCCGATGGCATTCGGATTGTCATCAATCAATACCTTAGGGAGGAGTGAAAATGATTTTCAATGATTTCAAACATTGCTACTATGGTCAGTTACCTCATCACCAGCAGAAGTGTTAAGATTTATAGTGTCAATTGATGTTTTATTTCTTCTTGTGTGACCTGGTGATCCAGTGACCTAATTAAATCTGTTTCCATGATTGACTTCATAAAAGCAACACCCCAAACACATATGAATTAATACATTCATGGGAGTAATTTTGTAACTGCCTGCATAAGTGATACCAAGTTTCAAAGCAAACTTATACAGTAATATGCTTTGAAAATTACCCTATCAAAACTACCCACATACAACTAGTTGATACAGCTACTTTAGCTATGAGACTTTATGTGTATGCTTTTTAAAATCTTGCAGTAAACATGTACATGAAATCTCCATCCAGACCCCTCCCCCTAGAGTACCTCTTCTGGACGTAGATAAAAGTGCAGGCATACGGGGCTTATATGTGCATTTTTAGCACACATCAGGGGTGCCGTTTTTTGTTGTTTTTTTTTTTTACAGAGATGTTTTACTTCCAGAGATGCTTTTTAAAAGTTCTCTTTCTAAAACTTTCCCCTTGCTTTTTGGTGCTAGGTTTAGCTGAGAAAGGGGGAGGGGGGAGGAATGTCAGACTATCCGGCCTGCTTTGTCCACCTCCTACTCAGACTTTCCTTCTGGAGTTCTCGCCTTGCTTTCCTGCCTCTTTGATGGAGTTCTGTTCCTCTTTTACCTTAATATATGTGTAATCCCCCATTATATGGGGATTACTGAGTGGTGTTGGCTGTTCCCCGGAGTCACTGAGTGGATGTCCTTGGGTGGGAGAGAAGCCCAGCCCAAGGGGAATGTTGTTGAAATAAACTGCAGAAAGAAAGTGGGTTTGTTAAATGATTGACAGGAGGGGTGGAGTTTGGAGGTACTGTAGGCCTCTTAGTTGGGTAGGCAAGGGGTCTTTGGTTGCCTATACCCCTGTCAGGACCCTTGGAGGAGAAGGGGATCCCAAAGTGGCTAAATAAACTCTGGGCAAATTGAGGAGTAGTTGCTGCCCCTAACAGTGGCACTGTGATGGTGTGAGAGCTTAGGGTGGGTAAGGGGAACCCAGCCCGAAAGCAGGAACCAGGACAGGGGAAGCCTGTTCAAGGCCAGGTTGCAGCTGAAGAAGTGTATTGCTGGAAGAAGGACAGCCTAAAGGGTCTGTGCCTGAGGGAAGTGGATTGTGATCAGGTAAATTCAGGAGTAGCCTTGGATTATTACCAGCCTCTGCGATAGGTAAAGGTAGGAGGTCTTGTAAATGTGTAAATATTGCAGTTACCAAGAAGATCAAGTCTGGAAAAGGGCTGAGGTTGTAATACACAATCTTGAATAGACAGGAGGAGTTCTGCTGTACAGATGGAGTTATAAAAGTTGATATACCTGCCAGCTGCAGAAAGTTCAGTAAAGTTGAGTTTGCCTCAAATGAAACCAAGTGCTGTGTGATTTTCTTTGAAGTGGAAGTGAGGGTGCTTGCTCCCTGGACTGGTAAGACATTATAAAGAAGCCCCACTTTAATCCCAAAGCCCCAGATCTCTATTC